>NW_028227271.1:17317500-17917500 GCF_978045245.1 Mus caroli
TGTAAAGTGATTAAGTAAAAATAAATATTAAATTTAATTTAAAAAGTAAAGGAACATCTAGGGAACTAGTAAGGCAGGCGTTAGGTCTCTCTGTGATAGCATTCCAGAGAGGGTTGCCAGGGGCAGGGAAATGGGTGAGTGAGTGTGGCGCCATCCTATGGACTGGAGTCCCAGACTTCATAAAACGAGAAAAGAAAACATTGACGGATAACCACCCTTCTCTTCTCTGCTTCCAGCCCAAGTGTAAGCCAGCAACTTTGGGACCCTGCTCCTGCAGCTGAGAATTGGTCCCACCACCACGCCCGGCCCCACCACTGTGGACCACACCCTCAAACTGTGAGCCCAAACAAGCCCTCGAGTCTGTCAGGTATTTTATCCCTGTGCTGAAGAAAGCAACCAACACACCGGTGGGTCTTCCTTCAGCTGAGAGTGTTCCGTTTCATCTTTATTCCCAAAGGTATTTCCTGTGGCTATGTATTTCCAAGGTAACAATTCTCCCCTCTCAGCGCTTTTAAAGGTGCAGCACCACTTCCGTCCCACCGTGGTGCCTTCAAATGGAGAAGCAGGCTGCCAGCGGTGTTGTATCCCTGTAGGGACTACAACTTGGCATTGAATGCAACTTTCAAAGACCCCCTCCCCCACCCCCGATCCCACCCCCGATCCCACCCCCTTCCCCGCCCGCCCGGTGCATCTCCCTGTAGGCAGTTTCTCTGAGTCTGGTTCGGTGTTTCTTTGTGCTCACGCTCCCTGGGACTTGATGAATTGATTGTGTTAGTTTTCACATTTTTTTTCCAAACCCGGTGAGTTTTCAGCTATTTTGGTCTGTAAGCTTCGCATTCTTTCACCCAACCTGTGTCTGACCCCACAAACCCTGGGCACTTCGCCTGCCTGCTGTCAGGTCCTGGCTTTGTCCTTGCAGTGTGGCTCGGGTCATTCCTCCTGGACTCCCTTCAAAACCCTTTCTGTGAGTTCTCTTCCCTTCTGCTCTGGAGCCTGTCCGTGTGCTTTTCATTTTGTGCAGGTCCCCACCCCCACCCCATCCCCCCGATCCCACCCCCCCCCACAGGGCTTAAGGTTCAGTTTTCTAATTTTCGTTGACTTCCAGGGTGTTTGTGATGTGTTTGCTAATGGCGATTTCAAGTCTGTCAGATAATCCCACAGCATTGTGTTCTGGGTACCAGTGTCTGCCCACTGTCTTTTCCCAGAACTGAGATGGTCCTGTTGTTCCTGTACCAAGGGTCCTGTGCGTCTTTGGGTGTGAGGCTCTGACAAAAGGAGGACCCGTAGCTGTGCATGCAGGGAGCTTCATCCAGCCCCACATTTTCAATTCCCTCTTTAGACTAGTCAGTTTAGTTTCCAATATTCTACTTTTCTGTTCAGATCTTTCATGTGTGTCCTCCGGTGGCCAATGAAATATCTTCTTTATGGTGCCTCTTCAGCCTCAAGCATTTAGAATGTTCTCCCAGGGCTTTCTAACCTGTAGGCCACAGGACCCGTGCTTCCCAAAAGAGACACAAAAGTGGTCTAATACGATTTGATAAACCTACTTAAATTCTGGTCTGTAGGGTTTTGTTTGTTTGTTTGTTTTTGTTTTTTAATTACTTTATGACTAGATTACATGTTTCTCAATTATGAACTCTGTAGATGACAATCAATGTCTTGTCACAATGTCAAGATTGAACTTGCACCTGTAAATGAGTATAGAAGGTAACATTCTCCTCCTCTGTGGATCTTGGTTTTAGGTCCAGAAATAGGCAAACCCAGGTTTATACTCAGCCTTGCTAGGGTCCTGTGCTGGCTGGAGCTTCATGGTGCCTTGGGTCTCAGGGAACTAATGATACCCACAAGCATGAGCCAGGATAGATCTGGGACTCTGAGTCTCTCCTTCTAAGAAGATGCTTAAGCCAGAATGGAGTCTTTCCCATGGAACACTCCTCCTGAGAAAAATGGCCACTCAGGACCTTGGGACTTTGGGACACTGAGGTCTGTCCTGGAGAAATGGGGCACAACAAGAAGTTCTACTTAGGACTAAGATCAGACCTCTAGTGTTCCAGCTTGGGGAAGCCAGGTCTGATGAGGTTACTCACAGGAAGGAAAGACAAGGGGAACACAGGCCCAGAGAGGTTGATCCTGGAGAAGTTGGACCTTCTGGGTATGGGACAGGGGAAGATTTGATCTGGTGAGTCTGGGCTGTAGAAAGCAGGGCCTGATGTAGGAATGGGCTACCCTCCACAAACTGGAGCATACTGGCTTTGCAAATTCTTCCCTCTCTGTCTGTTGCTGATTTTCCAGGCCTCTCTAATGTTTGCTACACATTATTCTGCTCTTCTGACTGTAGTCCACTGACCCCTCGCCCAGGTCCAGAACTGACCCTGGACTTTCCCGTTTCTCTCCCCAACATCTCCCACCCAGAGCCCCTGAGCTATATTCAGCATGTACCAGAGCCCATCAGAGCTGCTCTACCTGGCCAGTCAGGCAGTGGGGTTTGATGTAACTTTTACATTTGTTCTTTGTAACATTAAACAGTGTGTCATGTATTTTTATTGATCTGGATTTGGGAAACATTTTTTGAGCACTTTTAACAGAATTCTGGCTCCTGTGTCCCAGACCCAAGTGTCTGGTAATAAGCTGAGGGAAAAAAATGAGAAATGGATTTACTTTTCTTTTAAGAAAATCAATAAATCACAAGAGATGAATTTAATAAAAATCAGAGCAGAATGAAGGGCTTTGCCTTATTAGAACTTTCATGTTGACACAGGGAAGTGGCAGATGTAAGACAATCCCCAGGGGCCAGGACAAGGCAGCCTGGGTTGGGAACACATGTATGGGGAGCAGGGTGGTATGGCCTCCATCTTGCTAGGGAGACCTCACTGTAAGGCCTAGTCTTCCCACTGTAGCCAGCTATACCTGCTTCCTAAAAGCTTCATGCTGATGCCTGCCTTCTTCAGGCAATGCTTAGCCTGAGAGGCTTTGGAGTCTCTGAAACTCACCATTAAGGAGACTTTGGCTCCACAAAAATGCTAAATGTGGAAGTGTGGATGGGAATCCTGCTGTGCCCAAGGCCTACACATAATATCCTGAAAGAGAGGACACAGGAAGGATGCAGGACACTGGTAGAATCAAAGTGAGGCATGTGTGAGACAGAAAAGGGCCAGATACCTGTGGTGGAGAAGTCTACAGCCCATGGGGAAAGGCAAGTTGCTTATGGTATCTGGATCTTGGAGTGTAAACAGGAGGCAAGATTGTCTGTTGCTATAGAGAGAGGAGGGAAGGGTATGTGTGTGGAAAGGGAAGGTTGGGTCTCACAGTAGAAATTGGGCGTCATGGTGGAGAGAAGAGAAATGGATGTCATATGTGGAAAAGTGTGGATTCGATGGCAAAGTAGAGGGAGGAGAAGCTTACTGCCACAGTGGGGGTTCGGGGGGTGACAAGCTATGGGAAGTCACAATGCAAGGTGGTGTAGGATGTCACAGTCAAGGATGGTGGGAGTGGATGTCGCAGTGGAGAGACGAGGTATGCGCGCTTTCAAAGTGGGTGTAGGTAGAGAGGTGGACTTAGGAATATATTTATGATGGGCTCTGAGAAAAACGTATCCCTGGTTTTATAGTATACTATACATGTTTGTATGTATATAGTGTACATACATGTATATATACATTTCCCTTGTACACTATGTATTTGCATTTTCAGAGAAGTTAAAGAAGAGGGTGGGCTTCAAGTAGAGCCCATTGATAAGACCACTTATCAAGTATGGTCAAGGTCTTGGTTTCTTCTTCAAGAACATATAAACATACACACTAAGGCACATTTGAGCACATGAACATTCACACATACTCACAGAGAGACATATATACAAACATGCACAAACATGTACGCATTGAGACACATGCACATACTTGACCTCATAGACACAGGCATATGTAGAGAGAGATCCAAACATACATGCATAGACACAGACACACCCAGAACCACAGGTACATAAACACACTATAATGCACACAAACACACAAAGGCATATGCACACACAGAAAGACGTACATCCAGACGTACAGCCACACTTAGACACATGCATAAACAGAGAGACACATACCCACACATGTAAATGCATGCAAACACACGGAAACATGCCCATGCACACATAGAGAGATATAGGCACACATAGACACACAGAGGCACATACACAGACATTTAGAGAACACACAGAGACATATATAAACACAGGCAAACAGACATAGACACAAGTACACACTGACATAAAGAGACACAAAAATGATAAGCATTGTAAAGGAAAAAGTGTCACCGGAATACGGTCAGGGACCACACAATGGCTAACTCTGCTGCCAGCCTTAGATGACAAGCCCTTGGAGCGTGCTGTGAAGGGATTACTTAATCAAGGTTAATTACAGAGGAATGCCTGCCCTAAGAGAGGAAGCACCACCCCATGCTTCTAAGTCCTGGGCTTTATTTAAAAAAAAAAAAAAGCTACCTGAGCACCAGGGTTCAACTCTCTGCTTTACTGTGGAAGCATTGTGACCAGCTGCCTCATCTTTGTCACCAGGCTCCCCACCCCTCCATGGGGACTGTACTGTTGAAAGCCACAATAAAACCTTTCTTCCTTGAATTGCTTTGGTCAGGGTATTTTTATCACAGTCAGAGCCACTGATGCAGCCAGCATGAAATCAGTGGCAGAAGAACTCACCAGGGGAGGCTGCATCCCAGCTTACGTGGACAGTCTCCGTTTAAGCTTCTCCCTTTCAAACTAGCCTGTATTTCTTGATGTGGAAGTTTCATCAGGAAGAGGTCTTCCCCCTCTGGAGTGAGGACTCTGCGGCAGTGCAGACAGAAAGTTTCCCCTTGGCAACCAGCATCTTGGCTTCAACTGTAAACTTGTCTGAACTCTTTCCTTCATCAAATTGCATTTTCTGTATCTTTGTGCTCTTCAGTTGCCCTCTGTAACCTTGGACGGGGCAGTGAGTGAGAACCCAAGCCTGGAAGCTCTTTCCTTCTTGAAATTTCCTGGGCCAAACACCTTAGTAAATTACTTTTAAAATTCAGGCTTGAATTATAATTAGTTTAAATTTAAATTTAATTCTCAGGGAACGGACAGAATGCAGCCAGGACACAGGTCCAGAAGGAAGTCTGCAATTGCCTCGTCCAGTTCCTTAGAGTGTCCTTGGCCCTCTCTGAACCTTCACGAGTCAGGTCTCTGCTCTCTACCTTCCTCTGATCATTTTTGTCTTCCACGAATCTCTTCTTATAGGATTCAAAGGCTTTTCTAGCCTAAAGTTCCAAACTTGTCCACATCCGTCCCACAGACCAGCTCTGTGGATCTTAGCATCATCTTCAGGTTTGCTACAGTGATGGATGACCGACCCCACCGCTCAGTCAGAAAGAATTTTCGGTATTATGATGGCTTCCTGTTTGTTTCTTTGGTCAAGGGGTTTTGTTTGCTTTTGCTGTGTTTTGTTTTGTTGTTTTGTTTAGCTGCTGCTGGGACAAAAACACATGTCAAGGCAACTTAAGGACAAAAGGTTTACTGTGGCTCAAAGTTCCAGGGCACAGGAATGGCAGGGAAGGCCCAGGGTCAGGAGCCTCCCCACAGAGCACTCCCACAGACAAAAAAAAGACTGTGCTCAGCTCACTTTCGCTCTTTGATTCAGTCCAAGCCCCCAGGCCACAGGGTGGTACATTTAACCCAATTTAGATAATGTCTCACAGTCATGCACAGAGATTTGTTTCCATGGTGATTGTACATCCCTTTCTGGTTGACAATCAAGATGAACCACTGCAGATGCTCATAATAAATAAAGCAGCAAAGTGTCTGGGAGTGGGAGATGGACAATCCCGGGCTTGTAAGGGGAAAGAAAGCCTATGAGAGTAGGACGCCAAGGGAGGCATCTTCCTCTGCCTGTTGAGAATCCTGAGTGTTGATAGAGCTAGGGTGGGGTGGGGTGGCTCTTTAAGCCTAAAGCAGGAATGGGCACAAAGAAAGGGAATGGACAGGACAGATTATAGACATGACTCACGGAGTTACTGCTATGGCATCCTAACCACACTATACAATCCTGAAATCACCACCTCTGGTGAGAAAATGAAGGTTCAGAGATGTTAACAGTCCTCAGGGTCTCTCAGTACATAACTGGATCTAAGAGGTCCACTCAGGGGACCACTCAGGGAGCTAGGGAATGTGGCCAGGAAGAGGAAGAAGAAAAGCGCATCATTAGCATGCTGTAGCCTGCGAGATGATCTTGTCTGGAGTGAGGCTGGTCGTCAGGGGAGAAAGAGGCACCGAGCCAGCTCAGAGCGGTGGAGACATTCTAACTCACAGAGCTGCAGCTAGCTCCTTCCCAGCACAGACGCTTTCTGGGGTTTGGGTTACCTGCACATCACCTGTGTCTGGTTTGGAGCTATGAAACGAAAGATTCCAAAATGAATAATGCACCCATTAAAAATTCTGCACTGTTCTGGGTCACGTGATAAAGCCCCACATAATCCTGTTCAAATACTGAGGAGAGGGGTTGCCACTCGCCAGGGTGGGTACACAAGCCAAATATCCTGTTTGTTGCTCCTGATGTCCCTTGATGGGAAGCCGTTGAGGGCATCCTGCAGGTGAAGGGTCAGAGATTCTGCCTGAATAAGGAAAGAGTTAAAGGCTATAGGTTTGGGCCAGTGAAATCTAGATAAGACAGAATCTCCTATCACAACATCATGAAGAAAGAGAAATGCACACTGTCTCACAAGCACAGTTAAAACTGCAAGGGTCACGTGTAGTATGTGCTGAGCACTTACTTTTAACAGAAGAGGCAGGAGACGTGTGGAAGACAGGAACCTAAGATGACTTAGATGAAGAACACTGTTCACTTTATCATCAATTATTGCTAATCCATAGGGCGCCTAATTTGTAAAGTTGATCGTGCTTCAGATAAAGCATGAGATACCAAGACCTGGCATTACCTGAGCTGTCAGGCTTTCTCTGTGGGCCACACACAGATCATGCCCTAGGTGGCTTTCTGGCTGCTGTGATAAGTTGCTGACCAAAAGCCACTTATGAAAGATAGGGTTGATTTGACTTACAATTCCAGGTTATGGTCCATCACTTCAGGGACGTCAAAGCAGGAGGAACTCAAGCAGTTAGTCATGCCGTATCCACCGCCACGAGCAAAGAGAGAATAAATGCATCCATGCATGCTGTCTGTCTGCTTAGTACTCGGCTAGCTCTCCCTGCTAATCTCTTACAATGCCCAGGGCCCAAAACTAGGAAATAGTGCTGCCTACAGTGTTCTGGGTCAATTAACAATCAAGACAAATCTCCTGTAAGCCTGCTGATAGGCAAACTGAGCTTGGCAGTTCTTTCACTGAGGCTCCTGTCAGGTAATACAAGGTAATGGCATGTTGACATTTACATATTTGTACCCTATATATCTGTGTATGTATATGTGTGTTCAAGGAAAAATATGCTATCAATTTGACAGTGGGAGTGACTAGAGAGAGGAAAGACAAAGGGTCAAGTGACATGTTGTCATTTAAGATTATATACATCCAAATATATATATATGTACAGGTACAGGTACAGATACAGATACACATACAGATACAGATACACATACAGATACACATACAGATACACATACAGATACACATACAGATACACATACAGATACACATACAGATACACATACAGATACAGATATGTATTTCCTAGTTTTGGGTCCTGGGCATTATAAGAGATGAGCAAAGAGAGATAGCTGAGTACTAAGCAGGCAGATAGCAAGCAAAGATGCATAGATTCTCTCTTTGCTTGTGACTGTGGTAACAATTACTTATATCTATCTATCTATCTATCTATCTATCTATCTATCTATCTATATCTATCTCTATCTAGAGATAGAGATAGAGATAGAGATAGAGATATCCAATACATACTGTATCCCCTACAGACAAGACAATGACTGTGTCTGAATTGCCTAAGATTTATGCCTGCAGCTGTGAGCAATAGCTCTGGCTGGGTTGTTGGCTTTGGATTCTGCCATGTGGCCTGGAAATGGTCCTGTCCACCTGTCTTCATTGGTGCAAGGGCTGGAACTTGGCTGGTAGGATTCCCAGGTAAGGACTCCCAGGTGAGGGTGAGCAGAGATGAGACCTTGAAAGGGACCAGAAATACCAAAAAGGGGTTGGTCTGTGGCCAGCCCTGGCTTCTGAGTTCTTCCAGTCAGAGGATTCTGGATTTCTCCTGGTTGGTAAGGAGCATGTGTCTCCATATGCTCTGGCCCTGGCCATTCTCATGGTGTGAGAAGACTGTCTCATCCTGTGGCTGTGGCATGGTCCAGTACAGAAAATGGCCTAGGTACCTATGTGTGGCTTAGAACTTGATCTGATGCAGGTCTCTGAGCCTATAATTCTTGCTGTCGGCCCATTGCAAAGGCAGCCAAGGCTACGACAGCACATGCAGACCCCTGAAGACATCCAAGGGGAACCGCAGGAGCCTCATCTGCACCACCAACATCCCGACAGTTAAGCTTGCCTGCCAGGGTGTGTCCCCGTGTGCTCACTGAGTCACCTCTCATCTCGCTAGAAATCTATCATCCAGAGCTGCTCCAACCCAGCCTGTCACATCGCATTCCTGACAGGTGTGGGCTAAAGACAGCACTAAATCTTATATAAGAGCTGCAACTGGTCAGCACGGGGCTATTTTCAGCAGCATCTGATGGGAACAGACTTTGAACACAGAGGCACTTTGACAGTCTGTGATGGATTTGAGGATCTGGATTTAAAGGTGCACGTCTCCTTGTATTTAAGTGTATGCAAAGCCCTTGGCAAAAGGACCATCATCATTTTCACTTTCCTCCCCCTGCCTTGGAGAAGCATTCTCACCTCCAGCACCCTGTGAGCCCCTAGACTCTCATGGACTTTTCTAATCTAATGTCAGGAGCAGACTCAAGGTAGAGAAGGGCACATGATGTTTATACCTGGATCCAGAGGTGATGGTCTGTGGAGGTCACCCTTTATCCCACACAGAACAAGGACCAAATATTTTTTGTTTGAATTTTGAAATTGTTTTTCTTTTAATATTTTTTATTACGTATTTTCCTCAATTACATTTCCAATGCTATCCCAAAAGTCCCCCATAACCTAACACCCCACTTCCCTACCCACCCATTCCAATTTTTTTGGCCCTGGCATTCCCCTGTACTGGGGCATATAAAGTTTGTATGTCCAATGGGCCTCTCTTTCCAGTGATGGCCGACTGGGCCATCTTTTGATACGTATGCAGCTATAGTCAAGAGCTCTGGGATACTGGTTAGTTCAGAATGTTGTTCCACATATAGGGTTGCAGATCCCTTTAGCTCCTTGGGAACTTTCTCTAGCTCCTTCATTGGGGGCCCTGTGATCCATCCAATATCTGACTGTGAGCATCCACTTCTGTGTTTGCTAGGCCCCGGCATAGTCTCACAAGAGACAGCTGTATCTGGGACCTTTCAGCAAAATCTTGCTACTGTATGCAATGGTGTCAGCATTTGGAAGCTGATTATAGGGTGGATTCCTGGATATGGCAGTCTCTATACGGTACATTCTTTCGTCACAGCTCCAAACTTTGTCTCTGTAACTCCTTCCATGGGTGTTTTGTTCCCAATTCTAAGGAGGGGCACAGTGTCCACACTTTGGTCTTCATTCTTCGTGAGATTTATGTGTTTAGCAAACTGTATCTTATATCTTGGGTATCCTAAGTTTTGGGCTAATATCCACTTATCAGTGAGTACATATTGTGTGAGTTCCTTTGTGATTGTGTTACCTCACTCAGGATGATGCCCTCCAGGTCCATCCATTTGGCTAGGAATTTCATAAATTCATTCTTTTTAATAGCTGAGTAGTACTCCATTGTGTAAATGTACCACATTTTCTGTATCCATTCCTCTGTTGAGGGGAATCTGGGTTCTTTCCAGCTTCTGGCTATTATAAATAAGGCTGCTATGAACATAGTGGAGCATGTGTCCTTCTTACCTGTTGGGACATCTTCTGGATGTATGCCCAGGAGAGGTATTGCTGGATCCTGCGGTAGTGCTATGTCCAATTTTCTAAGGAACCGCCAGACTGATTTCCAGAGTGGTTGTACAAGCTTGCAATCCCACCAACAATGGAGGAGTGTTCCTCTTTCTCCACATCCTCGCCAGCATCTGCTGTCACCTGAATTTTTGATCTTAGCCATTCTGACTGGTGTGAGGTAGAATCTCAGGGTTGTTTTGATTTGCATTTCCCTGATGATTAAGGATGTTGAACATTTTTTCAGGTGCTTCTCTGCCATTCGGTATTCCTCGGGTGAGAATTCTTTGTTCAGTTCTGAGCACCATTTTTTACTGGGGTTTTTTGATTTTCTGGAGTCCACCTTCTTGTGTTCTTTATATATATTGGATATTAGTCCCCTATCTGATATAGGATAGGTAAAGATCCTTTCCCAATATGTTGGTGGTCTTTTTGTCTTTTTGACAGTGTCTTTTGCCTTGCAGAAGCTTTGCAGTTTCATGAGGTGCCATTTGTCAATTCTCGATCTTACAGCACAAGCCACTGCTGTTCTATTCAGGAATTTTTCCCATGCCCGTATCTTCAAGGCTTTTCCCCACTTTCTCCTCTATAATTTTCAGTGTCCCTGGTTTTATGTGAAGTTCCTTGATCCACATAGATTTGACCTTAGTACAAGGAGATAGGAATGGATCAATTCGCATTCTTCTACATGATAACAACCAGTTGTGCCAGCACCATTTGTTGAAAATGCTATCTTTTTTACACTGGATGGTTTTAGCTCCCTTGTCGAAGATCAAGTGACCATAGGTGTGTGGGTTCATTTCTGGGTCTTCAATTCTATTCCATTGGTCTATTTGCTGTCACTATACCAGTACCACGCAGTTTTTATCACAATTGCTCTGTAGTAAAGCTTTAGGTCAGGCATGGTGATTCCACCAGAGGTTCTTTTATCCTTGAGAAGAGTTTTTGCTATCCTAGGTTTTTTGCTATTCCAGATGAATTTGCAGATTGCCCTTTCTAATTCGTTGAAGAATTGAGTTGGAATTTTGATGGGGATTGCATTGAATCTGTAGATTGCTTTTGGCAAGATAGCCATTTTTACAATGTTAATCCTGCCAATCCATGAGCATGGGAGATCTTTCCATCTTCTGAGATCTTCTTTAATTTCTTTCTTCAGAGACTTGAAGTTTTTATCATACAGATCTTTCACTTCCTTAGTTAGAGTCACACCAAGATTTTTTATATTATTTGTGACTATTGAGAAGGGTGTTGTATCCCTAATTTCTATCTCAGCCTGTTTATTCTTTGTGTAGAGAAAGGCCATTGACTTGTTTGAGTTAATTTTATATCCAGCTACTTCACCGAAGCTGT
Source organism: Mus caroli (assembly GCF_978045245.1). Lineage (NCBI taxonomy): Eukaryota > Metazoa > Chordata > Mammalia > Rodentia > Muridae > Mus > Mus caroli. Next base: position 17,328,889 of record NW_028227271.1, read on the forward strand.
TTATCTGGTTTAGGAGTTCTCTGGTGGAATTTTAGGGTCACTTATATATACTATCATATCATCTGCAAAAAGTGATAGTTTGACTTCATTTTTTCCAAATTGTATACCCTTGATCTCCTTTTGTTTTCGAATTGCTCTGGCTAGGACTTCAAGTACAATTTTTAATAGGTATGGAGAGAGTGAACAGCCTTGTCTAGTCCCTGATTTTAGTGGGATTGCTTCAAGTTTCTCACCATTTACTTTGATGTTGGCTACTGGTTTGCTGTAGATTGCTTTTATCATGGTTAGGTATGGGCCTTGAATTCCTGATCTTTCCAAGACTTTTATCATGAATGGGTGTTGGATCTTGTCGAATGCTTTTTCAGTATCTAATGAGATGATCATGTGGTTTTTGTCTTTGAGATTGTTTATATAATGGATTACGTTGATGGATTTCCGTATATTAAACCATCCCTGCATCCCTGGAATGAAACCTACTTGGTCAGGATGGATGATTGTTTTAATGTGTTCTTGGATTTGGTTAGCTAGGATTTTATTGAGGATTTTTGCATCAATATTCCTAAGGGAAATTGGTCTGAAGTTCTCTATCTTTGTTGGATCTTTCTGTGGTTTAGGTATCAGAGTAACTGTGGCTTCATAGAATGAGTTGGGTAGAGTTCTTTCTACTTCTATTTTGTGGAATAGTTTGTGCAGAACTGGAATTAGATCTTCTTTGAAGGTCTGGTAGAACTCTGCACTAAACCCATCTGATCCTGGGCTTTTTTTGGCTGGGAGACAATGACTGCTTCTCTTTCTTTAGGGGATATGGGACTGTTTAGATCCTTAACTTGATCCTGATTTAACTTTGGTACCTGGAATCTGTCTAGAAATTTGTCCATTTCGTCCAGGTTTTCCAGTTTTGTTGAGTATAGTAGCCTTTTGTAGAAGGATCTGATGGTGTTTTGGATTTCTTCAGGATCTGTTGTTATGTCTCCCTTTTCATTTCTGATTTTGTTAATTAGGATGTTGTCCCTGTGCCCTCTAGTGAGTCTAGCTAAGGGTTTATCTATCTTGTTGATTTTCTCAAAGAACCAACTCGGAGTTTGGTTAATTCTTTGAATAGTTCTTCTTGTTTCCACATGATTGATTTTACCCCTGAGTTTGATTATTTCCTGCTGTCTACTCCTCTTGGGTGAATTTTTCTTCCTTTTTTTCTAGGAGTTTTAGATGTGTTGTCAGGCTGCTAGTGTGTGCTCTCTCCAGTTTCTTTTTGGAGGCACTCAGAGCTATGAGTTTCCCTCTTAGAAATGCTTTCATTGTGTCCCATAGGTTTGGGTAAGTTGTGGCTTCATTTTCATTAAACCCTAAAAAGTCTTTAATTTCTTTCTTTATTCCTTCCTTGACCAAGGTATCATTGAGAAGTGTGTTGTTCAGTTTCCACATGAATGTTGGTTTTCCATTATTTATGTTGTTATTGAAGATCAGCCTTAGTCCATGGTGGTCTGATAGGATGCATGGGACAATTTCAATATTTTTGTATCTGTTGAGGCCTGTTTTGTGTCCAATTATATGGTCAGTTTTGGAGAGGGTCCCGTGAGGTGCTGAGAAGAAGGTATATCCTTTTGTTTTAGGATAAAATGTTCTGTAGATTTCTGTTAAGTCCATTTGTTTCATAACTTCTGTTAGTTTCACTGTGTCCCTGTTTAGTTTCTGTTTCCATGATCTGTCCATTGATGAAAGTGGTGTGTTGAAGTCTCCCACTATTATTGTGTGAAGTGCAATGTGTGCTTTGAGCTTTACTAAAGTGTCTTTAATGAATGTGGCTGCCCTTGCATTTGGGGCATAGATATTCAGAATTGACAGTTCCTCTTGGAGGATTTTACCTTTGATGAGTATGAAGTGTCCCTCCCTGTCTTTTTTGAGACTTTGGGTTGGAAGTCTATTTTATTAGATATTAGAATTGCTACTCCAGCTTGTTTCTTCCTACCATTTGCTTGGAAAGTTGTTTTCCTGCCTTTCATTCTGAGGTAGTTTCTATCTTTTTCTGAGATGAGTTTCCTGTAAGCAGCAAAATGTTGGGTCCTGTTTGTGTAGCCAGTCTGTTAGTCTATGTCTTTTTATTGGGGAATTGAGTCCATTGATATTAAGAGATATTAAGAAAAAGTAATTGTTGCTTCCTTTTATTTTTGTTGTTAGAGTTGGCATTCTGTTCTTGTGGTAGTCTTCTTTTTGGTTCGTTGAGGGATTAATTTCTTGCTTTTTCTAGGGTGTGATTTCCGTCCTTGTAATTTTTTTTTCTGTTATTATCCTTTGAAGGGCTGGATTCATGGAAAGATAATGTGTGGATTTGGTTTTGTCGTGGAATACTTTGGTTTCTCCATCTATGGTAATTGAGAGTTTGACTGGGTATAGTAGCCTGGGCTGGCATTTGTGTTCTCTTAGTATCTGTATAACATCTGTCCAGGCTCTTTTTTTTTTTTTTTTTTTTGGTTTTTCGAGACAGGGTTTCTCTGTATAGCCCTGTCCTGGAACTCACTTTGTAGACCAGGCTGGCCTCGAACTCAGAAATCCACCTGCCTCTGCCTCCCGAGTGCTGGGATTAAAGGCATGCGCCACCATGCCCGGCTTGTCCAGGCTCTTTTGGCTTTCATAGTCTGTGGTGAAAAATCTGGTGTAATTCTGATAGGCCTGCCTTTATATGTTAGTTGACCTTTTTCCCTTACTGCTTTTAATATTCTATCTTTATTTAGTGCATTTGTTGTTCTGATTATTATGTGTTGGGAGGAATTTCTTTTCTGGTCCAGTCTATTTGGAGTTCTGTAGGCTTCTTGTATGATCATGGGCATCTCTTTCTTTAGGATTGGGAAGTTTTCTTCTATTATTTTGTTGAAGATATTTGCTGGCCCTTTAAGTTGAAAATCTTCATTCTCATCAACTCCTATTATCCGTAGGTTTGGTCTTCTCATTGCGTCCTGTATTTCCTGGATGTTTTGAGTTAGGATCCTTTTGCATTTTGTATTTTCTTTGATTGTTGTGCCGATGTTCTCTATGGAATCTTCTGCAGGAGGACCAAATATTTTATGTTCAGTACACATGAGATGCCTCCACTTCCAACTCTGGCTTGTGGCTGAAGAGAGTCCACACCTTATTCCTGGACATCTGGAGAGCTCAGGGCCATCGCCCACTCCTACATGGTGGCTCCCTCTTTAACTGGCCTCCCTAAACTTGAGTAGAAGCTCTGCTCTGCCACAGACTTAACACACTTAAGTTGGGTTCATAGCACACACCAGACTCTACCATCTGTCAAATGATGGTAGGTCTGCCTGGCTGCTGTCTCCAATGGGATGACCAGTAGAGAGTCCCTGATTCCTCTCTCCAAATCAATTCACCATATCAGTAACAAGAACATCCTATCAGGGGATCAGTCAAAAATCCAGGCTCACCATTCATTGCCTTCTTCCTACTCCCCAAGCCCAGAGTGTCACCAAACAGCAACTTGCCCTTGCTGAGACATTCTATTCCACAGGTCTTCTTAACAGCAGATCACCGATACTCAACCTTGCTTGGCTTTTCTATAGCAAGGCCCATTTTTGTACGCAATGAATGCAGATCATTTCTGGGGTTGCAAGTGAATCAAAACCCCAGTATCTTCTTCCCCCCAGTAACTTGGTTTCCCTTGCCTCATCTGTTCCCTCTTGCCTACATCCTGGGAACATACTACCCAAAATGGCCTGACTTAAGGCATCATTCTGAGAAGAATGTAGACAAGGGTTACTCCTTTAGTTCCTTGTTTAAAAGTCTGGACAAGGTCTCATGTATTCCCAGGGTAGCCTTGAAATCATGATGTAAGCAAGAATGACCTTGAACCTCTGATTCTCCTGTCTCTAGCCACTAAGTGCTCAGTCTACAGGTTTAGACCACCATGCCTGATGTATGTCGTGCTGGGAATCAAAGCCAAGATCTCAAACATGGTAGGCAATCTCTCTACCAACTGAACTACATGTCTAGTCTGAGCCAAGTGTCTCTTCACACGATGATCCTGTCTATCGTTTGGTCTCATCCCCTGCTGCCCAATCCTCGTGTCACTCACTGAGACAGGTAGCTCTGCATTCCCTGGATCCCCATTCTTTGATGCCATTATCTTGGCATTAGTTATCTATTATTGTATGCAAACTTAACAGACACACACACACACGCAATCCCCTTAGGACATGGGCAGAATGTGTGTCGTGTGACTCCGTCAAGCATGTAGCTTCTAACTGTAATTTGGGAGCCACCTAATACCTTAGAAGCCATCTGTACTCACCACCTATACAAACAGGGTTCACAACAATTTCTACAGTCAGACAAGTCAAAGAGAAGTTCTGAGGTCTGCTGAGAAGATGGAGACCTGTATAACAAGACAGCACATCAAGAAACAGCTATCCTTCATCTTGTTAACAATCTCTGCTTATTGAGAGCACTGAATATGCAAAGACAGGAGAGCACAGGAGGCCATGAACACTGGGAGGTGGGACTATAGAAGCCACTCCGAATTTCCCTTTGTCCCATGGACACTACATACTTGTCTCATATGTCATCCAGCTTTGAAAAATGTCATGGTTTGGCTGGGCCAGAGTTGGGCACCTGTGCTACATGCTTAAACCCATGAAAGCCAGCCTCTGCCCAATCCACCAAAATAAAGCAGCATTCTGTGCAGTATCTACTCCGTGGAGCTATCAGGCCCAGCATGAAAGATTCTCAAATATTTCACAAATACCTCCCAGGGGCTCACTGTCTGGGAGATTCTATTTAGTTCAAGTCAGAGATAACTGGAGTTTTTACTTGCCATTAGCCCTTGTCTGAGATCCTGTTGAAAAAGGAGTTTTGTGACAATGAATGAGATTTCCAGAATGGCCCTGGTGGTGCTGAAACCTTCTGAGGCTTAAACTTAATTTCACAATATTTTGTTTTCTAATCTCTGTCTGGAGTAACAAATTTTGGAATTTTGAACCCTGGGAATTGCTTGCGCTACTCGGCAGAACAGCATTTCTGAGAGGCGTTTTTCTGAGCAGGGCAGCTAATTCTACACATAGAACCTAATGTATGAGAACTCTGGCTCCTCACAACAGAGGAGGGGGTGGGGGAGCTCAGAGGAAACTGTGTTTGCTCCCAAGGCCATGGGAGCCATCAGGTCTTGGGTACCCAAGTATCTTCCTGACAGATTGATTGTATCATCTCATATCTGTGCCGGCATTTCTGAGTTATGACCTACCTACACCATGCTTACATCTCTGAATCACATCACCTCCTGTTTCTATCAGTGAGATGTGGGTGAATTTTAATTTTTTTTTCTCAGCCTTCAGAAGCTTAAATGTTTTGAGGCAAATCCTTTATAAATTTTTGTGATTTCTTCTGTTAACTTGTTCCTTATAAAGGCCTCACTTACTCTGTTAGCAGCTGATAATCTAGGTCTACATTTTACTAATATTCGAGTATACTTCAAATGTGTTACCTTTTATTTATGTATTTGTGTTCATTCTTTGAGAATTTCATACTACATATTTTGACTATCTTTACGCTCTCTCCTCCAACTGCCTCCAAATCCACTCCATGCTTCCCTAAGAACCCAGCTTCATGCTTACTATCTCTGTCTGTCTGTCTGTCTGTCTGTCTGTCTGTCTGTCTGTCTGCCTGTCTGTCATATGTGTGTGTGTGTATATATATATATATATATATATATATATATATATATATACTCTCAGTATGGGACCTAAACATTACAAACTATTTTCATTGCTCTCAATGACTCTCCAGAACTTGACAGTAAGACCTAATTGCTGCAGACACCACACACTTGAGTCATAGAACATGAAGAAATCAAATAGGTGCTGACCTTGTAGCCGCATCACCACTGGCTATCTCTGTAAGTTCTACAAGATGCTATGTGTGCTACCAGGAGAGAAAAGTAACCATCACCCTGACCCAGATGTGAAACCGGCAAGCTACAGCAATGACGGTCCTAATAAGACATGCTCACTAATACAATAATGGCATGAATGTTACTGGAGTAACCAACAATAACTTACAGTTATTTCAGATTGGTGGGCTATTTTGTAACTAGATAAAGATGTGCATCTATGAGACACAGATTCTTTTCCTCACACAGACAGAGCTCCTGTAAACATCAATATATTTTATTATTATTATTATTCAGGTCAATATATATGCTTCATTTCTCAAGATTTATTATTTTTAATTAATTTTAATTTCCAGGTATTTGGAATGCTATACTCCTGTTCTTATTACTGATTGCTTCCTTGATTTGACTGGTTAAAAGTCTACTCAAAGTCCCCCAGTTCACTAAAGAGTTCATAATTGGTTTTCATTCCAGCTGAAGGGAGGTTTGGCAAATGGCCCAAATAGCAAATGGTTACACGTCCTCAGGAACAATGGGTATGCAGCTGTCAGAGACAGTGTCTATAGACAATGTTGGCCCACACTGCTTTCTCTGGTGGGAGTTGTCTACAGTCTGGTCCCTGTTCCCACTGGATGGATATGGCTGTTGCTGAAATGATTCTGTTACATTTGCCTCTGTGGTGCATCTCAAAGTGATGCTCTCTCTGCTCATAGCATTCCCAGGCTCTATGATGCTGGGGTGTCCTCTTTCAGCATGACACTTTTGCCATTATTAAACCTGTGTCTTTGCATCTCTAATGCATTGTCTTGCCCTAAACCCCACTTTGCTCATTTAACACGGCTCTGGCAGCGTTCGGCTGTTGGTGACAGACTTGCATATTTTCCTGCATTTCACTCCTCACCTACACTTTCACATTGGAAGAAATCACACACTTTGGTGCACACACACCTACCTGTGCTGGATACAGTTCCTGAGAGATTGGATTTTCTATTTTGTATCTGTCTTCAATATGTTGTTGATGGCTCAATTATTCTCTTGGATTCTTTTACATCAGTTACATGTATTTTAACATCCTATGTCCCCTTTCATCTTCCTTCTCTTTTAGCTAATCCTTAAATCGAGTTTTTAACACTTCAGAGAAAATTCTAAGACCTTGTCAGCTTTAATTGCATGTGGCTTCTTTCCACCATATATCTTGTCACATCACATCACACACACACACACACACACACACACACACACACACACACACACACACACACATGACATGTATATGCAAAAGGACATCAGATGTCTTCCTCTTCCATTCTGTACCTTGTTCCCTTCAGACAGGGTCTCTTGTTGAACTGAAACCCATCTTTTCAGTTAAGTTGGCTATCCAAAGAGCTCCTCGGAGACATCTGCCTCTGCTCCCAGTGCTGACGTTGCTGGTACATGCAGCCAGGGGTAATAAGGAGAAGTTTCTTTGATGAACGGTGAAGACTTCACTTATCTAGGTTGTATTAACTCTGTCTATTTAGCAGAATGGTAGCAATAGGTTTTTCCGTAGGACCTGTGACCTAGTTAGTCACACATTTCTGGCCTCATTATCCTTTCCAGGTATGGGTTTCATCTCATGAAGCAGGCTTCAAATCCAATCAAAAAATGCTCAGTTACCCTCTTACCATTTTTACTTCTACTTTATATCTGTAAATGGGTATATTTTGGAGAAAAAATTAACTGAGAGATGAAGATATAAGACATATAATGTGTGGGAATGTTATATAATGTTTTGGTACATATATGTGTTGTGTCACATATAAATAAGATTAAATGATTAAATGTAACTATTAAGACAAAAAAAAAAACCCAACTCTAACTCAAGTTCTTTTGCTAGCACAGCAACTGCTCCTACCCACTGAGCCATCTTTCCTGCCTCCTAGCCACAATGTTTAAAATGATGGATTTAGTAGTAACAAAGATCACAAGGTATCCACATCCTTACTGAGTTTCCAGCCACAGAAATATTTTAACTATGTATGTGCCTATCACTGATCATCACAATCACTTTTAGTAAAGACTTCTAGGCAAAGGTATTCCAGGGGTCCACATTCATCTGGATTGTCTGACACAGATTCTGAAGACAACAGAGTCCTTTAGGAAAGTGAAGAGAGGCATGCTGGGGAACAGTTAAAACAGCAGGCACTGACAATATCAGGTAAGAAGAACCCCAGATCACCAGTGAGACGTCTGGTCAGCCTAAGGTCAACCTCTTCCAGAGGAAAATATAGAAGAGTTACTAACTGAGTCAGAGTCCAACTGGGATTTCACTGAGAGGAAATGGGAAGTCTTTAAGGATGCTGAGACCAGAGTAGCACGATCAGGACTATCCAACTGCATTTTTAAAAGGTCATCTGACTGTTCTGTAGAAATCATGTTGGCAAGACCAAGTATTGTGTCAGTAAACAAGGCAATTTGGAAGGCCAGCTTTAAAGTCATATTAGCTAGAATAAGGTATCAGCATGGTTATGGGGAAAAATAATGGCATGGTAGAGACTGGGAAGAAAAGAGGCCCAAGATATGTTCATTGACTTAAGGTGTGGCTTCAAGGGTCTTTATGGGGACTCTGAAAAGCACGGGATTGAACAAAGCTTCCAGAGAGTGCTGGATAGATACCAGAGGTGCTAATTGGATATTCCCAAGTTGGGTTTTCTAGTTGACTGTTGCATATACTAGTTTTGAATTTAAATGCAAGACCCAAGCTACAGAGACCTTTAGATGTTGACTGACAAGGTTTGAATTTGTCAAAAGGAAAGGATGAAATGTCAAGAATGGGAATGTAGAAGTGGATTCTGGGAGGACCACGCCTGCCCATGAAGAGAAAGTATAGTCTGGACCATCTGCTTCTACTTATCACCAGCCTTCTAAATACCTTTGTCCTATAGTGATGCTTGTGGCAGTGGAGGTGATGATGATGGTGATGATAATGTGGTGGTGGTGATGATGATGGTGGTGTAAATGATGAAAATGATGGTGTTGATGTTGGTAACAGCAATGGAAGTGATGGGAATGATGATACTGGTGGGATGATGCTGATGCTGATGCTGATGGTTAATGTAGAAAGATATAATGATGCTACCAGAATCAGTAATAACGGTGATAGTCCTGATTGTGATGAAGACGATGACGTGATAATGGTGATTATAATGAGTTCTTTGGGGAATATGGAACTAGGATTCACCTTTTAGCAGCTATCCCTCTGCTCTTTAGTGATCCTTTCTTTCATGTTCCAGCATCTGATCTGTTGAATCAGAAATGAAAATATTTGAAGTTGTCCACTTATCTCCCTCCATGATGTCTGCCTATAAATGCCCTTGTCCATAAGATCTTTTGTGAGAGGCTCCTAAAAGCCTATCCCATACCAGTGTGTACCTTCAGATGCTGCTGTTGAGGCTCTATCTGTGAGTTAAACTGGCTGTGCCTACTTTGACTTTCACTCTTCTGTTACTAATTACTGTCCACGAGAAGGTCCAAAGTGCCCGTGACATGTGTTCCACATAGCTCTATGGCCACCTTCATCTATCCTTAGCCTTCCATTATGCAGCCACAACCATGACCATGACCAGAATGTCACCATGTTACCCATCTATCCAGCTCATTTGTTCCACTGAGTCTTTACCTAAACTGAAATCCCCTGTCTTTCCATTTAGAGATGATGCAGTATGTTTGCCACATGTTTTAATCCAGCAGCACCATCACTGGGAACACAGAAAGACAGCATATTGCATGCTGTAGTACTAGAGCCTTATGACTCCACCTGACCAGATAGGACAGTAGTGACACCCCAGTTCCTTGAGGCCCTGTGACCAAGCTCCAAGTCTATCCTCTCTCAGTCCCTCCTATGGCTACCTTGAAGGTCACATCTTCAAAATAGTTCTATTCCAAACGGATAAAGGAGCCATATCCTGGGCTGGCACCTGTATCTCTGCTCACCCACCAACTATGGTAGGCTCATGATGAAAGTGGGTTGGAATTGTGTGCCCATCTGTAAGATTAATTTTGTTTGTTTGTACATGTTTGTTTGTTTGTTTGTTTGTTTGTTTGTTTATGTGGAATGCCTGCCTGTACCACCCACCTCCCCAGTCCCACCGTTCTTTCTAACCTGGAGCAATAGCAATGCTTTCCTAGCCAGCAAGACTCTGGCTGCATGTGAGCTTCTCATAGCTCTCTTCCTTGCTCAGTTTTGCTCAAAGAAGATTTTCAAAACAAGACTGTACACATAGTTCAGTGATTTTTCACGTCCGTCTCTTCTCTCAGGATTCAAAACCCCAAAGGGCAGAGACGTGACGTCCTTACAAATAGTGTGCTAGTCCATCTTCAGTTTTTAACTCTCAGCTTGCCAAGGTGCAGGATGCTGAGTCCTATGTGAAGCAAATGGAAGTCCTTCCCTTTTGTCTGTGGTTCTGACTTCTTTTTATTTTTAATACTATTTTATTTTTAATCTATTTTTTACACTTCATATTTCATTCCCCAACCCCCATCCACCCTTTGACTGTTCCACATCCCACACCTCCTCCCCATCCCACCTTGTCTCCACATGGATGCCCCCACACCCCACCCCACCTGACCTCTAAACTCCCTGGGACCTCTAGCCTCTTGAGGGTAAGGTGCATCATCTCTGAATGAACACAGACCTGGAAGTCCTCTACTGTATGTGTTAGGGGCCTCATATCAGCTGGTGTATGCTGTCTGGGAGGTGAGGGACTCCCAAGACTCAAAGGGAGGGACCTTAGATGAAGTGTCCAACAGTAGGGAGAGAGAACTTATAGATCCCTCCTCCAGCAGGAAGATAGGACATCAAGTGAGGGATGGGGTTGCCATCCTATAGTCACCTCTTTGACCCATAATTGTTCCTGTCTGAAAGAATTACAGGGATGGAAATGGAGAGGAGCCTGAGGAAAAGAAGGTCCAGTGACAGGCCCAAAGTGGGATCCAGCTCAAGGGGAGGTCCCAAAACCTGACACTATTACTGAGGCTATGGAGCACTCACAAAAAGGGATCTATCATGACTGTTCTTCGAAAGACCCAACAAGCAGCTGGAAGAGTTAGATGCAGATATTTGCACCCAACCAATGGACAAAAACAGCTGACCCCTGTTGTTGAATTAGTGAAGGCTGAAAGAAGCTGAGGAGAAGGGCGATCCTGTGGGAAGACCAGCAGTCTCAAATAATCTGGACCCCTGAGATCTCCTCAAACACTGGACCACCAAATGGTTCTGACTTCTTAACCACTGAGCTCATCTCTGAGTGGCTATGCCAGGACTGACCCCTCCATTGTGTCTTCTCCCCACACAAAGCTCCAGGATGTGCACAGGGAACAGGTGCCGAGCAATCATAAAGCTTTATCCTCCTAGACACACAGTTCAGGGTCAACTTCCAGTGAGCCTCTCTGGAACTTCTCAGATTCATGTGGGACACAGGGAGACACTGCGCTCCTCTCTGCCCAACAGTGAGCTGCATAGTGCAAGTGGCGAAAGGCCCAGCAACTGGAGAGCGAGGTTCTACTCCAAAAGGAAGCAAAGATGGTGGTGCTGAGACAGAACCCAAGCCTGCTCAAGTCTGAGTACACCCTTATGCCCATCCTGACTCACCCAGGGTTGGAGGCAGGAGGAGACACTCACTGAATCTGCTCCCACCAAGCAGAAAGCCCTTCAATCCTCAAACATTGCGCTGATGCCTCTAGTTTTTCTCAGTGATAAATAATAAGTCTTCATCACCCTACTGTTTGCTCAGTGTCAAGCCATTTCATATTTTTGATCATGTCATTTCCTCTGGCATTCATAGTAAGGCTTTTCATGGGGGAGGTTGCTCTGATCTGCACTTGTTTCCTATGGGCAGCATCAAACCTTTACAAGGACAGACATTTCTCACCTGTGCACACACTAGGTACTGTGTGTGACAAAAACACCAGGAAGGGAAATTGCTGAGAGTCTCAGTGCTCAGAGCCATCCTTCACCAGAGTGAAAAAATAAAAATAATAAAAGAAATGGCGTGGCTGTTTACAAGGTGTTCCACGTGCACAGCATCAAATCTAAAAGGCATGGTTTCTAGAGGTCTCAGCCCTCTTTTGTTCAAATTGAACCACCGGAGTGTCTTGTGTTCTTATCCTATCTGTGTCCTGGAGACAGGTGCACATGCTGGCTCCAGTCCTGGGCAGACAACTATTGAGAACTCAAGGGTCACCCAGGAGGGGCTGTGCCCATCCATTCATCTGAGGAAAGAGTCTGAGAGTTGGGCCAATAGTGCAGCTCGAGTCTGAGCAGCAAAGGTTTTAAGCACGTGAGCTGCACTTAAGAAGCACTGACTGGTAAAAATAAAATGGAGTGCCAACTGGTAGACGCAGGCACCTGTTTATTCAAGCCTATTCTCCACATCTGACAGAATCGAGGACACTCCCACCCAGCCTTCCGTTCTCTCAGGGCCATCTGACTGACCTGTCAGGACTCCAAATTCCTGCAGACCAACTTCTGAGGTCAACAGTCCTTGCCCCCCCAGAAATCCATGGGGCTCTAGACTATGTCTGGGTTATGTGAACGTTAGTCATGCATGTTAATAATAAAAGTGTCTGTAAAGAAAAATCAGAAAACTATCCATCGATATGGGGTAACACTTAAGATAATTTGAAAATCTGCTGCGAGCAAGTCTTTAGAAGGAAAAGTCTGAGGCTTTCGCACCCAGTTCTCTGGCAGTTATTTATCTGTGCAAACACACACTGCGTGGAAAATTGTCTTATGTTGAAATGGGCCTTCTTCAGCCAATCCCCTGCTCCTAATGTTGACTGAGGAGCCTGCAGCCTGCAGCCTAGTGACTGTATGCTTTCCAGTTGGACCACATAAATAAATGGCTCCAGGTGGAGGTCCTCGCCCAGGTTTACAATCCTGTAGGCTTTGAGTTCCTGCTGTCTCATAGGAGGCCTCGTAAAATAATGGAACCCTAGAAATTAGCATCATGGATGACCTCAGCCAGTCCACAGCCAGCCAGCATCCTGCCGACTCAGTTCTTATGTGTTTGGGACACCAGAGAACACTAAATTTAGATGGCCTTTGACTCCTGGTGTCAATAAACTAATTCCTTGAATCTAGTATATAATACAGGAGACACGGAGGCTTCACTTGATAATGCTTAATGAAAATCAGCAATGACTAAGTATGCCCTGCCCTGATCACTAGAGTCTATTCTCAGGTCTCTGGTGTGGGATAGATTTGCCTGTCAGCTTGGCTGGGAACCCTACCCAGCCACCTCGGAAAATACCAGTGAAGACTCTGTGAAGGGACCACTAGCACCTACAACCCAGTGTCTGTGTGTGTGAAGGGCATGAGCTGATCTAATCAGTCAAGCCTGTGGCTAGACAGTTGCTCATCTCAGAGTGAACCTTGGTTTTTCCTCCAAATTCCCAACAACTCCTCACGCTGCTTACTGGAATGCACAGGTGCATGGCCTAGCCAGGAGTCTTGCTGACCACAGAGGCAGCTTCAGGAGAAAGGCTGAGCTCATGGCTGTTTGTCACTGTAGCCCTTGGTCTGGTTTCCTGCAGACAGAGGAGCACCTGCCTGGAAAGGCTTAAGCTGGCTCCCCTTGCTTCTCTGAGGTCTTTTTTCTTGACTCAAAAATGGCATTGTGGCTGGAGAGATGACACAATGGCTAAGAGCACTTGTTCTTGCAGAAGATCCAGGTTCAGTTCCCCAGTACCCATGGTAGTCCATGACCATCTGTAACTCCAGTCCCAAGGGGGACCTGATGCCTCTTCTGACCTCTATAGGCTAGTACATGCATGTGGCTCACATACTCTCTCTCTCTCTCTCTCTCTCTCTCTCTCTCTCTCTCTCTCTCTCTTCCATATATATGCATATATATCTATATATGAAGATAAAAATAAATGAGATTAACACTGGCCTACTCCTCCCTCTGGGAAGATGGAGTGTTGGTGCAGCTGCCACTATGAAAATACTTTGTAGCAGCCAACATGCTGTTCATAGGTCAGGTGACATATGTGCAAGTCTCTCCTTCTCCCTCTTCTTCCCCTCTGCTCCTCTTCTCCCCACTGTGTGCCTGTTGTGTGTGTGAGTGTGTGTGTGTGTGTGTGTGACTGTGTCTGTGTATGTCTGTGTGTCTGTATATGTGTGTGTGTGTGAGCGTGTATGTGTCTGTGTCTGTGTGTGTGTGTGTGTGTGTGACTGTGTCTGTGTATGTCTGTGTGTCTGTATATGTGTGTGTGAGTGTGTCTGTATATGTGTGTGTGAGTGTGTGTGTGTCTGTGTCTATGTGTGTGTGTGTGTGTGTGTGTATTTGGTGGTGGAGTGAGTATGTGTCTGCTCCAGGAACAGCTGCTCCTGTGACTTAGGGTTTCCAAGCACCCAATGCTGCTATGGAAGTCTTTTCACGTCACATAAATCACAATTCATGGGAACTGAGAGAAGCAAAGAAAATTTATTTGGTTTAGGTAAAAGGCATTTGCCATAAGTAAGCCACCAGGCTACTGAATGTAGAGGGAGGCATGAGGAAGGACAAGACGAGAGAGAAAAGTGGGGAGAGGACAGGAAGAAAAGTAGGAGAGAGAGGGAAGAGGGAAGGGAGAAAGAGAGAGTGAAAGAGAAGAAAGATGGAGGACAGAGAGAAGGAAGGAAGAATTCAGGCAGGCAAAGTGGGAGGGAGGGGAGAAGAGAGAGAAGGAAGGAGAGGAAGGGTGAGGAGGGAGAGGAAGAGAGATAAGAAAAAGAAAAAAGACAGTGGAAGGGAGAGAAGGAGGGAGGGGAGGGAGGGGAAGAGGGAGGAGGGAGGGGGAGGCAGAGGAGGAGGGAGGGGAGGAGGGAGAAGAGGAGAGATAAGAAAAAGAAAAAAGACAGTGGGAGGGAGAGGCAGTAAGGGAGGTGAGTAAAGAGGGAGGAAGAAGGAAAAGGGAGGGAGGGAAGAAAGGAGATAAAAAGGAGACACAACAGGAGAGAGAGTAAGAGAGGGAGGGAGGGAGGGAGGAAGGAGGAAGAGAGGAAGAGGAAGAGGGGGGAAAAGAGAAAATGGAAGGAGGAAAGGGGGAAACTGTTCTTCTCATGATTTAATCTTGGCAGCAAAGATGACCATGTGATAGTCCTAGGGAGATCTTCCTATCCCCTAGGCAAGCAGGAGTGAGCCCCTGTATGTGTGTTCAGACACATACAGTTGAAAGTGAGATTAGGTCCTGGTTATGCCTCTAAGCCAGGCCTTGGACAGAGCTGGCATGCAAAGAGAGGACCCTGGGATAAGTCCAGATTTTGGAGGATCAGAGGCTGTGGTATTTCACCTCAGGCTCTTCTGCTGCATCAGAAAGGAGCTGGTCCATCCTGCATCCTGGAGTCCTGAAACCTGGAGAACAGAGGATGCAGGAACTATGAGAGGCTCTCTGTCTCCATGTGCAGCATCCCAAGCAGCCCCTGAATGGGAATAAAGTGTGTGCTTGACTTAGAGCAACTGAGTTGATGCCACACAGCCCAGATGGAAGGATGAAGCAGAGGCTCCAACTTAAGACCTGTGAGCCCCAAGCCCCAAGGTATCTTGCTGGACTCTGCTGTCTCTCAGGGTGCATCCAGTCCCTTCGCACTCTGCAGGAATAGCTCCAAGCACTCAAGCACATAGATGATGGTCAACACTGTCCTCTGTGGACCAGCTCCAGCCTCCCCTCAGGCAGGGCAGTGTGAGACAGTCCAGGTGACTGCTGTTGTAGTCAGGAGCTGGTATCTGTTAACAGTAGGTGGTCGCAGCAGAGGGAGAGTCCCCTTTACGCAAGGATGATAAACAGCCCTGGCCTAGAGCCTCTGAACATGATGAACCAAGGAAGATAAGGAGGATGCAGTCAGATCCACTTGGTGCTAACCAACCATTCACAGATATCTGTCAGACCTGATGATGGCCAGGGCAACATTGGAAAGCTCAGGGAAAAAAAAAATATTGTGGGGCTGGGTGAAATGCATCGCCCCAGGGTTTGTGTGATGCCAAAAGCTTTGATTTACCGAGAAGGATCAGAAGAATAACTACAGCTTTTCACAGCAAAACAGACTATTTCCGAATAACAATTGTTCTCCTCACCCTGGTACATTTAAAAATACTTTTTGCACCGGGATGCTGAGTTGTATAGCATCCAGGATAGGTGGGGCTGGGAGGGATGCAGGATCAGCTCCCCATGCCCTGTGACTCACAATAGCCCAGCATGGTCCCAAAGCCACTTAAACCAATGCCTTACCTCTCACAAGGGTCCCTTAAAGGGACACAGAGATACCCCCCCCCCACCTCACCCCCATCCCTGCTCTGGCAGGACATCAAGGCTTGCTCCTTGGTGAAATCCTTGACAGGCTTGTTCCTTGAGGTAGCCTCTGCTCATGTATTCTGCCAAGGACTAGCCTCAGCCGAGAGGGGTTCTGAGAGAAGGGATGACTGGGAGTGGCAAAAACAAATGACTCGAAGTCAAATCATGGGTCCAAGATGGCAGCCTACGTTCTGCTCCAGACAATCTTTCTCTCTCTCTCTCTCTCTCTCTCTCTCTCTCTCTCTCTCTCTCTCTCTCTCTCTCTCTCTCTCTCTCTCTCTCTCTCTCTCTCTCTCTCTCTTCCCCCTCCCTCCCTCCTTTCCTCCTTCCCTCCTTCCCTCCCTCTGATCTGATCAAGGTAGTTCTCCAAGCAATTCTCTCTTGCTATTCTAAAAAAATTTATCTGGCTAGCTCATCTCTTGTAGATCATAAGCCCAGATTGATTTTGCATATCAATCCAGTCATTTACCGCAGGTTCCCTTTTGGCTTTCCTATGAATTAGCAGCCCATGACCCCAGCCCTTTGATTCTTAGAAAGAGACAGCAAGTCCCCACTTTTAAACATTGAAAAAGAATTGAAACATTGAAAAGTCCCCCTTTTAAATATTGAAAAAGAATTCAGAGATCTGCCTGCCTCTGTTAAGCACAGATGATAAGCTAGCTGGGTGGGACCCAGTGCTGAAATTTCCATTTCTACCACACCTGGGCCTTACCTTGTTCTGTCTCAGGCCAACCCTGAATTTAGGGATCTGTCTGCCTTTGTAAGCATAAAAAATCTAAGCTGAATGGGATCTCCTGTGATCACCACTCCCTAAATCTCTTTATCTCCTTCCTGAGCATCTTTCTGACAAGCTGGCTCATAGTACAGCTCCCTTTGTCCCTTTAGATTTATGAAGCCCCTCATATAATACATATAACATCCTTAAGAGTATTCATGTGCCCAGCAGTAAAATGCGGTATTGTCCTTACCAGAATGACAGCAGGAACTAGGTGGCCACATCCCTATCTTGTGTTCAGAATCACAGGCATCCTGTGAAAAATGTGCTCAGAAGTGACCCCCTGCCCCACCACATGCACTCTCTCTATATCAATTACCCATCACCAGGCGGAAAAACTCAGATGTCATACCGCTTAAGAGAACATGGTGTTTTTCCTATGTTGTCCTTCGGGCGGTGAGTCTCTTGTGCCCTTAGCCAAGCAAAGTGGCTGAAGAGAAGAGGAAGGAGAAAGAGGCTGTGTGGAGAAAGAGGACTTACTCTGAGCTCCAGGTACAAACGACTTCTGTAAGATAGCTTTACCTACCTATATTGGGGAGAACACACTCAGGCAGGCGCACAGTGTTAGTGAGCTTCCTGGTGCTATAACAAGTACTTGAACACATCAACTTTAAAGAGTTCATTTCCACCTTTTTTTTTTTGGTGGGGAGAGGGGGTTCCAGTCCATGATGACTGGCCTTATCATCTTGAGCCTGTGACAAAGCAGTACATCACATCAAGTTCACATGTTGGAGCAAAATGGCTCTCCTGACTGCTAGAAGTCCACAGAGAATAAAAGGAAGAGAGTGAGTGGAGCTAATGATCTAAAGACCTCCCACTACATCTCATTTCTTAAAGGTCCCATCATTTCCCTGCAGCCTGAGTTGGGGACCAAGCCCTCACACTTCTTAAGCATAGTACAGAGAGAGGAGGGAAAGGCTGGTACCCATCTAAGGATGAGCAGATCTGTCACCTCTGGAGTACAACATGCCTGGGTTACACCCCAGGCACCTTCCCCTAAGACTTATTGTTGCATGGGTATTTCCTCCAAACTGTAATACTCCCTCCTAGAAGGAGGCAGAAGGCTCTGTGAGACCCACAAAGGAAATGACACATCCAATGCTTGGGAATCTCAAAGAGTTCACATTCACAACATTCACAAGCCCCACCTCCCCAAAACTTTATAAACAGTTGCTGGGAGAAGACACTTCCTACAAGATACATGGAAAGTTCCTTAGCCCTGCTGGAAAGAGATTTTCTGTGATCAACTACCTTTGAATGACCCTTCCTCCTATCGGTGAACTCAATAAACCCACTGATTCACTGAGCTGAACTCTTCAGGTCCTCTGTGCCCTGTCTAGAGCTAATAGACACTAGAACACATTTGGTCGTATTCCCTGGGAAAGATCATTCAACACCTGTGTGCCATGAACAAGCCAACTTCTCTCTTCACCCGTTTCGCTTCTCCAATTAGAGATAAGAAATGTCTGGGCAACAGACCACCCCCAAATCTATATTATCTTCAAATAGTTAAGACCCATAAAGGGGCCAGTCCTGCTGATCTAAAGCTTGTGATTCTGAACACAAGATAGGGATATGGCCACCTAAGCCCTGCTGTCATTCTGGTAGAGACAATACCCCATAACACACAGAGCAACAGCAGGATAGCTGGGAGGAATCCTGACAAGAATCCAATATTGATGGGTGTCACAGAAGCCAGAGATGTTGAACCAAACCAATGACTCACTGCAATGAACATTTGCTAGTGAAGATGTGTGGACAGAGAGATATACTGTGGAACACACTACAGAGTCCACAGTGAGATATTTTCTATGCTTTTTTTTTTTTGTTCATTTGTATGTGAATGTGTGTATGTTGAGGGGGACAAGAACGAAGGGCAGATAAGAGGGGATGAAGAGATGAATGGACATAGAGTTCATGATGTAAAACTCACAAGGTAGTCTTAACAATGTCTGGGCAAAAATGATCCACCAGATATGTGACTATCAAGCAGCCCCAGGACATAGAGAATACACCTGGGGCACTGATAGCCTTTCCTGCATTCTGGCTGCTAAGGCCACTTTCTAGTGTAGAAGGTGCCATCTGTAACCGCAATGCCCTGGGTTCCTTTATACAGGGCTGCCCTGATTTCTTGTACCAAGGTCCATTGCAAGTGTCTGTCTGACCACAGGCAGCTGCATCCCAGCCTCCTGCTCCTCGCTACCTGGCTTGACCTGAACTGTCTAGTCAGATAATTGTGCTTCTGTTCTGTAATGTTCCAGTCCCTAAATGTATGTGAAGTGTGAGTCATGCCTGCAACAAATAGAGCACACATTACTCAGATCCAAATTAAACCGTGGCAGTGCTCAGAAGCTGTGCCCCCTCCAACATGGAAGAAGGACTCAGACAGCTCTCTGCAGGACTCTTTGGACCTAGGGGAAATGGGGGAGGAGAAGGGGGGCTCCCTGTCTTTCTACTAGTACCCTGGTGGGATGGGAGATCTATTGAGCAAGCAAGCTCTGTGACAGGCTCTCACTTGGAGAGGGGGCAGGATCTCATTTAGAGCAAATTGTGGAGTGATGGGGGCTTCTGGGAAGTGGGAGTTTCCCTCCAAGTCTACTCCTGTATTAATGGGCTCTTCACCGTCCTGGCTCAGCAATACCAGGCCAACAGATTGCTCATTTTGTCCCCAGTGGCAGGCATTACGCAGGGCGATTTAGGATGAGAACACTCATATTTGGAAGTCTTTTCTTTGAGTAGAAATGGAAAATTACCTTTTCTTTGGCGCTGGGAGAGCGAGCAGCAGGTGTGAACACTTTTCTGTCAATACTCCAGGCCCAGCCTCCCGGCTTGCCTGTGATGCACTGTTACTGTAGGGAGATCTAGAGGAGGCCAGCTGGGTCCAGGAGAGAACCCCACCCCACCCCCACCAAGCCTGTCTTCACTCACTCCTTGTTAGGTAGCGATTTCTAAAGTGAAACATTCCATCCCGGAAGGATCCTTAAGGCTCTGGAAGTAAATGAAATCCAGAAAGTCCTTGAAACTTACAGGATGAACAAGGCCATGAGGGCTTATGAGCAGAGACAATTGCTGGGGAGAGGAGAGTTGTTCATGGGGCTTCAGGGGTGAAGCTTTCCTGAGCTGTCACCCAAGCTGAGTTGGGCTTCTCAGGGATGCAGCTGTTTCCACTCATTCACGGTTCCTCCACACCCTCACACACGCTCCTGTAAGGACCCCGTACTCTAGTCTTTTTACAATTCCACCAGACTTGGGTTGAATCTGTTGTCGTCGTCGTCATCGTCGTCATCATCGTCTTCAGTGCTCTATCTGGAGCCAATGGACATTCATTTGTGTCTTCCCAAGAGAAGCTACTCTACACTCAGTTTCTTCCTGTTTTATCCCAGGCAGCTGCTCAGGTGAGTGAGGGTTTAATGACTCTGGGTCTCCTTTACCGAAAGGAGGAAGACTGGACTGGCATGACCTGGTTCTCTCCTCATGAATTACTTTAGGTAATACATGCTGTCTCTGGGCAAGGAGTGGAAACCCACCTGCCAGTGGCCTCTGAGCCTCTGAGCCTTTGAGCTGCAAGCACAAAGGACAACTTGGAACTCCTGCATCAACTGTGATGCTCTATGGCCCTGCCCCCGGTTTTTTGTTTGTTTGTTTTGTTTTGTTTTGATGATGTCCTTATGGCAGCTTCCTCCCCTGATTGGTCAGCCTGGAAAAAAATCCTTCATTCTCTTGTTATCTAGCCACAGTTGGATAAGGCCAGCTATGCTACATCACCCATCAGATGGGAAGGAATCTTGGAGATCCTGCTAGGGGTTCTGTGGAGAGTGGGTAGCTGAGTATCCATCTGTCACCAACCACCTGAGCACATGGCTACTCACAGCTACTGTGGAAAACCTGACTTAACTGTTGTTTTAAATACTTACTTTATTGATTTAATTATGTATACGTGTGTGTGTGTGTGTGTGTGTATACATATATGTGTTTACATGACTATGCACATGTAAATACAGTTGCCCAAAGAGGCTAGAGGTATGGGGTATCCTGGAACTGCAGATAGAGTAGTTGTGAGTTCCCTGGATTCTATGGATGAGCAGCAAGTGCTCTTCATCACTGAGCTATTTCTCCATCCCTAAACCTTTTATTCTTGTGGTACTAGAGATTAGTGCTAGACCCTTGTACATGCCAGCCAAGTACACTACTACTGAGCTACGTGCTTGGTGCTCTGATTTATTTTTGCATCCCAGTAATTGTCCAGGCTGGCCTTCAGCTTCTCCTCTTCCTGCCTCAGCCTTTGAAGTCACTGGGATTATAGGCCTGGACCCGTTCTGTGTGACACACCTGATAATGAACAGCCACGTGTATTAGCCCCGAAGGCAGGAGCTGAGGGATAGCATCCCAGCGACCAGAAGTCCCAGCTGTGTGTTTTGTTCCCACCGTGTCCAAGTGAGAGATGGCTGGTGGCCAACAGCGTGAGCTTCCTACTCTCAGCTGTGGGCACTCGCTAATGGCTTGGAAAGAACAAGGTGCAGGGACTGCTGACCGCAAGGATGTTTGTGGAACAAAGTCTTGGAATGAAAACAGACCGTGATGATGTTTGTTATCTCAAGAGATGCTCACTGAAAGAGCAACCACCTGGAAGAGACTCCTGGAAGGCAAGTGGACAGGACGATGTAATCGAGTCTGCCTCCCTCCCAGCCACTGCAGGGCTTATTCAGTAGTTCAGGCATGAAGTGGGATGGAGGCTATGCAAGGGCTCCATATGAGGCTGGCCTGGATATGCACTGCTGTCTACTCTGCCTACAGTTGACTCCATACAAAGGCTGAGCCCTGACACAGACCATTCCGGAGAGGACGGAGCAGCCAGCCTTGTGATGGAGGCTCCCTGGCATTGGTTATCTCCCATTGTGGAGATAAAGTAGTCCCACAGGTGTGAACACGGCTGGTGTGCTTGATCCTGTCTTCCCTACTTGGGCTGCCTTAGCCCTCCCCACCTTGTACATTCTCGGGAATACACTTGTCCATATGATCTCCTTCTAGCAGTCTCTGGCCAAGGAATTGCCTTCCACAGGAGAAGAATTCTCCCCATGGAATTTATCTGTGATGATCACAGATGTGGTGAACCAACCAGAAGACAAGAACCACCATGATGCCTCTGTCAAACACAGCCGAGTTACATCAAAGGATGCAGCTTGACTCAGAAGTGCACTGTGGTGCTGCCTTACTGGGCAGGAATGGTGGGGCAAGAGTGAGAATGGGTGTGAGAGAGTGGGGGAGGGGGAGTCTTCTCCCTCCTCTCCACCCAGCATGCACATGTGAGCTCATGTAGCCTACACTGTTTTCTTAGTGACATTTCCAAGTTAAAAACTGCATGTTCATTTAACACAGATGTCTTTATAGCATTTTTAATTTGCATACATGATATTTACCATTATATTTGTTTTCTATGACTGTGTGTTTCAATTATGGAGCTCAGGGCTATATGGCTGGCCTGCTTCCAGTTTGGATTAAATCTTAGTGCCCCTCCTTTTTACACACACACACACACACACACACACACACTGCCTCAGCTTCATCCCATGCTTAGAAACATTCGTTGTTCTTGCTTGTGTTATATACTTTCTTGTTATTCCCAAAAGCTTATTTCCTTTTAATCAGCTCAAACCTTCCCACATTTCTCATGTCTTAGTGGCTTACAAATTCCACACTTTGGTTTGCAACGCTTACCTATGTGTTAAATCGCTATGATAAACTCCCTGGATTTCTTCTAAGCTTGCCTGGTTCTCACTACCTGGCACCTAATGTTTGATGTCACCAGTTCTCTGTGTCTTGGGTATTTGGGCTGTGGATGGGTTGGACAGTCTGTCTCTTCTCAGAATGTGGGATGCCTCCTCCAAGGCTCTGCTATAAACTAAAATCTGATATGTACAGCAGGATCAAGCCTCTTCTGTCTTATTCGTTCAATTATTTACGTCTGTCTGTAGCAACAACAGTACGTTGCTTTAACTACTTCAACTGTAGATTTTCACATCTTCTAGGACCACTCTTATCTAGCTTTGCTTTTCCCAATCAAAAAAAGGGGGTAGGGTAGGGGTTGGATTTTGAATATTTTTCTATTGTAAACTTTCTCCCTTACAAACTCCAAAATCGATCTGTCAAGTGGCATGCAGATATTATTGGACTGGAGAGGATAACACTGAAGCCATAGATGACTTTATGGGCAATTTACCAACTTGATGTATAAGGGAAGTCCATTTACAGGGTCGTAAGGATGTCTTCTCTTATAAGGGGAATTCAAGTGGAGCCAGGAATGAAGTGGCCTAGTGAGCCGTGAAGAACATTCTATACAGAGGAGTACACTGTGGAATGGCTTAATGAACAATGTGGCTAGTGTAAAGCTGCACAGTCAAGGTTAATGTAGACTGAGCAGGGTATGGCAGAAAGACCCCAGAGTGAGACCCTGAGTCCCTGAGTCCACAGCAAGGGTATTACCCTGCTTTGTTCTAATGGGAAGAAGCTCAGTAGATGTCTTAGTTGGGATTTTATTGCCATGAAGAGACATTATGACCATGACAACTCTTATTTAAAAAACAACAACAACAACCTTTAATTGGGACTGGCTTACAGCTTCAGAGGTTTAGTCCGTTATTGCCATGGCAGGAAGCACAGCAGCGTTCATGCAGACACAGTGCTGAAGAAAGAGCTTGGAGTTCTACATCCTGATCTGAAGGCAGCCAGGTGGATTTGCTTCATACTGGGCAGAGCTTGAGCATACACACACACACACACACACATATGTATATATATAATTTTAAAGCCCTGCCTCCATAGAGACACACTTCGTCTAACAAGGCCACGCCTTCTCCAACCTCCAACAAGGTCACACCTCCTAATAGTGCCACTCCCTAAGGCCAAGCATTCAAACACATGAATCTACGGGGGCAATAATGATTCAAACCACCACAGCAGACAAGGTTTAATTTTTGTATGTTAGGATATCCCTGTGAGTCATAGTGTGTAAGGGCAGAAGCAGAAACAGAGAGGCACTTTCAGGAGTTCAAAAGGAAACTGGTATTAGAAAGGAGCAGAGAAAACCTCAAGGAGGTTAGTGTCAAAGACAAGAACAACAGAGGGACATGATCAGTGTGTGGTGTATAGTGACAGAATAAGCTAAGCAGTGCCAAGGAACTCAAGGTCACCAAGAAACCCAGCCTGAGTGACCATAAGAGAGATGTCCCATTAATCACTAAGAAGTACAGGTGGTCCTTGTATACAAGACAGGCACATCTTGATAAACACATCACAAACCAAAAAGAAGGTAAATCAAAAAAGCATAGAGTTCCATACCACGTCTCCTAACTCATCAGCATGGTGTGTTATGCACAGTCCAGCCAGCTGTATGCATTGCACATCACTGGGCTGACTGGGAGCTGTGGAGAGATGTCTCTGCCCATCCGTGCAGAAGAGGATGAGTCAGAAGCCACACTGGAGTTCAGAGTCGGGTTTCTACCGAATGCCTATTGCTCTCACACAAAAGTTAAGTCCTAAGTCAGAACCCATATGGAATGAGGATCTTCTGGGGTATGATGCTCATCAATGAAGCATCATATTCACTACATATGTTCACTCATCCCTCATCACTGCCCCCTTCTCTGGTCTTACTTTTTCTTTCAAGGTAACAAATATCACTGTCCTGTATATTTACCACCCCGTTGTCTGATTTCTACACTGATAGAGAAGGTCCCTATGGACATGTTTCACTTTCTGTTTTTGTCATTCTGTCCTCTGTGTGTCTCCAAGGGACCTCACACCCATTTTACTATGGTCTGGATAAAGACCTGATGGAGAGAGGGAGGGTATTAGTCACTCTCTGTTGCTATGATAAAATACCACGATCAAGGGAAATTATGGAAGAAAGAGTTTATTTAGGATTATGGTTCCAGAGAGTTAGAGTCCATGGTGGTGGAGCAAAGGCATGGTGGCATTAGCAAGAAGCTGGGGCTTGCATCTTGAACCACAAGCACTAAGCAGAGAGAGCAAACTTGAGATGGCACAAATCTCTAAACTCTCAAAGTCTGCCTCCAATGACACACCTCCTCCAGCAAGGCCACATCTCCTAAGCCTCCGCAACAGCACCACCAATTAGAAACTAAGCATCCAAGTGTCTGACCCTTTTGGAGGCAGGAGTCGTAGGGCAGGCATTTCTCGTTCATAATGCCATAGGGAGGAAAGAGGCATGGAAGAAAGTAGACAATCTTGGTAGTAACCTTTTTTAGGTCAAATGTGTGAATGTGTGTGTGTGTGTGTGTGTGTGCACCTAGAGTTGGAGATTTTCATATTAGAAAATTGTTTTTAGGCTGATCTCTTATACAGCTTCTTCTCTAAGAACTTTCATGGTAACATGTATTACAAGTGTACTGGATTTCTAGTGCATTTCCTTTCAAGTTTTGTCTAAACCATTCTCCTTTATAACGTATCTTTTTTTCCTCCTTGTCTTATCGCATTGGGCAAGACATCCACAAACACTTTGAAAGGGAGCATCTTGGCTGCTGATATATCACATTTCTCACTGAAAATACTGACATTTGGCCCTATGTGTGTCATGATTTCTGGAAGACCAACTTGAGCCACTGCATTTTTGATCAGAGCCAGTGGATTTCACTTGTCACATATGACTGGTATCTGCGCTGTGGCTTCTGTACTTGAAGCAATCTGGCAAGAGGAATTTTTGTCATGGCCACTTTTGGGTGCATAACATCAATTATCATGGCAACATCTATGCATTCTCAGTGGCTGTGGACTTAGGTTCCCAGAAGTTGACAAGCAAAGCACATCTTGCTTGTGAGACCAGACTTTCTTTGTGGGTTGATTTTGCAATTAAACATGTTCTATCTTCAACTCCATTTAGTTTTGGACATGAACACTTCTACTAATGAGTGTGGCGACCATTCATGGCAGCTGTTTTGCAGATATCCAAATGAGTCTTCCGGTCCAAGATGCTCTTCCTTACAGCTTTCTTCCTCTGGAGTTTTGTCCATAAGAACAACTGCACACAGATGGTCCTTATCTTCAGGCATCAGCCACCAGATCTTCACATCTTCATGGTCACAAGGATCCTAATTAAACACGTGTTTATTGATCCTGGCTTGAAGAGTGGAGGTTGTCAACCCCTCTCTGTAATCAGATAGGCCATGTTCCATTCTGTGCACAGTTTGATTTCCGATTCTCAGGAAAGCAAATTCTACAGAAAGGCAAGCAGGGGTCAAAGAGAAAACTTTAGGAAAGACAGAAGAAAAAAAGCTGTAGGGTGAAGTGGATAGTGGAAAAATGAGGTAGAAAAATAAGAAAGCAGAGTTAAGGGTGAGGAAGAGGATGAATAGAATGCATATACAAACAGGTGTACATGGCTGTGCTGGAGACCACACCAGGATGAGATTAGATACACAAGAGGGTCAGTGAGCAAATGCCTATGAGACACAAAGTAGGAGAGGAGGGAGACAGACAGCTGTCAAATAACTACACAGGGAGAGGAAGAGGGTAGACTGGTAAAGACAGGCTGAGACTCTAGCACAACGCTAGGGAAGACTTAGCCAGGCTAGAGCAGAGTCCTTATGGCAGGGCTTATAAGTCCCCTGACTCACCATGCTGATACAACAGCTGGAAGCAATGCCCAAAAGACCATGAGAAGGAAGATGTAGGACCTCCGGAGGGCACTGTCTAGAGTCTCAAGTCTTTTATGGCCACAGTAGAAGACTTGGGTAGCCTGTTTTCAATATTGCCATGGAGAAAAGGGAACCAATAGAAAATATAGGAAAATGGGAGGAAAATTGAAGCAATCATAAGTATGTATTTTCTATTCGATGTAAAATGAATTATTCATATAAAAGTCCAGGCTACAACAAAAGAAGCAGTGTTAGCAGATTCTTGTTTCCCAACATACGGATATTAGCTTGTCGTCTGTGGCCGGGATAAACACCATGAAACAAAGGCAATTTGGGAGATGAGAAAAGTTATTTAGCTCATAATTCAGAGTCCATCATAAAGAAGTCAGGGCAGGTACTCAAGGCAGGAACTTGGAAGCAGGAACTGAATCAGAGACCATTGAAGAATGTTGCCTATTGGCTTCATCCCTTTGGTTTGCTTAGCTACCATTCAGATACAGCCCAGACCCACCTTCTTACCAGTACCACTCCCCACAGTAGACTGGGCCCCCAAATAGGTCAGCAATCAAAAAAGCACCTTACAGAAATGGCCACAGGTCAAGCTGATAGAGTCAATTCCTTGATTGAGATCCCCCTTTTCTAGGTATGTCAACTTGACAGGAATGAAATAGCAGAATGCACATGAGAAAATAGCAAGCATTTATGCATGGCTCACAACCTCTGCTAAGAAGACAGTGTAGCTCAGAGCACACGGATAAGCCATGGGGCCCCCTTCTTTAGCATGGAGGGAAGAAAATCTTTATAATTTACATAAAGTTAGCCTTTGCTTCCAAAGGCTAACTGTTTTCAGCAGGAATTCACTGACTTGATCCCAACGCCCTGGGAAGAAAAATCAAATCTCCTCTTCAATTTTTCACGTGGCTTTAGAAATAGCAAGGTCACCTTAAGTTGAAGTATGACCGGTGATTAGGGGGAGCTTCTGTAAAAGGGACATAGGAAAGCAGCCTCCTCATGTCACATGACCATTAGAGAGACACGATGGAGGGGAGTGAAAGAGGACAAGTCACTTGCAGTGTTGAAAATGTTAAGAGTGTGTTGGGAAACTGGAAAGAACCCAGATGCCCCTCAACAGAGGAATGGATACAGAAAATGTGATACATTTACACAATGGAGTACTACTCAGCTATTAAAAAGAATGAATTTATGAAATTCCTAGGCAAATGGATGGACCTGGAGGGCATCATCCTGAGTGAGGTAACCCAATCACAAAGGAACTCACACAATATGTACTCACTGATAAGTGGATATTAGCCCAAAAACTTAGGACACCCAAGATATAAGATATAGTTTGTTAAACGCATGAAACTCAAGAAGAACGAAGACCAAAGGGTGGACACTGTGCCCCTTCTTAGAATTGGGAACAAAACACCCATGGAAAGAGTTACAGAGATAAAGTTTGGAGCTGAGACGAAAGGATGGACCATCTAAAGACTGCCATATCCAGGGATCCATCCCATAATCAGCTTCCAAATGCTGACACCATTGCATACACTAGCAAGAATTTGCTGAAAGAACCCAGATATAGCTGTCTCTTGTGAGACAATGCTGGGGCCTAGCAAACACAGAAGTGGATGCTCACAGTCAGCTATTAGATGGATCACAGAGCCCCCAATGGAGGAGCTAGAGAAAGTACCCAAGAAGCTAAAGGGATCTGCAACCCTATAGGTGGAACAACATTATGAACTAACCAGTACCCCAGAGCTCTTGACTCTAGCTGCATATGTATCAAAAGATGGCCTAGTCGGCCATCACTGGAAAGAGAGGCCCATTGGACTTGCAAACTTTATATGCCCCAGTACAGGGGAACGCCAGGTCCAAAAAGTGGGAGTGTGTGGGTAGGGGAGTGGGGGGGGGAGCGTATTGGGGACTTTTTGGATAGCATTGGAAATGTAAATAAGGAAAATACCTAATTTAAAAAAAAAAGAACACTGGTCACTCTTGCAGGGGACTCAGGTTTGAGTTCCAGCTCCCACGTAGATGCTCACAGCCATCCGTGGTTCCAGATCTAGGGAATCCAACACCCTCTTTACACAATGCTCAAAAGTGAAACAAATACATGCATACATACATACATACATACATACATACACATAAAATAAAAATAAATACATCTTTAAAAATAACTTAAAGAAAATACTGTGACTTTGGCTGGGATTAGGCAAGGCCCCTGGTGGAGGATTGGCTATAGTACTAAGGGGAAACTTAAAATCTAAGTTGATAAAACTATATGCTTGCTATGAATAAATGATACCCAAGACTATCCACAGTTTTTAATCTTCCTCAAAGCCTTGGGATATAATATCCATGTGATAAAGGTGAGCAGCCATGGTACTGAGAAAGTAGCTGAAATCTCACATCCCATCTCCAAATTACAGATAGACAGTGAATGAGACTGGGCCTGTCTTGGGCTCTTGAACTCTCAAAACACACCCCCAGTGATACATCTTCAATAAAGCTGCTCCCATGCCAACTGGACCACACCTACTAATCCTTCCCAAACAGTTCCACCAACTGCCAACCAAGCATTCAAACATATGAACCTATGGGGCCCATTCTCATTCAAACTGCCACAGGGGATATTTTATCAGGTCAAATCTGCGTTTCTGTAACTAATGATATGTTTACTCCTTTCCTTGTTCTAATCTACCATGAATCTTTTTCCATGTGGTAGCCACTGTGACAAATGGGTCCAGGGCCTCAAGGAACAACCCCCATAATGCAAAGTATCTCAACAAAGCAAAAGCTTTACTTCTGTGTATAAGAGGGAACGTAGCCGTGCATCAAGAAGCAGGCAAGCATACCCAGCTTGGGTCTCACTGGGCTATTATTCCTAAGGCCAAGGGGTTCTGTGCCTTACTCTGAGTGGTCTGACCTTCGTCCCACACTCATATGCAAGTGGATAACTCAGAGTGAAGGAGCTGAAAAGCAAAGTACAGCTTTTGAGAACAGGATGTGACCTTGGGTTTAAGAAATGTTGCCAATAGAGGATTTGAATTTCTGCCAAGTGGTGTCTTTATCTTTTTTTTAAGGGGGTTTATCTCATTTAACCCTTTGACAGAAACACTGTACTTTCTGTTTACATTTATAACTCTTCCCAGATTCTCTATGCTTCTCCTCTGCTTGTTCAACCTGATGTCCCTAAATTCTGTGTGGAGCCTGTATCTCAAGCCATCCATCCTAGGGCTAAGGCTTGTATTGCTGAGCTGTCCTGGGTTGCCAGTGCTCTCTCCCAGTCTTTGACTTCCCCTTCCCATTTTCTTAATGGTGTCTTTTGATGCGAAGAAGCTTTTAATTTTGAGGAAGCTCAAATTGTCAATTTATTCTCTTCTTCCGGTTATTGCTTTTTTTTTCTCCTGAGTGAGGCCTTTGCCTGCTTTCAAACTACAATTGCTTCCTTTAGTCTTCCTTTAAAAGCTTTATGGACATAGATTTTTTTTTAACATGGAAAACTATCATCTCAATTAATTTTGTGAAAGAGGAGTTGATTTTCTTTTCTAAACGGATGTCTGGTCTGAGCATTGCTTCTGCAAAAAAAAAAAAAAAAAAAAAAAAAAAGGCTTCCCTCTCTCCATCAAATTGCCTCAATGTCTGTGTCAAAAATCAATTGCCTTTTAGGTCTAAGTCAATTTGGACTCTCTTACTTCCATTGATCTCCATCCTAAATGGCCACTGCCAGCACATTGTCCTTCTCTGTGTGGCTTTCTAGCAAGCACCAAGAGAGCCATTAGGAATCGAATCATCAGACTGCTTTTTGTCTTCAATATTTCAAATATCACATGGTGAAATGAACTTTAAACTCATCTTATGACTATTAGTTAAAAACAAACCTGGACTTTTTTTTTTAATAGAGTTGTGTTCAGTCTGTAGAGTCTCAGGGGGAACTTGATTGGTTAATAAGGAGCGCTCCAATCTATGAACATGGTACACCTCCCCACTCAGAACACACAGCTGCATTTCCCAAACACAGAAGGCCACATGCAGCAGTCAGCAAAGGTGGTCTTAAGGGTTCCCTTGGCTTTATTATTGTCCTTAATTTTTGTTCTGTTCATTGTCATTATATAAGAAAGATTTTTAGATTGATTTATTTTCTGCAGCAATACCAAGAGTCTTCATCCAGCAGCAGATGGAAACAGATGCAGAGACCCGAAGCCAAACATCAGGTGGAGCCAGGAGAGTCTTGTGGAAGAGTGGGGGATAGAATTGCGCAAGCTGGGAGGCGGGTCAAGGACTCCACAAGAAGACCTAGAGAGTCAATTATACTGGACTCATGGGGACTCACAGAGACAGAACCACCAACCAAAGAGCATGTAGGGGTTGAACCTGGGGTCCCTACA
The DNA here is from genome assembly GCF_978045245.1 of Mus caroli. Taxonomy (NCBI): domain Eukaryota; kingdom Metazoa; phylum Chordata; class Mammalia; order Rodentia; family Muridae; genus Mus; species Mus caroli. Next base: position 17,359,897 of record NW_028227271.1, read on the forward strand.
CATTTATAGCAGATGTGCAGCTTGGTCTTTGTCTGGGTTCCCTAGTAATTGGAGGGCAGCTGTCTCTGACTCTGTTGCCTGCCATTTGATCCCCTTCCTCTAATTGGACTACTTAGTTGGGCCTCAGTGGGAGAAGATGCACTGAGGCCTGCAGTGACTGGATGTTCCAGGGTGGGATGGTACCCAAGATGGGCTTCCCCTTTTCCTCAGAGAAGAAGCGAAAGTAAAGGGGGAGGATTTGTAAGGGTGGGACTGAGAGGAGAGAAGGGATATTGGGGAGGAGAGTTATCTGATGTGATCTGATATATATATATATATATATATATATATATATATATATATATATATTAACCTACTTTTATGATATAGAAAAGAACATTTTATTTCCTTTAAAATGTTTATGTTAGCCGGGCATTGGTGGCACACGCCTTTAATCCCAGCACTCGGGAGGCAGAGGCAGGTGGATTTCTGAGTTCGAGGCCAGCCTGGTCTACAGAGTTCCAGGACAGCCAGGACTATACAGAGAAACCCTGTTTCGAAAAAAAAAAATGTTTATGTCATTTATATCTTTTTCCTTCCTAGCCTTCACTAGAATTCACAGTGTAACAGGAAAATGTTCTGCAGACTTATATTTTTCTGCTCAGGGTTCGTCAGGGGAGGGGCTGGCTGTGAAGGTCCACCAGGGTCCTCTGTGCCTGTGGTGACTCACGCAATCTATCAGAATGTCAAATAGTGTCATCCCCGCTTCCTGCTGCACACCAACTGCCTACGAGTGACTGCGGACCTTAGGGTCCCTGCCTTGGATCTTTAGGCCCACGGTAATAAGAGCATGGGCCTGATTTTATTTGTGAATACTTTCTTAGGTTTTTACCTTCAGCATTGTGGTGGAATTATGGACTTAGGAAATGGCTATTCTATCTATCTATCATCTATCTATCTCTATCTCTTTCTCTCTGAGTGAATAAGATTGGGTACGTTTCCTTCTTCAATGTCAATCATATAGGCAAATAGGACACTGCCTGCTTATTGTCTATTTAACTATCAGTTCAATGGGTATACAGAACTCATCAGATTTTCTTTGTTGTCTCTCATTGCTAAATTATATTTTTTGATGGATTTGTCACGTGCACCTGAGTTTGCAAAATTCTCTGGCTCCTCTTAGTATCCATCATCATATCTTTTACATCTGCAGATCCCTTAGTGGCAATCCTGCTAAGGGCTCCCTGGCCTTGGTCCTGCCCCCAGCGGATCGCCTGTGCCCCTGGCTTGTGTATGTGTGTATGTGTGCCCTTTATGCTCCCTCTTTCCAAGGTTTTAGGAATCCCATTAGCCTTTTCAAAGAACCCTGCTCCTTTTGTTAAGTTCTTAATTGCAGGTTTTCTATTTCATTTAATTCCATTCTCCCCTTTATTATTTTTATTATTCTCCCTTCTTTGGGATTAATTTGCTCCTTTTTAATTTTTTTCCTCACCTCTTAAGGTAGATCATTAACTTTCAAACTTTCTTCCTTCCTAATTATGCATTTAAATTTATAAATTTCTTCCTAAGCTTTATTTAATCCACAGCTCATGTATTTTAATACATCGTGCCGTTGTTTTCATTTAACTCAATGTGGGTCCTCCCTACTCCCCAGTCTTTATGGCAATTTCTTCTCTAAATCATGGATTATTCATGTGTTACCATAATTACTAACCATTTGGGTATTTTCTTTTCCATTTCTAATTGAATTGTAGTTAGTAAGCAAAGGCGGGTGGCCCTCACCTATAATCCCTGAACTTAGAAGATGGAGAAAGAAGATCAGAAGTTCAAGGGTCAACCTCAGCTATATCCGTGATTTCAAGTCCAGCCTGGGCTACATGATAGCCTGTCTCAAAAAGCAGAAGCTAATTAACAGTTTAACAGTAGGGACTCTATCATGTTTTCTGGAACGATAAAAAGGACTGTCAGATTTTACTGAGGCTAATAATCACATATAACATCAATCTCGCACAATTAATTATTCTGTAATTAAGTATTCCTCAATAACAGGTGATTATATTATCCCTCCCTTGTGAACATTCAGAATGCATGGGGAAATAACCTGCCTTTGCTACCATTGAACTCGCGCATTTGGTGGCAGGCCATTCAACCCTCTGCGTCCTAAATGATGCTGTGCCCACCTGTTCCCTCATCCTGAAAGATGAGTGTGAACATCTTCAGAAACGGCCGTGGGCATACTCAGCCTTTCACTCCCACCTCATTTTCTTTATGTATTGAACTCATTGACAATATATCCTATAGCTAGGAAATGCTAAGGGACATTTAAAAAAAAAACAAAGTGAAACTATTCAGCAATATCACAAGGCACAAGCTCACATTCAGCTGGGCTCTACGTTTTTACTTCATGCCAGTAGTGGTGGTTGCACACAGGTAGAATCTGATAGGAGGTGTGATGGTTTGTATATCCTTGGACCATGGAATGGCACCATCTGAAGGTGTGGCCTTGTTGGAATAGGTGTGACCTGGTTGGAATGGGTGTGTCACTGTGGGTGTGGGCATAAGATCCTCACCCCAGTTGCCTAGAAGTCAGTCTTCCACTAGCAGCCTTTGGATGAAGACGTAGAACTCTCAGCTCTACCTGCGCCATGCCTGCCTGAATACTGCCATGCTCCCACCTTGATGATAATGGACTGAACCTCTGAATCTGTAAGCCAGCCCCAATTAAATGTTGTTTTATTAAGACTTGCCTTGGTCATGGTGTCTGTTCACAGCAGTAAAACCCTAACTAATACAGAAGGCAATGGCAGGGAGATCATGAATCATTGGCAATAAAATTAGAAAAAAATCCTTTACAAAGAGTATCAAGAAATGAAATATTTGAAAGGGGCTAAGGACACAGGTCAGCAGGCAAATGTGCTTGTTGCCTGGTAACCTGAGTTTGATCCCTGGGAAATCGCATGGCAGAAAGAGAGTAATAATCCCCACCACACCACACATCCATCCCTATCTTAAACAAAATAAATACAGAAAATGTGATATATATATCCCCATTACATATATGTAATGGGGAGATAGCTCAGTGAATAAAATACTTGCTATGCAAGCATAAGAACTCAGATCCTGTGTACCCACACAAAACCAGGCATCATCCATCCATAATCTCAGTGCTCGGAGACAGATACAGGAGGATTCTGAGGGGAGACAGGTGTTACCTATCTAACCAAACTGGTAAATCTGAGGCTCAGGGAGAGACCCTGTATCAAAACCAGATGGCCTGCAATGTTGGCTTCTGGCCTCACAAGTGCACATGTGTGCATGCATACCAATCCCCCCCCCACACACACACACATGTGATCACCATATGTGCATATCCATGCACACACCAAAAATAAAAAAAAAAACAAGAAGGTATTCAAAAGTACTTGGGTTATGCATGGAAAATAATAAAGAGCTGCAGAGGTAAAGACCTAAATAAAGAGGAAGTCATTCCATGACGTTGTTTGATCTCACAGCACAGCCAGGAGGGCAAGCTTCAAGCACTCCGGGTGCCAGCAGACCATTATTTGCATTCTGATGTGTTCATCTCAATACAAAATAAAACAACTGTGAGTCAAAGACAGTTCTGAGAAAGAACACCATCCGGAGGAATTCGGAACCTAACTAGAGAGATCTCTCAGGGGGTTAAGCTTATCTGCTGCTCTTTCCTGCGCCCTGGCTTTCATTCCTAGCACCTACACAGTGGCTCACAACTGTCTGTAGTGCCAGCTCTGGTGGGTTTAATGCCCTCTTCTGGCTTTAGGGGCAACCTGCGAGCGCACGCACACACACACACACACACAAACACACACACACACACATACATCTTACAGTAAAGCTATGAAAATCAAGAACCAACAGAAATGACATCAGAGAAAACTTAGATCCGTGACCTCGGCTAAGACTTATTTCTCATAAATATGGCATCAAACACATGTTCTACACACAGAAACTAATCTGATAAATTTCACTGCATCAAAATGTAAATCTTTTGTTCTTCAAAAGGAAACATTAAGAAAATGGAAGATAGGCTGGATGTGGTGGACCACACCTTTAATCCCAGCACTTGGGAGGCAGAGGCAAGGAGATCTCTGAGTTTGAAGCCAGATTGGTCTACAAAGTGAATTCACCATTACAGAGAGAAACACTGTCTTGAAAACAACCAAACAAAAAAACCATACAAACTATACACACAAAAAAAGCAAAAAGAAAGAAAGAAAGAAAGAAAGAAAGAAAGAAAGAAAGAAAGAAAGAAAGAAAGAAAGAAAGAAAGAGGGACGGAGGGAAGGAAGGGAGGGAGGGAGGGAGGGAGGGAGGGAGGGAGGGAGGGAGGGAAAGAAAAAAAGAATTTGAGGGAAATAAGATTTATGATCAAGACTTATATGCATGTAGATATGTAGAAATTTTAGAAATTTTAGAGCCCCAATATAAAACCACACATAGAATTTTTAGAATCCAGAAATAAGAGAGAAAGACAGAAACAGTTCTAAGAAATAGTGGTTAGGTGAATGGATAACGGTGCCCATGATGCAGGCACATAGTTTTAGGTTCATGAAAAAATAACCCTTGGCATCTTAAAATGCTAATTAGAGTCCCAGTAAGAGATGATAAGGCTTAACAGCTCATAAAATGATTTCAAACAGAGAAATGGAGAGGAGCAGTCAATGAGAGAAGATTCCAGAAGCTTTTGTATGGATCTTGGAATGAACTCATCCTTCTATGCAGCCACTTTGGAAATAAATCTGGCTCCCTCTTCAAAAAAATAAAGCCTAGAAGAACCATAAGGCCAGCAATGCCTTCACCCAAGACAAACAGAAACATACTTCTACAGAGACCTGGATGTCCATGTTGGCATCCTTATTCATAAGCCCCCAAGCTGGATGTCTGTAACCTCATAGGTGGGTAAAGAAAACGTTGCCTATGGGAAAAGTAGAGCATGATGCTATTCAACCATGAAGAACATCTCATGGTGATTTTTGCCTTCAGGTTCCAGTATGGTCGACGTTTGTCATTGTGGTGGGATGTGCACACCTCCAAATTGAAGGACCACGTAGGTCTTTGTTACAGGAAGGGAGCCAGCCACAGTGAGCAGGCAGGGATGGAAGCACTGGAGCAGCCACCAGTCCAGAGAAATCACGCACCACTTAATGGCTTCTGGAGCCTGGGACCAGCGAGGCAGGTGGCTGTGGGCATTGTTATAAAGAATGGGGCATGGGGAGTCTCAAGGAGCCCCCTTCGTGATTCTCCTGCATGGCCTTAGATACAGCTTACCTCCAAACTGTTTATTAGAGCTGGTAGCGAGATGTGGAAAAAAATAAAGAGTTAGCATCTGAAAATGTTTATAGAAAATTGACAGAGTAATTTCATGTCTGTTAAAATTAATAACAAAAAAGTGGAGTCGATTTTGTATGCCTTCTGGTTTCTTTCTCTCTCTATTTTTTTTTTGAATAATTTCTTTTCTGCTGAAAATTTCAAACCACGTTCTGTGATAGACTGCAAAACATCACACCTCCACACAGCTGCGTGATGAACCTGTGGGTCCACCTGGTGGGAAAGGATGGCAAGGGGGTGAGATTCCCAAGACCGAGGACCATGTCTGAAGATCTCATGAGGAGCCAAGGGTCAATGTAGCACCTCCAGGGGGCATATGGGTCACTTGGATGACCCTGCCACTGTGTATACTGGAAGAAGGGTGACATGGTATGCCAACAACATCTTCTGAGAGCCCTGAAATATGGGAAGCTTGGCCACACAGCAATGTAGAAGGCGTCAAACTCCATGGACTCAGTGCCTGCCTGATCTTTCAGAACCTTCCTGACATGGCTGTTATGCAGAAGCAGAGGGCAGCCCTGTGTACTCTCTGCCAGGGGGATTCCCAAGACAGAGGACCATGTCTGAAGATCCCACGAGAAAAAGGGTTAATGTGCTATCTCCACAGGGTACAGGGAACACTTGGATGACTCTGTCATCATAGACACCGAGGCCTCCTAGGTCTGAGAGCAACAGCCTTCCCTGAGCTGTGATGGCGTCCATGCCACAGGCCACCTCTGATCTGAGCACGAGGAACAAATGGAGCAGAAGAAACATCCTTAACAGCTTCCTAGATGTATGCTCCCCACCACAGTGCAGACTGTAACGATGGAGTCCTGAGAGGGAGGAAGGGTAAGAAGGGAGGACCCCCGGGACAGCCCTTCTCCTCTGTCTACTGCTGGGCCAGTCTGAAAACCAGATCATGCTCAAGCTTAGTGCTTTCTGTTGCCATCACAGACAACAGCAATGGACTGGATGCTAAAGTCCTGGCCTGGGCAGATGAACAACAACAAAAAAAAACTACTCACCCCAGACAGGGCACCAATGACAGACAAGAAACCAATTGCAGTTCAGTCTAGCTTGGTGTCTATGGTAGTTTGAGTGAGAAATGTTCACAGTGGGTTCATTCATTCTAATACTTGGTCCCCAGTTGGTGTCACTGCCTTGGGAGGTCTAAGAGGTGCAAGAAGTGTGTCACTGGGGGTGGGTTTGGAGAGTGCAAACCTCACATCTCTTCAAGTTCATGCTCTCCATGATGTGCCCATGATGCAAGATGTGAGCTTTCAGTTTCCCTCTCCTGTTGCCAAGTCTGCTGCTTGCTGCCATCCACCTCCCATTACGTGCCACAATCAGCTCATCCTCTAGAACCATAAGCCAAAGTGGACACGTTCTTCTATCAGTTGCCTTGGTCATGGCATTTTACCACAGCAATATAAAAGTCACCTAATACAGTGTGCCAATGAATGTACCTCCAAGGAAATGAATGAACAACTTATTGGCAGGCACATGGACAACTCACAGTGGTTCTCTCTCTCTCTCTCTCTCTCTCTCTCTCTCTCTCTCTCTCTCTCTCTCTCTCTCTCTCTCTCTCTCTCTCTCATCAAAAGCCATTGACTACCATGAATATTCACCCTCTCCCACCCCTTTAACAAAAATGTTAATGGGCCAGATCTCTCGAGGTGGTCTCCTGAATGTAATCATGGTTGCTTACTGTTTAAGATGACCCCAACTATGTCACACCAAGAGCCAGCATCCTTCAACAGGCTCTTCCTGGTGAGTATTTTGTGGGATCTTGCTGTGTTAGAAGGCCTCAAGGGAACGAGGAAGCAAACAAGGGAGGAATATTTTCCATAATGTTTTACATGGACCACAGACAGAGTAAGGCTGGCCTGTCCACCTCCTAGAAACCTAACCTCACAGCAGCGTATACAAGTGTTAGGTCTCCAGCATGCAATGTGGGGGTCATCCAGGAACTCTCTGCGTGAGTGGGAGCCCTTGGAGGAACATCTAAAATAAAGGGACACTCTGGTATCTATCTCCATGTACTCTCTACCCTCACAAATTTGTGGTTATAATAAAAAAGGAAAAGGTGATATGTTCCATGGGAGCCTCACAGGAATCCCCAAAGTAGGTCAACCATGCTGGTGGACTTGTAGGTACTGGGGATCCTGTTCCTGCCCTCTGATAAATGCTGGGAGCCAGTGATTAACACTGAGATAGAAAACACTTTAAACACAGGACAGAGGCAGATCCTTATGACCAAAGTGGGAACTCCTCTTTTCCAATGCTGGTATACAAAAGCAGGCACCAGCCCGCGCTCAGTGTCCTTATATTCCAGGGACACATCTCCAACCAAAGAAAAGCTAATATCCCCAGAGGTTACAAAATAATATCTTTGCCTCTCCCCCTACCCCATCCCACCCCACAATAAATACTGAGAAGGAATGCAGCATCTCCCATTGTGTCACTAAAAACTATTAGAAAGAAACCAGAAGGCATCAGAGATTGGACACTCTGGCAGTAATGAAAAGGAAACAACTGGAGGGGTTGAATTTTCAAGTGTAGTCATTAGCGATGAAAGCTGAATATAGCTGAGAACAAACTAGGGCCCATAATGGCAGCTTGGGGGTCTAGGCCCAGGTTCCTCCAGCCATCAGGAGAGAAAAACAATCAGATAGGAAATAGAGGGAGTTGTGGAAGATGAGAGAGACAGGGGCACAGGACAGAATTGCTGAGAACACAGAAGTTAAACAGTAAAAGCTAGAGAAATGCTTTCAAGGAGAGAAGAGTAGGGAGGGTATCCGGGGAGTAGTTTGAACGAGAAATGTCCCCAGAGGCTCATGGATCTGAACACTTGGTCCCCAGTTAGTAGCACTGTATGGGGAGGCTATGGTGCTTTTAGGAGGTCCAGTCTTGCTGGAAGAAGTGGGTCACTGCAGGCAGGCTGGGGGGTTTATAGCTCTGCCCCACTTGCAGCTTACTCTATCTCTGCTTTGTATATGTAGTTAAAATGTGCCCTGCTAGCTTTCCAGTCATGCTACCATGCTGTCCCCACCATTATGGACCCTCCCTCTGGAAGCATAAGCCCAAATAAGCTTTCTTCATTATACTGATTTTGGTCATGCTGTTTTCTCACAGCAACACAGAAGAAGCTGGCACAGAGTGTGAATAAGGACCAAGCACATAATAACATACATGGACAAACATGTCACCATTAAACCCACACAAAAATTATTAAAGAGGAGGAAGAGGAGGAGGGGGAGGGGAAGATGACAACAAATAAGCGCTAATAACTAAAAAAGTAGGAGACCCACCCAGTACTGAAGGGACGGAAAGATGTTTACAGGAAACCAGTGAGGGAAGTATAGGGAAATGTGAAGTAAATTTTAAAATAAAGCTCAAAGAAACCTAAAGGCTCCCAGCTAAGAAGTAAAACCAATCAATGCAACAGCCCAGCTGGCTCGCAACAATGTTGCAGGGAACCCACAATAGTAACTTTAATTCTTCAGGGAAAAATTATGCCCAGGCTGTTACATCAAAGCTAATCTATTATTTACTGCTAAGATAAGATGAGATTTATTCAGGCATAAAACTGTTGATGGATTTGAGGATGCTGAATTCAGGAGCTTATGTTCCCTAAAAGATTCTAACAGGAGCGAGAAACAAGGCGTGAGGTGGGAAGACATTCGCAGCACTAGTGTCCCCCCAAACCGCAGAATTCTTATCCAAAAACGTCTGATAGCAAAGCTCCATCAAATCTACAGTGACACATCCCAGAAGAAAGAGGACACATGCAGGAATAAAGGCTTAGCAAAGGGCGAGGGGGTGGTGCTGGGGAAATGGTTTAAGTGTTAAAGTGTTTGCCGTATCGGAGAGGGGATTGGAATTTGTGCCCCCAGAACTCGTGTGGTTTTTGAATTGAGAATGTCTCATGTAGTCTCCAGTATGTGAACACTTGGTTGCTGGTTGGTGGGATTATTTGCAGGAGAGCCTTAGGGGGTATGGACTCTCTGGAGGAAGTATGTCACTGAGGGTGGGCTTCGAGGGTAAACACCTCATGACACTTTTCTGTTTCATGATTGCAGTTCAGAATGCTACCTCTCAGCATCCTATTCCAACCACCATACCTGCTGTTCACTGCTATGCTTTCCCACCATTATGGACTCTTACCCATCTGGACCATAACCTCAAACTCTTTCGTTATGGGTGTCCTTGGCTGTGATGTCTTTATCACATCAACAGAACATGAACTACTATTCCATAGAAGTGCTCAGAGGGTGTGGTGGTTCTCCTGCAATTACAGCACTCTTCAGGCAAAGACAGGGATTGCATGAGCATGCAGACTAGCCAGCCTAGCCATATTGATGAGCTCTGGGTTTGATTGAAAGACCTGCTTCAATGAATATGGCAGAGAGCAAACCCAAGAGGACACCAGACATCAACCCTGGGCTTGCCACATTCGTACATTGTATTTTCCTTTCATCCCAGATTTGGACTCATCCCTTCCGCACTGCCTGACAGAGACACTCTCTCTGGTGGACTTAGAGCTGTCAAGGGTTTTGAAAACTGAACTATTACATAACTGTCAGGGGTTCAGTGTGTCTCTTACGTTTTCGTGTGTGTGTGTGTGTGTGTGTGTGTGTGTGTGTGTGTGTGTGTGTGTGTGTGTACAATGTGTGTGAGTGTGTGTGTTTGTGGATATCTATGCATGAGTGTGTGTGAATGTGTGTTTTGTATGTGTGAGTGTGCATGTGTGTATGAGTGTGTGTGTATGTGTGTATATATGTGTTTCTGTGTGTGAGTGTGTGTGTGTGTGTGTGTGTGTGTGTGTGTGTGAGAGAGAGAGAGAGAGAGAGAGAGAGAGAGAGAGAGAGAGAGAGAGAAATCTCACTTGTTTCTTCACTGAATCCTGATGGTTGTGACAATGTGAGCTCAGGTCTGCTTGACTTCTGAGCCTTCGTGTGGTGACAGATGTCTACACATTTCACCTAGTACATCCTTCTAGCCATGGACACCTGGAACGTCCCTAGTACCCTGTCATATGCACATATGCACATATGATGCCCCCACACGTGGACCTTACAGGTTCCCCTGGCTTTTTGCCCAAGAGAAGGTTTTCTGTATCACAGGAGCACCAGCGTTACCTTCACTTGGTTTGGCCATTCCACTCCCAGGCTGGAGGGGCAGGCCAGGCCCCTCAGGAACACGGCGGTGGGGACTTCAGTCTGCTGTATTCTCAGCCAACATTGCCCACCAGACGGGTGCAGTGTATGTAATTGAAATAGGGCATAGCCACATAGCCCTGGCTGGCCTAGAACCAGTGGTTTTCAAGTTTCCCTTTAGAGGGCAGGTCCTATATTACATACTTTATCTAGTTTTAAAATCTGTTCTCATTACCTTTTTAGTTATTTGCCGTCTCTCTCTCTGTGTGTGTGTGTGTGTGTGTGTGTGTGTGTGTGTGTCCTGCAAGTGGGCCTTGGGTCATCAGCAACCTCACTGATTGAGTCAACTTCTTGGCCCTCTTGTCTTTATGTCTTTGCTTTTCTATTCTCCCTTCCTATTGTATATGTGTACTTACTGCTGAGTTTTTAAGACACAAACATCTCCCCAGCCTGTAGCCTGGTAAACAAAAACCTTTATCGCTGAACCCCAATATGATCCTTAGGGGCTCCCACACACATGAAAACATACCTACAGACAACCACACATACATGACAAAAAGGAAAAATATTATATAAATCAAGTGTGACTATACAGGCCTATCTATGATCTTTGAGTCAAGGAGATAGCGGTAAGATGATCAGAAATGAAAGGCCATCCTTGGTTACAATCAAGGGCAGCTTGGGATCTTTGAGAACCTGTTGAAGAAGGAAAGAAAGAACAGGTGGAAGGAAAGGAGGGAATGGATGAGTGAAGACGGGAGGGGGAGGGGAAGCAACAGGAAGGAAGGAAAAGGGATAGGAAAGAAGGGGAGCAAAGGGGCGGGGGTGGGGGGGGAAGAGGGGCCTGGGTGAATGGAAAAGAAGAGGGGAGGGACAGGAAGGGATGAAAGGAAAGAAAAGGGAAATAATGCGAGATAGGGGAGAGGAGGAGGGGGCAGGAGTCAGCAAGGGTTCACAGGCCTCTTGTGGAAGGCAAAACAAACCCAGGCCCCGCACCACTGACAGGTCAGTGGAAGATAAATGTATTCGCAGCTAATCAACCCTTAACAAACTCTAGGCAAGATCAGTGATGGGAGGGACGCACAACTCAGATCTCCGCCCTGGGGTCAGGGGAGCGGTGGGAGGGGCAGGGGGTGGGGGGAGCGGTGGGAGGGGCAGGGGGTGGGGGAGCGGTGGGAGGAGCAGGGGCAGCTTCCAGTGAGATGCAACTTGACCTCTGACACCCAGCGGAACAGACTCTAGTATAACTGGGAAGCCTGAAAGCAAAGACCCGGGTGAGTGAGATTCCCCGCAAGATCGCTTTCACAGAATCAGCAGAGACAGAAGAGGGGCAGCCCCTGGGGATATCAGGGAGACAGGTTCACACTTTAAAGCTACGAAGGCCTAGATAGGATCAAAGGGGCCAGGATGGAGAGGCACAAAGGAGAGCAGCCTGGGGTGACTCTGTACAGCGGAGGTCTCTAGAGACACGCTGACCAACCCACACACGGGCTTCGGGCTTCGTGTCCTTCACTTCGTGTATTTTATAACTTGGAGAAGAAAATAAGGAACTGTTAAGCAGCGATGGGGAGACGAGAAGGGAAGCAGAAAAAGAAGAAGAGGGAGAAAGAGAACTGGAAGAGGGGAAAAGAGGAGGGAGACGGGAAAAGAAGGGAGGAGGGACGAAAGAAGGAAGAAGGAAGCAGAGAGAGGAGCGAGGAGAGGTGGAGGAATGAAGGAACTTGAAACAGAGGCCAGTGTCACAGTACAGGGAGGGAGATGATCTGTGGCCTGGCAGCCTGTTCTGCAAGCTGTGGGGAGCTCAGGGTGCTTGTTCCTAATAAGAAAGGCAGACAGCAACCGAAATTCACACAAACTAAAAGAACTGCATCATTAAAAGGCGCCATAGGGGTGTTTAAGTGGGTTATTCCACCAAGAGGGTCCTTTTGTTTTGTTTTGCTTTGCTTTGTTTTGTCTTTTCATCACACACAAATCAGGACTGCATCACTGGCCTGAGTGTGTTTTAAGGACACTGCATGCTGTGTTGGCAGAGCGAACTATCATTTCAGGGAGAGTGCGGGGATGCACATGTCGCTAAAATAGCGTCTCACAATCTAAAGAGCACAACAGACAGAATTATGAGCGAAAATAGAGAGGAAATTTATCACTCGGGATCTCAGCAAAGGCCTCCTAGAAGCTGGCCCGTCAGAGGAGCAACAGCAACAACACCACAAAGGTGAAAATAAAAGAAGATAAATACACGTAAACTTTGAATGGCAGGATTAAGTCCACAGCAAAATGCCTGTGTGTGCAGGGTGCTTTCACAGGGTGAGGGACAAGGCTGAGGACCCCTAACCCACGGGCAAGGGGAAACTGTTGAAACCATTGACAGATGACCAGCAAACAGCACTCACTGCATGTACAAAGTGCAAAATGTCATCCTGCTAAGAAAGACTCGGGGAAACAGGGAAGCATTAAGAGACTCACAGCACAGTAGGGCTGCACCTCAGTGGGGACTGAGGAAGGTTAAATGCATTCAACAGAAACCATGGCAACAGCTGCAGCCTTCACTCAAGAGCAAAGCCAAGAGGGGGCCAGGAGTGGTCCACAGACGTGACCACAACGGGGATAAGACAGGGACCAGACATTGGTAAAATCAAAATCAGTGACACCAGGGTGGCCCCTTATACAGATGAGTCAGACACGGGGGAGGAGGGCCTTGAAATCCAGCCACTAAAATGAAGGGAAAAGCCTGGACCAAGCCCAGACTCCGAATGGTAAATATCGACACAAGCACTACAGAATTTTTAAGTAAAGGCACAAGTTTGATGATGGAGGCAAAGTGGAGATAAGTCTGGGGGAAAAATAATCTAATATGCCAAACTAGAACGAGAGGAAATGGGGGGGAAATCCCAATTTAAATATTGTGATGTAATTAAAACTTCTCCATGGAGGAAATAATCCCAACAGCAAAAAATACAGATCTAAAATCTAAAAAGATCCTAGGGAGAGTTCCTCAGATTTCCAAAAAATTAATGCCTTTAATGAGGGAGGAAAGGGAGAGGGGGAGGAGGAGGGAGAGGAAGGGGAGGAAGGGAGGGAGAGAGGGAGAGAGAGAGAGAGAGAGAGAGAGAGAGAGAGAGAGAGTTTTGAATGTCTAGAATTTTGATACCGAAGCTGTAAACACAGCTTTCCAAAAGCAAAGTCTATGGACTTTTCACTAGTGAGCAATCTTACATTTGCTAATAGTTGAATGTTTTTTAAAAAAATCACTATAAATTGAATTATTCAAAAGAGTAAAAGGCATTTACCTCAAAAAACCTATAATTACCATTGATTGCCTGGCAGGGGAGATGGCTCAGTGGATACATCTGAGGAATATGCTAATGTAAGGTGAGAGTTCAAAGCCCCAGAAACCAGTCTAAGCCACAAAGGAGTGGAAGCCCTGTGGATCCCAGCACTACAGAGGAGCCCCTCAGGAACCTGGCAGCTAGACTAGCCGAATCTGAGTTCCAAGGTTCACCAAGAGACCCTTCCTCAGGGAATACAGGAGAGTGGGATCCAGAAAGACACCCAGTGTCTGCTTTGGCCTCCAGAGGCATTGGTGAATATAAGCACCTAAATTTTATGTGCATGTGTGCTCACACACACACACACACACACACACACACCACACACAAACACACACACATCATACATATAAATGAATATGATTCGCCCTTTTGAGGTACTTAACTGACTTAATGAAAGACAAATATTGACAGAACTGGCCAGAGAAATAGTCTTTAATGAACACCTAACGCATTTGTAAATAATATGACACATTTACAGAGAGGCAGAAGTAGAGAGAAGACCCCTTCCCTGGCAGACTGTAGGGGGCAGTTTCTTTGTGAACAGGGGCATCATCTCTCCCTTCCTACGGCTTACATCAAAGATTCCCACTCAAGGTGCTAGTGCTGAGAACCTGGGGCCATTCTGAACCCGGTGTCAGGCCTCCCCAGTAGTGCCCCGTACCTGTAGAGAGCACCCTTCCGGAATCCCAGTAGACCTGGAACTGCAGCCTGCACTGTTAAATCCTTCTGTAAAATGCTGCTTTCCTATTTGAACAGCTCCGAGGCCAAGTTTAATTTCTAAATTAAAGATAGGAAGAGAATAACAGTCACAAATGCTGTAGGACAACTATAGAAACATCCTGCCATAAATATTATTCTGTATTAAATATGTCCTCTCCTCTCCCCCCCCCGCCCCAGCCCCACCTTATTGTAGTACAGACTGCATGCCATAGAAGTCAAGCATAGTATTTCATTTTCACTTTGCTGACTTGAGAAAGGTCACCCTTCAGTTGGAGGAAGCATGCCACGGCTTCTCTCTGGTATGCTCATTTTCTAAGCACTATTTATCCCTGACTTTGGGGGCACTATTAAATGAAATAAGGGTTATTTGGCCTCACCGCCAGCAAATGGTAACGGTCCTTCTGACCACTAAGAGCACTGAGGGACTAACATGCAGGCAGCATAGACAGAGTAAACATGCTGGATAAAGATGTGATTGCTATCACAGGTAGGAGAGAGCAATAGCAAACCATCTACTCAGTACCTTGTGCAATGGAAATGTTATGATTTGCCTAGCTGGAATTCCCCCATGTAATATTTCAAGACTACTTGACCGCATGTCACTAAAAACATGGAAATTAGAGTTCTGCATGGGTGGGAGGGGGTGGGGTGGATATTTCCAATATAATTCCATTACCACCTGCTTCTTTTCTAAAAGCTACTTTGTGACAGTGAACTTTGCTCTACTGTCTTCAAAGTTGTGTCTGAACCAAGATAGTACCTTGCTTCTTGGAAGTGTCTAGGCCAGGTTCAATGACACACCGTGTCAGCCTTGCCGACCCCTCCAGTGGACCTGGGGTCTACTGTTTATCTGATGTCCACAGTATGTCTCTTACAGCAAACCATAACAGATCTAAGCCACGGGTCAAGAAAAATATCACCTCTACTAGCAATGCCCTGCCCAACAGAGTGCAAGAGAAAGATGATCAGCCAGGAGAAGGCGGCACAGGACAGAGCCAACTGGTTCTTACTTGTAGGACATTTGAACTCCTAAAATTTCCCCAGAAGCATTAGAGCATAAAAAGAAGCAATAGAATAGAGCATAAAACAATAGAGCTTAAAAAGAAGAACAGAATCTCTGGAAATTTGGGGAATTAAGGTGTCAGCCATGTGACAGCTGTCTTCACACCTGTCATTTGTACCTTGCAGGACATCATAATGAGATTGTGAAGTTTACAGTAGCAAGAGAGACTGAGGATGGGTCAGAGAGTCCACAAGAGCTCTTAGAGAAAGTCCTAAGAGACACAAAGAAAGATTAAAATGGAGGGAAACATGCTATCCAGGGAAGGGCCCCTCAGCAAACCAGCCCCTCAACAGCCTTTAATAAGATTCCAATGGAAAAAAAACTATCAATGATTTTCAAAGACTCCAACAACCCTACTGTAACATATGAAAGACTTGGGGGTCTGTGGACAAGAAAATGAACCACTTGAGAGAGAAAAATCAATAGAATAATGAAAAGAGCCTGTCCCATAAGACAGGAAAGAATAGGCAAAGCATTAATTTTTGTTCTGTTGTATGTACTCATGTAATGTGCATGTGTGTATGTGTGTGCACACACTTATGCATGCAGATGCGTATAAGTGCCTGTAAAGGGCCAAAGTCGATGCCCTGTATCTTCTTCCATCACCCTCCACTTTATTTATTAATGCGAGATCTCTCTCTGGACCCAGAACTCACCAATTTGGCTACTCCAGCTAGGCAGCTTGCCCAGGGATCCCCTCTGTTCCTCCCTTGAGCTGGGACTGCAAGCAGCCAGCTCATCTGCATGGCTTTTATGTGTGGTCTGAGGATCCAAACTCTGGCCCTTAGACTTGAGTGGCGAGTGCTTTATTCACCAAGCCACATCCTTTTGAAAAGCATAGTTTGTTTCAGAAAGATGAAATACATGAATAGAAGAAGATAGAGAGTTCACACTCAGACCTGCATGCTTAGGGACCTGTTTTATGGGAGAGTGACAGAACACCGCAGTGAGAACAGAAAGGACTTTTTAACAGATGTCACTGAGTACAACTGGGTGACCTCATGGGCAAGGCTACAATCAAAGCCCACCCACGCAGCCTGGTGATTATTTAGCTAGAGCAGGTCTCAAAACCCAAATTCAAATTGCAGAACTGTAAGGCCAGGAGACAAACAGGAAAGTCCTTCTCCAACCAATTTGGCTTTTCTTACATAACACCTAAGGGCTGCAGCATATGCTTGAACAAAGCAAGTGTATTCCACCACTGTGGGGCTTGGGATGAGGACCCAAGGATAAAGGGCATCACTTAGCTGGAGATACATTGGAGGAGCTCTGCGATTCAAGAACTCAGCCATAAGTAGATAAATACAATAGCCAAGGAGAATAGAAAGCCAGAAAAGTAAAGAGGGCCAGGGAGCTGGCTCAGTGGATAAAGGTGCCTGCTGCCAAGGCTGGGGGCTGAGTTTGAAACCACATTATTGGAGGAGAGAGCCAACTCCTACAAGCTGTTCTTTGACCTCCACACAAACATGATGGATGGTCAGGTACATGAATGCTTGCATGGGAGTGCGCACGTGCGCGCGCTCTCACACACACACACACACACACACACACACACACACCACAAATAAAATTAAAATGTAATGGTTTTCTTAAAAGATAAAGACAGTAGGTTTGAATACTGGCTAGAGTATGTAATATAATGTCTGTCTCCACCCACCCCCCCTCCAAAGAGAGACTTGAAAGCCACTGGGATATTCATGAGAGAGACCATTTCAACAGGGCTCACTCATGCACCTTAAAACAATAACAAGATTATATATTTCAGGCCAGACACGGTGGTGCCTGCCTATAATGTCAGCATTCAGGTGGGTGACACAGAAGGATTACAGCAAA
Source organism: Mus caroli (assembly GCF_978045245.1). Taxonomy (NCBI): domain Eukaryota; kingdom Metazoa; phylum Chordata; class Mammalia; order Rodentia; family Muridae; genus Mus; species Mus caroli. The sequence continues at coordinate 17,377,332 of NW_028227271.1, forward strand.
CTGAAGCCACCCTACCCTACCAAGTTGTAGACCACCCAGGACAATACAACTATGTCCTCTCTCAAATATATACACTGTGCCCATCTCAATGTCTAAGAATGTTGGTTGAAGATACAGCAGAATGAAGAAGCCCCATCCCACCCTCCCCACCCCCACCCCCACATTCCTGATGGGTGTAACCTATCACTCCAGCCTGGAGAGGAAAATGGCCAAACCAAGTGAAGTTAACTCTGGGTTATCTCAACTGGGTTCACTGGGAAAGACACAACCTACAAGTTGCTTAAGGCCCTAAAATAGATTTAAAAACCAGGGAGTCTGAGCTACACAGTAAGCAGCTGAGACTGCATCTTGGGTGTCACTGTGGCATTACAAGCTCCCTCAAGCCCTTGTGGGTTTGATTTCTCAATCACAGTAGACCACCTCTTGGAACTGTGAGCTCGCGTCAACCCTTCCTTCCTTAAGTTGCCTTTGTTAGGTCATCTCATCACAGTAAAAGGACAAAACAAAGACAGCCACTAACTGGTCTGAGCCTCAATGGCCTCAGGCATATGACAAAAATGAGAGCAAAGATTTCTCAGGTGCTGGGGAGAAGGCTCCATGCATAGGGATGCTTGCTGTACCAACTTAAGGACCTGAGTTCATATTCTCAGCATCCACTTAGCAAAGGCTGGGTGTGGCCCTGTGTGCCAGGGGATGTAGAGATTGGAGGATGACTGACTCTTGACCTACTCAAAGAACATTGAGTTTCAGTGGGAAACCCTACCTCAAGGGAATAGGTAGAGAAGCATAGGGCTCTCAGCATAAATCCTTCTCTGACCTGTTCCTGTCAAAGATATGAACCTGTGAACACACACATGCATGCACACACACACATGCAAACATACATGCACACATGAAGGCATGCATGCAATACACTTCTCTACTTCTCCATGTTCAGTTCCAAATCCAAATTTAAGAAGGAAGAGGACAGCTGCTCTTCATACTCTGATGGTTAGCTACCAATGCTGGCTTTAGGCTTCTGTTGATCCAGAGGACCGTTACCCATTCGTGAGTATGTCTCCAGATGACAGCCACTGCTTCAATGACAACCTGATTCTACTAACCTGCATCTACACCCAAGGTCATCCATCCCCAGACAGTCCCTCTGGAAGCCTGTCAGCCTCTGCTCCATGCTTCCCCAGCCCTCCACCGGACAGGCAATTTACCTTGTTTAGGTGACAGCATCCTCCAGGCATGGCTCTCCCTTACTTAGCAAGAAATACTTTCAGCCTTTTTGGATTCGGCATTTCCAATGAGTGGCACTTTCCTGCTTGGACAAGGATAATGAAGCTTATGTTCTGGAGATAATATGAGACTGACCGATAGCATCATTAAGCACTCATGAGCAGGAGTGCCTACCATGGCTGGCGGGGAGTGAGTGAAGCCTGCAGCCTCCTCTGTGAACTGCAGAAAGGAAAAGAGAAGCTGAGAAAATTTGTGTGAAGGTCGGAACGCACTGGCCACACGAGTGCAGAGACTGTGATCCACAAACCACAAATGCTTTGGTTTTTTGCATGCTCGACATGGTAAAGGCACTGAGCTAAGACAGCCACAACATTAAGCCCCAGAGAACAGCACGGGCAAGAAAGCCATCAGAATACAGGTCGGATTAGCACCAGTGTTTATCAAAGACTGCCAAAAGTACAAGGCAGAAACACATTTAAAATAGAACAAGTAGAAAATAAATGGTCACAGCTAAATTTAAAATATTTCAGCAATTATACTGAACACAGTGAGTCTGTCTTCCAAATCCATGGCAAAATTGTCAGACTAAATGATAAGCAAACCCAAATATAGGCCACTTAAGAAAGATGCAAGCTTGGTAAAGAGTGTTCCTGCTACTCCAGCACTGTGGGGGATCCAGGATTGGAGAATTTTTCAGCCTAGCTCCCTGTTTAGCAAGAGACCCCCACCTCAAGCAAAATAAAGCAGAAGTGGATAAGGCAGACACTCAATGTCCTCCCTCTGGCCTCCAGATAAGTGCACAGGTGCATGCACCTATATGCACTCCTAAGTATACAACAGACACACAATTAAAAAAGAAAGTTGCAGTGCTGGAGAGATGCCCCATCAGCTGAGAACACTGGTTGTTCTTCCAAAGGACCCATGTTCGATTCTCAGCAACCATATGGCAGCTTAGAACTGTCTGTAATTCCAGTTTCAAGGGATCTGACATACTCAGACAGACAGTACACAAAAGTACATAAAATAAAAATAATTAAAAAAAAATAAAGTAAGTTGCATTCTGAAGTCTGATACTTTAAATTGCACTAAGATGAGAAACAAGCTGGATGTGGTGGCTCATGCCTGCAGTTGCAATAGCTAGGAAGCGAAGGCATGAGGATGCCCAAGAGTCCAGGCAGGCTTCAAAGGAGATGCCACTGCGGATACAACCAGTCTTCAAAGACTTCACTGAAGACTCAACAGGCCTTCAAAACAGATGTCATGGAAGCTTCCGTGAGTCTTGAAAGGAGACGTCACTGTAGACTCAACAAGTCTTTAATAGTGATGCCGATGGCAGTCTTCATGAGTCTTGAAAGGAGACGTCACACTGCAGACTCAAGGAATCTTGAAAGGAGACATCATGGTAGATACCATGACTCTTCAAAAAAGACTTCTCTGCAGACTCAAGTGAAATCTTCAAAGGAAATCTACTGCAGATACCTCGGGTTTTCAGAGGAGAAGCTACTGCCGCCTCGACAGGTCTTCAAAGACAAGAGGCATTTTGAAGGCTTTACACCAGCAACAGTTTGGAACTTTAGGTGACAGGTGCACACCCCTTGCCAGACACAGCTCCCTCGTGTGACATAATGGTAACTGTTAAATGGGGCCATTGACGGATCAAGCAACTTTAATTCCTAATCTAAACAATTTCTTGCACACAAAGAAATCCGGAGTCTTCATGGTGAGTTCTACACAACCTCCAAAGATTGTACCACATAATGTGGTACAAAGGAGAGCCATTAACAGCCCCTTGCCACACAGTCAGTGCCTGGCCAAGAATAGAACGAACTTTTCTACTCTGCTAAGGGCCTCTAAAAAAGGGAGAATAATTCACAGCCAGTCTCATGTTCTCTGAGAAAAACACTAAAAGTTTTCCCCTGAGATCAGGAAAGAGAAAATAATTTCTGAAACTTTCTCCAATGAGAAAAGAAAATATAAGGGAATGCATAATAATTAGAAAGGAAATTTTAAGCACCACAGTTAGGTATGATGAAAACTCCAAAATAATCAGGAAAAATATGAATATTATTAAAATTAACAAGGGACTTCAGTGAGATTCCCTGATTCAATTCAAATGATAAACAAATAATGTCTCCATCCTGAGGTTTATAATCAGATTTTTTTTTAAATTTCCACTTATGATGGTATTGAAAACAAAGTCCAATTCTTAGGGGAAAATATTTAAAGGTAGATGTGCACTGTACAGCATGGACAATGAATATTACTAAGAAAACTCTCAAATTATACTTAAATAAACTTATGTCATCATGGATTTAAAGGCACACAATGCTTTAATAGCTGTCAGTCTTGCCTAATTTTAACTATAGATTCCATAAAATCCCAATGAAAACAGGGTAGGCAGGAAGAGTGATACCATAAATGCAAACAGGCAAACAGAGCAAAGCCCCCTGATTGCAGAGAAGGAGAGAAAGTTGACATGAGCAGATACCAGGAATCATTAGAACATGCAAAGGACCCGAGAGACCACATGGACAAGATTCCTGGAATCCCTGCTGTCATCCAGACCACAATCACACAGGCAGAAACTGTGTGGTGCCGCCATTTTGAAATCCAAGGTCAAAGCCAACAGGCTCAGACATGGGCATAAATTGAAGTGAATGTTGGCTCATGTCAGCTCTTGGTTTGATAACAGCTTCCCATCCTCCACTCTTAGGCCAGTGCAGGCATCAATGCTTGCTTCTAGAGCAGCTCGCATGCAACTCATGAGAGCCAGGTGACCATTGATCACCTCATGCTGTGATCATCTGGAGCCAGCACTTCCAGTGTATCCCTGATTGTGAAGTGCATACACAGCAGCATGAACAGTGGCACACAGTGGCCATCTCTCACTGATGGATGGGGGTGGGGGGTGGCGCTTTGTTTCCACTCCTCCTTGGTATTTTCTTTTTAAGAACCAATCACTTGAGGACAGGGGCATTCTGAAACAGTCCCATATAAAGAGCTTAGACACCTACTACAAGGTGTAAGACAGACAGGAGCTTAGGAAAGATCAGAGAAGACTATTTATCTTTCCCCTGGGCTCTGACACAAAGACATTCCACAAAGTCCTTTTTTATTATTGTTTAACTTTTTTCAAAGATTTATTTATTTTATGTATGTGAGTACACTGTCAATCTCTTCGGACACACTACAAGAGGGCATCAGATCCCCTTACAGATGGCTGTGAGCCACCATGTGGTTGCTGGGAATTTAACTCAGGACCTCTGGAAGAACAGTCAGTTCTCTTAACCTCTGAGCAATCTCTCCAGCCCCCAACAAAGTCCTTTTAAAGCAACCCTTAAAGACAAAGAGTGATCTCTTCAGAGTTGCCAAACTAGAAGATTCTTATGTCATGTTTGTAACTATTTCTTCATCATCATCATCATCATCCATAAAAAGAAATGGGAAGGTATGACCATTTGAAGAAGAAAATAAATCAGTTGGACTCTTGTGTGAAAGAGACCTGACAGCAGATCAGCTGGGAAAAGACAAGATGTGGTGGTTTGAATGAGAAATATCCACTATAGACTCAGACGTTTGAATAGGTGGGCTCTCTAGTTGTTGGTGGTGTTTGAAGGGGTTTAGATGGTACAGTCTTGCTGGACGGAGTATGCCACAGGGGTGAGCTTTGAGAGTATATAGCCTTGCCACATTTCTAATTCAGTGTCATCAGTTTGTCCTTGCAGTTAAGATATGATCTCTTGGGTTCCTGCTCCTGCCATCATGTCTGCTACTTGCTTCTATGCCTTGTTGCTATGACAGCCTCTTGTCACTCTGGAATCATAAGCTCAAATAAAACCTTCCTTCTGTACGTTGCCTTTGGTCCTGGAGTTTTATCACAGCAACAGAAAAGTAGCTAAAACACCTTGAAACAATGGTGCCAGGGGACCTTACAGACCTAAAAGAAGACATGAAGTAAGGTTGGACGTTCCAGAGTGGAAGGGGGACAATGACATGAGATGCTCACTGGTGGGACTCAGAAACCTACCCGAAAAGGCAGAAGGAAAAAATATTGATCTCGACTCAAATTGCTAAGTCTGGGGAATGGACCCTGTGATAAATCACTACCATGCACCGATTTCTAATCAGATAATAATCAATAGACTTTCCTCAGGAACCATGGAGTCTAGAGGCCAGGGCAGACACAGACTGCGTAATGAACAGAAGAAATTACTCTCGGTCAGTTTTAACTGTCTACATTGACACAACTAAGGATCGATCATCGAGGAAGAGATTCTGAGTGCGGAATTGTTTAGATCCTCCTTGTCTTCTGTGAGTTGTCTTGACTGTTAATGAGCGGTGGAAGACCCACTTGAAAGGTGGGAGGGACCTTCCACTCGTGCCCATGTAAAAGGACACGGAACAAGGGAAGCTTAGCTCCTGGGCTCGCTTGGCCTTCACTCTTGCTGCTGAGCTCATCTTCTCTGTTGCCGACAAGACGATGATTATCATCCCGGATATGAGATCCAGCTTCTTCAGGCTTTCAATGTCGATCTAAGGCCAACAGCCCTCCAGGAATCCTCCAGGCCTTCAGCACTAGAAGGGGACTGCTGAGGTAGGCACCCAGTTTATTGGACTGAGCAGCCACTAGGCTTTCAGCCTCTCAGGTATGAGACAGCCATTGTTGGCACACCCAAACTCTGTAGTGTAATCTGATTGAAGAAAGTCCCTTGTGTGGTGTACCCACTGTATGAGTTCTATTCCTCTAGAGAACCTTAATAATATTACCAACAAAGAATCTTAAAACTCACAAAAACATCCTTCAAAAGTGAAGGCGAGAGAAAGACACTTTGAGCTGGAGAAGTTGAGAAGCTGAGATAAATAGAAGTAATGATGGGGCTGGAGAGATGGTTCAGTGGTTAACGGTGCCTGATGCTCTTTCCTGAGACCTGGAGCTCAGCTCCCTTACAAGAGTGCCCAGTTTTCAGTCAATTCCAGATGTCTTCATGTTGGTAACCACAGTTACCTATCACCATCCCAAACACAGACATTGAGAGCAAGAGACTAAAAAGGGTTATCTTCAAACAGCCATCAAAAGAGAATGGAGGACACTGCCCTTCCTCAGACAAAGTAGCCTGTGATAAGGAAGGGTCACAAGACACATACATCACACACTCGGGATTTTTTTAACACAGCAAGAGTTTAGAACTTTTGACAATATTTCCATACCTTATGAAAGATCAGCGGGTATGGTTCTGCGTTCTGTCTCCCACTGGGGTATGGGTATACCACTTGGGCAGGCAAAATGGGAGATAGATGCTAAACTGCATTTACCCCACATCTGCTGCTGGGTGAAGGGCTCACAGGAAGTGCTGTTGTACTGCTCAGGGGGTGGGAGAATGCAGCCTGGGGCGGGGGTGGGGCTCCCAGATTCCTGGACATCCAGAGCAGCTTGGAATGTAGAGAGTTAGGAATGGAGGAGTCCAGAGGGCTGAGGACAACACAAGTCAGGGTGGGGGGAATGGGAAACTCCAGCTTAGCTCCGCAGTGATGAGTCTGGGAGGGGCAAAGGCTTCCTCTATGCTCCCAGGTCAGTTCTCAATGAGACAGTCAGTCTTTGATTTGAAACTGTTTATTGATTGTTCTTCATGGAAAATGGGTGCATACAATCTCCTCAGGGTGGACCAGAGATTAAATAACTTTTGCAGGAAGGAATGTGGGGCGAAGGGAAGCTTATTGGTTAAACCCTCATGGCCTCTAGATATCTCATTAGCATAGAGATCTCTGTTCTGATCTATGTGATCATAGGTCACATTCCTATGTAGGGAGTGTGGTCATGTGACAGGGACCTGGTTTGGAAGCAGGCAAAGCTCCTACTGTCCTCTGGTATGAGGCTCCAGGGCTTCCAACCCACTCAACTTTACCAAGTTTCCTGACAAGGTTCACTGCCCCACAATCAGTCTATACAAGTATAAGCCTTGGCTCCCAGGCTACAGGAGGGCTCAGGCTTGAGAAAAGTGCTATGTGAGTCTGGCCCATCAGGACGAGCAAGCACTGAGTGATGTGAAGACAGGACATTTTTACAGCATCAAGCACCCAGTGCAGAAATGTGAACTTGGCCTTGGTGGTCCAGGATGAGGGTAGGGGTGGGAAATCAGCCTTTGGTGGGTGCAGAGTTTTGGTTCTGAAAGGCGAGAAGGCTGAGGGTGGTGACGGTAGCCCAGTAGGAATGTCCTTAGAGACACTGGGTCACCGATGAAGTGTTTAAAATTAGTTGTGTTTATATTTGTCTCTCTCTCTTTTTTTTTCATCACATTTAAAAGTATATAGTAAAGATCTGAGGTGACAGGGAGGGATACCCAAGTCTAGGAAGGGGTGGAGCTCTTCTGTCTGAGGCTGTGCAGTGTGGCTTTGTGCATTTACTGTGCACAGAATATGTGCCAGAGTGAACCCTGAGGCTGAATGGGGGTGGGGAGGTGGTGATGTTAATCAACAATCCTCTATCAAAAGGTGCAAAGCAAAGCAAAAGTATTGGAATAGGAAACTCACACAGAGCGCAGAGTGTTGAGACCGGAGTCACACAGCAGGCTGTAGGCTTGACAATGGACTCAGCTGTGCTGTGAGGAAGCACCTGCCTCCCGGACTCTGTGGGTCTCGTGGGGAACCGAGATGACTGACTGGCCTGTACACAGACTCCACGGGGACCCAATGCCATGAGTAGAAGACACTGAATCTAGTTGGTGACAGAAGAACATCATCGTGACCATGGGACAGAAGAACATCACCATGGCCCGGGGACAGAAGAGCATAATGGTGACCCTGTGAAAGGTGAAGATTCTGAAGCAGGACGCAGTGAATAAAAAGGCAAGGCAGCAAGTCACATTTCAGTAAAATTAAGCATCTTTAGGCCTCAGAGGATGACTTTCAAGAGCAGAGGGGCAAAGCTCAGACAGTGTGTCTGCAGTGGGAGCAGCTGGTGCGTAACATTCTCCATTTCCCTGGGGTATAAAGCCATGGCCTCACATAGGAGGCACAGGCTCTGCCATGGAGCCCCATCACCTGCCCTGTTTGAGTTTTTATATTGAGACAGTGTCTCACTAAATTGTCCGGGAGGGTCCCAAACTCACTCTGCATTCTAGATAAGCCTTGAACGTTTGATTCTCCAGCTTCGGACTCCTGATTAGCTGAGATAATAGAACTATGCTACCAGGTCTGGAAGACTATTTTCTCAACAGAAGTCATGTAGGGAAAAATTAAAAAGGTAATAGCCTTGAGGAGGTGCTTCATTAAGTAGAATACTAAGTGGGAAATACAAAAGAGCTTCCAACTTTGTTTATTCTTTTATTCACTTGTGTATTTTTATATTTTTATTGATTTGAGGGGGGTTCACATCATGAATCTTGATCACACTCAATTCCTAGTCCTTCCAGGCCTGCCCCACTACCTTTGTGACCTCCTCCAAAAGAAGGAAGAGGAGGAGGAGGAGAAAGAGGAGGTAGAGGAGGAGGAAGAATACAATTTGTTTGGCCAACATTCTCATTAAAGCATGGTCAAACTCCCAGTGGTCAGCCCCTTAAAGAAAATTGAGTCCTTCCCCACCTGCATCCCTGCCAGAAGTCATCAGTTGTGGAGAGCTACACTTTCGCATCCTTATCATACTTTTTAAAGAATTCTCTTCGATGGCTTTCTGTCTAGGCTTTTACTTTTGGGGGTTGGGGTGGAGGTTGTCACAGAAGCCTTCTCTATATCCCTCTTTCTCCAATGTGAGTCTGCACTCATCAGTGCTATAGCAAAAGCAGTTTCCTTGCCCTTTGCAGTCAGAGGGAGTACAGATCATGGACTTCTATTTGATTTCTGACATCAGCACATGCCATAGACCTCAGTGTGGTCTGCTGGGGCAGTACTGCCAACCCACTGTACAGACCTATGGACATCAGCACAGCACTATGCTACAGCACGGGCCACAGACACCATCAGAGCCACGTTGATGTCTCTGGGCTATGCTGCAACTGAGGGCTACATCTGGGTCCTTGGCTTGTGTTGTCACTGAAGGCCATGCAGATATCCATGGTCTGTGCTGCTCCCTGAAGCCATGTTGTTGTCCATGGTCCATGCTGCCACCAAGGGACCACGTCTGTATCCATAGTCCTACTGCAGCGGGGATTGTGTTGATGTCCATGGTCTGTGTTACCACCAAAAGCAGATGTCCATAGTCTGTGCTGTCTGAAGCCATGTTGGTGTCTGTGGGCCATGCTGCCACCTAAACAAACAGATAAATAAATAGACAAGCAAACAAATAGTGGGTGTGCTTAAGGAATGATACCTTAGGTTATCCTCTGGCCTCCACACTCACAGGCACACGCTCACATCCTCTCTTTCATCCATCTCACAACTGTGTTCCTTCCCCTGTGGCACATACAGAAGGGTTATCTGAAGGAAGCCTGAACTGTGAGACCACTAAGTGCAAGAGAAAAGTCTAATGGGGATGCTTGTAAGAGCAGCAGCAGCATTTGGCGGGGTTCTGGTTCATAAGAGCATTCACCGGGAGCTTCTTGTAAAGCCGGAATCGGAACGCCGAGTCTTCTTTGCACGCTCCACGCATTTGCTTGAGCCCCACACTCACAATGCTCTTCTGACTTATTGTTTAAAAGAAGGTTACGATAACGGGAGCAGAGCACGCGTCTCCACTCACAGAGGATATTGAAAGAGACTGTATTTGTTAGCTTAACTTATTAGATCCATGGGCACTGTTTAATGCTCAGAAGATCTATTTACCAGCTACACAATTGAAATAAAAAAAAAAAAGAAGAAGCTCAAACATACTATGTTTATTAGTGCCACTTAAATACTTAAGAGAATTTAATCATCTATGCTAATAAATAGGATCAAACATTAATCAAAGTTGAATCTAAAGGGATAAAGAAGTGATTGTTTTCAGTGTGTGATTTTTAACAAGTCAAATAGCAATTTTGAAACCAGAGTTTCTAAGTGACTCTTGAGTCCCGTTTCAAAGGATGGAACAGTCCTCCAGGGTTTGAAAGAGTAGGAGGGAAAATGGTGACAGCCAACATGGTTCTTAGTATCAAGTACATAGAAACACTGAACATCATCACCCTGCTCCAACCCCAGAGCCACAGTTCTTCTTTGTGGCCTCTGAGTGGATCTAATACCATTCCAGGGATCCTTGTGAGAAGGAGGCTGTATGTCAGAGATAGGGACTGGACTGTGGAGGCAGAGGCAGAGGGATGTAGCAGGGCCATACTCTCAGTTTGAATGACAGAGAGCTACAAACCACCAATCAGAGGTGGGCTCTAGAGGCTGGGAAGGGACAGGAACTGAGCCTCGCAGAGTCCGCAGAAGGACACAGTTACTAACTACAAGTTTGCATGTCCATGATGCTTCAGAGCTGACATCGTGGTCATTTCTGACAATGACCATGGAATTTAAGTTCCTCAGCCTCAGCCTTGGCCCCACATCTGGCTTCCCTCCATATTCTCTTCCCTAACCTACAGCACCACCCCAGAGAAGTCACACGACAGCCAGGAACAACAGCCAGGCTCACGCGTGCAAACCCAACTACAGCAAAACTGTCTGGAATGTCCTCCTGACCCCGCAAGAGTTTCAGAGGCCCTCTGATACCTCCCCGCAGGAGCACCAGGGAACCAACTGGCTGTCAGACACCACCACTGCAGGGAGCTTGGTGGAATCTTCCAATTAAAGGTACTTTAATTACTCCTGGCTACAGAGCCTAGGCTTGGTCTCCTGCCTTCAGATAAGGCTGGTAGGAGACAGAGCAAATGGGATTCCTCTCCAGACAGCTCTCCAAGGCCCACCTGAGCCCTCTTCCTGTCCCCTTGGAACACACTTTAATTATGCTGGCCTAGTCACAACACTTTACATCTGAGGAGGAAATTGGATAATCCCTTTAGTGACAATTAAAAGAGAGGATTTGCCTGCAGGTCATCAAGGGCATCTGGGAACATGCTGGCTGCTTTTCCTCCTCTAGCCTTAATCCCCTTATCTGGGCTCCTTAGGGCCTCTTTCTTTATTACTTTAAAAACCTTATCTGGAAGGAAAGAAAACAATCAGAATGCCTGCATGATGGTTATCACAGTAGCGCTAAAATCCAGAGGGCTGCAAGGCTCTTGGGTACCTAAAAGGCCCTAAGACATAGCCAAGTAGTGGATCAGAGAAGGGACATCACACGTGCCCAGGCTACTGGGAGTCCCAGACTGGAAGCTGAGTTCAGACTAGTGAGACTGATAGTTGCATCTGTCAAGGCCAGGCACGACTAAGGCATCAATGGTCCCATTGATGTTGATGCGATGTGGGTCATCAGCAGGAGTGCATGTTTCACCCAACCTAGAAACATTTCTTATTTGAATCTGTTCCCAAATCATGTACATCCCAGTTTTCTGGGGAGGTGAGAACTCTGCTTCACCCTATAAGGAGGCAGAACGGAGTCTGGCATGACCAGTTGGACAGGCTGGGGGATGTGTACCTAGACCCTGAATAGGGCTGGGGGGGGGGGGTAATCTGGGCACTTCCTATCACAGTCCATACTAAGTCTGACACGCAAGTCAAGGGATAGCCCAATCCCAGGTGAGAGGCTACCATGACCTATCCAAAGACAACCAAGAGCCTAAGGCTGAGTCAGAATGCAGCACCTATCTGCCTACATCCCAGGCCCAAGTGTCCTTCCATTAAGTGGAGAACAGAAGACAGGGCTATCCACTTGCCACCTGGAGATGCAGCAGGTTGCAGAGGGATCCCATGGTTTTGCCTGGCCATGGGCTCAGTCCTTCATGATGCTGCAGACTCCAACATCCAGCAGGGCCACTGCCCTAGTTTCATAACTGGATTGTGATAAAACCTCATCATAAACAGCAACTTAGGAAAGAACAACTTTGTTTGGCTTCTGGTTTCAGGTTACAATACACCCTTAAAGGAAAGTTAAGGTAGATAGTTACATTCACAGTCAAGAGCACAGAGAATGACCGTATGCGTGCTTACTATTCAGCTGGCTTTCTCTACTTCTACACAGCCTAGGACCTCCCTACTAGGGAATGATGCCACCCATGATGGGCTTGGTCTTCCTACTTAGGTAATCAAGACAATCCCTCACAGAAATGCCCTTAAGTCAATTTTATCCATGAAAACCCTCACTTAAACTCTTCAAGTAAATCTAGATGTGTCAAGTTGACAATTAAAATTAACCGTCACACTAGGAAACATAAGCTAGCTGTTTATCAGTAAAATCTCAACTGAGACCAGGACAAGTGACAGCTAGTAGAGATGTGCTCACAATGTTCGCATCCCACAAATTGATGTATGGCACTGGTAATGTAGAAGTTTGGGGGAGCTGGTGAGGTCATGAGGATCAAACCTTCCTTATTAGGAGAAATGTCCTTACAAAAGAAGATCAAGGGGCTTCTCTCACCTCTTCCATCAAGTCAGGCTCAGGAAGTAAATGCCAGTAAAAGCAAAGACATAGTGGCCAAGATGCTGCTCAGTTGGTAGAATGCTTTCCTGACATACATGAAGCCTTGGGGTTCAATATCCAAAGCCAGGGATGCTGTTGCACAGTTAGAATCCCAGCACTTGGGAGAAAGAGGCTGGAAATTCAGAAGTTTGAGATCATTCTATAATGATTTCCAAAGGGGCCTGGGCTGCATGAGACCATGTCTTGATAGATAGATAGATAGATAGATAGATAGATAGATAGATAATATTTTTAAATAAATAAATAAATAAATAAACCAGGAGAGGTCAAGGTTCCCTTCTGGAGCCTCCAAGATCCTCAGGATCCAGGTGATGAAGAACAACCATAGACTGGGTAGACCCAGAGCCAGAGCCAAGGTTGCTGAGAGAACACCACCAGCATTCTCTCAGCCCATCTTGGAGGGCATCATCCCTCATGATGCTCAACTCTCAGGCAGAGGGATGGGACCTAGCAACTCTGCTCTCCCAGAAGTACTAACTGACAGAGATCGGTCCTGACTTCCTCATCAGCCTGAGCATGTCGACCACCTAGGCATTTTAGGTAACTCTTCAGAGCTTAGGGCAGGATCCTAGGTGAGCAGATCCTACAGTGAGACATGTGGAGCAGATACTGCTATCCATACCACTTAAGCTAAAAGGGAACTGGAATGCCAAGCTGCCAATGGATGGCTGAGTATCAAAGACAGGTGAGGGGCTTGCTACCTGATCTAACCATCTTAGAGGTGGAAGGAATCCCCTGTCCCAGGACAATGACCTTGTCTGCTCCAGGTGATACCAGGCCAGGCCAGGTTGGCCACAGGTGCTCCTGGACTCTCCTTGCTCTCTTCTGCCTGTCCTGACACCCCATGCAATTGGCTCAATATGCTGTTCATTTCCAGATACCTGGTGCTTTCTGCTGAGCCTATCCAAGCACATAATAGTTCGGCTCCCAAACCTTTGGCCCACAAGCTCCCAAGTCCAAGTTATGAAGTGAGGTTCAGTCTGCATCCCAAACTTGCTCCAAGCATGCATCGATCCGTTCTACACAGACAAATCAATGCCTTTTATGGGTGTTTCCTCTCTCACGATCTGCTCCAAAGCTTTTTGCTCCAACCCAGCAGCTGCTGAAAACCTGTGATGCTGAGCTTGCCTGGATTAATATTCAACTGTTGATCTAACTAGCGATGCTGTGAGGGAGCTGTGGCCCAGCCAAGACCTGGAGGCACAAACCTCACTTAGCCTGCAGGACAAAGGTAGGATTTGTGGGCTGGCAACCCTCACCCCTCATGTGAGGGAGCTGGCACCGGAAGCAGGAGAAGGGGAAGTCCCCATTGTCAGAGTCGCCATGCAGGAGGTAACATAAATACTTCAACAGAGTCTTCATTTGGGGGAGAATAAAAAGACTCTCTTGAGTCTGGAGAGATGATTCTGAGAGCAAACTGTTGGCTGTGCAAGCATAAGGTCCTGAGACCCAGTCTCCAGCATCCATGTAAAAAGTTGGCCATATCAGTGCATGCCTGATAACCTATTACTGGGAAGGTAGAGACGGGTTTGTAGGCTGGAATCTTGCTGGCCAGCCAGGCTAGCTCAAGTTTACATGCTCTAGGTTCCTCAAGAGACCTGTCTTAAAAATTAAGGCAAGAGAGTAATCCAAGAAGATACCCAGTGTTGTCCTCTGGCTTCCACATGTGCACATGCACATAGGTGAAACACACACACACAAACACACTATCTGAATCTCAGACATAAGGATAAAGGTGACTTTCAGATCACACTGGCATATCACCTACTGGGCTGCACACTCATGCATTAGTTTAAGGGCACACCTTTGGCTCTCATAGATTGAGACTGAGACTCTGAGATGACTTCGTTAACTGTAGGGTTTTTTTCCTCCAGCGAGATGCAAATGACTCATCTGGTGGGCTCGATAGCCTGCCAGGTCATGGCCTCATTGCTCACAGGACTTTGCTCGATCCTGCTTTTTTCCCCCCAAGACCTCATTTCAGCTTTCTGGCTCCTGGCTTTTGCTCGGAAGTGTCTGATCCTGACTTCTTCTCTCCTGCCAGCTCCCTGCTCACAGAGGTAAGTTAATCCCTGACAAGGGCTCTCCGTGTATAAGAGTGGATTCTTAACTTCTAAGAATTGGCCTTTGATTGCTCTCAGCCACTGCTGTCCTTATTCCCACATATGCTCCAGCTGTAAGTCCTGTTCCCAGGCAGCCTCATTCAGGCTATCTCAGCCCGACCTGCAGGCTCTGGCCATTCTTTCAACTGGCTCCAACAGCTCCCACCTGCAGACACACACACACACACACACACGAACGTACATACATATTAATTAATTAATACGTACGTACGTATGTATGTACGTACATATGTTCATTCTGCACAGAAAGTCTATTCCTGTAACCTTCATTCAGCATTCCAAAGGTTTTTGCCACCCCATGACAAATAATACCGTTTCTTCTCTTCCATTTTAGTACAGGGACAGGATGCCTCTCCAAGGCTGTTCAATCAATGAGTGGAGAGATGGATAGATACACAGATGAATGGCTGAGTAGATGAAAGATGAAGAGATGTTCAGGTGGACAGGTGAGTGATAGATGAATGGTTGGGTGTAGAGGATGAATGGGTGGATGAATAACTAGGTGATTGAGTGAGTGGATGGATGGATGGATGGATGGATGGATGGATGGATGGATGGATGAATTGATGATGGATAGATAGGTGGATGGGTGGGTGAATGGATAGACAGATAGTGATGGCTGATGGGCGGGTATTGTATGGGTGGATATTGTATGGCTGGGTGAGAGGATGAGCAGATGAGTGGGTGAATGGGTGGCTGGTGGATGGGTAAAGAAAGGTTGGCTGAATGGGCTGGTGGAATCCTAGTGAGTCAGTATCTAAATTGCTACAACTTGGTCTCCAGGTCCTGAGAGCACAGTCGCCTGGACGGAAACACTCTGAGCATGTGTAGGGGAGATTCTAGATCAGGATAGCTGAGGCAAGAAGACCTCCTCTACATGTGTTAATACCACTTCCTGGCCTGAAGTCTTAGATTTAATTAAAAGGAGAAAGGAGAGCCTGATTATCAATGTCCCTCTCCAGTTCCTTCCTGACTCTGAACAAAATGTGAGTGGCTCCTGCCGCCATCACGAATTGTATCCCTTCGAACTGTGATCCCATCCTTAAGTTGCTGTGTCAGGAACTTTGTCACAACAACACGAAGGTAGCTAGTAACACTAAGTAACCTTGGGCAGACCACATTCTCACTCTGAGCCTCGGTTTCCCTCCTTATGAGAAAGAACACTGGATGATATCAGTGACCCTGACTGTCCCGTGTGAGCTCGGAAGTCTGAAGCACAGACGAATCTTTGTACAGCCAGACACTCTGCGACACCAACTTTAGAAGAGAGAAAAAAATATATATATTAATGAGGAGAATTCAAAAACAAAGCAGAAACCCTCCTGTCAAAATCAGAGTTCTATTTGTCAGGAAGCTGGGCCAGGGAGGCTGCTAGCTGAGATCACCCACGGCCTCATCTTTATTCATGTAACTCTGCTGAGCAACAAAGGAAATCTCTCCATCAGCACCAGCCTGAAGGGCAAGGAGGGGTTTCTCCAGCTATCTGAGCCGAGGTTGGCCTTCTGCCTTCCCCTTCCTAAAAGAGATGCAGGTGGTTTCCACCAACCTGGGCACCTGTCCCTGGCAGGGAAAGCAGTGGTCAGGTAGACAAGACCAAGAGCTTGTGGCCACCTTCCCCAGCAGGTAGCTGATAGCTGAAGAGATAAGAATGACGAGGCTGGTCTTTCCCTTCCAGCAAGAAATTAGCGTTTTGACAGAGGAGGGGATTTTTTCAGAGATGCAGCCTGGGAACCTGGCTTTCTAATACCCAGACCTGGCATCTCTTCCTATTTCAATGGCATCTGATTCCAGCCACTGGGACTCCCGCGGTTCTTTTCTATGGAATTTGCATTGAGATGATTAGAGACCGTAGGAGATGGGGAGCCAATTTTTTCCCCAGCCCTGAGCTTATCAATGCAGGAGTCAGCACAGAGCTCAGAGCAGACTTCATCTTGTCCTAGGAAACTGCTTCTGCTGCCACCCCCTCCCCCCTTCACGCCTATCTGATACCCACTTCAAAATGAAAAGAAGAAAAGTTAATAAAAATCAGAAGGACACCAGACCCATCACTTAGCATCACCGTGGTGATCAAAAAACCGTGTAAGAATACCTTACGGAAGCAGTCTGCTTAAAGAATTTCACCCCTGAGAAACAAGTGACTTTCTTCTTCAAAGCTCTGGTGTATCAAAGTCTCCCAGAAAGAGGAGAGTGGGAAGAAGACAGAAATTGGGGTTTGAAGGCATGTTAATGAGTCTTTTCTTGGAAGACAGGAAACCCTGTCTCCATACTGGCTCTTAGCAAGAGATGTCTGCCTAGATGCTTCCGTGAGACAGGGCTGGGTAAATGGGTTCCAAGCGAATCTCAGGAGAGTACCCCGAGGTAGGGGAGTGAAGGGGAGTCATCACCGGCAGAGGTGGCTTTCCAGGGAAACCTTTCCAAATCAACTTGCTGACAAGGCAGTTCTGGTGTGCAGAAGCCTTCTACATATTGATCACACAGAAGCCTTCTACATATTGATCACACATCTGAGAAACAGACCTAGATCCTGCTCGCTCGGTCCTCAAGGCACAGGGTTGGCTTGGAGTCCAGCCAGCCTGAGTCCCAAGAGTCATGGCTTGAGACCATGAATGGGGTTTGCAGAATCAGGTTAAACTCCAGGAACCTTTGGTGGGCCGCAGCCTGGGAAACATCCTTCCCCATAAGACCCTGCTGGCAGCTCCCTTCTGCCAAGCCTGTGAGCTTTGGAGAGCAGGCAGGCCCCGGTTCCTTTCTCCCATAGAGAGAGATGTATGGGTGGATAGGAGGCTTGCAATCTAGGCTGGGCGCGAGCCCACTTGTAACTGTCTCTCAGGTGACATTAGCCTAGTGTCTAGGCATAGACTCTGTAAATGTCTTAAGGAGACAGGAGCCCTATGAGTGGGCATGCTCTGTGAATAACCCAGAGTAGAGGGTAGCTGAGGGTTCAGCTGGCAGGTCCCCTGATACACTTTTACCCAGAGCCTTTGGGAACCCGTGGGTCTTCTCCTGAGCTATGCAACTCTACTCTGCACTGATGCTGGAAGCATCTGTTTCCTGGTTTTAAGCATCTTTCTCTACAAGCTGGAGCAGTAAATGCTCTAAAATGCTTCATCCAAACAAATTCCAGGCCATAATAACATTTGTATAAGTGGCCCTCGGCAGTTAGCAACTCATTTATCAAAGACAGCATTGTTACAGTGTAGTAACTTGAGGACCACAGCTGAGCTTGGGTCTTTAGGAAAGCTTCAGTTTGTTGTTTAGGAAGTCACAGAGCTAATAATAGCTCTTTGTTCCCTGATTCTATGTATCTACAATAAGAGTCTCCTTGGGGTCTATCCACTCCTCTGGCCCTGGAGAAGACAGAGAACATCTAAGAGCAATCCTGAAGAAGACCAGCCAACCCTGTGGTCCAGGATACCAGATCAGTGTTGGCCCTGGAAGACAGTGATGACCCAGAGCCTCTGGGAATTGTGGCAGGGTGATCTCTCCTCCTCTCTAAGACCACCATTGCTAATTGTAGAAGAAAATCAAAGTAACTAACCCTTTGGGAATATTCCTCTAACCATAGTATGGTTTCATTAAGAGAAAACCTCACCAGGCAATCAGAGTCAATTCCTTCATATTGATTTATCAGGGGTAGTTTATAGTCACCTGCTGCTTGGCATTGTGAAGAGGGATCCCAATGCAAGTTAATCACTTTTTTGTTATTAAAGCATGCTTTAGCGCATCCAGGGACAACCCAGAAACCAGATCTTCCCGAGCCTTGCTGGAGCATTCCTGGAGCTGACTTGTATCAGCTCATTTCCCTTTACGAGACTACAGTTGAAGCCTTTAACTGCACAAGGGTTGGCTCTCCCAGAAAAATCTCCCAGGGAGCCAAAGCAGGTTCATGGAGGATGCAGCACAACTCTTGGC
This sequence comes from Mus caroli, assembly GCF_978045245.1. Lineage (NCBI taxonomy): Eukaryota > Metazoa > Chordata > Mammalia > Rodentia > Muridae > Mus > Mus caroli. Next base: position 17,396,073 of record NW_028227271.1, read on the forward strand.
AGAGTGTGATGATATGATTTCTTGTGCCCAATGCTGGGCTTGCCACCCAGCACAGCCATCCCTAGACCCCACCCTACCCCCAACCCACACCCTGACTCTTGTGTCCTGTCTTGCCCATCTCACCTTCAGGGGCTAAAAAAGCCCCATCATCCATGCTGTGTTCCCTCAGACCCCTTTGCATAGAGAAAGGGAAGGGCTGAAGACATCTCTACAGCACAAGGAGGAAGCTTGGAACCTGGATAGTCATCAAGACTTTAAGATATTCATTCAACACATCATTGCCCTCAGCTCACCTGGACTGATGTTCCTTCACAGGTGACCATGTCTTAGGGACTTATGCATCAGGGACTTCATAGCTTAGATTTCACAAATTACACGCCTTTTGGAGTCATCAGAAGTGGCATATTTTAAATACCAAATTTTAAAAATACAGATGTTTAATTTACAGATAGTTTTTTAGAAAATTGAATTTCATGAAAAAGGAGAAACAAATAAGAAACAGGTCATGCTTGAATCTCTAAGAGGTAAACCCTGTTCCCATCCCTGGCCCTAACATGTGCATAATAAGATGCATTAAGTCCCAGATCCCACAAGGAATCACTGCCCAAGCCTGATTATACTGTGCTGGGGGCCAACCTTTCTATTTTGCTTGGGAATGAAGGCTTCCCAGATTCCAGGGTTTTCTCCGTTATAGCCAGCTAAGCTCTGAGTGGATGAGTCTGGGTGGGGCACCCTCCAACCACAGATACCTCATACAAAGGTATGGGTCACACCACAGTTGGGTGCTGGGAACAGGGTAAACAGAGAAGGTGCAAGAAGGAAAGAAAGGGAGGTATTGGGGGAAGCCAGTGATAGGTGGGAGAGAATTCTCAATGCTGAGGACCCAACTAGTGAGATCACAGTGATGGAAGACGGAGTGTGAACAAGAGAAAATCTACAGTGGGCAGAGGAACAGGGGAAGTCTGGACAGCAGCCACAGAGAAGAGGCACAGGAGAGGAGGAGGCTTTGCATGGTAGAGTCCAGAGAAATTGGTGAAGAAAGATAGCATCCCCATCACCACATGGGTGCCTTTGCAACCCTTGTAGATATCCCTGAAGGAAGACAAGACCAACAGAAAATAGAAGTGGGGGAAATAGCAGGAAATAGCCCTGTGCAGACTAAGCAAATATTCCAAGACCCTTTGATAGCCAACAACAGGCACTGAGAAGAGAAAAATCTCGGGGGTGGGTGGTTCATGGCTTGTATCTCTACAGAAAAAGAGAAAGAAAACACATAGTCAGACTTCAGAGAGAGCTCCCCGACATGAAAACTCAATCTAAGAAAAGAGTATCATTACCTTCCAGGAGAAAAGAATACAGAACAGTGAACTCCAACACGGGTCTGGGAAAACCATGGGAGTTTGTCACTGAAGAAAACCATTGCCTGTGTAAGATGCAAAACAAGAAGTTTAGATGTTGCCTTACTAAGCTTTGACTGTCACCTTGACATGGCCCGAATCATCTGAGAAGGGAGTCTCAATTGAGAGATTGCCTAGATTAGATTGGCCTGTGTGAATGTTTGTGGGGAGTCTTCTTGATTGCTTATTGGCGTAGGAGGTCCCAGCTCACTGCAGGTGACACCATTCCCTAGGAAGGGAAGGGTTCCGGTCTGTATAAGAAGTCAGGCTGCACCTGAGCCTCAGAGCAAGCCAGCAAGCAGCATCCCCCGCTATGGTTTCTGCTTCAGTTTCTATCCGGAACTCTCTCAAGTGTAGACTATGACCTGTAAGCAAAAACAAACCAATTTCTTTCTTAAATTGATTTTTGGCCAGAGTATTTGACTGCTGTAATGGAAAGCAAACTAGGACATAGGAGAAAAGCAGAATTCTGGCCGTACACTGCCTTTCTGGAGGGAGTACTTGGTGCTAGGGATGGGTCACCCTTCCAAGAGCTGGTTTCTCCAACTTCTCAGCATCTAACTGTCGAAGCAAGAGATACTTAGGAAGCTCTGCTGCAAGGAGATAGAAAAGGACCACAGTGGGCTGTGAATCTGTTTCACATCATTTAAGACCAAAATCAGCGTGGGGATTCTAACTACTCAACAGAAGGCAAATGTAATAACTGTTCCTGGTCTTTGATTGGATGGAGACCCACCCAGGAGCTGTCAGAGCCAACTTCTGGATGTGTCTGTGAGGAAGTTCCTAGAGAGGATATACTGAGGGCTGGATGCAGGTTGCACCATCCCGGAGGGAACAAAAGAGTGAAGGAGAAAGCCAGAGAAAGAGAGAATTATCTGCCACTCTTCCTGCCCTCTGTGATGTGAGCTGCCTGGCACCACTGTGCCCTCCTCCCCTACCAGGACATACTGAAACCTCCAGCACTATGGGCCAGAATAAATCTCCATCCACCCTTAAGTTGGTTCCTCTCAGGAATGCTATTGAACCCTCCAAACACTAGGCCACGATATATCAAAGATCTCACTGTTAAAGATAGAGGAGTGAAGAAACAGGTAAAATGCAGAAAATCATATGCCTGCATTTATGGGTGGAACACGTGGGTCTAGACAGATAACACTTAAGCCAATGATGTAAGCACAATTACATAATTAATAACATAGGCTACCATATCCTAATTCATGATATAGGCGTTCATTCTATTAAGGGAAATAACAGTGAGAAAAACAAATATCCCATTTTCTCTCACTTGTGGATGCTAGAGTATAGTAGACACATAAAGCCATATATATATACAGGAAATGAGAGCAGACATGAGATTCATTCGAGGGGATGAATGAGAATAAAAAGTAGAGAAAAGGAGAAAGAGGGCGCTGGATATGACCAAAATACACAGTATATATGTTTGAGAATGTCTTACGAAGCCCATCACCATGTACAGTAATTTTCACCAATATGCATCTAATTAATTAATCAAGTAAATGAGCAACCTTCAAATATTAGATGCAGACAGTCTCAACAGGGGATTTCTAGAGACGCTGAAGGATGGGCTCAGGTCAGTGCTGGCACTCTGTAGAGCGTCCAGGGGAAGCAGGAGCTAGCTGCTAACCTAGTGTACCCACTGTGGTAGAGGCAAAAGTGGCCAACACCAACTGCATCTATGAGCCCAATAGCAGCTCAGTGATCAGTAAAGCCATTACAAAGCCCTAAGGATCAGGAAACCCCATCTTGTAAGGAGACAAAACCCTCAAAGTAGGAGACAGTAGTTATCCCCGGAATTCAATAAAGAATCAAATAACAAAACCCACCCTAAGCATCCATCATAGCTGGAACTCTGCCGTTGACTAGAAAAGTGCTGACAATAATTTAGGGATATTTAATTCCATTTTGACACACAAAGCTCTTAATGTAAGGATTACGGTGTGTGTGGTGGGGGGGGGCTTTCTGTGATGCTTCTGCTTCCTTATAGGTAGGCACTGGCAGGAAACAGTCTCCCAAATCAAGTGCTATGTGGGAAAAAAGAGATAGAGGAACTTAGGGTTGGGAGAAGAAAGGAAGGGGGTGGGAAGAAAGAGGGAAGGAAGGAAGGAAGGAAGGAAGGAAGAAAGAAAGAAAGAAAGAAAGAAAGAAAGAAAGAAAGAAAGAAAGAAAGAAAGAAAGAAAGAAAGAGAGAGAGAGAGAAAGAGAGAGGGGGGAGGAAGGAAGGAAGGAAGGAAGGAAGGAAGGAGGGAAGGAGGGAAGGAAGGAAGGAAGGAGGGAAGGAGGGAAGGAAGGAAGGAAGGAGGGAGGGAGGGAGGGAGGGAGGGAGGGAGGGAAGAAGAAAAGGAAGAGGGAAGGAGGGAGAGAGAGAAGGAGGGAGGGAGATAGGGAAGGAGGGAGGGAGGGAGGGAAGGAGGGAGGGAGGGATGGAGGGAGGGAGGAAGCACATGTGTGTAACTGCATCTTTGCATCAACAGTTGCTACATCTATAAACAGAGTCAAGAAACAGGTAATAATGAGGTGCCTCTGGGGCAGCGTTGACAAAAGAACAACGGAAGAGCTTTTTCTATATCCTATCAATACATCTAAGTAGGCTCCTAATGACCAGCATGCTATTATCAATACCAGCTGCAGAGGTGTTACTGAGAAGCAGGGAATCTCTTCTCCAGGGGATCCTGGGCAATGTGTGCAAACACTTGAGCTTGGTACACTGGGGAAGGCTATGGGAGGTGTATACCAGGCAGTAAAAGGCAGGGATACTGGCTGAACACTGAGCCCAGGCCAGCTGCCTCCAGCCAAGACCTACCTGACCCCAGAGGTCATTGACACTCCTATGATGTAAATGTGAAGTAATCAAAATGTACATTAAGTTGGGGACTGAAGAGGTGGCCTAGTGATCACGAGTGCTTGCTGCTCTTCCTAGGAGGATCCCAGTTCAGTTCCCAGCAGTGGCTCATGACCAGCGTCTGAGGCTATAGAGGTGCTTCAGTCCATAAAATGCTTGCCAATATAAGCAGGAGAACATGTGTTCAGATCCCCGGAACTCATAAAAAACTTGGCACAGCAGCATGCGTCTGAAACTCCAGTGCTGGAGAAGAAAAAATAGAGGATCCTTGGGAGCTGCCAGCCAGTCTGTCTAGCCAAAACAGGGAGCTCCAGGTTCAGAGAGAGACCCTGCCTCAAAAAAAACAAGGTGGAGAGTGATAAAGAAAGAAAACCTGAAGTTGATCTCTAGCTTACATACACATGCACACACACACACATATGTGAATCCTAACCCACACATATGTGTCCAGACATGTGCACACTTGGCAACCACCATACATGGGTTGAACTTGGCTAGACTGTCATCAGGACCACAGGCGTCAACAGTGTGAGCCCAAAGGGGAGAGAGCCTTGAAGCTGCTTCTCTCCATCCTGACCAGATCTGCAGCAGCGCCATTGCAGAGCTCAATGAAGCAGTTGTGTTGAGAGCAAACACCGCTACTGACAGGGAGAGAGGGGGTGCTAGACCCACATCCTATAACAGGCCTGTGAATGGAGTTGTACTAAAACCAGTAAGAAACAATGTGATAGACTTCACTCTAATTGTCTCTGGGTAAATATAGCCTCACCTCTGAGGAGCACCCCCTGTACTCAGGAGGTTGATACCTTTGGAAAATGCTTCAGAGAAGCGAATGACTTTCCACAACCCTTCCACTCAGGAATGTGGAGAGAGGAAAGTGGAGATGCTGACAATGGGGCAGCCCTGACAGGCTTATTAGAGGGATGAGCCAAGGCACCTGCTGTGGTCATGGGCAGTTTAGTAAGCAGTGATTGCTCTCCAATTGAGAAGAGCAATTGAGATGGAGAAGCAACGCTTAGCCAGATAAGAGGGCTTAAATAGGAGAGTTGCGCCCATTCAAATGAGTGGCCATGCAAATACTAGCCTTATCGTCTGTCCTTAAAACATCTTTACACTGTGTGTGTCTGTGTGTGCGTTTGCATGTGCTCATGAGTGTATGTGTGTGTGTGTGTGTGTGTGTGTGTGTGTGTGTGTGTTTTGCGGGGATTAGTCTGGCATGTAGAAGTCAGAGGATAACTTGCAGGTCTCAGTTGTCTTCTTCCACCCTGTGGTTCCCCAAAGATTGAACTCAGTTCATCAGGCTTTGCAACAATCACTTGTACCCACAGAGGCTCCTCAAATATATAAACTTTATCCTTAGAATAGTCCAGATGTCCTTTCATCCCTCTGCCTAATTTCCTACTTCTGGAAGGTGGGGCATATAAATAGGTATGTTTAGGCTGCAGAAGTCCCCATCCCCAGATGTTCTGACTTGTCAGGACCATGTGGCAACATTCTGCACTGATGCTAAGGGACAGAGAAGCTGGACTCTCATCTCTCCATTATCTCTGTGGCTGTTTGCTTTTTTTTGGGGGGGGGGTGCTTTGAAGTTGTGCAAGGTTGTCCATATATTCTTTATGTGCTTGCCAGTGTGGGAGCTGTGTATGAGACAGCCAGTGACTGCATTGGAGCATAAGTGCCCCTCTGTGACCGAAAACATGGACACCACAGTTAGCAAACAGCCACCCCAGCAAGTACCTTGAGGCACAATAGTGGAAGACACTGAACAACTGAGTTTGTTCAATAAAGTCAGCAGAGAGCACAGAGCCTATCAGACAGTGTCTTCATCAGACAGTGAAATTGAATTAGATTCCACAATAGCCGGCGTCTGTGGGCCATTTGCATGGCAAGTGTGAGATTAGAGCAGAGTAATTTGGTAATGAAGGTGTTTGCAGGATTTCTGGGCATGCAGCTGGGTTTCAGTCAAATCTTCCCTGCGATGCAGATTCATAAAGCTTTGACTTTAGTGTATGTAGATTTGAGGACCACACATTCCAAACCCAGACTGGAGTTTCATCCTGCTAGCTGTTTGGAAGACTAACCATCCCCTGCTTCTGTGTGTGAGGATTCAGTGTTTAAACTTTAACGTCTAAAGCATCCCGCTGCATGTGGTGTTCTAGCAATGAGGGTGAAACTGGCTACAGCAGGAAGGCAAAAGCCAGCCTACTAAGCAACTTCTCTGTCTTGTGTCTTCCAAGCCACACTTACTAATCCATCTGTCCCCCTGCTACGCACCTTCCCATCACACTCTAAGCTCTTTTGGAAGGTCATACTCTGACCTCTGACCTTGACTATTTCCTGTTCTGCTGCCTGGCTTTCTTCAGAATACTTTGCCCTTGAGGAACAGCCTGAGCTGATGGGTGTACTGGACCCTGAACAAGACCACAAGTCAAGCCGATGCAGAAGAACCTCCAAGAGCCGTGAGAGATGTCCAGGTGGGAGATGGGGCTGGGTAGACAGAGATGGCTGAAAGCACAGGCAGGACACACTGCAGAGTCAGCATGCCCTGCGGCCACCTTCAGAACCAGGACAGGTTCCATGGCAAGACCAGAACATGATTGGCCTATGGGAAGATCATAGACGTCTTCTGCGTCTTGGTGTCCATTTCAAAGTCACCACCACCACCATTGCCACTGGGCTGCGGCCAATGGAACCTAGCATAGTCCTGGCAATTTTTCTCTTGTCAGTTAGTATTTTAGTGTGTGTCACCTGAAGAAGGATAAAGGATATGAGAAATCTGTGAAACTAGCTCAGTTCATTGAGTTCTTGCTTTGTGGGTATGAAGGCCTGAATTTGGTTTCCAGAACTTATGTTTGTAAAAGGCTTGCTGTGACTTACACTCTCTAGCAAGCTCAATGCTATGGAGCCAGAGATAGGTGGATCCCTGGGGCTCACTGGCCAGTTAGTTTATCCTTACTTGATGAGGTCCAGCCAATGAGAGACGTAGAGAGCAAGGTGGACAGTGCCTGAGGAAGAATGCCACCTGAGGTTAACCTGGGGGTAAGGGGGGATTGAAGGAGATTTCTCCTAGTCTCTGGTGTTTGAATACTTTGTCCCCAGTTGGTGGCGCTTTGAGAAAGCTTAGGAGGTGTAGCCTTGTTGAGGAAGTGAACAACTGGAGGTGAGATTTGGGAGTTTTAAGACTTGGATGGACCTGGAGGGCATCATCTTGAGTGAAGTAACACAATCACAAAAGATCTCACACAATATGTATTCATTGATAAGTGGATATTAGCCCAAAACTTAGGATACCCAAGATATAAGATACAATTTGATAAACGCATGAAACTCAAGAAGAATGAAGACCAAAGTGTGGACATTGTGCACCTTCTTAGAATTGGGAACAAAACACCCAGGGAAGGAGTTACAGAGACAAAGTTCGTAGCTGTGATGAAAGGATGGACCATTTAGAGACTGCTGTATCCAGGGATCCGTCCCATAATCAGCTTCTAAACGCTGACACCAGTGCATACACTAGTAAGATCTTGCTGAAAGGACCCAAATATAGCTGTCTCTTGTGAGACGATGCCGGGGCCTAGCAAACACAGGAGTGGATGTTCACAGTCAGCTATTGGATGTATCACAGGGCTCCCAATGGAGAAGCTAGAGAAAGTACCCAAGGAGCTAAAGGGATCTGCAACCCTATTGTTGGAACAACATGATGTACTAACCAGAACCCTGGAGCTCTTGTCTCTAGCTGCATATGTATCGAAAGATGGCCTAGTCGGCCATCAATGGAAAGAGAGGCCCATTGGACTTGCAAACTTTATATGCCCCAATATAGGGGAATGCCAGGGCCAAAAGAATGGGAATGGGTGGGTAGGGAAGTGGGGGGCGCTATGGGGGACTTTTGGGATAGTATTGGAAATGTAATTGAGGAAAATATGTAATAAAAATATTAAAAAAAAAAAAAAAGACTTGTGTCATTTCTAGTTCATGCTCTCTGTTTTGTGCTTGCTGTTCAAGATATGAGCCCTCAGTTTCTTCTCTAGCTGCCCAGTCTGCCACCTGCTGCCTCTCTTCCACCATCATGGATCCTAACCTTTTAGAACCTTCTGTGATCCTTCATCACAGCAACAGAAATGTACAACCACGATACAACCCCTGGCTTCCATGTACAGATACATACATGTAAACAAGGAAACACACATGTTGTATATGTGCAGCCACGTGAATGCACATATGTAGAAACACAGAACAAAGTTGGAAAGGGAAGAGATAAGGATGATGCAGAAGTTGAAGAAGGGGGAAGAGAAGAAGAGGAATATTAGAAGAGTCTGTGAAACTCACTTGTGAAAACTCGAAGCTGCCTGTGGCCTGCACTGACTCAGGGCTGGGGCACAGCAAGTGGCTCAGCATACTCCCTGGGACTCCTTGGTACCTTTCACAGTAGCACGGTGAAGGCCTCCTATCCAGGCCTTTGTGAACCTTCAGGAGAATAGCACAGAAGCATCCTGTCCATCCTGTACCCTGCATCCATCAGCTTGCTCTCAGCACCAAAGCTCCCCTTGGTGGGGGCAGGATTGGCTGTGCCCTGGAACCCAGCAGGAAGCTTGTCAGGCCCTGTGGAACAAGTAGGAAAATGAGCTTAGGTTGGTCTCCTTTCTTCAAAGAAAAGCATCTTATCCACACATGTGGAAAGACAGGCTAAGCATACATTAGCAGACAAGGTGGTGACAGAGTTCAGACAGAGCGGAGTGGTTCCACGACACAGGGGATGCCTGCTGTGCCAATTAGGAGCTACCTGACCAAAAGGTGGTCACATCCTGGAGGAGATAAAGATGTTCTCTGGGTGTGTCTATGTCATTTAAAGGGACAGTGTATCCTCTCTACAGTCTCTGGTAATTGGGTCCCTATTGTGCTGGTTTACCGCTAAACCAATCAAGGAAGGGAGAGATGGGGAGACAGTTTTAAGGGCTCCCCTGATGCTACCTCTCCAGAGGTCTTCTTATTGTTGGCTCCAAATCCCCAGAAATTCTGAGGTCAGGGAGGTCATGGAATGCAGTAGAGGCATCTCCTGGGAACAGAGGACCTGTTGCAGACAGAGAAGAACAGTAAGCATTTATTTACCTCGTTTTTCTCTGCCCTGATCCTGAGAATCCAGGAGCTGGCCTATGAGTGTATAACCTCTACAGGCCTATAAACAGTAATGGCAGCAATTAATAATATCATTTGCCAGGTAGGCAATCTAGGTGCCGGCCAGAGCCATTCAAGGCTCTCAGCATCATCAAGACCCTGGGGAAGGAGGCAGATTTTGTGGTGGGGATGACTGGGCATTCTCAGCTTGCTGCAAGAAGAGACAGTGATGGAGATGGATCTAAGCTGGAACTTCGAAAAGCAGAACACACTGCCTCATGTAAGGCGGACACCTTGCCCTCCCTGACCACCTATCCCAGTCTAAGCAGTAAGTTCCAGGCCAACGAGAAACCTTGTCTCATAAAACAACAAGGTACACAGCACCCAAGGAAGAACAGCAGCCACGATTGACCTTTGACCTCCACATGCATGCATGCACACCGGGACACCAGTGCATGCACACACGTGCACATGGAATAAGGGAGAGATGAAGGCAGTGAAAATTATGAAGAAGAAGGGGGCAAGACGAGAGAGGAAGAGGGAATTCACCAGAAAGATCCATGTCCAGCCACAGCTCCACATGATCACGCTGGGGTCAAGGCTCTATGCAGAGCCTTTTCTAAGCCCTTAGTAGCCATGAGAGAACCTCCAGGCTTGGGGCCAGCAGCTCAGAATCAGATTCTCCATGCCAGCAGTGGCTCCAGCCCTCCATGAGCTCTGTGATCTCCCCTATGAGATGAGTTTGTACTGATCCCTGAGCGAGGGGAAGGATGCTCTGAAAGAATCTTCTAGCCCACCCCAGTCAGCAATCAGAGGAGGGGGCCTTGAGACCTGATGCTCCTCACCCAGGAAGCAGAACAATGGAGGAGGAAGAGGAGGAGGAGGAAGAGGAGGAGGAGGAGAAAGCTCTTAGAAGCTGAGAGGTGCGTGGTGTGTTGTGTTCCATCTCACCCTCCTTCTCATAACTACCCCCCTGCTATCAGACCTCACCTGCAGCAGTGCCATACATTATCCCCGGAAAGCTCAAAGTGTAGCAGATTCCTGCGGATAAATTAATTTCCCTTTCAGAACTCAGAGCTTAACTTAGAACTCATTATCTACCCTCTTAGAAACATCCTTTAAATATAGCCCAGTAAATATGTATGCTGCCCCCTGTGGCTATTAATACCCTGGATGCATTTATTAGAGAGAGAAAGCAAGAGGGGATGATTGACAAGGAAGATGCACTCGGGGAAGACTCGCCACTGGAGTCAGGCTGGACAGCTCCACACAAACCCTCGACCAACCTTGATACAGATAGAGAAAGTGGTAGGCTTGGTATAATGATCAGTTGAATGAACCAGGAAGACCATTGTCCACCCTTCAGACAGTCCCTCCTTCATCTGTCCCTCTCTACACAGGGCCTGACACACAGACCTTAAAGGACACATATACACCAAGCTAGCACATCTCTACTGCCTCCATTTTCCTGGAATGAGGTATGCATGTGCTCGCCCCATCAATGGGTGTTCTGTCCCTACATTTCTGGAGGGACAAGATTTTCCAAGATGGAACATTCCAGAGTGTGAACAACAGGGGCACTAGGCTGGGTAGAATAAGTATCATTTGAAGTCAGCAACACACTAACTTCCCGGTCCCAATGCCTTTTCTCAGCTCCCAGGGACAAAGGGTGATGCTGCCAGATCCTTGCAGGACCTGGAAACTACTCCATTATTCCTGTGTAGCCACCATTCCCTCTTGAAGTCTCCAACTCCGTGGACAGTGGAAGGGGAACCGGATGCCCCAGAATCCAGTCTGAGCACTAGTTATACAGGCCTCTCTATGTCTGGATATGGGGAGTTTGGGGGGATAACAAAAAATGACATGGCCTGTGGGTAAAAAGGTGGGTTCCAGTATGCAACCCACATCCTCACAGGGCCTGTTATCAGGACCCACCATGGATCACTCTCCACTGAAAACAAGCTAGAAAAACTCACACCAGGTCCCTATATCATCTAAGTTTTGCCTGAAGCCTTGGTATGTCAGAGTCATGCAAGGTAAGCTGTAAACCTCACCCTCTCCCACCTTTCCAAGACAATGCTTGGGCTGAGTCAAAGAGCTCAGGTGAGTAGGGTCAAGTCTTGCTCATGGGGGTATCATATCATACATTGCTGTTATGGTTAGGTTTTTTTGTCAGCTTGACATAATCTAGTGTTGTCTGGGAAGAGGGAACCTCCATTGGGAAAAAGTGCCGATGTAATTGTCCTGTGGGTCAGCCTGTGGGACATTTGCTTGATTAATGATTGGTATGGGAGGGCCCAGCCAACTGTGGGTGGTGCCATCCCTGGGCAGGTGGCCCTGGGTGCTCTTAGAAAGAAGTCTGAGCAAGCCATAGTGAGCAAGCCAGGAAGCAGCATCCCTTCATTTTGTCTGCTTCAGTTCCTGCCTCCAGGTTCCACCTTGGCTTTTTCTAGTGATGAACTGTGTTCAGCACACGTAAAGACACATACATTCTTTCCTTCCCAGCATTTAGGAAGTATTTGATTTAGGCCTCTGTCTTTATCAGGAAACAGAAAGCCAGCCACAGGGGTGCGGTGGTGTATCAGACTGTCTTTCCTCACTCTGACAAACTGAGATTAAAGAGAAAGAATCTGTCTGGCTCGTGACGTCACAGCTTTTGTTCCACGCTGCCCTGGACTCTCAGGAGGCTGTGCTGAAACAAATATGTGCTCCTCCTTTGCCAGCCCCTCCTCCCACCCCAGTTCTGCTCTGTCCCTACTGCCATCCCCCTGAGTCCTGTGCTCCCCACATCAGCTGAAAGCCAATTTCAGCTTGATGCCTACAAAATTCTACCACCCTCCTCTCATGTCCCCTGGAAACTCTTCCCCTCAGAACTTACTGTACCTCTACACTGTGTTTTCTAGAAATCCCCAGGGCAAGGACATGGGGGGAAACCTCTTCTGGTCACTGGGTGTGTGCATTTGTGAGCTCAGATGCTAACAAAATCCCAGGGACATGGGGGTTACCGGACATCTAGCTTTCGTTGTTCTGGAAGTCAAAGTGGCACATTTAAGATGGCACCTGAAGAGTCCTCCTCTTTATCTGATAGCCATCTACTCATGGGAAGGCACCACTCTTTCTGTGCCTTATTATAGGGGAAGCACTTTGACCCGCACTTCAAACTGCACTGGAAGATCCAGGTGGGCCAAGAACAGGTGTGTTGCCAGGTGACTGTCACACCATCTCACATACATTCCTGTGATTGCTTACAGAATACTGAGTCCTCGCAGCTTGCCCACTTCTGACCATGGTGCCATGTGCAACGGGCACTCTGGAGAATGTGAGGATGAACTTCTGTGGTCTAACTCCAGTGAGCCAAGGGGCACCCAGACTTTGAAGTGGGCAAATGGGGCAAGCTGACCAGGCAACTTTACGTTGCCATTCCTTCTTTCTGCATTCATATCAGGTCATTAGGGGTGGCACAAGAGCCATCTACTCAGGAAGATTCATTGACTGAATATTTTCACACCAATTGTTTGCCAGGAGCCATGGCTTGGTACATGGTCCTGTCTCAACACTTGTATACATCCTGGCATATGCCTGCCTCTTCATCTGCTCACCCAGCATCTTTTCCTGAATCCATTTCTCCTTTCTGTACTTCAACCTGATCCTATAAGTTCATGATGGCTGCCTCCCATGCAATACAAGACAGCCTAGGTCTATAACTGAATCCTATCTCTCCCACAAGACTATAGCAGCTCTGGCACAAAAGTACACACACACACACACACACACACACACACATTGTCCTCTTGCTACCCTGAGTGAAGCTGGGCTGTCTTGGTCCTGTTTTCAAGACATCCTGGTTTTTCTCAGAATAGTCAGGTTGTGAGATGGATGGACAGGGATGCAATCAAAGAAGTCTCAGTAAATGTTGCACCTCACAGGGGCTTTTCTCCTCACCTGGACTGGTACACAGATGCTCCACCATGTGGGATGCTCTGGCCAGGCCCTCTGTGAAGTCTTATCTGTGGCCTGGGCTGGGTCTTCAGTTCAAAAGATTTGGGTATCATCATTTAACTCTACCTGGATCTGTCCATGAGATAGAAGAGTTGCCCAGGACTGAGGAGATGACTCGGTCAGTAAAGCACTTGTTGTCTGTACTGACTGGTTTTCTGTGTCAACTCAACACAATCTAGAGTCATCGGAGAGGGAGGAGCCTCAGTTGAGGAAATGCCTCCGTGAGATCCAGCTGTAAGGCACTTTCTCAATTAGTGATCAATGGGGAAGGACCATCCCTGGGTTTGGCCATCCCTGGGCTGGTAGTCTTGGGTTCTACAAGAAAGCAAGCTGAGCAAGCCATGAGGAGCAAGCCAGAAAACAGCACCCCTCCATGGCCTCTGCATCAGCTCCTGCCTCCAGGTTCCTGCCCTGTGTGAGTTCCTGTCCTGACTTCCTCCAGTGATGGACTATGATCTGGAAGTGTAAGCCGAATTAACCCTTTCCTCCCCCAACTTGCTTTTTGTCATGGTGTTTTCATCGCAGCAGTAAAACCCTAAGACAGAATCTAAGCATGAGGACCTGACTGAAATCCTCAGAAACCCATCTTAAAAAAAAAAAAAAAAAGCTGGCCAGGCAGTGGTGGTGCACGCCTTTAATCCCAGCACTTGGGAGGCAGAGGCAAGCAGATTTCTGAGTTCGAGGTCAGCCTGGTCTACAGAGTGAGTTCCAGGAGAGCCAGGGCTACACAGAGAAACCCTGTCTCGAACCCTCCCCTACCTGCAAAAAAAGATTAAAACTGGGAATGCTTTTACAGCCTGTGCTGGGGTGGTGTGTGTGCGCGCGTGCACATGTATATGTTCATGTGTATGCATGCACATGTGTTATGAATGTGTGTGCATGTGCATGCACATATGTGTATATGTATGTGTATGTGCATATGCACATATGTGTGTATGAATGTGTGTGCATTGCACGCACTTGTGTGTGTGCATGCGTGTGCGTGCGAGTGCACATATGCAAGTTATCAGGCATACAGGGGCACACCATCTCTCAGGTCCACACATACCTGCCCCCTTCAGGCGAGTGGTTCAGAGTCTGGGGCTACAGGGAAGCCCTTTCTTCTTCTCTGCTTTCTTCCTCTGCCTGGGGGCGGGGGCAATCTCTGTCTGCTCCAGGGGGACAATTTGAAGCAACGCTGGCAGAACAAAACCCCAGCCTAATACCTTTCCACAAAGCATATTGCTTTCAGTAGCTGCAGCATCTGGGAGTCCAGCAGCAGATCCCCAGACAGGCAGCCAGAGCAGGGTTATTTTTAAACTATATCACAGCTCAGGATCTGTGCAGAGCGGGCCCAGAGCCAAGCAGCTGCACTGCTTTCCCCAGCAAACACCTAGCTCCCTGCTCAAGCAGCCTGCCGGCATCCTTCCTCGGAGTGTAAGATTCCAGCGCCAGCGTGCATCCTCCTGGAATTCTTTCCAAGTTTGCGGTGCAGTCTGTATTTTCCCCGTAGCTATTACTATAGCACCCAAAGCAGGCCCATGCCAAATGACAGAGAGAAAACTACAACAAATCGCCATTATTATGCTGAGCAGTGGGCACGATAGCACCACATCTGGATGCCTGTCAGTGTTTCTTACAGTTTGAGGGAATTTTCACTTCTGGCTCAGCTACTTGGCACAAGTTAAATGCTAACACTCAAGATGAAATGCACACGAGAAGCACAAAATATCGCCTTACATCATGAGGCAAAAGCACCCGTGGTGGGCACGCGGCAGCCAATGAGCTTTCCTGGGGATGACAGGCGCATGCTAACAAGTGCTCATTTGTCACCGTCATCACCATCATTATCGTCTCTATCATCACCATCATCATCACCGCCATCATCATCCGCATCCTCCCAACTACGGAGATGATCACCATACCTCAGTATTCTCTCTTTAACGACTGACACAGCAGCAGCTAACAATCACTTCTGGGCTTGCCGTGTTTTACACACCGGTCCTCACCACAAACGTGCACCAATAAGCTCTGGATACTTCTTTCAGTGAAGAGCTATAAACTATAAGATTATATATTACTTATATTATTATATATTACTTATATAAGGTCGAACCTAGATATCTGTAATGCCCAGGCCCTCTCCGTCATACCACCTCACTTCTTAGTGAACTAAACTCTCTTCAAGCACACATGACGTCAATGACAAGAGCTGCTGGCAACTGGCTCACTTCCCTCCCAGTAGAGCAGAAAATAGCTTCTGCCGAGGGTTATTCATCCAACCCACTCAGTGTCTAATTTCCAGATGATCTCTCATGGATGTCCTTTCGAAGCTGGAGCTTTGCTGGGGAACTTGTGGAGACCACAGAGACTGGTGGCTACTAAGGGCTACCCCAGGGGCCTTGAGATGCTTCGGAGTGTGTGGGTATTGCATGGGCATGTGTTGTTCTGACCCCAGGAAATGTCTTTGCCCAAGGACTTTATGTTTTTGCAATAGGAACTCTGAGGCAGGAAGACCCACATCCAGTCTATGTTCTTCCACTGATTAGCCTTAGACGAATGACATTGATGTTATGTCCTGGGAAGCACCTGGATTCCTGGTGCCCTCATGTCCTCTTTCCAACACCTCCTCCTGAAAGCCAATGGAGCTCACCAGCAGAGCCTTTTCTCACCATGTCCCTCTTCTCTTTCCAAGTTCCCGGCTGGAACGCACTCTTGAACCCTGCGCCATCCTGGCAGCAGTGGCAGCCCCTGCTCTGGATTCAACTGTTCTGAGAAAACAAACCCGAGGTCTCAGACCAGCCTTTGACCTTTTCGCTCTTCTCTCAAGCTGTTTCCATGACCTCCCTGAGTTCTATTGGCTTCAGGTCACCGTGCATCCAAGCTCCCCCATCTCAACCTCCACCCACAGCAGTGACCGGTGCACCTCTGAACCTGGGGCCACTGCACTGGCCTCTGGATGGTCACCTACTTTGCACCCCTCATCCTTGTCATCTGTCCTTTACCTGAAATGTGGCAATGGCTTCTCACCAAAGATCATCCCACTCCCCAAACAGTGAGTGTGGTACCAAAAGCTTTTTCATGATACAGTTGGGCCATCCTTCTTTGGAGACATGTTCTCTTCTTTCTTAAGCAAGCTCAAAATATCTAGCACCAGCAATCAGCCATTCCTTACTGACTGGGGCTTTGCTAGCACAGCTATGGGGCCTTCTGCCTGGCTGGCTGGCCTTGTCCAGGTGCCTCCTCACTCCTCCAGGTCTCAGTCTGAAAACTGTCATCCTGTCCCACTGAGCTAAGGTCGTTTTCCCCTTTTGTCTGTCACCTCTTGTTCACTTGCTGGCCTCCTCCCTCACCCCCGTGGAAATGAAAACTTCCAGATCCTTGTTCTCAGGGATCATAGCTACTCCCCTGCATCAGTGTCTGACTTCCGTCAGGTCACAATGCAAACTAAATCATGGAATGGCTACCCCGGTTCTGCTGCTCTCAGGTAAGGGATGTGAGTGTCACCACAGGTACAAGGTTAGGTGTCCGGTCAGCAGAAGTGAAACACCATAGTCAGCCATACAGTAAAATCCAGATCAGCTCCATGGGAAACCTACCATGCATGGCGGCCTGGTTGTCACGTTTAACCTTTGTGACAACATCCAGGTGGCTTTTATTTTTAGCAGTGGAGAGGTAGGACAGGAAGGCTGAAGGGCAGTTTGTTCAAGATGATTTCCATCAGGAATCACAGAGGGTTCAGCCCGAGGTCCCCTCATCCCAGCATCCCTCTAGCAGGATGGACACCTTGACCTTAGCAACCTGTGCTGTGTGTACAGGGGCAGCCGCCAGCCATCACAAGCCACCCACCTCCCAAGAGCTGACGGCATTACAATCCCACTATGGCTGTCCTGGGGTATCAATATTGCTTTGCAGCCTCTTGGCCCAGCAAAGACGCTGTCCTGTCTGGCACACTCGCCCGACCTCACCTCCCTTCTGGAGCTACCCGGTTCTGCTTGAGGAACTCGCAGTATCCTCTTCGCAGCTCCGCCTTGGATCCACCAGATCCCAGGAGCCATGATGCTCACCTGGGAGCCCACTACCAAAGCTGCCTCAGGTTTGGACTGGACAGTTTGCAGGCAGATTGCTCTTCCATGTGGCTGGCTCCTTTGGAAAGACGGGAGACAGGCATTCCTGAGGGGCCCTGCAGGGTGGGTGATGACAGAAGGGACCTGTCAGTCCTACAGTATTTTGCTCCCACTGATGCAGTCTGAGTGCAGAGAAGACCTGTCATGGGGGAAGAAGCTGGAGGGACTATGGAGGGGGCTGCCATTCAGGCAGGATGGTAGCTGACTGGTCTCCATGCCAGCTTCTTGACAACTCTTCTGGGGACCTTCATCTAGCAGTGTCAGCCACAGGAGCTGATTTATCAACAATGTATTTTAGGGATTAGGAGAACAAATGTTTGAGTATATATGGGTCCTGGGCCATTATATGAAGACCAATCGCATTCTTGTCAAATACCATAAAGCATTTCAGTTCCAAGTGTGAGCCCCAGGTGTGAGCACTAGGGCTGGAATGCAGCTGAGCAGCTCCAGACAAAAATGATGGTAATGATGGTGGTAGTGGTGGTGCTGCTGCTGCTGATGATCATGATGATGATTGTGGTGATGATGATGATGATTGTGGTGATGAACTTCAGGCCTTGTTCTCACATTGTAAACCTGCCTTCTAGGGAAGTCACAGCAACGGCTCTGATAATTCCTATAAACTGCATGAAGGAGTACACTCCATGATTTCAACAAACATTAGCCATGTTTACTCCTTTCTTCTTAAAGACACTGCATCCCAGAGAGATTTGCATAGCACCTGGCCCTGTGTGTAACACGGGATAGATCACCCAGTGAGCCTTCTACTTCTTCCTCCCATGTTTGATGGCAGCCTTAGCAACAGTATCACCCAAGCGCCCAAGCATGTGTGGATGATGTCTATTGCTGTGTAAATGTGAGCAAAATCAGATGAGAAGAGCAGAAAAGAAGATGGCAGAACTCTGCCTCCAAACGGGTGGCTCCTGCCTCCAACAGCAACAGATACCCGACCGTTTGATGAGGACAGGGGTAGTAGGTTGACACAGGACAGCAATCCCACAAACTCTGACATTCATGCCCCGTCCCAGCACTGACAGCTTAGGAAATGCAAGTTTTTAGGCCTGGTCTTCTAAGACACCCAGTCTGTACTGAGAGTCTCAGGTTCCTCCCACCCCACATGCCATCCTGCACAGCCCTCTCTGGCACAAGCAAACTGACCAGAGATCCTTCCTGACCACCAAGGAGCTGCTGGGCAGGACAAGAAACAGCCACATGTCAAGAGGCAACTGTAAAGTGCCACCTGACCACACCCTCCAGTTCACAGTCCGCATCCTCTGACCCAGTCAACCTCCATGTTAAACATCCTGAGCTCCAGCTGCTCCTTGCACCATGGGTCACACAGTATCACATCTTACCCTCCATTCCCAATGCCAGGACAGGTGTGCAGCTCATTCTGGTTGAGACTGGAACCTGACCAGGATTCCTATAAGGCCCTTCACTGATGCAAACACCAAAACAACCCTGCCTGTGAGGAGCATCTGCACCGTGGATGAAAATCCACGATCCCTGTGCCTGTTCCCACAGGCTTGCCGCTGTGACCCAAAGCCTTAGAATCTATGACTGGCAGCCTCTGAGCAGTAGAAGGAAGCAAGCTTTTATCTTTTACTGTATAATTTTGCTCTACCTAAATAAATAGAGGGATGACTGATAGATAACTATAGATCATAGATGAAGAGATGATGAAGTGATAGATTGGCAGATACAGATCACTGATGGCTTAGAAGGGTGCTAGCTAGATACAAAGATAAATTGATATGATAGCTAGATGGATATATGAATGAATAATGGATAAACAAATAAATAAATAATGGGTGGATGAATAGACAGATGATAGATGGGTTGATAGATAACTGGTGCATGGATGGATAGATAATGATAGATAGATAGATAGATAGATAGATAGATAGATAGATAGATAGATAGATAGATAGATAGATGGTAGATATAAATTGATAGGCGATAAGTGGAATGATGGATGTACAAAAGTTGATAAAGCTGGATGGGTACATAATAGATAATAGATAATAAGGTGATGGATGGATAGACAGATGGTGATAGATATATAAATGAATAGATGATATGTAGGTGGGTACATACATACATACACAGACAGATACAGATGTCTCCAGCTACACACCACTGGACCAGACAGCCTGATCACATGAATTTGTCCTTCCCTGGGCCACTTGCCCTTGCTAAGCAAGAATTCACACAAGGACCCCTCCCTATGGACAACCTTCTGCCTTCTCCCCACCACCATCCCTTCCAGTGTCCTCCCATCCTTCCCCACACTCCCCATGACTAACATTGGACTTTGTGGAATGCTTGCTTAGACACCCAATATCTTTTAGAATGATATGAGAGCAAATATCACCATGGATAAACAAAACTCATGGTTTGGTGAGACAAGAATGCTGCAAAGCCTCATGCAGCAACAGCTATGGGAAACTTGCAGATGTAGAGCAAGCCTGCCTGTATGTGAAGGGGGTTGTTATCCACAGCCATACATCAATTAACACTATTGTCTCCACTGTATAGGTGAGGGCTCAGAGACTGCAGGATGCTGCCTGAGATCACACAGCAAGACAGAGGAATGGCAGGATTTGATCTTATTACCTATACCACCTGTAATGCTCCTGCCCCAGAGGGCATGACCAGGTGCACAGGGTCTGGCAGATTCGCCACCAGCTCAGAGTCTCTCCTTACGGAGCCATTGCCCTGCTGAATTTGAGCTGCCCCTGAGCCGAGGAACATGGGTCTCTTTCCCAGCTGCACACGAACACATTTCTTTCTATGGACATGTGCAAGTTCCAGAGTGGACAGGAAGGTCAAGATGTCAGTGCGAGGGATACCAGAATGGTCAGAAGCAGCTCTGGAGGAAGGCAGGTTTAGAGTGGGAAAAGCTGTTCTCTTCTATCCCTCCCTCCCTCCCTGCTTTTCCTCCCTCTCCCTCCCTCCCTCTCTTTTTCTTCCCTCCTTTCCTCCTTTTTGCCCTTGCCTTTTCTTACGTAAACATTTAGTAGATGTCACATCTTAGTTTCTACTGTAAATATTTATCTACAAATACTGGCAGGCACATCCAAAAGGGTGTCTTAATCACAGTCACAGGATATACAAATGTCTAATAAAAACTTTACATTTCACCTACTGCCTAAAATTTACATGCTCTTCTCTGTACTTCGTGCGGCTGGCATCCTCGGTGCTCCCTCATTTTGAGACTTAGCTGTTGTCTGTAGCTGATTTTGCCAATTTATCCTGAAACATACAGTCAGGGAATGTAAATGGGAAAATGCGCATTTTTTGTTGAGTATTTTCAACCTGAAACTGTGTAGGCACATAGAGCCTTGCCATCTGCATAAGTTACTTTTCCCTGCGATCTAACCCTTGACAAAAGCAACTCAAGCAAGCAAGGAAAGGAGGGTTTATTTTGGCCAACAGTTTAAGGGTGTTGTCCACCATGAGGGAAAGGCCTGGTGGCAGAGTCCAGTAGCAGATGATAACATTGTATCCACAGTCAGTAAGAAGATAAAGATGAGCATTGGTGCCCAGATTGCAAACCCAGCCAGAGCTCTAAGGATGAAATGTATCCCCTCTTTTATTTAAATGTATCCCCTTTTTTTGTCCTTAAAGAGGGATTATAATTCACCTCACATAACCTTTAGATTTTAATCCTAGGAGCCACGTACCTCCCATGCATGTTTGGTATGGTGTCTGGAGTGGTTGTGTGTCCTGTCTGTGGATGATGGGAATGTGCGTACACTGAGAGCGGAGGTGGGCTGTGCATACACATGTGTGTATGATGTGCAGAGTGCTTACATATATATGCTGTGTGGCATATATGTGATGTGTGGTATGATTATACTGTGTTATATATGTTGTGAGCATGTGTGTGCTGAGTATATACAGCTGTGCAATTGCATGGCTGCAACATATATCATTATGTGTGTTAGGTGGTGTGTGTCAGGTTACCACCTGTGTTTGTGTATGTGTGTTTGTGTATGTGTGTTTGTGTTTGTGTATGTGTGTTTGTGTGTGTACATATGCTCACAGGCCTATGTGCGTGTGGACAATGTGGATAGCTTCCCATGCCACCTAACATCCCCACATCCTACTCAACAACACTAGAAGTGCTAGACCCAGGACTTGCTTCTAAGAGATCAAACCTATAGCTGTGAAGGGGACCCATGGACAGGGCAGGCCACACAGGCTAGACCACCATTCTGTGGTGCTGGTCCATTGCTCTGGGGGAAGCAGCTGCCCAACCAAGTTCATATGGTTTGGATCTACTATTTTACTTACAGATTTGGAGGGCCTGAGACCCACTTAGACCAGGAGAGTGTCCTCGGACATAGATCCACAGCCTGTGAAAAGCCAGAGAGCATTGACCTTGGACTACAACAGCACTGCTGTCCCTCTTCAGGTTCCTTCTTGGCCTTAAAGCCCAGAGTCAGTGAGCATTCATTGTGTTGGCGTGGTGCCCTCCAGTTGAGCTGTTTGTAGATGATTTCACACAGCCACACAGGCATTGGCTCAGGTCCACATCAATATGTTCTTTAACTGGACTTCATCACGTGATAGTGATAGCTCCACGGGCAGTTTGGGAAAGAGTTCGGTGCCAGCATGGGTTCCCTTCTCAGAATGCACTCGGCACGAGGACAGCTCTCGGCAGCACACACAGGAGGACTGTAAGGTTTTTAAAAGCTCAGCTCCGTCTGACAGCCCAGGGACAGTCAGTGACATGTTCAGGACTCAAAGCATTTCAATAGACAGATTCCCTCCTCGCCCTCTGCATCCGCACTGTGTGGTTTGATTCCTGTGCCCTCCTTAACCACTGGCAATCAGGAATCGCAGCTTTTATAACTCTGTCCCATAATGTACTAGAAACATGGAATCCCAGTGTGCATGACCATTGGAGGTTGGCTGCTTCAGTCACTCGGTCCCCTGGATCCGTGGTGCTGGAAATAAGATGATAACGAATTCAGGAGACAAGGAAATGGAAGCTGTTTCTAACCTATCCTTCTGCAGAAAGGAGGCCAGCATAGAGAAGAGGTATAACCAGCTGGTCTCCTGACCATATATTGCTAGGACTTGCCCCCATTGTGGACATTCTCCATCTCATTCAATTAGGACACCAAGCATTATCTATGTGTGCCTCATACTGACAATGGACCATCACAGTCTATTTCCTTCAACTTAGACCAGAAGTTCTCAACCTTCCTAAGACTGTGACCCTTTAATTCAGATCCTCATGTTGTGGTGACCTCCCAGTCATAAAATTATTTCGTTGTTACTTTAAAACTGTAATTTGGCCACTGTTACAAATCATAATTTAAATATCTTTATGAAAGAGTCATTTGACTGCCAAAGGGGTCACAACCCACAGGTTGAGAGCCATTGACTTAAATAAGCAAACTGATAGTCCTATGTGCCAATAGCCGATATCTTTTTATTGTCTAGTAGCAGTCCACAGAGAGTGTGTTGTTGAGTGTTCCATGGGTGCAGTTAGGCCACAGTGACTTAGGCACCATGTGTCAAAGAGGCTATGGGGGAAGTTCCAGTTAAGTCTATCCTATAGCAGATCTTATGTCCTTTAGTGTTCACACACAGGGTTTCTGAGTGACTCCTAAGGCTGGACTGTGTTAGAGCCCCCAAGCTGGGACTTTAAGGAAGCTGACAAGCCACTCTCCACAGTGGCTGTACCATCATAGGTGGCTGTACCATCATAGTGATGTCCTGGTGACCCCATTTGCCATCATCCTCCCCAGGACTTGTGGACACCGTGCTGCCCATGCTGGTAGGTGAGGAGTGGTGACTTGTTAGACTTTGGTTAACATTTCCCTAATTGCCAGCGCCAGCCAGGCTCTTCCTGTCTGTTTGGTAGGATGCCTTCCCCTTTGTTGGTCAAGATTTAAAAATCTTGAGATTTTAATAAATAGATTCTACACATCAGCTGCTTGTCAGGGACATGGCTTTCAGACTTTCCCCACTTGCACACAACTGAAGTTTTTGTTTTGTTTTATTTTATTTTATTTTATTTTATTTTATTTTATTTTATTAGTACTAGAATGGTAAGCTCTCATCCACTGAGCTATGTTCCCAACCTCGACAGTGTTTAGGGTTCAGTCTGCTGACTTTGCCCTTTACAAACTGTGCTTTCTGCCTGAGAACATTCTGTCCAGCACTTGGCCCTTCAGATCCCTCTGTTTTTCTAGGACTTTTACACTCAACTGCTGGTGAATTTTTATGTAAAATGTAGGATCTGGATGGAAGCATTTTGCTTGGCTGTGGTTTTTATTTTACCTGTATGCATTCAATTTTTCTGCAATGAACTGTTGCCAGGAGCATATTCCTTCCACTAAATTGCTTTTGTTGTTGTTGGCTTTTTTTTCTTTTTATCAAAAATGAGTCTAACACTGTCTTAGTCAGAGTTTCTATTCCTGCACAACATCATGACCAAGAAGCAAGTTGGGGAGGAAAGGGTTTATTCTGCTTACACTTCCATGCTGCTGTTCATCACCAAAGGAAGTCAGGACTGGAACTCGGACAGGTCAGGGAACAGGAGCTGATACAGAGGCCATGGAGGGATGTTCTTTACTGGCTTGCCTCCCCTGGCTTGCTCAGCCTACTCTCTTATAGAACCCAAGACTACCAGCCCAGGGAATGGTCCCACCCACAAGGGGCCTTTCCCCCTTGATCACTAATTGAGAAAATGCCTTACAGTTGGATCTCATGGAGGCATTTCCTCAACTGAAGCTCCTTTCTCTGTGATAACTCCAGCTGTGTCAAGTTGACACAAAAATAGCCAGTACAAACACTCATTTAGTTCAAATGTTGTGGCCTGTTCATGAATTCCCCACTCTGTTCCATTGATTTCTCTCCTGTCTGCTGATAGCACAAAACCTTGACTGGGATCTATATAAAAGTTCTCATGATTAAGTTGAGCACTGAAAGACACTATTCATGGGGTGAGGGAAAACCCAGGGATGGACAAATATCTTCAAATCATACATGTGGTCAAAGGTCCATAAACCCACAATATGTAAAGAACTCATGCAATTAAGAAACAAACAAACAGTGAAAACAAGAGCTAAGACATGAACTGACATTTTCCTAAAGAAGAAGGGGGAAAAAATTGAGCAGTAACAAAAAAAAAAAAAAACACCAGTATTACATATCAGAGAAATGTATATCAAACTTGTAATGAGCTGTTCCCTTGCCCCTGTCAGGGTGCCTACACACACACATGAGTGTTAGAGGAGGTTCAGATATAATTTTGGGGCATTGTTGGTGGGGACACAGAATAATACAACTGTTGTGTAATATTTATAACAATAAAGCACCACAGTGACTCCTCAGTAAACAAAGTTGCGTTTCTACAACAAGCAGAGAATCCACGCTTGGCTGTAGATCCTAGAGACCTGAAGGAGGTCTCAGAATGTCTGCATACCCCAGGTTCTGGCAGCACTCTTCACAATATCAAAGTGGGAACTGAAGAGTCCGTCATCCAGTCTGAACAAATGGGTTTCATCCAGAAAGGGGAGTATTGCTGGTCCCTAAGAGAACGAAGACTTTGTAATACTCTGTGCAACATTGATGGACTTCTGGGAATCATTGTGAGCAGAAACAACCCAGATATGGAAAGAAATCTTTCTCTCTTGTCGTATGATGTATTTAAGTGGGAGAGTCCATGGGTCCAAAAGTAGAGCAGAGATCACCAGGGGATAGGGAAAGGCACTGGAGTTGGTCAGTTGGTTGATAGTGACAGAGAATGTCATTTTTGGGGGAAAGGAAAACATTTTGGACATGCAGTAGACAACAGTATAGGCATATTCGTCATTAAAAAATGGCTGAGGAAGTGAACTATATGTGTATTTACCACAGTTAAAATGTACTTTAGAACTGGATCAAAGGCTGATGAGATTTCTCTATTGGTATAATGCCAAGGGCCAGCCTCAGCTTGGAGAGGGGTACTGAGAGAAGGGATGTCTGGGATCAGTGAAACAAATAACTCGAAGTCAAATTGTGGGTCAAACTGATGGCCTATGTTCATCTTTTCAGATCTCTCTCTCTCTCTCTCTCTCTCTCTCTCTCTCTCTCTCTGTGTGTGTGTGTGTGTGTGTGTGTGTGTGTGTGTGTGTATGTGTATTTTCTGCTGAAGACTGCTTTTTTGCTATTCTAAAAAACTCTCTCTGTAGAGCTCATCTCTTGCAGATCAAAAGCCCAGTTTTTTTATTTACCTATCAATTCAGTCATTTCCCCAGGTTCCCTTTTGATTATCCCATGATTCAGCATCCCATGATCCCAGTCCCTTGAGTCTTAGAAAGAGACAGCAAGCCTAAGCACAGACAATAAGATATCTGAGTGGAACCCTGCTCTAAAATTGCTATTCCTACCACACCTGAGCCTGGAACAAAACTCCCTCTGTCCTAAGCTGACCTTGAACTCAGCCTGTCTTTGTAAGCATAAACAAACAAACAAACAAACAAAACTTAGCTGGGTGAGATCTTGCCCTGTGATCACCACTCACTAAATCTCTTTCTCTCTTTCCTTAGGACCTCTCTGACAAGCTGTCCCATAGTGCAGCTGCCTCTGTTCCTTTAGATTTGTGAAGCCCCTTATATAATTCATATTGCACCCTTATATATTGGATAGCTGAGATATTATATATTTTGAACTCATGTTTTCAGTGTTCTTTCCCACAGCCTTAAAGGCTGTCCTGAAGATCACAGTGTTTTGACATTTTGCTGAAACTCTGATTGTCATGGAGTCATTAACCAGGAATGTGAAGTAAAAAACAAAACAAAACAACAACAAAAAAATCAAATATATATACATATACCATCAACACCTGTGGAGACCCACACCATGCTGACTCTGTTCCAGGAGTGGGAACTATATCATTGAGTCTCTACGACTCAGCAGTAAAGTGCTTGCCACACAAGCACAAAGACCTTGGTTTGGATTCTCAGTACCCACATAAAACAAATAAACAGAAGAAAAAGAAGAGGGAGGAGGAAGAGGAAGAGGAGAAGAAAGAGGAGGAGGAGGGAGAGGAGGAGGAGGGAGAGGAGGAGGAGGGAGAGGAGGAGGAGGAGGAGAAGGGAGAGGAGGAGGAGGAGGAGGGAGAGGAGGAAAAGAACAACAATAACAAAACCCATCAAAATGAACCTGTAATCTCAGCACCAGGCACATAGAGACAGGAGGATCCTGGAAGCCTGCTGATCAGCCAGTCTTGCTCAAATGGAGCATGCCAGGTTCAGTAAGACTCTATTTCACAAAGTAAAGTGCAGAGCGATTAAGGAGTATATTAATGTTGACTCTGACCTCCACACATGTGTGTGCACACATGGGCACACAGATGATTAACAATAATACTAAACATGGATGGCAGATCCCTCTACTGTGCACCTCATTTTCAGAACTGCCTGAGATAGTTCTACAACTTCTCTTCTTTCCCCAGAGAGTCAAGAGGATGTCTCCTGTATGCAGGAGAAGTCACACGGACTTGGGTGGGCATTGCATTAAATCTGTGCACCCATCACACCCATCACGGTGACCCCATGGCTTTGCTCAGATTTTTTATTTCTGAGCCAGCCTTGCTTCCTTCTGTCTGCTGTAGGTCTGTCACTGCTCTGTTTTCAGATTCTTGGGGGAAAGCTGAGATTGTTGACAGGAGACTCTGCCTCTTTAATAACACACACTTTATACATGCCCACACACTGCTTGTACTGCGCCCGGTAGATTACCCTCTCATTTCCAGTCTGTCTGGAATAGTTTTCACATCCCTCGAGGCATCTCCTCTGACCCATGGATTATTCACAAGTGTAGTGTTTGTTTCTCATCGTCTGGAGATGCCCCCGCTGTTGTCTGTTCATCTGCTCCTGCTGTGTGGGGGAACACACGGCATGACTTTGATGCTTTGTAAATCCACTATAGTTTGTCTGATGGTGAGGCTTCGTTCTGTCTGAGAATGTTTACACACACACACACACTCGGAGGATGACTTTCTGCGTGGGTGGAAAGGAGCCTTCCCAAACAGTCAAAGCATCTGACTGATGCTTGTCAGCTGACAGCATCACTGGGTCTTCTGACTAGCTTTTCACTGTGTGTCAGCGAGGAGGGTCCACGTCTCCAGTTTGCACTTTGAAACTATTTCTCATTTCATGTTCAGGCCAGGTTTTGCCTCCTAGGTCTTATAGCTCTGTTGTTGGGTGTGCAAGAATTTAAAAAGTTTAGGTCCCATGACAGATGGGCCATATTATTATCTTGTAATGCGCATCTCTACATCTGAAAGTTTTCATTGGTCTAAGGCCCACTCTGCTCAGTGGTCCTCCTGCTGTCCCTTGCCTGGAGTTTACCTGACATGCTTTCCCCATATTTCCACAATACCCATCCATACCATTGTATTTAAAGTTTCTTTCCATTTCTTTTTAGATTTATTTATTTGTTTTATTTTATGTATTTGAGCAGGGTTTTTTTGTTTGTTTGTTTGTTTGTTTTTTGTTTTGTTTTTGTTTTTGTTTTTGTTTTGCCTGCATGTATATCTGTGTACCACACACATGTGTGCTGCCCATAAAGGCCAGAATAGGTATCCCATTCCCCTGTAAATGGAGGTAAGGATGGTTGGGAGCTGCTGTCCAGGTGCTTGGGAATGAGCCCAGATCATCTGGAAGAGCAGCCAGTGCTCCTAACCACGGAACCATCTCTCCAGCCCCTGAAGAAAGTTCCTCAAAGATAGAATATAGTTGGGTTAGCTTTTTAATTTGGTCTGTAACACTTTTCATCTTAATTGGTGCATTACACAGTTGAGATATTTGAGGAGTTAAGTAGCTGGTCTTAACATCCCTTTCCCCCTCCTCCCCTTTTCTCTCCCTTCCTCCCCTTTTCTGTCCTTTCCTTCCTCCCTCTCTTCCTCTCTTCCTCTCTTGTACCAACTCCATCCCTTTTTCTCTCTCCCCTCTCCCCCATCCTCTCTCTGGCTTGACTTTCCCTGCCTTCCTATGGCTTGAACCCATTCATCATTCCTGTTGATTTAAAATTTCCCACACAACATATTTCAATCATATTCTTGTGTCCCTTAATTACTGACAGACCCCCTCCACTACCCATCAAACTTCACATTATTTTCTCTCTCTCTCAAAAAGAAAAAGACAAAAACAAACAGGATAAAAAATAAAACAAACAAAAAATCCCAATTAGAAAAAACAATATGAACACAAAAACCACAGAGTCCATTTTATGCTGAACCCTATTCCTAGGCATGGGGCCTGCCCTGGAGTATAGTTGATATACCCAGGGACACTCC
The DNA here is from genome assembly GCF_978045245.1 of Mus caroli. Taxonomy (NCBI): domain Eukaryota; kingdom Metazoa; phylum Chordata; class Mammalia; order Rodentia; family Muridae; genus Mus; species Mus caroli. The sequence goes on from NW_028227271.1 coordinate 17,424,855, forward strand.
ATTGAAGAAAACTGGTTTTCCTATTCCTAGCATCTGTTCTGAGAACTCATGCCAACTTCCCCTCTCAGTGCTGGGTTTTTGTCCACTGTGAACTTGCACAGTTCTTGTACTATCACAGACTATCGGTTCAAATACACATCAGTTGCCTTGTATCTGGAAGGTGCTATTTCCTTAAAGTCATCTATCACCTTGGCCTTTTACAGTCTCCCTACTTCCTCTTCCGCACAGCTCTATGAGCCTTAGTGGCCAAGAATCTGAGACTAGCTAGTTCATTGATATAAGGGAAAACCTATTATTATTATTATTCTCCTCAAGCAACATAGCAATAAATGACTCCTAATGGCATACCACTATACGCATAGATAAGCGACTCACTCAATCCACACCAAAAAGGGTTCTTCTTGCAGTCCATAAGAATTAACACCAAGACCCACAGCTGGACAATGTGCAAAGACTGGGAGATTTCAGAGCATGCAGTCCTAAATAATTCATTGAACTCCTATTCTGACCTCTCTCTCTCTCTCTCTCTCTCTCTCTCTCTCTCTCTCTCTCTCTCTCTGTGTGTGTGTGTGTGTGTGTGTGTGTGTGTGTGTGTGTGTGTGTGTAGGGCGTGGGTGGGAGAGTTGTCATGACATTCTGCATCACTGTCATGTGTGGGCACAGCCAGAGGCCAGCAGGCTTTTCCCTCTGTGATTCTTGCTCTTCGTCTCCCTGGGTAGTCGTTCCCTTAACCACGTCCTCTGCATAGATGGAGAGTGACACCAAACAGCTCTAAATTTTGCATTAACCAAGACACGTGACTTGGAAGACTCAAGAGAGAAAGGAGCCAACTGTGTTTGCCTGTGTTTTCAGTTGTGTTCCACTTTCTGCCTTCTGGGTTTCTTTTTTCAAATTAATTAATAATAAACCTTTTCATGCAAATATATACGGCACATTGAGTGTATCCTTGTATCCCTGCATCCTCTCCTCTTTGCCTCACCCTACCTGTCCCCTTGGTCCCCTAGATCAGTTTCTTTTTTGCCGTGCATACTCACATGATTTTAGAAATTTGTATAAAGCCCAGGAGCTGCAGTGAGAGAAAGCACTGTTGGCTCCTCCTCCGTGCCTCCTGCCTCACTGAGAACCAACCTCCTTTGGCCCTCATTCAGGGCAGGTCTGTGGGTGGCAAGTCACCTGGCTCTCCCCAGTTCCCTCCGTGTGGGAGGGTGTTTCATGGGAACAGCATCTTCCAGCTGACAATGCTCACAGCTGCTGCAACAGATCCTGTCATTTCCTCCCGGCCTTGTGACAAATCCACTGTCATTCAAGAGATTTCCCCCTGCTACATACTTTCTCTCTGGCATCTTTCAACACTTTTTTTTCCTTTGTCTTTCACCTTGAGGAAGTTTAATTATGTTACAACTTGGATTTCTGTAGGTTTATACGGCTGGAGTTTTGTTTTCATTTTTCTTCTTTGTTTTCAGTTTCTTACCAAATCGGTAAGTTTTCCACCCATCATTTCTCCAAGTCCCTTTCAGCTGTCTCCTCTTTTGCTTCAGGAACAAAAGCACAGGGCTCAGACATCCTGCAGCACCAATGAGCCCCCAGCTCCTGAGGCTTGGTCATTTTTCCCTTGGGGTGTGTTTTCCAGGCACCGCTCAGACCTGTTCATTTGCTTGCTCTGTGCTCAGACTCTCTCCCTGGCTTTTCCAGGCTGGCTCTCCCATGGTGCTGCTGTCCCCCCCCACCCCCCACCCCCGCACTTACTGATTTCATCCGCAGACTCAGTTCTGAGATGGCATTTTCTGGGACATTTCTCATTGTGTGAAAGTGGATTCGCAGCTGATTTCAAGCCTGTCAGGTGTAGCATTTGCTTGCCCCCAAGTTGGCCCTCCAGTGATTGCTGGGTTCCTCCTCCCTCTTCCGGAGATGAGGGGCTTCCGTAGAATCATGGACATCTGTGTATTGTGCTATAAGAGATTGAGTTCCCTGTTCAAGTTGTAGGTAAGTCTGCTGGTGACTGGCTACATTCGCTTTCTCTGTGACAACATTCTGGGGGAGGTCAAGGGAGATTCCTAATGGAGTCCCCTTCCCCTTACCCAGGATATATTCATTACAAAAGATGTTAGTCTAATGTTTAATTAGTCCTAGAAAAAATAGAAAAAAAGAAACTTGGAGGAGGTCACTGCAGGAGGAAGCCATGTCCTAAGGATCTTGGGTGGGAGGGACTCCTTCCTCCTGTCTTAGTCTATGAGTAGATGTGACTAGGGTAGGATAGAGAATGCCTACAATTCCCTAGGCTTCTGCATGGATGCCCTCACCTCTGCTCCTCTGCTGGAGATAGCTTTGGGCTACTTGCTTGAATCACATGGCATTTCCCCATCTCTGCTCCCACAGCTCCAAGTTTAGCAATGATGAAGCAAAAGGAAACCCAGGGAAGCAGAAGGAACTCATACTCATGACATCATTTGGGTCTCAAGCTCAGCACACTTGTTCCTGTCCCCAGCCACGGAGCCAGGAAGAAATTAGCAGGGAACTGAGATACCTACAGCACAGGGGCTATCCGAATTTGCAAGGCTGTCGAGGGGGTTAATAGCCAACATACATACAAAACTCAACTCAAAACAAGGAGCAAAGCTCCAAATAGAGATTTCCCTAAAGAAGACAGGCACACGACCACTAGATTCTTGAAGAATCCTCAACTCAGTAGCCATGAGGCCAATGAGCTGCCACCTCTCACTTCAAGAATGGTTCCAGTCAAAGAAGAAAGAGGTTTTTACTCAACGTTGGAGAGAGTGAAAATTAGTACAGCCACTACACAAAGCCCGGTGGAGGATGCTCCAGAAATTAAGAGCAAACCATGATATGATCCAGCCATCCCACCACCAACATTTCAGAGAAGATGATAATGACTCCTCAAAGGGACATCACAGCCTGTGTCCACTGCAGCTACTGTGCAACCACAACAGCTACTGCTTGGCACTGGCCTGGTGTTCCAGCAAGGGAGGTATGGGGGGAGTGCACAGTCCATATACAACATCTGAAGACATTTGTTTCATTTAGTGTGAGGAATAGGAAAAGGTTTTCTGTCTTCGCAGAAACATAGGATCTTATCAACTTAGATGTGCAGTTTTATAACACTCCACTTGGTGAAGCTCCTTCCACCTCCATTTACTGGCACTTCTATGATGATTTTTTTTTTTTTTATAATTTTGTCACTTGCAGATGACTTTTTTTTGTCAGCATTCCTGGTGTTGCATTAGTCTGTGTTCTGTGGATGTAACAAAACATATAAGGAGAGTATTTAATGGTCACATAGATTAAAGGCTTTGCTTAGCTCACAATTTGAGAGATCCAGTGAAGGACACTCACATCTGTTCTGGAAGAGCCTATCAGTAGATGACACTGTTATAAAGTACACAAGGAGGGGAGAGGGGGAGGAGGGGGAGGGTTGGTGGAGGAGGAAGAAGAAGAAGAAGAAGAAGAAGAAGAAGAAGAAGAAGGAGGAGGAGGAGGAGGAGGAGGAGGAGGAGGAGGAGGAGGAGGAGGAGGAGGAGGAGAAGAAGAAGAAGAAGAAGAAGAAGAAGAAGAAGAAGAAGAAGAAGAAGAAGAAGAAGAAGAAGAAGAAGAAGAAGAAGAAGAAGAAGAAGAAGAAGAAAGTTGTCTTGTGAGCGAAGAAGCAAGAGGAACCCATGGGCAGGGCTTGCTCACTGTTAAGTGCTTGCTATCACTGGAACTCATGGGGGTCTCATGAGAACTACATTAATCCCTCCCAAGGGTGATGTGCATAGTAACATATCCCTCTCAGCAGGCCCATTCCCTTAAAGGTTTTGGAACCTGTCGATTCTGACACGCTGTGATTGATGATTCTGCCATGTGAACCTTAAGAGATACACTTAGGCCATGTCTGAACCCCAACAGATGTGGGCATATTGCTTCTATCTCTTTTACCTAATCCCATTGTCTTTTAACACAATTTATTGTCCGTGGTGGGAAAGAAGCAAATGGGTCTATTTTCTTCTTGGCTCTTCATGTAAGAAAGACACTTAGCAAAGGTAAGAATCACCCGAGACATGGGCCTCTGGGCGTGGCTGTAGATGATCTAGATCACTTCAATTGAGGTGGGAAAACCCATCCAGTCTTATTTTAATGCTTTGTGTCCTCTTTTATATTGCTGTGATAAAACACCCCAACAAAACCAGAGGAAGAGTTTATTTCAGTTCACTGTTCCAAGTTAAAACCATCACTGTTTGGCAGTCATAGCAGCAGGAGTCTAAGGGAGTGGGTCACATCACACCCATAATAAAGAACAGAGAGCAATGAATGAATGAATGAATGAATGAATGCTGTTGTTCAGATTGATTTCTCCACTCCTTTTTTAAAAAAAGTATAGAATAGAGTTTCTTTAGGGCATGGGGAGGGGAGTTGATGGGGTAGTAGAGACAGAAAGGCAGGGGTGGGGTGGGAGGAGTAATGGGGAGAGAGGGAAGAGACAGAAGGTTCGGAAGAGGGGAAGAGAACAAGAGAGCAAGAGCTGATTTCTCCACTCTTACGTTGTCCATTATCCTCTGCCTAGGGAGTGGTGTCTCTCACAGTGGGCAGATCTTCCCAGCTCAACTAGCATAAACTAGATAATCTCCCAGGGACACACTCAGAGGTCCATCCCTCAGGTGAATATGACACTTAAGTATCACAGGTAAAGGACTAACTTTCAGATGCACCACTTGCTATTTTTAATCCAGTGGGGTTTGTTTTTATTATTTTTTTACATGAATGCATTCAATTATGCAGATTGTCTCTTCCACCTTGGAAATGATCAGATAGAACTTATGCTTAGCTGTCTCCCTTGATGGATTATATTAATATATTTTCTAATATGGCACTACCTTTCTCATTCCTCGTAAAACAACTGCTCGCTCACGGTGTGCTTCTTGTTTCATGGTTTTGCTGCTGTCTTGCATTCTGCAGGGAGTGAGGATTTTGTGTATCTACATCCATCAGTGCGGTAGCTCAGTACCCCATGCTTTTCACCCCACCTTCCAAGAAAGGAGGCAGATGACTTCCACACCTCCCATGTACTCTGAATTCATTTAAGAAGATTGCTAGGAACGAGTCTAATTAAACATGGTGTGTTTCCCTGTGGAAATGGGGTTTGGAAGGAGTGCTCCTTGCCACCTCTGCTTCATTGTAGTGGTAACCACCTGCTTAGATTCTTTCTTCAGTGGCCTCCACTGTGGCTCCCCATAGCTTCCTAGAAGATCATTCTGTCAACATGGGACTTGGTTCTTATGCCATTTATGAATGACCTAGTGATCTAAAAGCTCAGTCCCTCTCCACCCAACCTAACTTGCACTCTCTCAGCTCTGACACTGGTCCTTTCTGAGCTCCTCTGGAACTCTGCATCAATTCCCCACCCCCACCCCACCCCCACCCTGTAGTTGTGGTTGCAGGCTTTCATTGTGTCTGTTTGTCTGTCCTGTGTCTTCTTCTCTGACTCATAGCGATTTACCTCTTGGGGTTTCCACTACCTGACTTCTTTGCGTTCAGGTTGTTGTTCATTCTTAGATGTTCGTTCTTAGATGTTAATCTAGTGTATTTTTGAAGTTTAATAACAGTAATACTCATTTTTATTTAAATTCAAAATTTTACACTTTATATACATTTTTAACAATGCTCCATAGATTCTTATTTATCTATTCATTTGTGTGTGCATGCGTGTGCATGTGCGTGCGTGTGTGTGTGCGTGTGCGTGTGCGTGTGCGTGTGTGTTGCTAGCACATGAGTGTGCCTATGAGCAGATATGCAAGGTCAGAGTAGCACAGCCTTCCTCAATCACACCCTACCCTAATGGCTTGGACAAGGGTCTCTCACTGAACTGGAATTAATTATTTAACCAGCAAGCTCTGGAGACTCACGTGTGTCTGCCCCCCAGTGCTGGGTTTACAGGCACACACACCTGGGTGCTTGAGATTTGAACCCAGGTCCTCAGGATGAGACAGTGAGCCATTTCCTCATCCTGGGTTCTTGTCTTCTCAGTTTGAAGCCATTCTGTTCTCGTTCCAAGTTGTTTATTGACATGCTTGGTGGGTGAGTGTTCACTTCTGCTAGCTCTGTAATTAACTTCTAGTTTTCCTGCTTGTAGTAAGAGAGGGCTGGATGGATCATTTCTGTGCTCCGGACTTAATGAGAGGCTCTTTGTAGCAATAGACATGCTCAATTTGCAGGCTGTTCCATGTACTTTTAAAAGACAATGTATTCTCAATTACCAGAGGTCAGAGTTCAATGTGCCATTGTAGGCTCTGCCCCATTGGTCCCGTCATTGACGGCTTCCATCTTCCTCCTAATAATGGCTAGTCGTGAATTGAGAGAGGCGTGGTGAGTTCCCCATTCACTACATGTTTATTTCTCCTAGCTGTAACTCCTATTAGTGCCTCTAGTGTACCCTTCAGCTGCTGTCCTTTGCTGGTCCTCCCATGCTAATGTGCGCGTCCACGTGTGTGTGTGTGTGTGTGTGTGTGTGTGTGTGTGTGTGTGTGTGTAAAAGATGCAGTGCCTTCCACAAAGGATAGCTGGGACTCATTAAGTCCCCCAAAGGATCCAAGACTAGGGTGACCTGTCTCATAATGCATATCTCATAATACATAGGTCACCCAAAAAATTAATGTGATAAGTAGGTGAAGGCATGTTGGTGTTAATTAACTGGATTTAATTTTCCCATAATGTCTACTTATATGAAAACATTGCATTGCATCCATAAACACACATGTATCAGTGCACGAGTACACTCACACACACATGCGCACACACACACCCATGCACATGTGCACTCTTGTGTACACACACACACATACACATGTGCACTCTTGTGTACACACACATACACACACATGTGCACTCATGTGGACACACACACACACATACACCCTCTATGCTGCTTCTAGCATTTTCTTTCTCTCTGGCACACATGCAAGCATCTTCTCTCTGACAGACATTTAACACTTACGTCATCCACATCCTTCCTGACCCCGGTCTCCAGTTCAAGCATCCTGCCCTTCTCCCTCTCTCCTCTGTCCCAGATCACCACGCTCATCCTCTATGATCAGCCACATGTCTCTCCCCTTTACGCACTCCCTCTTGGCCTACACTCAGCTTGATGAATGCCTAGCCTCTGAGAGGGTAGGGCTCATCTCTCTCCCATCCCACCCTGGCTCCATGGGTGCCTGCTGTGGCCTCCAGCTGGTCTTCCTCCTCCCTCCCTTTCCCTTCTATCATCTTGGTGAGTCAAACTAGTTCTCCAGCAGCAGACGCTGAGGAAAGCCCCGAGGACAGCATCTCCGGGCTTTCATGTGATGTGCAGTGACAGGCAGCCTGGCTCGCTCTGCTTTCTCCGTGTATCTTAAATCTGTGTCCCCAGTTCCATCTGGTACAAAGACTTGTCAAAAGACTGGCATCTGTCTGAGTTTTTCTTTGCTCTGTGAGAATTCTGCTCCTCTTGCCTGGAGGACAGCGACAGTTCTTTCCATAGAGCCCAACAGCTTCAGAGAGTGTGATTTGCTGTGGTCGGTTCTGGGTGGACTTCCCCAAACGTGGCTGTATCCTTTTGTAACGCTGAGGCCTTCTGGTATTTCAGGAGGTTGTGCTTGGTTGCAAATGCTGCTTTTCGAGTCTTTGTGCCCCAACTTCTCCAAAGTAATCCATGCTTAATCTTTAGTCCAGTCTTTCTTTTAGTACATATTTTATACATATACATATATGTGTGTTTGTGTGCTCGCACATATATTTGTGTGTGCACATTCATGCGTGTGCATGTGCACACATGTGTGGAAGTCACAGGACAATTTGTGGGAACCAGCCCTTTACTGCTACAAGGTCAGTCCTTACGGTTGAACTCAGGACATCCAGCTTGGCTGAAAGCACATTTATTCACTGAGGCCTCATGGCAGGCTCTTGCCCAGTCTTCTACATGTGAACTTCCAGAAATTCTTATCGTCCCTTCATCTTTGTATTTCTAGTTTCTCTGATGGCATTATCTGTGAGCATCATCTTATTCTGACATCCTGTCTAATTCCATCTTTCTTAAGAAAAAACAAAAAACAAAACAAAACAAAAAAACAATTCCTTCACTTGTTTCTGTATACGAAGGCGCACGATTCCATTAGTCTTCACTCTGTCCAATCATTTCATTCATGTCTAATTTTAATTCTGGTAAACACTCACAGTGGCCTGGCCAAGTTGACAATAAAATCAATTATCACAGTGTTAAACAGTCGCTGCCATCTGTGAAGACAACAGCATTCCAAGACCAGGATGTGAGCGAGAGAAGGGCAGCTCTCACACTGAACATTACAGAGCCATCCCACCCAGCACCTGGGGCAGGGTCACTTCCTGTGTTGACAAATGTGGCATTTCAAGATGCCAGTGATCTTATCTTTAACTAACTATGCCTACCCAGACCGGGCTGTACCGGCCTCCCTCAAGCACTGCAACACACACACAGGGATGGGGGTCACTTAAAGGCAGAGGCGCAGGAGGAGGCGAATCTCATCTAAAATGTCACTGTGATTTATAGACTATATTTCCTGGGAAAAGTGCAAAGATTTATTCCCGAGAGACAGGCCATTTGTAAACACAGAGCGCGGAGGTGTGTGTGTGGGCTGGTAAGCCCATCGGGGTTTCAGCCATATGTCCAAAAATGCAGTGCCTTCCACAAAGGTGGCTGGGACTCTTTAAGTCCCCCAAAGGAGCCAAGAATGCAGAAATTTGTCTTGCACCTTATATTCCATAGGTCAACAAAAAGAATTAATGTAACAGGTAAGTGAGACCCTATAGGTGTTAATTAACCTGATTTAGTTTCCCCCAATGATGTCTTCTTACATCAAAACATTGCATTACACCCATAAAATATGCATTTGTTTTTAGATAATTTTTTTTAAAACTTAAAGTTTTACAACAGAATAGAAAGAATGGCCTTTACTCTAATAATGGATAGAAAGTATCAATTAGTATGCACATACTAATTTCCTCACAAATACATAAAGGAAATGCCAACTTAGAACATGGAGACACTGACAACTCTGTACTACTCTGGGGACCAAATGTGGCTCTCTGGGTTGTGTTGGTTGAACCTGAAACTGCCCTTCAGGTCGTTTGACTTCAGCTGGCCTCTGAGAGAGGGGCCAGGGTGTGGGGTGCAGACAGACTGGAAGTCCCTCCACATTTTCAAATATGCTTGTCCCAAGTGCAGGTTGAACTTCTCAAGAGTGAAAGAAACACACACCATAGAAATGGCCACACTGGGCAGACAGGGCAAATGCCAGAAAGAAAAAAAAACTGGAAATGAGACGAGAAATAAAAAGATGTTTGGATACTCATCAACAGAGCACAGAAATATAGGCAAAACAGAGTGAAGCAACATTTTGGTGACTTGAATAAGATGTTCCCAATGAGTCTCTAGAATTTGAATGCTTAGCTTTCCAGTTTGTGCCTGTCAGGAGAAGATCAGGAGGTGTGGCCTTTGGAGAAAGCATGTCCCAAGGGGTAGGTTTGAGTGGCACTATTCCCAGTGTGCCCTCTACCTCCTGCTTGTAGTTTGAGATTCAAGCTCTCGTCTGTTCCCGCCGCCATGCCTTTGCTCCACCATGCTGGCTCTAGCCCTCTAGAATGGTAAACCCAGTCAAGCTCTTCTGTAGGTTTCCATGGCCAGGTGGTTACTCATAGCGATAGGAAAAGCATCTAAGACAGAAGGGTAGGATCAGAAGACATGCCTACAGTGGATGAGAAGATTCAAAAAGAGAATAAAATGGGTCATCAACGATAGAAGAAAGAATAGTGGTCTCTGCTTGGCTTCCTTGATTTATCTGGGGTATTTTAGATTCCTAGGTATCTAGCTGACTGCATGTGAGGTCTTCTGGCGTCTCCCTGTTTCTCCAGGGCATGAGAGGATTTTATTCATGCTCCTATTTTTCCAAATACCTAAGGACACTCACATTCCATGTGTACACTGTGGTGGTCACATGACCAGCTCTGTGCAAAAAAGCCATGTGCCTTCCTTGCTGGGCCGCCATAGACCCACAAACAGCTGAGTAATTCAGGATTTCAGAGGCCAGAGGGTGGTGCCAGCGTGGAGCTGGGGGGCCTCTGCCACACCCAACTCCAAGTTCTGCTCATCTCCTTCACTTCCAGGACAAAAAGCCAGGCAACTCTTCTTGCATCTCATGTGATAATCTAAACGATTCTCCTCATTCCTGTGACCTCTGAAGCCACAGTTCAGCCTTACCTAGAAACTCCCAGACAACACCAGCATCCCCATCCCCCAATCTTGCTAAAAATGGCTCAGAGACTAAGCCCAAGAACATCCCTTTGCCTCATCTCAGTGGAGCCCAGCTGTCTGGGGGTCATCCTATGATTAGGGGGTGATTAAGTAGCTGTCTCCCCGGCCACTGGCATATTCTTCTTCCTGTAACTTTGAGCTCCAGGGAGCAGGTCAGTGTCCTTTTGACACAGAATTGGAAAAGCTTGATTTCCCAGTCATGTTTTTTTGCCTTTGAGAAATCAGCTTCCCTAAGACACACATCTAGACAGTCCCATTTATACATCTGCTTCTTTTTAAGCTCCCAGCTTCTCCTCATGCCTAAGGCTGAGCTGTTACGCCCCTGTGCAGTGAAAGAGAGTCCCCACCCAGCATACACACTCTCTCCTCTGCTTTCTCAGAGAACTGCACGGGTCCTAACACTGTGTACTTAAGCTCAGTCCCCAACTCATGGAATTTTTTATAAAATCATGTATTCAGGCTTGGTGTCATGTGTCAACTTGACACAAGCTGGAGTTATCACAGTGAAAGGAGCCTCCCTTGAGGAAATGCCTCCATGAGATCCAGCTGTAAGGCGTTTTCACAGTTAATGATCAATCAGGGAGGGCCTAGTCCATTGTAGGCGGGGCCTGGGCTGGTAGTCTTGGGTTCTATAAGAAAGCAAGCTGCTGAGCAGCATCCCTCCAGGGCCTCTGCATCAGCTCCTGCCTTCAGGTTCCTGCCCTGGGTGAGTTCCGGTCCTGACTTCCTCTTGTGATGAACAGCAATGTGAAAGTGTAAGCTGAATAAACTCTTTGCTCCCCAACGTGCTTCTTGGTCATGATGTTTGTGCAGGAATAGAAACCCTGACTAAGACATCATGATTTCGTTCCTTTTTATTTATTAATTTTGAGTGTGCCTGTGTGCTGTCCCTTGTGTGCGCATAGGCTTGCATGAACATGCCTAGACACACATGCACAAGCAGAAAGGTGACATATACCTCTCAATAGCTTCCTCAACAGCTCTCAGTGTTATACGTTGAGGCGGGGTCTCTCTAGCCAGCTTGCTTTAAGAACTGTTTGTCTCTTCCTTTTGAGACTGAAACCACCACAGGCAGGCCTAGCTGCCACACACCCAGCATTTACATTGGAGGCTGGTGACCCAAACTCAGCTCCCATATTTGTGCAACAAGCTCTTTATCTCCTGAACCATCTTCCCAGACTTATGATGTCTGTCTGGAGTTATGTGTTGGAATGGGGGTCGGGGGATTGGTAACGGTGAGCACAGAAGGATGCAGACAGAATGAGCTGAAGGCAAAGTGAGCAGGAGGTCCAAGGCCTGGTCCTACAGCTACAGGCTGGCCACATGCATACAAAGCCTAGTTCCCAAGGAGCCAGAATCTTTCTTCTCCTCATGCCCTGCTGCTGGGAGCTGCGGTGAATGGCAATGCCCTCACCCACCATCAAGCTCCAAGAGAACAGCCAATCTTGTGTATGTAAAGTAGTCACTTTTAGAATCTTTTATGTGCCTATCATATTACAGGCAATCTCTGGAAATTACCAAGACATGGTTCATACCTGCCTGCAGTTTTTAAAGCTTCTTTTCCCCAAAGCAAGAAATAAAAAATACTCGAAATTGAGCTTGCTCTTTTTCTTTCAAAATGGCTCCTAAGAAGTCTTCTCCCTTACGGGCTAGCCAATAGCACCCCGCTCCCTCTCCGAGGCTCCACCCCTCCCTCTCCGAGGCTCCATCCCTCCTTCTCCAGGGTGTCCTCCTGAGTTTGAGTTCTTTTTGATACCTTCCTTTACCTGTCAAGTGGTTTCCTGACTCTCATTCTGCCACTGCTCCCTGAACCATCTCTACTCTCACTAGCATCAGCACCAGATGCATCTTCTCCCCCAAATAAGCCCTACAGCAGTCATCATCCTTTTGTGGCCCAAACCCCTTAGCGGCTTGATGCTATCCAGAGCTAACCTCAGACCATTTACACACCCTCCTCAAACAATCACCTCCACACCCTTCTTCTAGTTCAGGCCATCTCAGGATCACTGCTCCACTATGTCTTGTTGGAGAAGCTGGCATTTCCCAGAAGCTTTGGTTCCCTCTTCCCACTGTCCCATCTGGGACATGCTGCCATCCTATAGATGAGGAGTCCATGGCCTTTCTTAAACACACACACACATATTTATAAAGAGTATACTCATACTTACGTACACATATCCATGCATTTACAGAGGCTCACACTTGTATGCACACACACACACACAGACACAATTATAAAACCTCATACTTACATATTCACACACATGCATTTACAAAGGATAAAGGCTCACACTTGTGTGGGCAAACACACACACATACACACATTTACAGAGACTCATACTTATGTATACATACATGCATTTACAAAGGCTCATACTTACATACACATATCCATGCATTTACAAAGGCTTATACTTGTGCACGCATACACACATACACACACATGCACACATGCACATGTGCACACACACGCAAACACACACACACACAGACACACACACACACACACACACACACACACACAGAGACATATCTACCAGCCAATGTGACTTCCAGGTTGGCCCTGACATCCCCCAGGTCCACTCCTCCAAGGCTGCCTTACTGGAAATCATCTGCAGGCCCATCCCTGCTTCTATGAGAAGAGCAAGCTCATCTCTGTCACCAGCAAGGCCCTGACTCTAGTGTGCAGATGGTGCCTCCCTTGCAGGGGCCATGCTCAGCTCTTTGATTTGTGGGCTACGTACCTGGCACCCAGGCCTGCATAAATGTTGGGGAATAAAGTTACTTCCCACATTTGGCAGCTCTTCTCTCTCTATATATATTTTTTCAGAACTCCATGTTCATACTATGATAATTGGGGCTGCAAAATCAGTGCATCCCGTTGCCAAAAAAACAAATGCACAATTCACATCACTGTCTCAGATCAACAAGAGCCCTGCTGACAAACCTCTGATTCTGAAAAATGATCTACAAAAGGGGCTCCAAGATGAATCCTCAGGTACAGCTTGATGGAGGAATAAAGGCCATCTTCCTATCTCAGCGGGGGTGGGGCACTCTGGATAGGCTCCATCACTACTAATAGGAAGGCAGCCAGTAGTGTGAGACCCTGAGTCTCCCCAACAGCATATTAAGAAGCTAAGGTACTCATAATGTCTCTCTATGTATCCAGTCCTCCTGTTTATTTCTCTATGACCAATGGAGCCAATGTGGATATAGCCTGGAGAAACCTCAGTCTAAATAACTCAAGCCATTTTCTCTCCCTACACTGAAAACCTGCTTATCCCATCCCAGGGCTCACAACTGGGAGACAGGAGGTCCCCCTGGTAAGAGGTGGAGCCACTGGCAGGCTCAAGGCTTGGGTGCTAATCTACAGAAGGCCAATATTGACTTCAGAAGGATGCCCTGAATGGAATGGACAGAGGTGGGGGCAGACTCGAGTGGCTTACAGTGGCCCATGGACAGGCACAGCTGAGTCAGAGGGGAGGGAGAGAATGTGTGCTCTGACAATCGGGGGAGCTGAGCTGGGATCTGGAGAGGTGGGACTGACTGTGGCCTCTCCCAAATACTGTCCCCAGAGCTCAGCCTACTCACAACCCAGTTGGGGATACCAAGTACCTTGAAGACTTTCAGGATTTGTGGGGATCACGTCATCTGTCCTCTTCAGGATCAGCCACCCCAGTTCCTCTGGTGACACCTGCCAAGTTTCTAGGTTCCGTCATGGCCTGGTGATGAGGTCATTGGAGCACCTGCCCACTGAGGACTTGGAGAGTTTGGAGCACTATCATGGAGGAGCAAGTGACACCAGTTGCTTGAATCTTAAGTGTTAAGCTGACCTTGTGGACGTGGGAAGGACAGTAGTAAAACAGGCAAAAATTGATGGCAAAAATCTCTCATCCACAGGAGAGAGGATGGGATGCTCGCTGGGTAGACAGCAAGGTGTGACTAGGAGAGACATCTTGTAGAGTCTGATGGGGACAGAAGGACATGCTAGGGCAGCACCCTCTTCATTGAAGCTGCCTCAGGAGGAGTCATGAGGCACTCGAGTGCTGGCTCCCAGCTTCTGTACAGAGGGATAAGGTCGATGCCAGGAAGCCACGGGAGGGTTGGCAAGGGAGGGCATCTGGCAGAGCAGGAGCCAGCAGGGAGGAATCAGAATCACAGTGAAGGCTGAGTGGAAGGCAGGGAAGCAGACATCCCACACGATGCAGAGCTGGTCCTTGGCTGGAAAAGGCTCTATTCCAGGAGTTGGGGCTCAGCCAGTACCTATTTGATCTGTTTTTATTCCCTGTCCATAGTAAGTCCAGAGACAGGCAGTGGACAGGTGAGTAATCCCATCTGCTCTGTAGCATCAAGACTTTCTGCCTGGGCCTGCAGGTATCTATCAGGTCCTAATGTAATCATTCACCTATCAATACATGACTGACATCAAGATGCTTGGAAGCAAAGAGAACGCCACTGGGAACGGCTCGTTTTATGTACTGAGCAGCCAGTAACCTGCTCCTGTTTCATGAGTGTCCACATCCCAGAGCCTTCCCACAGCCTCCTCACTCAGCAGGTGACTGGCAAGTGTCCCACCTGAGCAGCAGCAGGAAGTACAGGCGCCCCAAAGGCTGTATTCACAGCCTGTACCTTCCATCCAATTGGCTGCCTGCAGAGGGCTGAGCTTGGGTACCAGTGAATCGGTCTCTAAAGTGGGTGCCATTCAGAAGACCTCTGTAGGGAGGCCTGAGGAGAACAGGCACAGCTTGCTCACAAAATGCTAGCAGAGATCATCCACCTATGTGCTCTTTGTTCCTTCACGTCAGAGCTTGTCACTTACTGTCATTAAAACTGCTACCTGAAGAAGGATTTGAACTTCTGTGAAGCCCAGAATAACAGAGGGGTATCTGGGCTCCAGACAAAAGACTAGTGTGGCTTAGAGAGGCCACCTGACTAAGAATGAGTCATAACAGGGATACCACAGGTCAGTGGGTTATTGTGAAGTCTTGGTGGTGGTGGTGGGGAGGGAAGGGAGCAAAAAGTTCATCTACAAGTCACCTGTCTACAGTCACTTGTGGACCTGTGGCCATTTCTACATCAAAGGTAGA
This sequence comes from Mus caroli, assembly GCF_978045245.1. NCBI lineage: Eukaryota > Metazoa > Chordata > Mammalia > Rodentia > Muridae > Mus > Mus caroli. The sequence goes on from NW_028227271.1 coordinate 17,440,251, forward strand.
TGTAGTGGACATCTACATTACTGAGAGGCAGTAGAGCGAGGTGTTCTCCACACCAACCCACGTGCAGGATTGCAGATCTCCCCAAGCCATTTTTTCCTCCTGACTCCCACTCTGAGCCAAGCTGGGCTCTCCCAAGGCACCCAGAAATTTCTCGGAGCCAGCCGCCCTTGCCTGTGACTGATGGCTGATGAGGCTACTGTCCCCGCTTTCCTAGGAGTCAGGATGCTGATGGAAAGGCCATTTCACTCTCTCCAACAAGCTAGTAAGAGTGTAAACCAGGGTCTAATTTATCAACCACAGTCACCAGTGTTCTGCACAGCCCATGTTCTCCTCTGAAATATGGTTCCTGCCCAGCTCCAGGCCCACGTGTGTACGATTTTATGATATTTCAGTTTTATGGAGGACATCACACTGATGAATGTCTCTTAGTGAGCGATCATTCTGGAATCTATTTTGCCTTCAAAGAGGCTTCTCTTGGAATGGACTGGGAGTGTGGTGGGCCCTGCGTGACATATAAATCCAGTGCCTGGAGCTACTAGCAGGAGCGGGAAGAAGATAGGCGAGCAACAGGCAGGGATGAAGCCTGAGAGCCTGCAGCCAGCCTTGTCCTTTCTCTCACTTTCCAAGGTGGCTGGTACTAGCCACAGGGTGGGTTCGGGTCTCACAGGAAAGACCCAGTTCCCTGAAGCCACTCTCTGCCACTGATCTGGGCCAGAACCACTTACTACCTTGGAGTTTCAGTGTCTGTGGAGACATCACTGTCATCCTTATTTTACTTATGGTTGGGTTTCCAGGTTCTTGGCGTCTGATTTGAGAAAATGAAATAAGTACACACCTTATAGTCACCCAGCTAACTTTATCCAAAGCAATAGTATGGGTCAAATATGCTTTCGAGAGTAACATCAGGCCATGATTAAAAATACTCACAGGCTCCAGGTTGTGGCCTAGCAGATTCTTTTATGGAGACTAAAGGAAGGAAGAGAGATACTATTGGCATAGTTTGGGTGGTTCAGAGTGGAATACATGTGCATCTCAGGGCAGGTGGGAGTCCAACAGTTTGCTAGGTACATTGTTTGGAGAGGAGTGTATGTGAATAATGCTGTAATTAAAGATCTCAGGCTGCCAAGTACATTATTAGAAGAGGGGTGTAGCCCAGACCAAGTGGAGTCCTAGGTTGCTAAACTATTCCCTATGCTTGCCTGACTCAAATCTATCTCTCATGTGCAGACATTGTTCTATCCTAGGCATTTAGGTGATGGTGCTAGTGTCCCCAGGGGTCCCAAGGGATAAGGTGAATCTTCCTACAAAGCACTTCTTCTCTGGTGTGTGATTCAGAATTTCTAGTCTTTAGGGCCCTTAGACATTACTTTCCTGTTCAGTCTCTCTCCTGGAATGCTTGGTCCTTCGCTTGTGCCTAGAGAAATCTCTGGAATCGAAATCTCTGGGCTCTGGGCTCTGGCTCTCCATTGCCTATCCATAGGCACACATAAGCAACTCCTAATCACTGAACCCAACCTGGAGCCTATGTTTGTACTAAGGCTAGGGGATGAGAGAGACCCCATAAAGCCCTCTGGTACTTAGAGGACCTGAGTATCTCAGCCTAGCTCTGAGCAGTAGCAGGCCCCACCATACACCCTTATTTTAGGAAGCATTTGTCAGCCCCCAAGTCCCTAGTTTCTCTGCAAGGCCAGCATGGCTTCTCCTCTCCCACAAGACAAGCAGGAGGGAGTAAACTCACCACCACCTGGAGGGCAGAGCCAGTCGTGGATCCTGGTTTAACAATCCATCTCAATTGTCTATAGAGGCTGGGACAAGTGGTAGACATAGGTGAAAACCCACAAGATAAAGAAATTATGTTTCAGTTTCCTTAAATCAAGTTGTCCCCCGGACTCTGTGTCCTCCTAGATGTTCTAGGAACTGAGACAGAGTCCTCCTGTGCTTCCAAGAGTATAGAAGTGCTTGTGTGCCTTGTATGAGACCCTCTCTCCATCTTCAAAGCCATCTGGGTACCATCTCTCTGCCCATTGCATCACATTTCCCTCTGACCTACTTAGGCACTGTATGTGCAGAGGCCCAGCCCAACCCAGGGCCTCCTTCCATCACATCTGCTGACAAATTTACCGCACAGAAAAGAGCTAAGTTGAGTATGGTTGGGAAGCCACTGTCCTCCGCTGGCTCCACAGTCCTTCCACACAGCTCCAGTTTGTCCCTGTTCTAAGATACCTAGGACAAGTCGACCTATTAGCTCGTACAGTTCAGTTCCTACTTCAGAGCCTTTTAGACAAGAGGCCTTTCACAAGCACAAACATACATCTGTGGATAAACTAAGCAGCCAACACCATTGAACCTTCCCATTCAATAAACAATTTAGGGGAAGGACTCAGGGTCTAAGTCAGTGGTTTTCAATCTATGGGTTGCGACCCTTTTGTGGATGTGTCAAATGACCCTTTTACAAGGGTTGCCTAAGACCAACGGAAAACACATATATTTACATTGTGATTCATAACAGTAGAAAAATTACAGTTATGAAATAGCAATGAAATAATTTTATGGTTGAGGGAGGTCACCACAGCATGAGGAAGTGTATTAAAGGGTCACAGCATTAGCAGGGTTGAGAGCCACTGGTCTAGTAACTGTATGTAGCTGTCACACCCAGGCAGGTACTATTTCACTGGTTTGACCAAGACCTATCTAATGGCTCGGAATTCTCTCTTCTCTCCATGACTCCATTTCCCTGTAGGATCTCAGAATGCATCCTCTCCTCATTTGCAAATGCCTGCTGGGACTCCCGAGGCTTCCTTTCTTCCTGAGTAGCAAGCAATCACCACCCAGTTTCTGACCTCAGGAGAGCCCCAACGAGAAGACAATGCAGAGATGATCTAGGAAGAATCCAGCATCTAGCCACTTCTACCAGAAGCCCAAGTTCATGATGAGCCCATGAGCAGCCTGGGTCTGCTCATGCCTTTTGCCCTCTGCTTCTGCAAGAGCAAAGACATGACTGTTGGCTGGGTCTGGGATCTCCCAGGTCCATTAGACACGTCTGGTTTCCCACTGGACAGAAGAGCCAAGAAGGAGTGCCTGGCGGGATGCTCTGTGTTCTCCATGCTGGAGAATGTTGAGCAACTCTCTCCAGGTGAGTGGCTCACCCATGTGTCTTCAACATGGAGCTCAGGTTGTAGGAAGTGTTCCCCAAACACACGTGGCCCAATGAAGACACAGTGGATCAGATGCTACACGAGTTCTAGAAGCTTGCACACGTGAGACGCATACTCTTGATTTCCATCCTTGGAGACAAAAAGGGAAGGGGGGCACATAAAAGAGAGCCCACTTAACCACATGATCCAGTCAGAGGAGGAGAAGCCGCACAGCTGTACACATATCGCCAGAAGGGCTCCAGCACAGTCCACCCACCCTCGCCTTCCTAGCAGCCTTATTATCCTTTAATCTTCCTAATAATGTGTTTCTTTCCCTGTAACAGGCTCTTGCCTTCCTCACAGTCTATTGATCAGAACTCTTTTCTGGAGGTTTTGAGATATTGCCTCAGATCAGGGACCCAATAATGCAGCCTCGGTGCTGTTTCAAAGGAGGTGATTGCCTAACGTCTTCTTTCAATCTCTCTCTCTCTCTCTCTCTCTCTCTCTCTCTCTCTCTCTCTCTCTCTCTCTCTCTCTCTCTCTCTCTCTCCTTTTCTCTTAGCATGGCACACATGGGGGGACCATGGGAAGCTGGAGAGGATGTTCTGCCATTACTTCACTTCAAGCACTTCCTGTCTTCTACCCAGTTCTCAGGGCAAGAAGGATACACACTCCACAGTAGTTGGCTAGCTCTCTCCAGTTGGACCTAGGAGGTCTCTTTAGTGGAGTGCAGGAAAATAGACCAGAGCTTCCTTCCACACAGATGGAACAGCATCCAGCTTCTATCCCTGGAGTCGAGATCTCAGCACCTATAGGCCTGTGAGAATGCTACTTGGCATTTGTTTTTTTCTGGTGTCAGTGAAACAGACAGCCAGCGTCTTGTGCAGCAAGCCAATGACACAGTTTCTCTCGGGCTTCCTGGCTGCAGGCCATCCATCACCTTCAGGGGCTCGATGAAACCCTCACAAATACGATCAATCATCTTTTTATTGAATTAAGACAAATGGCTGGTTATTAATAGGCTAAGGCTTAATGAAGAAAATGGATAGTGCGGACAGCGTAGCAAGAAGCCGAAAGCACGTACCTAGGGCTTCTGTGCTCGCCTTCTAAAAATTTGAAAGCATCTCCAGGAAGTCAACCCCTAACTGCATGATCCTTTGACTCACCTTAAAGGACTTACGGGCCTGAATGTAGGAATGATGACATCTGCCTTTGTCTTCTTATGGAGTTTCTCCCTGTCCAATCTCCAGGCTGAGCGCAGCCTCTCTGAGTTTCTCTTCTTCATTGAGGGCACATGGAAGGGACTTGGCTTTTATGACCTTGTGGCCCATGCACATGGCCTGAAGGAAGTACATCCCTGAGCCCCCGTGTCTGCGGTGTCATTTGTATCACTATCAACTCCAGAGGAGCAAGGCTGGAGCAGCTCTGGGGGGTGGAACAGGGCAGAAACATGCAGGAGAGAGTCAGACCATAGGTGCACCTAGGTCACCCGGCAGGCCTCTCTCTGTCCCATGTTTTAGGGTATCCTCAAAAATGAGCCAAGGCAAGACATGGACTCCAGATCATGTGTGGACTCCATTTGGGAAGCAGTGCTGTTTACGGCAATGATTCTGCCGAACAGATTGTGTTTATGTCAGAAGAAATGACAGTGTTTTAGGGCAACACTGCAGCTTGAAAGGTCAGATTGACACTCTCATCCCATATGCCTCCTTGGGGTGTTTGTAGCCAGAGCCCCAGCAGGGAGCAGGCAGGTTCCAAGGAGGGCCTTGTCATGACATTTGAAACGGCCCTCCCAGTGTCCTCAGAGCCAGTCAGAGCATCCCTGTATACTGCTGTTGCTTCTGGGCAGTTGTTGCTAGCCAGGTGGCTGTAATCTGTGGTCACTACTGTCAGAAGCTATACTCCCTGACTATAGGATAGCCTGGACGTAACACAGAGTAGGACTGGGAGTGGTTGTTGGGGGCCTCTCCCAGCCCTTTGTTTTTAGGTCAAGATACAAGTATAAAGAAAGGTGATGTTGGGGCCTGTGATTCTTACATGTATTCATCTTGGAAATCCAGAGCCATGAGCCAATGGCTTACTCCATCAAGGAGAACCCAGCACCATAATGACCCATGCAGCCCCTATTTATTGAGACCTGTTCTGAGGAGGGAACACACTTATCAGCAAGACACAAAGGCAGGCAGGCAGCCGTGATTTGTCCTTTCATCTCTTTTTATCTGGGCCACCAGAAAGTGACCTCCACTCTGATGAGGCCCCTCTTCCCTCAGCTAATCCTTCTGAGAAATACTCCAACAGACACACTCTGAGGTGTGTCTCTTAGTTGGTTCCAGATTTAATCAGAGTTAAATACCACAGAGACTTGGGGGCTTTGGGTTTTTTTTTTCTGCATCTTGAAAACTACTCAAAGTGCACTCATTTGGTCTGAGGTGAACTTATTTTAGGAGCTCAGAAAAGCTCTCATCTTTATATCATGGGTAAAACTGTGCATCTCCAAAACTATGATGCTGCAGACCTGAGCTCTAGAGCCTCGTTTGGAAGTGGAGGCACTGTGGATGTCACTAGGGGAATAAAGATGAGCTCACAATGACTGAGATAGAAACCCAATCCAAGATGACTGAGGAAGGGCCACAAAAGACACACAGGAGAAGATCTGTGATAATGGAGGCAGAGATGGGGTTGATGCAGCCACAAGCCACAGACCATTGAAGTCTGCCAGGCCCTGAAAGGAAGGTCCCTTGCCCACCTGCAGGGTTCACAGGCCCAGCCTTCAGACGGCTCAGCCTTTGCCATCTGTCTGCAGTGCTTGGTTATGGTGGCCACAGAGGATGCAGGTGTATTCTAATGAGGGTTCCCACTTGGACAGCATCCTATGGGTCCCTCTGAAGTGGTAGATATCCATCAAAGCTATCTATCAGATTCTCATGGGATGGCTGGATATTTTACCATGGAACTCAGAACTATGGATTTGTGGCCTCACTCTTGAGAAGAGTCACCTGAGGTCCCTGGAGCAGCTGGTCCCACCTGAGATGTTCTTCAGAACCCTAGAATGGGTTTTCAGACACCCCTCATCTTCTAGGAGCCCATACATGCCAAAGCACAAATTCAGCATCACTAACTGTTAACAAATCACAGACTATACTTTGGTCAATCTCCAAGTAGGACTCCGCCTCATGTTCTGTGTCTCTGAGACTTAAGACCACAGCATCTTAGTCTTAGAGACACATAGTTCCATCAACAACAGAACATGATGGCTTCCGTGGGACCTTCACATGCTAGAACCTTCCACAAAGAACAGTTGTCATATGAAAGACACACAAAATGTGTTGAATACACAATGGTGAATGCTGTGTCTCTCATCCAATAAGTATCTTGCTGCACCGTGGACTCACGCCTTCCTCCTGCGAGTCAGGATAAATAAGCTAACAGCACACTTAACACCCCTGGCTGCTAGGTCTCATAGCACGCCCTAGCCTACCTTAAACATGGCTGAAACACAAATCTTCCGGTGGGCTAACCTCTCACTAAACTGACTTTAAATTGGAATGTCACGGGCTGGGGTGGCAGCTCAGTAGTGAATGTGCCTAGCTCGTGTGTCACAAGGCTCTCCAGTTTCCTCTTAGCACACACGCAGACCAAAACTTTTCAGTATACCTGCTTTTGTTTTATGTGATAAAACACCCCAACAAATAAGGAACCTGGGAGAGAGAATGGGTTTATTTGGCCCTTCCCATCCCAGGTTACAGTCCATCCATCCCTGTGGGGGAAGTCACAGCAGCAGGAACCTGGAGGATCTGGTCACATCCACATCACATTCACAGGAAAGAGCAGAAAGGAAATGGGGGCTTAGAACTCAGCTCGCTTTCTCTACTCTTACGCAGTCCAGGGTCCAAACACAGGCCAGGTGCCATCCACTTTCAAGGCAGGTCTTCACACATTGAGTAAAACAGTCAAGGTCCTCCCCCCACAGGCGTACCCCAATATCTGAGAGACGTGCTCACTGGCCAACTGATCGAGACAATCCTTAATGGCGACTCTCTTCCTAGGTGATTCTAAAGTGTATGAAGCTGACAGTGAGAGGTGACCATCATGGTACCACGGGAAACTTACTGAATTTTACACTGAAAGTGGACAACCACATTCATAGATGCCCGCATAGGACAGATCTGCATACCAACTGTACCATTTAAAAAAAAATGAAAATCGTAAGTAGAACTGTGAAGGATGGTGAGTCAGGCACTGTGTGGAGGCATGACTCTTCAAAGAGAACCCCCTGATCAGCCCCGCTTCTCACCATCTCAGTCTCCCACCCCACCCTTCACCCTTGCCTGGTCCCTTCCCACTTCCATAGGGTTAAGTATTAGACATGGTCCAGGCAAGGGGTAGATCCCCCTGGGCTCTGCTCAGACCCATTCATCTACCTGTGGAGCAGGAGTCCCCACTAAGCAGTCCCCAGTCCCCAGTCCCACATCAGGCCACATGCATGGAGCATGGGCAGAGTGCCTCCCCCACTCCCGCCCGCCCGCCTTCAAAGCACTGAACTCGGCTGCTACAGATGGGTATGGTGCTTCCCAGTCATAGCCCACAGCTCACCTGGGACCCATCCCTTCTCAGGGCCACATCGGTCATACAATAAAAAACCAGGGGAGGGATTAGCATTTTGCATCTCTCTGAAATGGCTTCCCTAGGCAAGTCATATTAAAGCAATACATTTCCTCTAAACTATTAAATATTCTCCCAGAAATGTGGGCTGGCAGTGAGCAAGTCCATATGTTAGCCTTAGTGGGGGCCAAGCCATCCTCCATCTGTGCCCAGCCTGATTTATCAAGGCCCCACCAATAGAAGCACTGATTTATAGCATGTTTAGCCCTGCCCTTATTCCTTTGAGACGTCCACAAGGAAGCCAATAGAGCCCGGTGCTGGCCTTGCCTGCCCTACACTGTCCTCTCAGACCCTACAGAGCAATGGGTGTCCATCCAGGCTCCCTAACTCAGCACTGCAGGGTAGTCACACATTGCAGTCTCTCCAAGTGTTCACCAAGCCTTCTAAAAGGGAGTCAGGGCTGGGTTCAGAAACTGCAGAATGGGGCTCTTGTGGGCAACTTGTTCATTTTACTGCCAATCAGAGGTCTGAAAGGACCTAATAAATACTTAAAATCAGAACGATCCTGAGAGTGTTTTATAACACAACTTGTATTTAATTAGCCTTGATTCTAGGTGAAGAAGGCAGGAGACAGTGCCATTAAGCCATTTACTTGCCTAGAAGACTCTGAGTCTCCCAGGACACCCAACAAAGCCTCAGGCTATCACTTTCCTGGGGCAGGGGGTTGGGGGGGTGAAATAGGACTTGGACTAGAAAGATGGGGCCGGGGGCATGCATAGAAGCAGACAGCTGCTTAGAAGGCTGAGGACTAGGGATGCTGGGACCAAGCAACAACAGGGACCCTTCACTGTCCAGGTTAGCTCTAGAGGCCTCAGAGAGGTACAGACGGCATCTAGGAGCATGCTCAGTGCATAGATGTCTTTGCTCCCAGACAATCACTGAAGGCCTACGTGCGGGCTCCCATTTCCTGGGTTGGAGTTTCTCAGAGCAAGGAGGAGCAGATGGCTTTTGGGCTCTTGCCTCTCCAACTGCTGGGATCCAGCATACAAGATGGTTATTTTTTCCCCTCAAATACAATGTGTGCAGCTCAACATGCTGACCCCCGGCTGGCTAAAGTGATTGGATTATCAGCAAGGTAAGTGTAACTCACACAGAAATAATCACGCTGCACATAGACCCCCTTGGATGATCCAACACCAGGATCCAGGCTATGCAGGAGGCTTTGAAGAAGTTGTCATGATATTCACTACCCAGCAATCATTTCCAGACCATATTCTCTGAGTTGCAGAATTGTCTAGGCTGGAGACTCAAGTTAGGCAAGCTTCTCCAACCTCATGTATCTTACAACCTAGGAGAAAGAGATGCCTATCAAACTACAGAAAGACAGGCAGTCCTTTAGCTGCATAGGATGTCTTCAAGAATGGCTTCAAGTAATATATCAGGGAGGACTGATGAAGAAGGTAGCATTCTGACAAGGATTGAGTCATTTGGGCAGTAAACAATAGAGGTAAAAGGACCTGGAGGGCATCATCTTGAGTGAAGTAACACAATCACAAAAGATCTCACACAATATGTATTCATTGATAAGTGGATATTAGCCCAAAACTTAGGATACCCAAGATATAAGATACAATTTGATAAACGCATGAAACTCAAGAAGAATGAAGACCAAAGTGTGGACATTGTGCACCTTCTTAGAATTGGGAACAAAACACCCAGGGAAGGAGTTACAGAGACAAAGTTCGTAGCTGTGATGAAAGGATGGACCATTTAGAGACTGCTGTACCCAGGGATCCGTCCCATAATCAGCTTCTAAACGCTGGCACCATTGCATACACTAGTAAGATCTTGCTGAAAGGACCCAAATATAGCTGTCTCTTGTGAGACGATGCCGGGGCCTAGCAAACACAGGAGTGGATGTTCACAGTCAGCTATTGGATGTATCACAGGGCTCCCAATGGAGAAGCTAGAGAAAGTACCCAAGGAGCTAAAGGGATCTGCAACCCTATTGTTGGAACAACATGATGTACTAACCAGAACCCTGGAGCTCTTGTCTCTAGCTGCATATGTATCGAAAGATGGCCTAGTCGGCCATCACTGGAAAGAGAGGCCCATTGGACTTGCAAACTTTATATGCCCCAATATAGGGGAATGCCAGGGCCAAAAGAATGGGAATGGGTGGGTAGGGAAGTGGGGGGCGCTATGGGGGACTTTTGGGATAGTATTGGAAATGTAATTGAGGAAAATATGTAATAAAAATATTTAAAAAAAAAAAAAAAAAAAAAAAAGTACAAAACCCAAGGCAGAGCAAGCCAGGAGTGTGCTGTTATTGTTGTTTTGTTTTGTTTTGTTTTGTTTTGTTTTTTAAATCCAAGGCCAGAGTAAGAAGGGATGTGAGGAGGAGAGACTGGGGGGAAGGTTTTATAGTAGATGCACCCAACAGCTTGAGGAACCATCTAGATCTTTGTGAAATTGATTAAGAAGAGTATAGGAGGGCAGTGGAGGAGGCAGGGTAACACCTAAGGATCAAAGATTGCACTGGCTCTTGTGTTGATGGTGAGGGTGAATTGGGAAGAAGATTAATCACTAAGAGTGGCTTGGGCCAGCCACAGGGGTGAGAGCACGGGGGAGGTTTTGAGTGTTGCCAGAGAGACTGGATGAAGTGTGGCAAGGATGGAAGAGCTGGATGGGCCTCAGTTGGGGACAAGAACTAGAAAGACAAGAGACACTGGCTAGGTAGGTGTTGCCCCCAGTATAACAGGGTTGGATAGAAACCCAGAGCTCTACCACGGAATAAGCTGGAGATACCTGAAGGGCATGCAGTAGGCTTGCCATGCTGTGTGTATGTGTGTGTGTGTGTAAGGGCATGCAGTAGGCTTGCCATGCTGTGTGTGTGTGTGTGTGTGTGTGTGTGTGTGTGTGTGTGTGTGTGTGTGTAAGGGCATGCAGTAGGCTTGCCATGCTCTGTGTGTGTGTGTGTGTGTGTGTGTGTGTGTGTGTGTGTGTGTGTTGGGGGCATGGTTATCTGGAAACAGAAATCCAAAAGTCAATGGTATATAAATGGATTCTAGATACCAAATACCAAGGACATCAAAAGCCACAGAGAAGAGGTAGCCCCAGATCAGGGAAGACCAATGTGTTCTCAGCTACGGACAGTGTCATGCCATGAAAGCCATACCAACTCCTCTTTAAACATCTGGTGATACAATAACCTAGTACTTTCTTTTTTAATTAATTTATTCATTTATTCATTCATTCATTTATTTATTTATTTATTTATTTATTTTACACTCCATATTTTATCCCCCTCCCCACCATCCACCCTCCAACTGCTCCACATCCCATACCTTGTCTCCACGTGGATATCCCTACCCTCCACCCCACCTAACCTTTAAACTCCCTGGGGCCTGTAGTCTCTTGAGGGCTAGACACATCATCTCTGAATGAACACAGACCCGGCTGTGTCCTCTCCTATATGTGTGTTGGGGACCTCATATCAGCTAGTGTTTGCTGCCTGTTTGGTGGTCCAGTGTTTGAGAGATTTGGGGGATTCAGATTAATTGAGACTGCTGGTCTTCCTATAGGATCGCCCTCTTCCTCAGCTTCTTTCAGTCTTTTCCTAATTCAACAACAGGGGTCAACTGCTTCTGTCCATTGGTTGGGTACAACTACCTGCCTCTGACTCTTTCAGCTGCTTGTTGTGTCTTCTGGAGTGCGGTCATGCTAGGTTCCATTTTGTGAGCGCTCAAAGCCATCTAGGACTTTCTTATTCAGCTTGTTTTCCAGCTTTCTGCCTGAGGGTAGGACTTTCATCTGTCTTTCCTGGTGCTATTATTTATGCTATTACATATATTTGTGGGATATGAATTTGCTTTGGTATATAATACATTGTAGAAGGGGTGATTCAAACTAGTTAACAAGCCCATCCCCTCACATCCTGTAGGTAGGGATGGGCCCCAAGAGGCCAGGTGCTGCTAGCTTGTTTCCTAGTACAGAGCTATTGGGAGGAGGTGGACCTACTGGACACAAGGTCTGGTGTGGAATCATTGGCATCACAGTCTCAAAGGGAGCTTTGGGTTCCAGCTCAATCCTCTTTCACTCTCTAGCTATAAGTGAGTGCTTTTATTCTGCCACAAATGTTGCCCGTGCTGGGTCACCACAGGCCCCAGAGCAATGGATCCAACCAACCATAAACTAGCTATGCAGAATTTCCAGCATGGGAGTCCGAAAACCTGTCGTCTTTTTAAGTTGATTATCCCCAGCCATTTGTCACAGCAACGGAAAGCTGGTAAATGCACACATCTATTAATTCCCTGTATTAATAGCAGTTAAAATCCGCTCCACGATGTTCAAGCCTGTAGTGCATGACCATCACTTGCAGCCAACATGCTGGGCCTGAGCTTTCCAGTCCCCACTCCTCCTGTGTAATGGGGACCATGTGTCCTTGGACCTATGTCTCCTTACTTAACCCTTTAGGAGCCCTCTTCTCTGTTCTCCTGTGAGCTCAGCCTTTCCCAAGTCCACATAGCATGAGATCCCCTCTGCTATCTAGCTTATGTCACCAACTCCCATCTGTCCCGGGGGCTCCCAGCAGCATCAGGCATGTGTCTGGCACTTGCCACATTTACAGAGACAGTAAAGCTCTCGAACATGGGCTTGTTGGGAGTAGGGAGCAGGAATCAGCTCACCTCCATCCCCAGGGCCATCTGTCTGCTCAGAGGCAGGCATGTGGTGCTGCCCAGAGCACTCCCACAGCCTTCTGATGTTTGTAGGTGGATCAGAAGTTTCCTGGCAGATGCAACCTTGCTGGCCAACCCCACAGTCAGTGTTCTGCTCTGCTTCCAGGAGCATGACTGGCTGGCCGCTGCAGGCCCCGAGGCATGTTTCAGCTCAGAGCTCCTTCTCCAGATCTCAATGTCTGCCACGCTCTGCTGGACAGAAAAAAATTCAGCCACAGCTTTCTAGCTCCCAGCCATGTCTAGCCATAATTGGCTACTGTGCATGCTCTTTGATAAAGACAAATCCATGGCCCTGGATGATGCTGTGTGTCCTTGTCAAAGCACTGCTAGAAAAGATGTCCTCTCATCCTTCAGGCAGCTTCCCATCATCTGGCTGCCCACCCCTTGGGCATGGCCTTGCAGACTGGATCCTCCCAGGCTGTGGAGGGCTAAGGCTGTCAATTACCTAGGTTCTCTCTGACCAGACCTCAAGCTGAAAAGCAGAGCTGCTCATCACATCAGTGAGAACCCGAAATCAAAGCCAAGGTGAGGGGGAGGCCCTGTTCACCTGCTGACTTAACAAATGAAGAGCTGCAGCCAGAGAAGTAGTGGCCTCCAGGCAAGACAAAGCTGGGCAGGCTGGGAATGGACACCTGCCTTCTGCCCCAGGAGGCAGCACTACCACTGTACACCATGAAGATGCCAACTGTATACAAGGACACATGTGCAGACTCCATAGCAAGAACAAGACCTCCCTGGTTAGCTGAGAGCAGACGGGTTGCAAATCTACTGTCCACTGAACTGCAGCTAGGTAACACTTTGTCCGGCTTCCCTGGGGAGAGAAATCCTGATTTCCATAAAAACGCCACCCCTCTACTTGTTCCTTACAGGGCAGTTGTGTGACTTGATGGTTCAGTGTGTTGGCTTGTACTAGCATAGATCGCTAGCTGGGTTGGTACCTACCCCTAGGTACTAGGCATGCCCAGATGACTGTAAGGGTATGATGGTCCAGGCAGGAGGACAAACAAAACATGTTAGTCCCTGAGATGTGTGCAGATATGTTTATGCAAGTAATAGGCATGGAATCCCCATGGATCTTGAAAATATTGTAGAGGATCTGGATGGGAGACAGTCACCAAGATAGGAGGGTAGAACCTCATGACGGGGATGCTCTAAGCAGAGGCACCATGAGAGGTGCAGGCTTTAAGAGACAGTATAGAGCATGGAGAGCACAGAGGAGCAAGATGAGAGGGGGAGAGAGCAGGGAAAGAAAAGGCATGGAGGGAGGAGCATGGAGAGGAAAAGAGGAGGGAGAAGATAGAGGAGGGCAGGAAGGGGGCTTAGAGAGTGTAGGGATGTGTATAGGAGTGTAGGGTTGAGTATAGGAGTGTAGGGATGAGTATAGGAGTGTAGGGTTGAGTATAGGAGTGCAGGGGTGAGTATAGGAGTGTAGGGATGAGTATAGGAGTGTGGGGGTGAGTATAGGAGTGTAGGGATGAGTATAGGAGTGTAGGGAAAGCTGAAGCATGGAGCAGAGGGAGGGGCAAGGGGGGAGTGGAAGAGCAGGGAGGGGGAAGACATAGGGAGGAGTGAGAAGAGGAAGGAGAAAGGCTTAGGGTGAGAGAAAGAGAGAGGGAGGAGGGAGACCCATCCCAAGATTGGAGTTACAGGTATCAGTAAGGGAAGGGGGGAGGGGTGCAGAGCCTCAGAGGCTCTCAGGGCCCAGTGAGCAAAGCAGTAGGAGTATTTCATAGCCTAGTGTGAGCTCCCCCACTACTGTGCTGTGTGCAAGCCCAAGAAATAGCCCTAGACTTCAGTAGAGATGAAATAGCATATGGACAGGATGGGACCACAGCCCAGCAGGCTTGAGGCAGGTAACCCTGTCCTGGCTCAGCATCTGAGCAATGCTCCATGATGAGAATGCATGGAAGGAAGGAAGAGCAGTCAGTGAAGCTGTGTCCCTTGGGCTGAGGTTAATTGTTCGTTGAAGAGTGGTGGTTTTCCAAAGGTCACAAAGAAAAATAACAGGGAGAAGCAACTTTCTTGAATGTTCCAATGACACCTGTTTGTCTCTCATTGAGTGTGTGCATCTCACAGAGCCAAGAAGTATAATCACCACAGAGAGTAATTTCTTCCTCTATGTCAAAGTGCCTTCAAACTTCTTCAAAGTTCTCTTCAAAGAAGAGAAGAGAAGAGAAGAGAAGAGAAGAGAAGAGAAGAGAAGAGAAGAGAAGAGAAGAGAAGAGAAGAGAAGATCAGTGTTTTACTCCTAGCAGCCATATGTTGGCTCACAAGCATCTGTAATTCTAGATTCCGATCTGATGCCTTCTTCTGGTTTCCATAGGAACTATACAAATATGGTATCCAGACATAAATGTAGGCAAAATATCCATACATATAAAAAATAAATGTCAACAAAAGAAAAGACACAAAAGTGAGATTATTTGTAGAAAATAATAGTTTATCCCATAACCAGAACACATGCTTCACTAGTGAAAACAATATTTCAATATATTTATGTTTTTCTACTTTCATTTTTGTTGCTGTGATAAAACACCTGGATAAAGCAACTCAGGAGAAAACAGATTTGCTTTAGCTCACAATTTTAGGTTACAGCCCACCACTGGGAGGAGGTCAAGGCCAGAACTGAAAGTGGCTAGTGCCTCTCACAATCAAGAGCAGAGTGAGAAAGTTCAACTTGATCTTTACATTCATGTATACAGATCAGGACCCCATCCTAGGGAATGGTGCCACCCACAGTGGGCTGTGTCTTCCCATATCAAATAATAGCATTAAGACATGCCCACAGACTCACCCAGTATGTAAAATCCCTTATTGAGACTCTCTTTATAGGTGACTAGAGACTATGAGATTGTAGCCAGTTGACAGAACTAAATAGTACTGTGATATATTTATGTAAGACATACATATGTTCACACATATGATATAGATATATATGCACATATCTACATGTTCCTAAACACACATATGTATATTGATGGCATAGAGACCATCATTAGACCTCTCCTCATTAGACCAAGCACACGTTCTTAGAGACAAATCCTTTCCTATGTAAAAATAAATTCTTTTTTTTTAATCCTTAAATTTTTATTTGGTTATTATTATCATTTGATAGATGTTATATTTCTTTTTTTTAATTTTTTATTAGGTATTTTCCTCATTTACATCTCCAATGCTATCCCAAAAGTCCCCCATACCCACCTCCCCCCCCCCACTAAAAATAAATTCTATAGATTCCCCAAACTTTTCTAAAATGGACTTCTTAAGAAAACGCTTTTCATGTTTCCCTCCCAGGACTGCATATTAAATGTGATTAAGTGTTCCTGTTCTACATTTTTTTCAATGTATAAATTATTTATCGACAATGAGAAATGCTTCACTTTGCCTGTTTATAAAATATCTACTTTAGAGCAGGGCTGCAGGATTCCAGACACCAATGTCCAATCAATTCTCTTTTCTGACATATTGACAAGAGTTCAGAGTTAGAGGAAGGAGCATAAACTTAGGGACAGTCCCCTGGTGAGTGCCCCTGCTCATGAGCTCTGCTGTGGCTTTCCTGTGAAACCTTTCCTCCAGATTAGTGTGCACTTGGTAGCAAACCAATGATGTCATTGGGGGAGGTTGTGGAGCCTTTGGAGATGGGGGAAGTAGATTGCTGGGAGTGGGTCTTGCGGCGTCTAACCCACCTCTACCTCCTTCAGTCTCTGCTTTATAATCCACCCAGGGTAAGCAAGAAGCTTCATGATTCTAGTGTTGTTCCTACCACCTAGCATTCCCCACCATGGTAAACTGTACCCTCTACCTTGAGCCGGAGTTACCTTAACATTGCTTCTCATCAGACAGTTGGTCACAGCATCAAGAAAAGTAACAAAAGCAAGTACAAGCAGGGAAGGGCATGATTGGGAGACTCCCTCCTTAGCTTCTCTGTCTTATTTTGATTTAAACAGATTCTCAGAGTCACCCAGACTCTCATGAGTCCTGATTGAACCCAGGCTCAAGCTGTCCATGATGGAGCCCTTGTTTAAGATACCAGGTCAGGCTGGGGTGAGGGAGTCACAGAACTGGAGACCTGGAATCTGTCTAGAACTCCTCTGCTGGCTTGCTTAGGGTTTAGTTTTAGTGGGGACAGCTAGGAGGAGGGAGGGTTGATGATGGATACCTTGCTTGATGACGATGACAATGATGATGATAACAACAACTACGATGACGACACTGATGGCAGCAACAGTCACTTCCGGAAGTGACAGCTGAGCTGGGCCTTCTATCTGAGACCCACCCCATATCCTAGAGTGGCTCTGTAATCTAGGTTTGCTTAGCTCAGTGACAGCATGTGACCTGGAAAGACAGAAAGACAATCAGCAGAAGAGACAGTTACGGGAACTCCAGGAAGACCCCAGTTGGAGACTGTGAGACCCTTCCACTAAAGCAGGACACCGCACATTTGGGGAGAAAACTGAATGTTGAGTCAGCAGAAAGGATATCCAACAAAGGATGCTTGAGGGATGCAGAGGCTTCAAAAAGCAGGTGCCACATTCTCTGCTCAGTGACCTCTTCGTGGATCATCTTGCTGTCACGGCGGCAGTCTTCAGTGCCCACTTTCAGGATTTCAAATCACCATGGAAACACACTTCCGGGTATGCCCAAGAAGGTGCTTCCAGAGCCGGATGGAAGAGCCACCTGACTGCAGACAGCACCTGCTGAGAGATGAGGGGAAGTGAACAGAGCACCAGCATCCATCCCACTCTGCCTCTCTTCTCCCAGCCTCCAGGTCTTCCAACCCTGCTTCCTGACTGCAGATGCAGTGTGACCAGCAGTCTCCTTGCTGCTGCTCTGCTCTGGCTTCCTTCCCCACTTTGAGAGCTGTCCTCTAAGCCTGGGGGTCCAGACAGCGCTCCTCCTCACCCCCTCTTTGCTTACATTGTCTTCCTTGAGTATTTTATCACAGTAAAGAGGCAAGGAGTGGGACACTCAGTAACACATGTCAGGTCAGCCAACCACACAATTAACTGTAGGTGTTGAACATCATCTATGAAGCTTCAGGGACCTGAACACTGCCAAGCCCTAGGGAGATGGGCTTCCAGGTAGAAATGAAGACAAACTCAACTGGAGCCCGGGGACAGAGTCTATTAGAGGAGTCTGAGTCATGTTCAGGTGGAAGGGGTCCAGGAGGAAAGAGTTTGTATTCACAGGACAAAGCAGAGGGTGACAGGAAGGGGCAGCAGGGAGAGCTGGATCCTCACTGACCCCAGGTTCTATTTTAAAGCAGGTCATGTCTGATTTGCAAGCTACTCCACCCTTGTCTTCCCTTAGAGCAGACTCCATTCTCTTCACTGTCTCTTTAAGTAACAATGTCCAGCCAGGAGATGGGTGGCAGTGCACGCCTTTAATCCCAGCACTTGGGGAGGCAGAGGCAGGCGGATCTCTGAGTTCGAGGCCAGCCTGGTCTACAGAGCGAGTTCCAGGACAGCCAGGGCTACACAGAGAAACCCTGTTTTGAAAACCAAAAAAAAAAAAAAAAAAAAGAAAGAAAAAGAAAAGAAACAATGTCTAGCTATGCCCCACCCCCACCCCCAAAAGCATGAAATCACTACTTTCATGTTTTACAAAAAGGATTTCACTAGCTTCTCATGGAAAAACAAGTATCTTAAAATGGAATAGAATAATTACGCATAAGGCTATTAGTGTGAGTACCTTGGTGAGAGGAAGACAGGAAGCCTTGGACACTGGGAACCTAGAGGCAGAGCTGCAGGCCAGCCAGGCACAGCCCTTCCTGCCTCGCCTCCACCCCAGGCCTGTGCTAATGGCTCCCATGACACTAAGTCCCTGCTAATCCTCACGGAATTTCGGAACCCGTGTTGCCACGTCCATTCCTTTCTGCTTCAGCACAACCAAGGAGGAAAACTCAGGATTGGACAAATCACTGTTGAGTGTGGAAAGGATGAGGATTGCGGGAGGGGAGAGCATCGCAGCCATCTAGAACACAGGACAACTCCTCGGGCTGAGGTCCTGAAGCCAACCTTGAACACTGGGTACAGAGATTGTCCCAGCACAGGTCTGGCCTTCAGATCCCCAGTGGAACCAGGAGATACCAGGGATGATGAGGGCATAGTACCCCAGGAGCCCACGACTTGCTGCTGGGGAACTCAGCATGGAATGAGCACTCGGGAAAAGAGCAGGGAGCTTATAAAACCAAACTATCTTATCATGCCACCCAACCGCCCGCCACACTCATAGGCGTTTTTCCCAGTGGAGACAAGAACTTGTGAAGCCCACACACAGATGTTCCCAGCAATCCATGATTGTGGAAGTTCAGAACAAACCAGCTGTAAGTGTGTAGATAAATCAGCTGTGTCCCCTCTAGAGGAACCGAATAGTATTCAGCAGGAAAAGTGAGTTGTCAAGCCATGAGAACCACGTGGGCCTAGTTTTAACTGGAAAAAAAATCCATACAGACCTTCTAGAAATGGAGACAAAGAGTCCCTGGTTGCCAGGAGCCTGGGGGCAGGGAACAGGGCCATGAGAACTCTTCCCCTATCCATGCTTGAATTTCGGTTAGTTGATCTTGTATGAATCTCGGGCCCATACTTAGGGGGTGTCACAGGATCACAGAGGGAACCTGTTGTGCCAATTTACCAAATCATCAAATTCTCATCAAATTCTGCCTTCTAACTATGTATGCCGTACACAGGAACCTAGGTTGCTCTCAACCTTGGTCAGAGAAGCTTCTGTTTGCAGCTGGCTGCAATCGATGCAAAAAGTCAAAATTGGTCAAACTGCTGAGAAGAGGCAACTGAGTGTTCAGCCCTAATCAGGACATCTTTATCAATGCTCCCACAAAGCTCAGGGAAGACTGTGAGAGAGGAACAGAAAGAACATAAGAGCTAGAGGATCAGGGGATGCTATAACGTGAACAGCAAGCCATGGGACTATGGTGCTCATGACTTCTCCAGTAGCTATAGCGACCCACACAAGACCAGTGCAAGACTGTAGACTCTTTATGCCTTTGGGGCCAAGCAAACAGAGCAGTCCTGTTGTCATAGCTGAAGTCCTACATCTAGGTGGCCTTTTGCAGGCTACCGCCCCTGCCTCCACTTATATTCAGCTACAGAATGAGCTGTCCAGTGCTACATGTCTTAGAATCCATGACCCAGTAGAGGCTGCAAAGCCCTTTGTGAGTCTGAGTTGTGCTTATTCTATTTCTGCCCCTGGTGCCAAGAGGAGCCTTGCTGGAACCGGATGAAATGTTAGACGTAATCAGGTTTCTACCCATGCGCCATATGTGAGCGGAGCACAATTGCATTTCCTGAAAGCCGACAGCTGTTCTGGGTGAGAGGGACAGCTCCCCACAGCTCCTTCTCTGTTCTGGGAACGTTTGACTGATAATCTGTAGTTCACAGAGGCTCCCCTGAGAGGAACCGATCCCAAGGCCCTAATGAGTCCTGAGTGTCAGTCTGGTGGTGTCCCAGAGGCAGCTCACCTTGCTGAGAAGCCAGAGCTAGGCAAGGCTCAAGTGATGGGTATGGGTCTGATGCCAGGGCAACCACTTGGGGCATTTTTTTTCTGACCACAGGTCATGGTAAAGAGCACCTTCTGTAAAGAGGAAAGACTGAGCAACCATGGGTGACTCCTCAGAATGAATGAGTCTGGGACTAGCTGGGCGTTGAAGAAAGACTCACCCTGCTTCTCCGGACAAGGGACGTTGTGGATCCCGGTGTGGTACATAGCCTGAATGTTCTCTGCAATGTTTGTAGCTTCAGCTGATGGTCCCTGGGTAAACCAGCCTCATAAACAGCATCCTGGTTTATCAGACCTGGAGGTACCTGCAAGGTCTTTCATGTGTGAGTTATCTCTCTCCTAAGCCAGATGGGCTAGAAGTTCTCCTGAGATGGAAAGAAACACTGGGCTCTATGGCAGCCCGTGCAAGAGCCACAGAGCAAGGAAGGAAACCTAGATCCTGGTATCAATCCTCCACTGACTGCCTTGATGTGGAAATGGTTATCAGTCCCTCAAACCAAGGATTCACAGGTCCACATTACATACAGACCAGAAGAAAGAAAATAACAGATTGTAAAGCCCGAAGACTTCACTCAGCACCCGCCTGCTCTGTCTAAGAAGGAGTGTTTTCCCACGCACAGCACCAGGTATTTCATGCCTGGTGTGGGTGGGTGATTTGTCCAGCAAATTAAAATTACAAGAAGGCTTATGGAGAACAGCAGGCCGTGCGCCCCTCCCCCCACCCCCCAATGATGCAGTTGAGAGCAATTTTGCCAAGTAAGCAAAACCGTCAGAGGCTACCAGCCGAGGCGGGGAGGGGCTGAGAAACTTTTTAAAAAATTGCTTGGGCGAATGGTTTGCACCCTATCAATGTGACTTATTTTCAGTTCCGTGTTCCCCGGTGGCCATCCTTCATCCGGGGAAGGAGTAGAGGGTTGGCGGCAGCCCAAGAGCCTCGCTGAGCATTCTCCCTATTGATTCTTTAGAACTCCTTGACTAATAGGGACCATTTGGCAGTGGGATCTCAGGGGACCAAGGAGGCTCGAGGGTCCAGTGTTGATTCAGGAGCCAAAATGTTCGTTCCTGGAAGAGGGGTGGGGAAGAAGTGTCTGATGTATGTCTCCTCTTTTGTGTAGATAAATGCCCCATCCAGGTGGGGCGTCTTACTTTACAGAAGGCATATTACTCACGGGAACATTCTAGAAATGTCTCACTGTGGTATATTAAAAAAATCTATATTTGGTCTCCATCCCTGTTTGCTGGAAGAGCTCTTCGGAGCCTTGAAATTTCCAGTGTTCTTAGAGGGTCTTTTGTTAATCTTAAGGATCCCTTTCTCCCACACCCAAGTCCACGCCAATGTAGGAATTTGGGACTGGCCCTGAAAGGCTGATCAGGGAGCCTCTTGAATAGAGTGTTCGAGGTTGGAGTCCTCCCTTCTGCTTCCCACCTCCCCGACTGCTGTGTTCCAGGAAGCAAGCAAGGCTAGAGAATGAAACCCTTGCTTTAAAGTTTTATATTGTAATGACATTTTGACATTTTGCTTGTTTGGTTGGGGTGTGTGTGTGTGTGTGTGTGTGTGTGTGTGTACATGTTGTGGTCAGAGAACTATTTTGTAGGAGTTTGTTCTCTCCTTATAGTTCTGGGGGAGGGGCTCGGGCCATCAGGCATAGGGGCAATCACCCTTACCCGTTATAGATCTTACCAGCCCTCTCTCTGTTTTATTTTTAATTAGCTCAGTTATGCTTATTTAATGGTCAACAGTATGTTTTGGAATTATTACACGTGAGCTGGCGATAAGAACCTTTCTATAATACCAGACGTTAAGGAAGCTGAGGCAGAAGGATTGCAAACCCAAAGCTAGCTCAAGAGTGAGCTCTTGACCAGCCCCAGCAATAAAATAAGACTGTCTCAAAACTGTAAAACCTTACAGAAAGTCTGAGAATGGGGGGCTTGGTGGTAGAGTGTTTGCCTCGCATGTGCAAGGTCCTGGGTTCAATATCCAGCACTGGAGAAAGGAAAAGGACTGTATTAGTTACTTCCCTGCTGCTGTGATAAAAAGACTCTGAGCAAGGGAAGCTGTAGAAAGAGGGGTTTATTCGGGATTACCGTTCCAGAGGTCCATGAGTCCATCATGGAGAGGCATGACAACAGACAGGAGGCATGGCTGCTAGAGCAGGAAGCTCAGAAAGCAGATTTCCATCCACATCACCAAGCCGAGAGATAGATCAAGGTGGAAGGAGGATGAGGGTATAAACTTCCAAAACTGTTCCCAGTGCTTCCTCCTGCAAGGCCAGGCATCCTCAACCAGTGCCACCCACTGGGGACCAAGAGTTCCAGCGCCTGAGCCAGTGGTGATGTTCTCATTCAAACCACTATGTGTAAACGTGTGGAACGTATAGTTAACGTATAGATTAGCACACCATGCTGGCTTGCTTTATGTCAATTTGACATAAGTTAGAGTCATCTGAAAAGAGGGAAGCTCCACTGAAAACAACGTCACCATAGGTCTGACTTTCAGACATTTTCTTAATTGATGAGGGAGGACCAGGCAGCCTATTGAGGGTGGTGCTATCTCGGGGCTGGTGACCCTGGGTTGAGCAAGCCACGAAGAGCAGGCCAGTAAGCAACACCCCTCCATGTCTTCTGTATCAGCTCCTGCCTCCAGGTTCTTGCCCTGCTTGAGTTCCTAACCTGACTTCCTCCGATGATGAACAATGTTGTGGAAGTGTGAGCCAAATCAACCCCTTTCTTCCCAAGTTGTTTTTGGACATGGTGTCCCATTACAGCAATAGAAAACCTAACTAGGGCACTATACACTTCTCATTAAAATCACAGGGACAAGGAGCTATCACCTCAGATCTGATGCCTGGCTCTCATCAAAAGGTAAGTAAGAACAAGGTGGGGAAAGAGAAACCTCTCACTGTTCATAAGGATTGACCTTAGCACATACATGTGTAAGACAACAGCCTGAGTGTGGTGGTTTGAGTAGGAATGCTCCCCCATAAACTAACATATTTGAATGCCTGGCACTATTAAGAGGTGTGGCCTTGGAGGAGGTGTGGCATTATTAGAGGAAGTATGTCACTGTGGAGGTGGGGCTTTGGGGTCTTAAAATACTCAAGCTACACCACTGTCAAACACATCCAGTGTTTCTGATGCCCGTGGATCAAGATGTAAAACTCTCAGCTCCTCCAGCACCATGTCTGCCTGCACGGTGCCAAGCTTCCTACCATGGTGATACTGGACTAAACCTCTGAAACTGTAAGCCAGCCCCCATTAAATGTTTTCATAAGAGTTGCCTTGGTCACAGTGTCTCTTCACAGCAATAAAACCCAAACTAAGATGGTAAGAATTTAATGTTAGAGCCCACATGTTCACCTAGCAAATCACCTCCTGGAAATATACTTTAAAAGTGGAAATGTAGAGTTTTGACCACTGTCTTAGTTTCCTTTCTTGTCAATGTGATAAAATACCTTACCCAAGCTTTAAGCAAAGGGCATAGATCAACTCAAACTTCTGGTTCTGGTCCATCATTGCAAGGAAACCAGGGTGGCAGGAACTTGAAGCTGCTGGTTACATCCTCAGTCAAGGACAGAAAGTGATGGGTTGATAGTGTGCCCTCCCTCTCCCTCTCCCCCTCCCCCTCTCCCTCACCCTCTCCCTCTCTCTCTCCCTCTCCCCCTCCCCCTCTCCCTCTCCCTCTCCCCCTTTCCCTCTCCCTCTGGCCCTCTCCCTCTCCCTCTGGCCCTCTCCCTCTCCCTCTGGCCCTCTCTCTCCCTCTCCCTCTATTCCTCTCTCTCCCTCTTCCTCTCTCCCTCTCCCTCTCTTCCCTCTCCCTTTCCCTCTCCCCCTCTCCCTCCCTATCTCCCTCTCCCTCTCTTTTTCCCCCTTCCCTTCCTCTTCTCCCCATCTCTCTCCCTAGATCATATACCCAGACCATGCAATTGTGCAGGCCTTCACAAGTCAATTAATCCAACTAATAAAATCCTTTGCAGGCATTTCCACATGCCCACCATCCTCGCTGAGACTCCCCCAGATGATTCTGAGTGTTTCAAGTCGTCACAATTGGACATCTTTATTCCCATGTGTTGCTTTCGGAATCATGAGTTCCAGGACAGAGAGTCAGCCTAAAGACTCCTCCACAGACAAATGGATGGAGAAACAAAACAAGACTGTGGTGGTGGGGATATGGCTCACGCCTAGAATCCTCTTCACTTAGGACTCTAAGGCAGGAAAACGGACATGAGTTCTAAGCTAACCTGAGCTACATTCTGATTTACCAGACAGCCTAGGCTACCAGGTGAGACCATGTCTCAAAAATAGTGTGTGTGTGTGTGTGTGTGTGTGTGTGTGTGTGTGTGTGTGTGTGTGTTTGTGTGTGTGTGTGTGTGTGTGTGTGTGTGTGTGTGTCCTCGCTTGCCTTGTTGCAAGGAAGGCAGGACTTTGAACTCAAGGAATTACTGGAAAAGAACCCCACAGAAAGCCAGGGAGGGAGTCCCAGAAAGTTACAAGCGATATTCCAGCTACCCTAACATCACAAGAAGACATTTCAGTGACAAGACTGGCCTGCCAGACCTAGTTCTCCTCTAGATCCTCTGTGGCCTCCCATTTGGCAAAGGCTCTGTGGGAACCAGGTGGGCTCACCCCTGAGAGTGGCAGGTAAGCAGTCCTCAAGAGACCCTTTCAAGGGGGCAGGACAGCAAAAGCTGCTGGGAGGAAGGGTCCTCTGATAAAAAGATGGCTTGCCTGCATCTCTACATCTTTCAAACAGCTTCATCATGACACCAGGAAAACCTTTCCCCTAGGAAAGATGCGTTTGCACTATATATGTGCACATGCCACACACACACACACATACATACACACACACACACACACACACACACACACACACACATATACATACTCCATACACACTGAGATGGTTTATATATGCTCGGACCAGGGAGTGGCATTATTAGAAGGTGTGGCCCTGTTGGAGTGGGTGTGGCCCTGTTGGAGTGGGTGTGGCCTTGTGGGAATAGGTGTATCACTGTGGGTGTGGGCTTTAAGACCCTCATCCTGGCTGCCTGGAAGCCAGTATTCTGCTAGCAACTTCCAGATGAAGATATAGGACTCTCAGCTCCTCCTGCACCATGCCTGCCTAGATGCTGCTATGCTCCTGCCTTGATGATAATGGAATGAACCTCTGAACCTGTAAGCCAGCCCCAATTAAATGTTGTCATTTATAAGACTTGCCTTGGTCATGATGTCTGTTCACAGCAGTAAAACCCTAAGACACATACACACTCATATATACTACATATACATCTTATACACACACGCACAAACATATACATACACAAACCCCATAAACACACAAACACACACATGCATACCACACACACTCACACACTACACACACCCCACACATATACACACACTTGGACACATGTGTCCCCTGTCTGACTAGAGACTTCAATAGCCATGTCTCGATGGAGAATGATGTCATGTTCCCAGGGAAGCTACACACACCTTCTCTGTACGCTAAACCACCTTCAGAAAATTCTCAAAATGACCACAGTGTGCATGCACAGAGACGGCTCTGTTACTCAAGGAAGAGCAGTGAGGAGAGTCTGCACTCTTAGTATGGCTGAGTGTTTTTGAAATGTTTTCAGTCTGTACTTGGCACCTCCAGATACAAAGAGCTGACTTTTCCCGCACACCCCACACTCAACACACACACACTACCAATAACCACAATCCAATTTCCACCAGACTAACGGCAACATTCAACACACCCAGAGTATGGAAAGCCAAGGCGTGTACTGACACCTTTCTTTCTGTTGGATTCAGACCTCTTTCCCAACTGCCAGGGGCGCCGATGAGCCTCACACAAGCTCAGCTTCTAGCCCAGAGTTTCAATTCCAAACTCAGAATTAGAAAATTGAAGTTGGCCCAAAGTGCCTTATCCCTGCAGGAAACAGGCAAAACTATTCTAAATGTAAAAACATAAGCTGTGAATGCACACAACATAACACATTCTGGAATTAAATAAAGATACATAGGAGAAGGCGAGCCAGGAAATAAAAATATTTCACACACTTTATATTCACGCAAGACATCAGAGTGGGCCCACACAAGGGGAACAGGGAGTGGGCAGCTGCAGAGTGCATGATTGGAGCCAGCCAGCCACTGGGATGAGGTCAAGCAGGCCTCAGGTGCAAGTGCAGACCCCCATATAAGCAATGGGTACCGGGCAGTTTATTTGAAAGGGAATGAAGACCTGGAGCGAAGGCTCAGCGAGTAAAGTGCCTGTCACACAGCAGAAGGACCTGGGCATTCTAATTCTCAGGATTCAGCAAAAAGCCAGCTATGTTGTACGTCTGTCATCCCAGCACTGGGGCGGTGGAGACGAGCAGCTGTCTGGAGCTCCATAGAAATCCAGCCTGGAATGGGGAGAAGGCTCAAGCCCCGTGGGAGGGGGACTTTGGCTGGAAACCAGAGGTGCAAGGTGGGCAGACATCAGGCACATATGGTTCTGGATCACCCTCTCTCTGAGTGGAGGCCAGGTGGTGCCAACACATGGTGCATCTCTAGGTAGAAGATTGCCCCAGGAGTCTGGGAGTTTTGTTTATCATAACAATAGCCTAGCTGTGCCACCAGCTCTGAAACTTGTCAGCTTTTGTCCCCACAGCCCATCATCTCCAAGGCCCACTGTCACTATAACCCACCATCCCCACAGCCCACTGTCCCTGCAGCCCAGCAACATTGCAGCTGTCCTCTGGTACCAACACCATGGCCCCCAGTCCCTTCTTGCTTGAGAGACGTCTCTGGTTTCTGCTGGCTCTACCCATATCATACAGATGTAGTGGGGCATCCTTCAGTAACTGCCTCCCCGTAAGGCCAGTGGAAATCCTGAGTTAACATATAAAAGACATGTAGCTGGAGAACCAGATACAAGAACAGTGGGAAGTGGAAGTCAAAGGATCAGTGTGCCACTAGTGGGCAGAGAAATGACACAAAATCTGCAGACGTGTGGGAGACCAGCTCTGTGGTAGGAATTCTTGTCATTCCAGCACTCCCTAACCCCTGACCGCCCAACCTGTGCTGGCTTTTCCTCACTTCTGTGACAAAGTAACTAGGGAAGGACAGGAGGATTCATTTGACTCCACTTTGAAGGCACATCTTGGCAGGGAATTCCTTTCTGCCAGATCTTGAGGCAGTGGGTCACATGGCATCTGTAGGCAGGAAGCAGAGAGGGATGGATCCTGGTGCTCAGTCTGTCATCTCTTTTTCATTGATTCCAGGCCATAGACCCATGGATGATGATGCTCACACCCAAGGTGCGGCTGCTCCCCCTAGTCAATCCCACACGGAGATGTGTTCCCATCTGAAGGACAGAGGTTCACTTGGGAACCTAAGTGAAACTGTCTGTGATAAGCCAAATAGTCATAGACAGTTTGGGTAACTAACAGAACATGGCACAAACCACGTGGGCAGCCCTACAGAGAGAGAGGGTGAAGACCTGTGAGTGTTCCTGATGGCTAGAGAGCAAGCATCACAGAAGAAAGGAGAGAAAACTGTTCTCAGCCCTCCAGCCCAGGATGGTCTGGCTCAGGTCCTGCATCACCTGGGAGCCAGGAGCACACGTGGCAGTGCCCTGGACATGATCTGGGGGGACCAGTGGACACGCTAATAAGTGCTGGGTCCCAATACTGTAACTTCTGCCTCCTTTCCCAAGAGAACCAGGACCTTGTCAGGGGAGAGGGCTCCTACCACTCGCCACTCATCAGAGAGCAAGAAAGGCCAGGAAGCTGTATAGGGCACTTGAGCAATAAGAAGGACCCAGCTTTCAGCACCTGAGACTACCAGTGGTCTCTGCCCCAACCTCATAAGGCCAGAGTTTCCCTCAAAGCCTGTACTGAAGGGGCCTGAACCAGCCCACAGAGCCACCATTCCATATAATCGTATAGGTCACTGACTCTTCCCAGAGCCCTAGTCCCAGGATTACCTCATTGATCACATCAAGAGCCTGGGGTGCAGAAAAGAAAACAAGCAATAAAAACACCAGAAAATGTTAGCCGGACCAGAGCCAGCCATGGTGCAATGGAGGCTCTAAGGTAGCTCTCATCCTGTGGGGACCCCTTTGGGGTTCCATTATATATCCTGCATATCAAATATATTTACATTTGGATTCATCACAATAGCAGAATTACAGTTATGAAATAATTTTATGGTTGTGGGGATGGTCACCACAACATGAGGAATTGGAGTAAAGGGTCCCAGTGTTAGGAAGGCTTGAGAACCACTATTCAAAGGCTTGCTCACTTCTGCCAAAGCTCAGAGGTGGGCTGCTAAGGTGTCCCCATTCCTCCAGAAGAAAGAAGGTGTGCCACTCAGGGATTAACCAAAGCTCCTCCCTCCTTGAGACCTGAGAGCCAGGAGGAGTGAGGGTGGGAAGGATCCTGGGATCCTGGCTCCTCTATAGGGAGACTGAGTGGAACATGGAAGAGAAGAGCTGCAGCACCCAAGGCTACCTGTGGGCTCCGTCCCAACCTCATAAGGCCAGAGTTTCTCTCAGAGCCTGCATTGAAGAGGCCCAAACCAGCCCACAGAGCCACCATTCCATAGCTGTTCACCAAGACTCAGGCTGTTATTCTCCTAGGGGAGGCCAGGCTTGAAGAAGCTTGATCCAGGAAGGTATCAACACCTCTGGGAGATATTGGGGGGAGGAGAGGGGAGGTGGAAGCAGGTTCCAGCATGGTTGCTGTAGCTAGGCCTTTCATATACCCAAGTACATACACTACGAAAGAAGAATGTCAACCCTTCAGGAGTCCAGCTAGTACTGCCACTCGGGGCCTGGACTGTGCAGAGCCTTCCACTTGTGGTTCCAGAATGTTCTCCCACAGCCCAGCATCCTGACTTGTCTCACATCCTCTTGCTCCTCACAAATCTGGCTACCAGGCTGTGGGATCAGACAGCTGTTGTATGTTCAGCCCCACCCACCCCCCCCCCTGCCCCGAGCGAGTAGTACATCACAGAGAGTGCGATGGGATCCCGTCACAGTGTTTATTTTTACGACGGGCTTACGATGAAAGGCATTGTTCCCATGGTGTTATTGATGGCTTGTGCGAATCTGCATTAAAAGTATCTATGATCTGGAAAATGTAATTTGTGTGAGCTGAGCTCGCCAGGTCTACGCCACAGCTCACTCTTCTAGTGTGTGCTCAGAACAGTGGAAAACTGACTCGTGAGCTCCCAGGGGTACCTAGTGAGGAATCACTGCCACCTAAGCCTCTGGAGTCTCCAGCCATGGAAGGGAAGAAGGAGGGAGAGTCTAGCCCAGGGGACGTGACCAGTAACAGAAGAGTGTGAGGTCCGTCTGCTCAGGGCATGGGCTTGCTCTGAAGAGGACAGAAGTCTGAGCCAACCTCATAGGGGAAAATAAATGAGTTTCCGTCAGCCCCACTGATGATTGACAACTAAGGATCTGGGGCCACTTCTATGAGGAAGTCCCTGGGAAGGTGGAAGAGGATGTCCAGCTGAACTCCAAAGGCAGCTACATTCTATCCTGGCTTGAGAGAGGTCACTATCAGGAGAAAAGAACGAGACTAACCCAGTAGTGTCTCCTGGTCAAGCTCCTCTGGAAATACTTGTGACACCCCTCAATGGGAGTTTACCTCTGAATCATGCAGGCGGTGGTGAAGGACACATGACAGCGCTTTCCTACAAAGAACAAGTTCTCAAGAAGGGCCAGGGACCCTCCAGGAAAGCTTGACCTTGGGCAAAACTCCAGGCCCAAAGTGTGAGCAGGGTTCCCATTGAGGTCTCTGCCACTTGCAGTCAGGGGCAGCCATCAGAAACTAAGATAGTTAGGGAGATTCTCAATAGAGTCCCCAAATCCACTTCTTAAGACAAGGAATAGGAAACAGGGTTACCTTGCTTCCCAGAGCCCCACAGACCCCCTGCTGTGCCCCAAACCCACTCAGTCATGACAGAAGTTTAGCTTTCTCCCCTTTCAAAGCCCCTGGGGTTCTATTTTATTACCCTCTCACTAACCAACTGCCCCCTCTTTATCTGCATCATAACTCACGGTGTGATTTAAATATTCTATGGTTAATAGAATTAATTACTATGGTGGCAGTTCTTTAACCAGCTCTTGCCCAAATAAAAGACATAGAGATGTTTAGAAGTATAATATGCTTTAAATCACTGGAGCCGGGCAGATATCAACCTTCTAAGCTATTTTGTCTGCTTTCATGCCTTTAACCCCAATATATTGCTTGCCATATGTTTCCTTTGAGCTGCTTCTGCATCATCAGGCTAGCTCTCATGGCCACAAGCTCATGGTCCATATTACCCTATTCCCTCTCTCTTCCTTCTCCCTTGTGGTCCCTGCCTGACACCCCAAGTCCTGGGAACCTTTAACCCTGCCTACCTCTCTTCTGCCCAACTACAGGCTGCCAACAACTTTCATTAACCAAACAGAGATAATTGGGGAGCACAGTTTATACAACAAAGGCTGGTATATGTGAAAATCCTGTCTTGGGGCCACCAGACCTTGGGATACAGAATTTAGCATTTGAGTACATAGCAACAGACCCAACCCCAACAGTAACTATCACCATCTACCAAGTCTCCTCCTCACAACTCTACCACCAGGAGATCTGGGTGGCCTGGGCCACGTTAATGAGTCTCTCAGAACCTGGGTTTCTTGCTGAACAGAGAGGCATGAACACAGACCACAACACCTACTTTCCAGGGCTCAGAATTAATGAGCTAATACGTATGGTGTGCTTAGCACCACAGGTGGCACTTGGGAGGTGGCATTGCGTGGTGTCTCGCCTCCCACACTCTCCCTTTCTTTGTGGCCTCGTTTTCCTGGCTTTCCCCAGCTTGTCTGGCCCCTTCCCATTCATCTCCCTGTATGTAGCAAAACCTCTGTCCCCAGCATCTCAGAAGCCATTACCTGTAGAATACAACTCGAAACACTCGCTGGTCCTTACCTTCTTGCACTCTCTGGAGTCCTAGTGAGTCCTAGGGCACCCATCCCACTTTTAACTACCTAACTTCCTTCCTGAGATACCTCTATACCCCAGTTCCTGCCATTCACATGAGGCTGGCTTCTTCCTCTGCACCAAGAGGCCAGCCATGCCGCCAAGGCTTGGCCAATAAGCACCCACCCACCTCCAGCTACAGTCTTTGGTATGACTTGGACACCTGACCCAAAAGGAACAAATTGAAAGTTAGGCTGAAGTTATCCATAGGCCTGATAGCTTTTCTGCCTCAAGGAAGTGGGGTGGTGTGTGGAACCACTGAGAACTTATTCAAAAGTGAGGGCTTTGGCTTTGTTTGGTTTTGTTTGAATAGAAAAGAAAGGTGAAAAATCCTCTTAGCATTGTATAGATATCTCTCTCTCTCTCTCTCTCTCTCTCTCTCTCTCTCTCTCTCTCTCTCATTATAGAAGTTCAATATTGATTTTTTTTTTTTACTTTTTTACCAATAACGTGAAACTCTCAAAAATGCTCTTTTAAAATAAAGGTAACCATAGCAACCAAAGAATCATTTATTAATGTATTGGAAAAGAATGCTTGACCCAGTGTGGGCTGCCTTGTTGAAAACTGCACTGTGATCCTCGAGAGATGGCTCAGCAGTAAAGAGCTTGTGCTGTTCTTGCTCAGGACCTGAGTTCAGTTCCCAGCACACATGCCGTCCAGCTCATGACTGCCTGGAACTCTGATTCCAGAGATTCTGATGAACGGTTTCTCTGTTTCGAAGGTGTTCGCCAGCCTGATGGTCTTCAGTAGCACCTGACTGGTATGGGGCTGAGAACCTCTGTGCTTAAACTTGAAAATGTCTTATTTTCTCCTCATCAGACTAAATTGTAGATTTGGAAAGAAGACCCCAAGATGAGAGACAAACTTTGAACTGTGTCATACAAAGGAACAACCAAAGACCATGATAGCTGTATTTCATTGTAGAGGGAAGGCCCTTAAGTTCAGAAAGGACATCATGAAATTGATGTTAACCTTCCAACATGAGCTCATCAACTGCAGATACAATCAAATGAGCATGCTGGTGTCCCTTGTCACACACTGTACACTTAACAGCAAATGGAATGCAGATGCCATTGCTCAGCAAACTTTATAATACATACCTCAGTTTCCCACTAATTACCTCAGCCTTTCTTTTCAGGGGTCTGCAGGCTTTCTAAGCCTAAGCAGGTTATTCGGAGTGATGAAGTTACTAGCACCCCCACCCCCACACCAGGGCATGGTTCATGGGAGACCTCCCATAAGTGTGGTGAGTCTAGCAGTTTCGGATCTATGGAGCAGCTATGGGTCCATCCCAGACGGCAGTTTTCAATCCTAGACCTAGGACTTCTCACCCCCAAGGGGCCAGCATCAGCAGCACCATGTCCCTTTGTTTGGTCTCTAGTCTCCATCGCTTCTTTCCCATGTCCTAGAGGAAGTCCTGCACCCAACTACACACCAACAGACTGACTCCTTCCACAGCCAATATGAAACTCTCCTGTCCTCACACCGACCATGGCTAGCCAAGGACAAAACTCCTAGAAGGCTCCCTGTGTAGAAGTCACTAGAATCTCCCAGACCTCTCCCTGGCTCCTATCTCCTCTGGCTCTGTTCTGAGATGACAGGGACAAAGAAGGGCCATTTAGGGTAAGCCCACTCAGCCAATCGGAAGCACCGCCTCGGAGGCTTACGCATCGGATGTTCCCATTCTGTTGCATTCTTTTCAAACATTAAATCTAATAACCCATTCTGTCTTCTAAATGAGGATTTGTAATGGCTCACAAAACACAGCAGAAGGAAAAAACACCCAGACAGCACAACGAGGGAGCACTAATTCCCAACAGCCAGAATCCAGGAGAGAGCAACTCCCATGGCTCATTCATACAGCCTGCAGAGAGAACACAGGGCTGGTACGGAGGTCCACTGGGCTGGCACGGGGCTCCGTGGCTCACAAACCAGCAAAGGACAGTCACTGGCAGGCTGTGACATAGGGAGATGAGGGCAGAAGGTTTCTCACACCTCAACCTTATAACACCTATAACAATGTCTAATTCTTAATCTACCCCTAGCATCTGCCAGGGGTTGGGGGGACTGCCCTAAATGCATGGTACTACTCTAGGCTAAGGTCAGACTGACTCAAATACTCTCATGAGGGTAGGTGCCCACCCAAGCTATCCTGACCACTCAAGGCAAAGGAGTCTGCAGTATTTGGGGTAACATTGGCCCTACTTATTCCCTGACAGTGAAGAGACATATACATCCCTGGCCAGACATATACACCCCAGGCCCTGCTTCAGTTTCCTGAGGCATCACTCCTGACCTGTGTGCTACAGGCACCCATCCGATAATAAGTACCAGAGCAACTACAGGGCCAGACATGGGATTCAATGAGCCACTGGCAGCTTAATAGCCTTGGACAGGGTGTATCACAGCCTCTCTTTCCTGGTTCAGAGGGCCCAGGAGGCTCAAAAACAGACAAGTAGCATATGTGTTCAATGGCAGACTCCAGCCAGCACATCTGCTCCATGCTCACATCCAGGCTCCCCTCCTGAGAAGACTGGACCACCATCTCCCATCCTGATGATTTTGACAGGGTGTTTTGAAGGATAACTTATTGAATACTTAGTCAGGTTTGTCAAATAAACAATTGGAAACAGTCTGCTTCCTTTCCCTGTCAGCAAGCACCCCGCCCTCGTGCTTGGGAATTCGGAGCAGACAGAGAGGATCCTGTAGCTTGCTCTGGCTGAAAGCAGCAAGCGTGGGCGAAGATGGAAACTGGAGCTGGCCTCAGGCGCAGTTTTGAGGGAGAGAGATTTGTCTTGCAAACATGCTGTCCACCCTTCCCAGAACTTTTCTGAGACAACAGGAGCCTTCTGGGTAGTGTGAGGACATGCATCCATCCACTCTTGTTAGAAGCCCAGGCCCCCGTTACTAGCTCAGAGACACACTAGCCCTACTTGTTCCCCGATGCTACAGAGGCATACATATTCCTGACAAGCCCCTGCCTCAGTTTCCCTGAGGCGGGAACATAAGGTCCTCATGGAAGCATCACTCTTGACCCATGTGCTGCAGGTACTCAGCTGATGGTGAATACCAGAGCATCTACTGGACCAGACATGGAATTCAATGAGCCACTGGCAGCTTAATAGGCTGCTGGAGACCAAGTCTCTCTTAAGATGATGACTGCCCCAGTGCTCTGGGGTTTGGGAGGGACAGTAGATCTGGTGGAGCATAAAGGAGTGTGCCAAAGAGTATTCTCTGGAGGACAGGGACAGCTGAGTATATATGAGTAACATGGAAGGAGCTAGGTGGAGGAAGAGAAGCCAAGTTCAGCAGGCAGGACAGCCCCCTGGCCCACCTGCACACTCTTCCCCAGTCCTGGCCATCCGATTCCCTCTTGAGCAGTCAGACATTGCCCCCCAAATTGCTATAGCTGCTCTTTGGGTACCCCATGAGTCATCACCTCATCCCCGACTTTGAGTTTCTGGTTCTCCCACCTTGCTGGTGACTGTAATCAGTCTTCTCCCTGTATTCACGTAGTCACTACCATCAGACCATAGATGGATCCTTTCTCCCTTTGTAGCTCTCCAGCCCCTCAGCTTAACGTATTATGATATTGGCATGCGTATCTCCATCACCAAGGCATTGCACAACTGCTTGCTGACCAAGTGAGTCATGCTTCAGTTGGGGAACAATAAGAGACACTGTGGGAAGTCAAGTGACCCTGTGGCTAAGCCAACAGTGCTTTGATGGAAGGAAGTGGATAAGGCAGGAGAGAGTAGGTGACCATGTGCCTGTGTCCTGAGGGCTCTGAGATCACTCCTTAGACTCATGGGTGGTCACTGGTACCTTCAAATCAAGCATTAGGAGAAATGGCTGTGCTTCGGGTGCTTCTGCATGCAGCTGGAAACCTTGACAAGAGAGTGAGACTCAGGACACTAGTGCTCACTGGACAACTAAATGTGATGCCAGAGGAAGGGGTAGTGGTCCATGGAAGAGGATGCCTGGCCTGCATCAAAAGCCAGTGGTGTCCATCCTCTTCTTCTCAGTTCCCCCTTCTCTCAGTCACCTCCCCATCTTATATAGCCTTTGCAAGTTCAGGCAATTCTTGGTCATCTTTACATTTACAAATTCTTCATGTCAAGTCGCATTGAGTGACAGCGTCTATCCCAGTTGTCTTTCCTGCCCCTGATTCTATTAACACTAATGCTCCATTTCTCTCAAAAAAAGCAACAGAAAAGTGATCAAGTCAGATTCCTGGTGCCCTACCTGTGGTTCTCAGAACACTTTGGACCAATCTCTGCTGCAGCACTCAGGGAAAATTGCCATCGATCTGCCTGTGCCCTTCCTGTGGTCATGAACTCATGGAGGTTGATTACATTCTACTCATCTATCTGCAGGCCCAGTGCCTGTCTCAGACCCTGTAACATTGCAAAGACTCAGTGGATGTGAAGAAAGACATGGTGAAAGAACAGACGGGCATGTGAATGAAGGGATGCATGCAGGTATGCGTGTGTGGACCTATGGATGAATGGGTTCATGGGTGAGTGGGATGGATGTGTGGGTGGGTAGACAGATAGATGTGAGGATGGATGGATAGATGGATGGATGGATGATGGATGGATGGATGATGGATGGATGGATGGATGATGGATGGATGGACATGGACATGGATATGGATGGATGGATGGGTGGTGGATGGATGGATGGATGATGATGGATGGATGATGGATGGATGGACATGGACATGGATGGATGGATGATGGATGGATGGACATGGACATGGATATGGATGGATGGATGGGTGGTGGATGGATGGATGATGGATGGATGGATGGACATGGACATGGATGGATGGATGGATGATGGATGGATGGACATGGACATGGATATGGATGGATGGATGGATGGATGGATGGATGGATGGATGGATGGATGATGGATGGATGATGGATGGATGGACATGGACATAGATGGATGGATGGATGGATGGATGATGGATGGATGGATGATGGATGGATGGATGATGGATGGGTGGTGGATGGATGGATGATGGATAGATGGATGATGGATGGATGGATGGACATGGATATGGATATGGATGGTGGATGGATGGATGGATGGATGGATGGATGATGATGGATGGGTGGTGGATGGATGGATGGATGATGATGGATGGATGATGGATGGATGGATGGGTGGTGGATGGATGGATGGATGATGATGGATGGATGATGGATGGATGGATGGACATGGACATGAATGGATGGATGATGGATGGATGGACATGGACATGGACATGGATGGATGGATGGATGGATGGATGGATGGATGGATGATGGATGGATGGACATGGACATGGATGGATGGATGGATGGATGGATGGATGATGGATGGATGGATGATGGATGGGTGGTGGGTGGATGGATGGATGATGGATAGATGGATGATGGATGGATGGATGGACATGGATATGGATATGGATGGTGGATGGATGGATGGATGATGATGGATGGGTGGTGGATGGATGGATGGATGGATGATGATGGATGGGTGGTAGATAGATGGATGAATGGTGGATGGATAGATGGATGGACAGGTGGATGATGAATGGATGAATAGATAATGGTGGATGAGATGAGTTTCTGGGAAAATAAGTGGATGGGAGAATAAATGGATGCATGAATGGATTGGGTGGATGAAAATGGATAGATGATATGAGAATATATAGATAGACAAAGATTGATGGATCAATTATTGGGTTGGTGAGTGGATAGAGAGATGATGGATGGATGGCTAAAGAGATAAGAGATGGATATGATAGATAAAGGAATGGAGAGATAAGGTATAGATGGATGAAAGAAGAACTATTTGAATGCTGGATTTAGTTTGGATAAACCATACATCTTTATAGTTCTGAGACCACTGCTGAGATTATGGCACACGGCTGTGAGGAAACACCCACATCTGCAATGATGTATTTCCCAGGAAGGGGGGATATGGATTGCCCTGAAAATTAATGAAACATATGCAAAAAATTAATGATATGAAAAATGGCTTATGAAAGCAGCAAATAGCTCCTATTGACCATATGCTGTGCAATTCTCTGCCTCCTAAATCATAATAAACTATTGCCTGGAACATGATCTGCCTTTAGTAGGGGCCAATTGTGTCTGGCTGTTCGGGTAGCCTCAATCAACCCCTCTCTGCTGTCAGCCTGCTGCGCCTGCCTGGTGCCTCTGAGCACAGGAACTTCACCCTCTTCACCTTCCCATGTGACAACGACAGCTTGAGGCCAGTCTCGAGGGTCATTTTGAAGAGGAGATAAGTATACCTTTAATAAGTTCAATGACTGTTGAGATGTAAATTACTACTCCACACTACTGATTCCATATTCAAGTTAATTCAAAGGTGAACCTAACTCACTTCATACGTGAATGAGGCTGTCTCTGAAACCACCATCTGCAAGCTACTCCAGGAAGCTCCCAAGCTGAGGGCCCAGAAGCAGGCAAACTACAGGCATTTACCATGATTCTTGTGTCTGTATTTATGTGTGTGTGCACATACATGTGCAGGTTCATGTACACATATTCAGGTGTGTAACTGAAGCCAGAAGAAGGTATTGGCTGCTGTGTACTGCATTGGATTTATTAATTTGTTTTTAGACAGAATCTCTTATTGAACTAGAACATGCTAATTATGCTAAGCTGATTGGCCAGCAACCCCAGAGGTTCTCCTTTCTTCTTTTCCCAGGCCCTGGGGTCATTGGCATTTACTAACACACAACTTTGGGGGTTGGAGGGGATGGGGAAGTTGTTATTTTTTTATTTTTGTTTTGTTTGTTTTTATATGCACTGAGTTTTTTTTTTAACATGGATACACAGCAAGCATTTCACTAAATGAGCCAACTCTCCTGCAACGTTAACTGTAAGGGTTTAAGGGCAGGTGAACCTTCCCTAGAAGAGCCATTCTGAGGCCTGTTAGAGAATGTGTGGGGATAATTTGGTTCTCATTCTGGATCTTTAGCCCTTTCCTTATGCACACAAACACCACACAAGTGCATGCATACACGAACACCCACACACACACACACACACACAGAGAGAGAGAGAGAGAGAGAGAGAGAGAACACTTCTTAGATAACCACGCCCCTGCACCAGGTGTTTCATCAGACTCCTAGTTTGATTCTAGCCTGAGATGACTCCTGATGCTCACCACCTCTGCCCACAGGGAGAGGCAGGTCAGGACTGACCTGACCCTTCAGCTGCAGCTGGCCTGGTCACTTCAGGGCATATTTCAAATGATGTTGATCTGGGCAGTACACCCACAACAAACACCACTGGGCCTCTGCTTGTAAGAATCACCATGTCAGCACCAGGTAGGCCTCACCCCTGCTTTTCATAGCAGGCAAAAGATGCTAGGGCCAGACCTACTCTAACCAGGGAGACAAGTGCTTAGCCTCTGTCTCTATGTCTCAATCCTCATAAATCCATAGCCTTGTGAGAGGACTGGATGTTTCTTGTGAGGATTGCTGTTATCTCCCCATTCCCCCTCTCTCTCCTTCTTCTTCTTCCCTTTTCCTCCTTCTTCCTTCTCCTTCCTCTTCCTCCTTCTTCCTCTTTCCTCTTCTCCTCCTCCTTTCTCTTCTTCCTCTTCTCCTCCTCCTTTCTCTTCTTCCTCTTCTTCCTCCTCCTCATCTTCCCCTCCAACTCCCACCCTTTCTCTACCTCTTCTCCTCCTCCTCCTCCTCCTCCTCTTCCTCCTCTTCCTCCTCTTCCTCCTCTGCCTACTCCCAGTTTGCCTGACTTTCTGGCCACCAGACATCTGCATAAGAACATCCAGTGATTTTGTTGAAAGCAAGGGGTTTCCACTCCCTGCAACAGACCCTCACACTTCCTGGAGTCTGCTTTCCCGAATGCTGCCTGCCCTCCTTGCCCTGCTGCTGCCCAGGCCACATTTTCCTCCATAGTCTTCAAACACCAGCAGGCACAACCTTGCCAGCTCTTCTGAGTGCTCAGAGAAGGCACCTCTGCCATTCTTATACCCCTTACCCCACGGTGCCCTCTGCCCTTTCACAAGGCTCATTTGACCCCAGTCTTAACACATTTCATTCATTCAATATCATCTCCTTCAGGAAGCTTCCACGTTTGCACAGCTTTGTTCTCTTAAATGCTCATATTCACACTGGTGCAGGCAAGCTTGTTATATTAAGAGAGAAAAGAAAACAAGGCTGAGAAAAATGGGCATCAGTAGAACGGCTAGATAAAACGTGAGTCCATTCTTGCAGTGGATGGAGTAGCATGCAGCCATCAGGAAGAATGGACAGAAGAGTCAACGCCAGCTAACCAAAAGCAAGAGCCAGTGCCTTTACCAAATTAGAAGCAAAATGAAAGGAAGAACATGACTATATAAGCTGATGTGCAGCCTTCAAGAGAGAAATTATTTTACATTTCAAATTACTCAATACAGTATCTGTTTCTCTGTCTCTCCCCTCCCAGATAAGACACAGTGTTCTCATTATATGTGAGACATTTCATTTAACAGTTATTCAATGGCATATAAACAGCCAGTGCTCAAAGCTCTTTGGATATATATATATATATATATATATATATATATATATATCAAAAGACAAGAAAATAACCATGTAAATCTTAACTGTTAAACTTGACACTGTTATGGTTATTTTGAAAGATGTGACACTTTAGACAAAGCAAGAAAATAATTATGTTAATAGTATTAGAAAGAAGATCTTTGGTGTAAGATAAAAGAGATAAAAGCCAAGATGTTAAATAGCAAAAAACAAATCCTGTACACACATATCTGAACTGGAAACATTAGGATAAATGTGGGTGTGATGCACACTCCTTTAGAAAAAAAAAAACACTCTTCTTGGCTCTCTCCTTGCAAAGCTTTAGAAACAATGATTCACAAGCACAGCATGAAGAGCCAGCAGAAGGATGCCTGGAATACAGTTCCATGAAAGAAGCTATGGGGCTTGGAAAATGGCCCAGGTAGAGGAAGCAGCGAATCAGCGTCAACTATCCTGTAAGGAAAAGATTACAGAATTATGGGAAATGTCCACAAGAGAAAGGGGTAGCTTACATACTCTTGCCAGCCCAACTCTGGGAGGATTTGAACTTTAACTTTAAAATAGTAAAGGTTTGGTGCATGTTGCAAAGAGCAGAAACCCATATGCATGCTAATGTGGGTGACTGGGTGGGCGCACAGATGCAAAGATGGACTGATAGATTAACAGATTAATGAATGCTTGACTGGGTGGGTGGGTGAGTGAGTGGATGGATAGTTGGATGGATGGATCAATAGGTGAGTAGGTAGATAAATGGATGGGTGACTGTATGAATTGATGATAGATGACTTTATTTGTAGATAGATGGGTGGATAGATAAATGGATGGGTGGGTGGATGGATCACTATATAGGTAAGCAGATGGATGAATGGATGGATGGATGGATGAATGGATGGATAGATGGACAGATCAATGGTGGGTAAATGGATGGGTAGATACAGAGACTGATGGGTAGATAGATGTATAATTAGATAGATGGCAGGTGTACACATGGATAAATGAATAGTTGAGTAGGTGGGTGTGTATATGGATAGATGATAGATTAATTTATTGGTAAGTGAATGGGTGGATAGACAGATGGATGGCAGATAAATAAATGCATATATTAATAGGTTCCTTACAACAGAAAACCAACTAGTGATTGGGGTAAGAAGGATGTTAATGGAATTCAAAATTTACTGCTTATTAACCACTGCAATGATAATTGATTTAAACAAGAGTCAGTAACAGGTGGTTAAAATAATCAGTGAAAGAAGAGTAACACAACATTTACAAAAGCCCACGTTCTCTCTCCTTGAGATCCCACATTGATACCATATGACCCTGAGGCACCTTCCTAAAAGGAATTCAGCCTCAGTGTTCTGCAGGAATTGCTTAACCTGAGTTCAATGCCGAGGAAACACCAGATAAATGGAAATGGAGGAGCATTCTCTAAGATTACCACCCCAAACCATAGTGTTTTGAAGGCAGAAGTAGGCTTAGCATCCATGTCAGATCAGAAGACAGGTACATACTTTCAAGGAGGTTTCTTCTTGATGGGACACTGTAGATTCTGAATAATGTCTCCATGAGGGTGGCACTATCACTCTGATCATAACTTGCCAAATTAAACAGGTGCTTGTGGTTTTGAGAAAATACACATAAAAGTAGTTGAAGGCTGAGGGGCAGCCACATGCAACATACTCTCACTTCTCACTTACCTCTGAGGTGGTTTGAGGAAGAATGGTCCCCAGGGGCTCATGGATTTCAATGTTTGGTTCCCAGGTGGTGGAACTGTTTAGAAAGGATTGGGAGGTGTGGCCTTGTTAGAAGAGTTATGTTACTAGGCCTGGGGCTGGCTCTCTCTCTCTCTCTCTCTCTCTCTCTCTCTCTCTCTCTCTCTCTCCTAATTCTATAAGCAAGGCCCCAATTAGCCCAATTAACTAAGACAATCTCAGAAAAGCATACAAAGTCCAAAGAATGGTGTACGTTCACTTCAGGAAAGAATTCACCCAAATAAAAAGAAACATTGAACAATTCATGTTGTAAATTGGTTTTGTTTTTTTAATTAAGAGATGTCCTAGCAATGTAAGGGAGAAACCTGGCTGCTCATGACTCGACAAAGCAATAGAATTTCCTTTCAGGACAGATGCTGAGGGGGAGATGCCACCAGCCTGTATTGGGGAGCAAGGGTTACATTAGTTATTTGAGAATTCTGTACAGTGTTTGGATCATATCCATCCCTACCTTCAAGTCCTCCAGATCTAGGTTCTCTTCCATACACACTCAATTCTGTGTCCTTTTTGAAAAGCCTAATCAAGTGCAGTTCATGCTGCTAAAATACTCCAGGGTATGTGGCTATCCACTGATGTTCAGCTAAATGGGATCTCTCTATCACATGAGCCTATATTTGGTCTCCAGGATTCTCTCTGAAAAGACCAATTATGGAAACTGTGTGCAGAGCAGGACAAGAGGCTCTAAGCCACCTCCTACCTGCCCACATGCTTGGAGTGTTCTAGAACACGAAGCTTACAAAAGTGAGGGGAAATGATATGAGCTAATATGAAGTGATGTGTGATGTATGTGCAGTGGAGAGGAGAAAATGTGCTAAGTGATCCTTTCCTGTGACAGATAAAAGATGAATAGAGGATGAATGGATAGATGATAGATAGATAGATAGATAGATAGATAGATAGATAGATAGATGATAGATACATATACTTGTGCATATCTGTACAGACTGATAGATGATATAGATAGCTAATAGATACGTATTCATGTGCATACACAGACAGTAGACAATTACAGTGGTTTGAATGAGACAGGTCCTCCATTAGCTCAAGCATTTAACACCTGGTCCTCAGTTGGTGCTACTGTTGGATAGGTTGCTGCAGGATGCATGTCATGTGAGGTGGGATTTGAAAGTTCATAGCTTTGCCCCACTTGCAGTTTGCTGTTTTTCATGCTTGTGCTTGAGGATATGATATCACAGCTTTCTGTTCCTGTTGCCATGCCTTCCTGCCATGGTGGACTTTAATCCCTCTGAAACTGTGAGCCAAAATAAACTCTCTCTTATTTAAGTTGCCTTTGCTCGTGGTGTTTCATCACAGCAACAGAAAAGGGGCTAATATAATAATAGATAAAGATAGATGATGACAATGATGATGACAATGATGGTGGTGATGGATAGATGACAGATAGATAGACAGATCGTTAATTGATAGATTGATAGACAGATAGATGATAGATTATAGATAGATAATAGATGATAGATTTAGAAATATAATGATAGATTAGATAGTTAAATGGATAGATA
Source organism: Mus caroli (assembly GCF_978045245.1). Lineage (NCBI taxonomy): Eukaryota > Metazoa > Chordata > Mammalia > Rodentia > Muridae > Mus > Mus caroli. The sequence goes on from NW_028227271.1 coordinate 17,483,120, forward strand.
GATCATAGATAGATAGATAGATAGATAGATAGATAGATAGATAGATAACACAGATATACATATATGCACATATATAGACAGATGATAGGTTGATAGATGACAGGTGATTGGTAGATAACTGGTCAATAGATAGATGAAAGATGATAGATTGATAGATAATAGAGAGGCAGATAAGAAAGAAGGGAAGAGTGGGGAGGATGATGATTACTGAATGTTAGACAGCAGACATGGCGCACTGTGACCTGCATGCTTGCATTCTAAAGTAGATAATAGAGGAGACATGTATTATACCCAGCATGCCTTGGATTCCACAGGAGAAGCCACACAGGTGAAGGGTGGGTGCTGTAGGTGCATAAAACTTCTAGAAAGGAGCCATCTTGCCACTCTTCTGGGGTCTGGGGGTGGGGCAGGTGACTTCTCGTACAATTTTCTGCACTGTTGTAATTTTTCCATGGCAGGCAGTAATTTTACAATATAAGACTAATATGCTTTTCAAAATAATGATGAGACTTTAAAACCTGGAAGAACATAAATTCTCCACAACAGGAGACTGATCCAATCAATTGAGGTAAGAGAAAGCAGCTGAGCCAACTCGGACTCAGCTGTGGAGACTGACACAGGTGACTGGAGCCAAGTGGCAGTACGAAGCCAGGGTGAGGAGTCAGCTGCCAGGTTACTGTGTCACAGGGCCCCAAGTCTTACACAGCCAGGGCCTGCACCTGCAATTTGGCTGTTTCCAGGTGAGGCACTTATAAATGACACCTATGGTTTTAAGGTCTGTTTTACCTTTAGTTTCCAAATTGTGCTCAGCGAATACAATCAAATTCTAATATTTTTTAAAGGCTCAACATAATCTGGTACCATGTCTTTTCCCCAAACAGGAATTACCTTCAAATCTCCAGCCCCTAGCACCATGGTTTGGTGAACACTTGCCAATCTGACTTGAGGTGGTTTGTCCAAATTAGTGAGTTTTGGACATGCTCATCTGATGGACATATGGCCTGCTCCTAATGAACCAAGCCATCTGCCTCTTCAGCACCAGCCACACCATCCATCCAGCCCTCCAGGGCCAACTGTTTGCAGGAGAGCTGCCTGCTGCCTCAGAGACAAATACCGCAGAGACAAAGGGCCCGGGAGCTGGCATAAAGCAAGAAGGAGACACAGGCAGAGTGAGCAGGAGGAAAGTATCACATCAGGGACCCAACAAGCAGGCTCTACCTGGGGAGTGGGGAGCACAGCTGCGTGGATGTGCGCTGTTGCTCTACCAACCACAGTTCACCTGCGATGGAGCAGGAACATGACAAGCAGCTTGCAGAATCGATGTTAATGAGACATGTAAGCAGTATTTCGAGTGTATTAGCTTCCTAGGGCTACCCCACAAATCACCACATGCTCAGCGACTGAAAACAACAGAAAGCTGCTTTCTCTTCATACTATAAGCCAGACATCTGAAAACAAGACATCCCTGGGTTTAACCTCTCAGACAGCCCCAGGAGAGGCTCCTGCCCACTTCTTACAGCTCCTGAAGGCTCCAGACACTGTAGGGCTCCAGCTAGGTGATGGTTAATAGTGACAGGATCTGTAACCCCTGAAGACAAACCTCTGAGTATGACTGTGAGAAAAGTTCTTGATTCAGTAAAGAGAGGGTGGAAGACTCGCCCTCAATCTGGGCGGCACCATCCCCTAGGCTGCAGTTTGGACTGAAGAAAAGAAGAAAGACAGCTGACCACCAATGCTCATCATTGCCTCCTGACTATGGGTACAATGTGACCAGCTGCCACACACTCTTGCCACCATAACTTCCCAACCATGGTGGACTGCACCATCAAACTATGATCCAGGACTAATCCTTCCTCCCTTAACTTGCTTTTGTCAGGTATTTGTTGCAACAGCAAGTAAAGTAACTAACACATCATCATGTGGTTTCTGTCATCTATAAGGACTCTTTCTTGGGACTTTGGGACTTTCTGACCCAGAGCAACATTGTTCAAGTCTTTCTTTGTCTTCATTGAATTCACAATACCATGTCTATGGCATTGTGGTTGTGCTTTCTGGTGAACAATCATTATGGGGGAAGACGTGGCACCAAGTCTCCATGATTGTCATCTGTTCCATGTTTTCCCTGGAGGAGCCACTCTTGGATGCGATAGCTGCATCTCTTCCCTTGGATGGGAAGGATCCATGGGCACATGAATTTGGAGACACAGAGCAGTGACAGGATCTGGGGAGGAGGAGGAGGTACCAAACACAACCATGTTCTATCTATGACTACTAAGGACTCTCTGACAGGATGCAGGACTCCTGGCATGGGCACAGAGGACACAACAGAAGTGTCTGGTTAGTCACATAGAGACTGTGGCAGGTGACATACAAGTAGGGATGCTGGTTCTGCTGAGCTGAGCTAGATTAGGTTCAGCTGGGCTGGGCTGGGCTGAGCTGGGCTGGGCTGAGCTGGGCTGGGCTGGGCTGGGCTGGGCTGGGCTGGGTTGGGCTGGGCTGGGCTGGGCTAGGTTGAGGGTAGGGGTGAAAGATTGGGCTGGATTGATTTGGACTGGGCTACAGTGAGCTGGATTGGGCTGTGCTTGGTCTTTTAAGAGGATCTCAGTGATAGTCTGCTCCAAACTCACAGGATGCCCCAGAGGTGAAGAAAGCTTATCCTTTCTGTAAAACACCGAGTTCTGCCCCTTTGCCACTGTGCAATCCCAAGCCAAACACTATAGCTCTCTGGCCTCCATTTCTTTGCTCGCAGAATAAAAATAAAACCCACTTCACATACATCCTAGGGCTTTGGGGAGAAACGATTAAGGGGACTTTAGGAGCCATGTAAAATACATTCTACTAATCAAGCATGAAGAGATATTTTTATAGTTGGTGCATCTGACCATTGGCCCATCTTCCTGACTCTTCTAGGCAGGGCACTCATCCAGTGTTGGAGCCAGCTGGGATGGTTACTGATGGGTGCTTTACTCTCTTTCAGGAAAACATAGACCCAGAAGCACTTAGGTCGTCATGGGTGCTACTGGGAGGCTCTCACAGCAGCTAATGCGAGCCTTCCCAGGCCTTCATCTATACAGACAGAAGTAAGATTTCCAAAATGTAGTGACTGAATGGGAGTTCAATATAGTTCACAGCTATAGCTATTCAGCATGGGGGCTTGGGGGTGGGAGAGGCTGCTTTGGGACACAGTAGTAGACCAGTCTGACCAGAGCCTCCCACTGTCTCCCCAGACCGCTCTAAGGACTTACCAATGGGCCCCAAAGCCATCGTTCTCGAGTCATAAAGAGCAAGTTCAATCGTGGTTATAGCATCAACACTTCCTGTTTGCCACTGTGTATTTGGGCAATTGCGAGGTGTTACTGATTGGCAAATTCAAACACATATTGTCCTTAATTTGAGGTTAATTATATATAACATTTCAAAGGCGGTAATCTCATTAATTTTGATTTGCTTCTAACAGTATTAAAGCATGCCGTGGAAGACTGACTCTATTAGAGTACAGCGCAGGGGGAAGTCGGCTTTTCCGGTGTTGTTACGGGTGTTTTATTAGCCATGGCGAGCCAGCAAGGATGCAGATGGACTGGCTCCAACAACAACAGGCTGTGCTTTGGGTGGCCACTGGCCACGTGTGCACCTGTCCCAGCCGGATGGAAAGAGGTGCTTCACAGCAATTACCAATAGGTAAATAAGGCAAGGAGAGCCATGGCATCCAGAGCATGGTATAATGAGAGTCCGGTTAACAATTTCCTTCTATGCACAGGAAGAAAGGCACCTACTGGCCTGGCTGCTTCCTTTCCCTATGGAAGGCTGTTGTTCTGTTCAAGAGAAGAGTGGAGACTCACCTGGGTGGTAGCCAGCAGATGCCAAGAGGTGCCAAAGGCTGTATGCCCAGGCTTTCCTCAGCAGGGATGATGGGGAACATGGATGGTCCAGTATCACACCTACAGGCAGCATACCTAGATGATGCTCCTGACAGGTGTTGTGTGGGTGTGGCCACAAGAGTAAGTTCCATTATAATTAACTAGCCTATAGCCAATCAACTTTTTTTATTTATTAAAATGCATTCGTACAGGACAGGATCAGGGTTGCAACCGGAAAGAGGCAGTGAAAGCAATGGTCAGCAGGCCTCAGAGAACAGGGAGCCAGCAGAGTGGGGTGAGCAGGTTCTTATGCACTCACTAAAGGGACAAGTGTCAGCAAACAGGCAGCAGGGCTAAACCTCTGACCCCGAGGGCCATGGTCAGCAGTTGGAGCTTTACTGTGAAATTCCAAGAAATGTAGCATTTTCCAATCTGGTCAAGTTACTGTCATAATTAAAACCAAACTCCTTTACTAATGAAGAAGAAAGGAAGAAAGGTCTTTGCTCCAGAAAAATCTAATTTTTTTGTCTTGTTCTGGCTTTCACTGTGTTGCTCAGGCTGGTCTCAAACTCAAGAGCTTGAGTGGCACTCCTGTCTCAGTTCCTGGGCTAGCTGAGACTCCAGAAGGGGCCTGGGCCTGACTCCATACTTTTGATCCCTAAGATAAGCTGGCGACATGGTTTTGCTGATCCATCAGTGACAAGAAGTGCTGAAAACACAACCAGAGGCCACCCAGGAATCAGCTATAAAGCAGAGGCCAGATGATAAGGGGCCTGGAGCCTGTGTTCCATCCTAGGAGAATGAATGGTACCCACCCTGTCTCACACATGCACACACACATGTACATATGCACACATGCATGCATACATATACATGTTCACACATGAACATGTGCATGTGCATGCACACTGGCACACATGCACACTGACACACACGTGCATACACATGCACACATTCACACACACTGGCACACAGGCACATGCACACGTGCATGCACACATATGTACACACACATGCACACACAAATGTACACACACACACCTACCTCCAGGCATCCTGTCTAGGGACACTAACAAAGAAGGGTTGACCAAAGCAGGGCTTCACCTGTCACTCCTACTCTGGGGCCTGTCATCCTGCAATGCTCAGTTAGAACTCTTCCTGTCCCAACCTGGAGGCTCTGAGTCCTTTGTTCCCAAGCCTCTTTTCCCAGGACATCTCTATTTGAATGAGCTGAGCTTCTGAGTGATCATGACAATTAAATCAAGCAGGCATGGGGACAGGCTGGGAAGGAAGGCCCAGGGGCCAGGGGGTCCACAGGGTTGGGTGCTGTAACACAAACTTACATGTTCATTCCACACAGTACACACCCTAGCAGACCCACCCAGCGACAGAAAAGTCAAGGGCAGATGGGGCAGGTCCTAGCTGCTTGACCTGTGACATGTACTGTGACCATAGGACAGAATCGTGTACCTGAGAGAAAAAGCCAAGTGTTTGTGGATTTGGTCTAATGCTTGTATTATATTAATTGGGTTCCCAAAATTGCACAGGAATCTGCATGTAAGATGCTGAGAATCCCTGGCCCCAAGTTGGTAAATAAAGTTGCCGGCACCCAATGGTTGGGTAGGGAGACAGAGAGAGAGAGAGAGAGGATTTAGAACTGCCATTGCCTGGAGAGGAATAAGGACCAGACCTGAGAGCTGTGGAAGAGAGAGCAAACCAATCATGTAAGAGCCAGAGAAGAGAGGCCCCAGGTCCCCGTCCCCAACTGGGTCTAGGGCAGCAAAAATGGAATATATATTATAATAAGTAATAACTTATGAGTATTGGAGGGGAGGTGTTAGCCACATTTGGGAGTGGCCCAACCATTGAGCTGCTTAAGGCATATGAAAATATAAGGCACCATGTGTGTGCGTGTGTGTGTGTGTGTGTACATGTGTTCATGCTTTGTTAACTGCATGCATATAGGCACAGGCTAAGCATGTATATGATTGTGTTTATGCTGTGAATAAACATGTCTGTATGTGTGTTTCTATGTGTGTGTGTGCTGTGTGTAACAACTAAATATATGTGTTGTATATAAGCAAATGTGTGTACATACAATATACAAATGTGTCCATTGTATGTAAGTGCCCATGTCTATGTGAACACTGTGCATATGTGAGAGAAAGTACATGTATATGCCACAGCCATCTCTTCCTAGAGTCCGAGGCTGGAGAGCCAAGGTCACAGCTTCAGATCTAGGTCTTACTAGAGCTGATTTCTTATTCATAGCTGGCACCTTCCCCTTGTGTCCTCCCCCTGGTCCCATGGTTGATGGAGTGAGTGTGCTTTCTCAGGCTCTTTACAGAAGGGTGACAAGCCCTCACCAGTCACCACCCAAGAGCCAGGGAAGAGTGGTCCCAGGTCCCCCTCCCCAACTGAGTCTAGAGCAGCAAAAATGGAATGTAGATTTTAGTAATAACTCAGGAGTATTGGAGGGGAGGTGTTAGCCACATATAGATTTGGGAGTGGCCTAACCATTGAGCTCACCATCTCCCAAGGGCCCCACTTCCCAACCTTGGGATGAATATGCCAACGTAAGATTTACAGGGACACAAACATTCAGACCAGGGAAATTTAGCTCCACCTACAGCTTCTAATGGGGGAGGTGAGGGGGATGCATTTTAGCTATGCAAGCAGTGGCTGGTTGTGGCTAGCAAGATGAACAAGTGTCTGTTGGGAGGGGGGAGGTGAGAGAGACTGCAAGTGGAACCATGTAACTAAAGTTTGGCTTCGAATAAAGCTTCCAGAAACACAGAGGTGGGCAGTGCAGTACCATACAGAAAGATGGCTCCAGGCAAGATTCCCCACTTGCTCACCATGAACCTCTGATTATTTCGACCCAGTGTAGAGTTAGGGAAACTGCAGGGTGGGCTAGGTGAGGGTGAGGGGTTGTGTTGAGACTGTGGGCACAGATACAGCTAACAAAATGAAGAGGAGAACTGGACTTTCTGGATTAAAGAACAGTAGCCTCACCTGAGTTGTGGTTGAAATGGGAACCCATGCATGGATCTGAGGCTGAGATAGGGTGTCCAGAGGAGTCCCACTCCCACACCTGACTCCAGCGCTGCACAGCAGCAAACAAGAGACCAGATGGGCCAGCAGATACATCTAGGTTACAGGAGAAGCTGTCTCTGCAGGTGACAGGCCCTATAAGGAAGGCCAAGTAAGTGGGTATGAAGTCAGGACATTGGTGGGCTCGCTTCTCCCTCTCAGCACAGGAAACCGGATAGTAAGCTTCCAGTAGCTAGAAGAACATGTTAACCTGAGGCTGGAAAAGAGAGACCCAGACAGAGAGGGAGACTGAGAGAATTAGCATAAAGGGCTGTTTCAAATCAAAGGGAAAGGGAGCAAATATTTCAATCAATATAATTAGTGTAATTAGCCCTTCGAGGAAACAGTAAGGCAGATCTGTCTTTTGCACTGATACCAAAATAGGTCCCAGATGAATAGAAGATTTGAAGTATTTTTAAAAGCTTAATCTGTGAGGCAATATTTACTTTTGTAATCTGCAGAGCCAGTGTGTTCCTTCAATCCCTGGCTTGTGGGGATCGCATTTCTCTTCCTGTCTCCACCAGCAAATCTATGAAGCAACAAGCGTGTACCTTAGCTCCATGACAGCCAGAACCCATGTAAGAAAAAAAGGAAGAGTGTCCACGTGAAAAAGTCAAGCAGCAGACAGAGAGCAGAGTGGTCTGCCCATGCTTGAAGGGCTCCTGGAAATCCTTTAAAACATGTGGTGGCAAAAGAAATCCCAAGAGAGAACATAGGCCACAGATTAGGATATAAAAGGTGCCTTCAGCCTCAATGCCCGTTAAATAAAGAATGAAACGAGACAGAGGCTGGCGAGTTAGTCCGGCAGCTAAGAGTGCTAGCTGCTCTTACAGAGGACCTGAGTTCTGCTCCCAGCACCCACATGACTGCCTATGTGTAATTCCAACTCCAGGGGATCTGATGTTCTCTTCTGGACTCTGTTGACACCTCCTGTGCTCACCTGGCCATATGCACAGAGACACACCCTTATACACAATTCAAAATAATACTTGCAAGTAAAACAAAACAAGGCAGTATGTTCCCTGTATTGGTAAACAGTAACCTGGCATTTCTATCTCTTATCTCTCTGCCTTCTGGTTTCATTTCTCAGTAGTAGTCAGGCCTTGCACTCTGTCACTAGTATTCATGGGATTGGACAAAACTAGGTCTGCACTGGGAATGAGGATTTTGAAAAGACACAGCTGAGTGTAGTGTAAAAGCAAAGAGGTAACAGCCACACTCCACAGAAAGAGTCTCAGTGCTCCAATGTCTGGGATGTGTGTATGTATGTATGTATGTATGTATGTATGTATGTATGCATGGATGGATGGTGGATGGATGGATGGATGGGTGGATGGATGAATGGATGGATGGATTGATGGACAGATGGACAGACAGACCGATGGACAGATGGATGAATGGATATGTGGATGGATGGACATATAAATGAATGATGGATTGATGAATGGATGGATGGATGGATGGATGGATGGATAAATAGATGGACATATAGATGAATGATGTATGGATAGACACGCTGTGGCCTTCAAAACAGATTTGACTTCAAAGGGGAAAGGAAATTCTGACCCCCCCCCCACCACCACACAGAAGAACTTTGAGGACACTAGGCTGAGTAAACTAACCCACTCACAAAAGGAAGATGTACTCTAGGACTCCAGTTACAGAAGAGGAAAACTCAGAGAGAATGGGGGGCGCAGAGTGAGCAGTATCTGCACTGTGGATGGGTGAGGTGATAGAGGGCTAGAGGAACCGAGTTTGTCTGGAAAGATGTGATGTTCTACAGATGAGGGCACCATACCATAGAGTGAGTGTGCTTGCTGCTTCTCACTTGTGCCCTTCTAGACCCTTAAAATGGTAGGTGTTGAGCTGGATGTAACTTGTCTCAACTGACACAGTAAGTCACTAAGGAGCGTCTGTCTGTCCAGGAATGGGAGAAGCTGGATCCTGGATCCAAGGAGATCTTGTTCCTCCAGCCTCATCTCCCCACACCCCCAGCCTCCAACTGTCCCCACACATGCTGCCAAGCAGCCTCCTGTACAGGAGAAATCCTCGGGTGACATTTTTGCTTGCCTAGGTTCCAGAAACATCGTGCCTAGCAGACTACCACGGCTAGAAAACGGCAGAAGGGGGGCAGAGCCCACGGAAAAGATGAATGCCAGCGCCTTCAGAGAATGAGGAAAACGTGCTAATTAAGATGCATTTTCCAGGTAGTTCAGCCGACACGTGCTTTTCACTGTGTTCCCAGAAGCCAGGAAGATGTTTCTTTGTGGATTTTTAACAGACTCATTTCGATGATAAAATGCGCGGTGATGCCTACATTTATTTTAATTTCTTAAAAGGCAACAGCTCTGAGGAGGCCACGAGCCAACAGGCTGCTGAGAGAGAGAGAGAGAGAGAGACAGAGACAGAGAGAGACAGACAGAGACAGAGAGAGACAGACAGAGACAGACAGAGACAGACAGAGACAGACAGAGACAGAGACAGACAGAGAGACAGAGACAGAGAGACAGAGACAGAGAGACAGAGACAGAGACAGAGAGACAGAGACAGAGAGACAGAGACAGAGAGACAGAGAGACAGAGAGACAGAGACAGACAGAGAGACAGAGAGACAGAGGTGTCTGTGCAGGCTCCAGAAAGGAGACTGAGAGAAGCTAACCAGGATGGCCAAGCCCTCATGCTTGAACTAGTCCTGATCAGACCTGAGCTTGTCCACTGTAGCAAGGGCCCTGAGGGGTTAGCTCAAACCACTCAGCCCAGCAAGCCTTGGATGGCCTTGGGTATGGTCACCCTTCACCTTCTGGATAGTGTCTGTGTGAACCAAGAGCCCCTAGACCAGTGTTTCCCAACCTGTTGGGTCACAACCCCCTTAAGGGCAGGGGGGCTCACATATCAGATATCCTCATATCAGATATTTGCATTGTGATTTTTTTTTAATTTTCTTTATTTACGTTTCAAATGTTATCCCCTTTCCTGGTTTCCCCTCTGAAAATCCCCTAACCCCTATCCCTTACCCCCTATCTCTACTCAACAACTCACCCACTCCCACTTCCTGGCCCTGACATTCCCTTATACTGGGGCATTGAACCTTTACAGGACCAAGGGACTCTCATCCCATTGATGACCAACTAGACCATCCTCTGCTACATATGTAGCTAGAGCCATGAATCCCACCTAATGTTTTCTTTGGTTCATTCCAGGCTGCTCTGGGGTTACTGGCTAGTTCATATTGTTGTTCCTCCTATGGGGCTGCAAACCCCTTCAGCTCCTTGGGTACTTTCTCTAGCTCCTTCATTGGGGACCCTGTGCTCAATCCCATGGATGGCTGTGAGCATCCACTGCTGTATTTGTCAGACCCGGGCAGAGCCTCTCAGGAGTCAGCTATATCAGGCTCCTGTCAGCAAGCTCTTGTTAGCCCCCACAATAGTGTCTGAGTTTGGTGGTTGCATATGGGATGGATCCCCAGGTGGGGCAGTGAAAATGTGGTACATTTACACAATGGAGATATTCAAAACAATGAATTTATGAAATTCTTAGACAAATGGATGGATCTGGAGGATATCATCCTGAGTGAGGAAACCCCAACACAAAAGGACACACATGATATGCCCTCACTGATAAGTGGATATTAGCCCAGAAGCTCAGAATACCCAAGATACAATTTGAAAAACACATGAAACTCAAGAAGAAGGAAGACCAAAGTGTGGATACTTTGATCCTTCTTAGAAGGGAGAACAAAATACCCACAGAAGGCATTACAGAGACAAAGTATGGAGCAAAGACTGAAGGAATGCATTGTGATTCTTAGCAGTAGAAAAATTACAGATGTGAATTAGCAATGAAATAATTTTATGGTTGGGGATCGCCACAGCATGAAGTGGGAATTAAAGGGTCACAGCATTAGGAAGAGTGAGAAGCACTGCCCTAGACCATATGGTTCCCTCCCACCATGAATCCCAGTACAGGAGGATTCTCTGTAAGAAGGCAACTGGAAAGTGGCCTTCTGGGCCCCAGACATCACTATGGCTGGTGCCCAACATTCTAACAGTGCCCACTGGAAGCAAAATCTGAGAATCTCAGTCTCCCAGGAAGAAACCACACGGGGAGACCATTCATACCCAAGCACTGCCAACTCTGATGACAGCCGGAGGTTTAGCAAGAGGGGCTCCTGGAAAGCTTAGCTGAGGCCGGTACTCAGTCCAAGATTCTTTATGCTGCTTGCTTCCTTGGCGCTTGTTCCAGCCTGTCTCAATAGAGACTGTCCTGTCAACGTTCTCCTTCCCCCTGCCTCCGACAGCATGAAGAGCTATCCAGACAGTGAGCAGGCTAATGTGAAGTCCTCCCTTCTCCCCTCTGTCAGCACCCCTACTCTGTCTGAGGGATAATGAGGCCCAGCTCACTCCACCTGCCTCCGAGGTGCTGCCTGGGGACCTCATTAGGATGTATTGCTTTTATTGAGGATAAAAGGACAGTTTAGCAGGCCCGGGAACTCACCAGATGCTTGTTGGAGATGGGGGAAGGCAGAGGCGGTCTCTCCCTGACAGCCCTATCCTCCTCCCTCTTAGACTCCTGGCTCCCAGAACTGAGTTTTGCTCTGAAGGGCTGGAATCCCATGCAGCCTCTGCAGCCCATACAACTGCCAACTGCTTAAATACCCCAGGACCCTAAGAGAAGAGTACGTCAGCGTGGCGGAGCTGACAGAAGGAATGACACGAATTTACCTTGCACTACTGAATTAATTTCAGGGCCAGCTTCTTTCTCCCAGGAACATGTTTTTTCTCAACAAGATACAGGTTTTCATGGACACAGAGAAAACTGTTTAAAACTGTTTCTGCCTGGTTTTGAACCAGGGACCTTTGATGCGTGAGGTGAACATGGTACGTGTCAGAAGGAAGGCAGAGTCAGCCTGTATCACCAGTCCTTGGCTGGCTCACAGGACAGTGCTCCCTTGGTGCAGCCCTTGAGGCCTGCCTCTCATCTCATGCCCACTGTACTTTCTCTGATACTAGAGCTGCAGATGACAACCAATAAAATGTTCCCTTTGAGATAAACACGAAGATTCAATTCCTCCAAGGCTAGCTCTCCTTAGAGTCTCCAGTACACACAGGTTAACAGCCCTGGAGCCCAGCTTGCCTGAGATTTACCTATTCCAGGCTCCCTCTCATACCCCAGATACTGAAGAGAATGCAGAACCCCAGGCTTACAGGAAGATGGGGCTCCTCCCAATGTAGAAAGAAGGACCACACTCCCTCTTATTCTAATTCTGTCCTCCTGGGGCCTCCTCTCTGGCTGCATTTAAGATTCCCCATTGACCTCCCAGGCCGGAAGACTAAGGCACATGTCTACTTTCAGTGACCTCAGGACCCAGATTGTTCTTGGCTGAGGGGTGTATACTCCATGGGATGGTAAAACCATGCCAGGAAGCTTGGCAAGATAGAGCATGTTGAGAGCAGAAGACTCGGTGGGCACACACCTGAGACTTGGGGGACTCCCTGCTCTCTACCAGATTCCTAACCTGGAACACATGCCACACCTCTCACATAAGGAACGTGCCCTGTGGTCATGTAGACCCAGAACAGAGGTCTCCATGCTAATGAGGTACCTAGAGGTCCTGAGGGCTTAGCCAACAAGCTTCCCTTCTCAAACATTCCTCCATGCAACAAGGATTTAATCTCTGGCCCACCCTGAGAAGTGGGTAAGGTTCAGTATACATCCATTATCCGCAATGAACAGCCAATAAACAGTTTAGAACCATGGACTGTCTCTTCCATCAAGATGCGCTGTAGGGAACCATGGGAAAGGCATGTGACTACAGAGCTGAAGTTAAAGCTCTCAAAGGCCTCTCTGCACTTCCAGCCTGCCTCTGCCAAGCTAAAGGCATTCACCGCTGAGACCAGCCAGAGCTCCCCTTTCCCCACCCTGGCTAGATGCTGTCCCCAGCCTGCAGGCCTCTCGACTTTGCTCTCTAGGCTCTTTTGTGACTCCCAGTGGCTCCTGGATGTCCAAGAGTCAGATAGCCCCTTGGCGTGGGCCTTGTCACAGGTCCCGGGACCCCTGAACCAACTTTACTGTTCCCACATCTCTGTGCTTTCCCAGCCCCTTCCGCGATGTCTTGGCGCTTCCTTACAGCCCAGCCACGGTGAGGGATAAGCACAAACTGTTCCACCTCCCTAAGCAGCGGTGGGCACAACACGGACCCACATTACTGCTTCCGTCTTGCTTTCTATTCCCATTTAATGTGATGTGATGAGAGTTTCTCTTATCTTCCCTGTTGTTACAGGTATTATACATTAGACTCTGTAAATGCTATGTCACACATTTAATGTTCTAGGCCACGGTGTGGTAATGCTAAGTTACTCTCAGCTACGTCTAAGTTTGAAGCCACTCTGGGATGCGGGAGACCCTGTCTCAGAGACAAGCTTACTATTCATAATTAAGTGTCTACTTTTCCTAATGTTACCTAACGAGGTTTAGTATTCCTTCCCTCCTGCTTCAGGACGGGCGTTTCTCAGCTTTCTGTTGGCACTCTCCCACCTCCCTCCCACTGCCCTCCCACTGCCCTCTGCCCTGGGCTTGTTATCCTGGGCTAGAATTTTACTTCCTCCATTATTAACATCTACAGAGTCATTTGAATGCTGGGAGCTAAATGTACTCATTTCTTTTACCCACCTTCTCTGTTTCATTTTGAGGCTTGGGGAGGACCTGGAAGCTTCGAACTAGACATTTTCAGGACTGGGCAGTGATGGCACATGCCTTTAATCCCAGCACTCAGGAGGCAGAGGCAGGTGGATCTCTGTGAGCTTGAGGTCAACTTGGCCTTTGGAACAAGTTTCAGGAGAGCCAGAGCTATACAGAGAAACCCTGTCTCAAAAAGAAAGGGGGGAAGGGAGGGGAGAGAAGAGAACAGGAGAGAAAAAGAGAGACAAGAGGAGAGGAGAGGAGAGGGGAGGGGAGGGGACGAGAGGGGAGAGAAGGGGAGGGGAGGGGAGGGGAAGGGGAGGGAAAGGGAGGGGAGGAAACTGAGAATAAGACTGGAGTAGGTGCACTATAAAAACACATGTCTTCCTCCACTGAAGGCCCAGATTCCTGCCATTGCAGCCAAGCTCTCCCTGTAACATCCTCTGTCATGATGATGGTAGTTCATGTTCTATGCCTTCTGAGCCAAGGACTCTCCTGTCTTCCACCTGTCTCAGCACTGGAGCTACAGGCACGTGCTGCAAAGTAGGTGCCTGGATCTAAACTCAAATCCCCATGTAGATTTTTTTTTTAAAAATTTATAAATTTGCTGAAACTTTCATAGTTCATTTGAGGTAGAAGTCTGCAAATAGATGTTTAGTTTTTCTTGATCCTTGAGTGCCATAGCCATTGTGTGCTAGTGAACAGTGACTAAGTTCCCCTAGAGAAACTGTCTTTAAACATTTGCCCATGTCTATGATGTAAACTTCATCACCAAGGCCAACATCTAGCTATGGGGTGGGTGTTACTGGAGAGAGCCGGGGCAGGTATCTAGAACTACCTCTTCTAAGACATTGTGAACGTGCCCCTCTTTCTCGGTTCTTCAGTCTCTCCCGGCAGAACTTGGTCATCTTCCAAGCGCAGAGCTCCAAGCTTGCTTTGGGTTTCAGATGTCCCGTAAATATGATTTGAAGTGACGTCCTCCTTTTCATTTTCTCGCTTGCACGCAGCTTAGGCCTATGATTTAGCCTGAGGTCGCCACGGGTCGTGGGTCCTCGGTTACAGCGCAGAAGATGGTAATGCTATCTGTGTTTCCAGATACCGAGAAAGTCCCAGAGAAACGGTATTGATGTTTGCTTGTTGACTCGTTTCCAAAGCCCTTGCCAACTGTGCTTGTTAATTCTTGGGCTTATTCGGATTTCCTTCTGGATTCTTTATGCAGAAATCATTTGTGTTCAAATAATGACAGTCTTATTGTGTGCCTTCCAATTATTTTAACCAGTCTTTCTTGCTTGCGTTTTTCTTTCTGATTGAAGTTTTCAAGCAAAATATTGAGTAGACTTGGTAATAATGAGTGTGTCTGTGTCCCTCCAGGGGTCATTTAAAAAAAAAAAATATATCATCGCCATAGCCATACGCACCATGTTTTCTGTAGGAAGTTTCAGTAAACATTCTTTTACAAACTAAGCAAAGAGTGTGTTTTCTGTATAAATGAGTGTAGAGACTACGAGAGGGGAGCAAGAGGTGAGGAGTAAGGGGAGGTTTCAAAATACTCATGTAACTGGAAAACAGGAAAGAGGCTATGGGGGGAGGAGGGAGAACGCAAAGGAGCAAGGTAAGTTGGGGAAGGAGAAAGAGAAAAAAAAACATTTTGATTTTTAGGGGAAGGACTAAAGGGACTGAAGAGGATTGCAGCCCACTAGGAAGAACAATATCAACTAACCAGGCAACCCAGAGCTCCCAGGGACTAAACCACCAACCAAGGAGCACACATGGAGGGAGCCATGGCTACAGCTAGGTATGAAACAGAGGATGGCCTTATCTGGCATCAATGGGAGGGGAGGCTCTAGGTCCTGTGGAGGCTTGATGCCCCAGTGTAGGGGGGGAGCTAGAGGGGTGAGGTGGGAGTGTGTGGGTAGGGGAGCACCCTCATAGCAAAGGGGAAGAGGGATGGGATGGGAGGTTAGTGGAGGGGAAACCAGGAAGAGGGGATATCATTTGAAATGAAAATGAATAAAATGATTAATTAAAAACAAATATAACACGTGTGTACAGTGTATCTTGGTCATATCTGCCCCTCAAGAATCCCCTTCAACTCCCCTCACGTCTCCCCATTACATCTCTCTCCAACCCCCATGTGTGCCTTTTATCATTATTTGTTCATCCTTCTGTATATTTATTTTAACCGACGGAGTCCAGTGTGTGCCACCCATACACACAGGGATGTAGGGCCATCCACTGAGTTATGGGAACATACTTGTGACCACACACATAAGGAAAAGTGACTTCTCCACCCCAAGAAGCCATCAATTGCAGATATCTTATCTAGGACTGGGGGTCTCAGAGCTCCTCCCCCAGACAGCTAAAACAATTTTTCTCTGGGGAAAAAAAAAGCTGCAATGAAACTTAATTATTTGTATGCTAATAAAAACGATGTTTAAATGTAGTCAGTATACTTCATCTTCTGGAAACTCTGTATTGCTTTCTGGTTGAACTTTGTCAAATATTTCTACTCTATTTACTGAATCCTATCTCTTTCAGCTCTTAAAATTTGTTTTTTTTTTTTAAAGATTCATTTATTTTCACATATACGGGTGTTTTGTCTGCAGGCATGTCTGTGTGCCACATGTGTGCCTGGCAAACACGAGATCAGAGAAGGTGCTGGATCCTCTGGAACTGGAGTTATATATGGTTATTCCCCACCACGTGGGTGCTGGGATTCAAACTCAGATCTTCTGGAGATGGTAGCAAGTGCTATTAGCCACTCCCACCTCTCTTATTCAGGTTTTGATGCCATCGGCAGTGTGGCAGGATTGAGAATCACCTAGGAGACACAGGTGCAGCTGTGAAGCTGTCTCCAGGGAGGTTTACTGAGAAGAGAATGCATGCTCTGAATGTGAGCAGCGCCACTCTGTGGTCGACTCTTAGTTAGGGTTAGTACTGCTGTGATGAAACACCATGACCAAAGCAACCTGGGGAGGAAAGGGTCTATTGGGCTTACAGTTTCGTGTTGTTCATCACTGAAGGGAGTCAGGACAGGAGCTCAAGCAGGGCAGGAGAGCTTGGATCAGGAGCTGATGCAGAGGCCATGGAGAGTGCTGCATACTGGTTTGATCCCTTGGCTCTGCTTAGCCTGCTTCCTTATAGAGCCCAGTACCACTAGCCCAGGGATGGCACCACCAACCACGGGCTGGGTCCTCCACCATCAGTCTCTACCTAAGAAACTGACTTACAGCTGCATCTCATGGAAGCATTTTCTCAACTGAGGAAGCCTTCTTTCAGATGGCTCTAGCTTGTGTCCGCTGACAGAAAGGGAGCAAAAACCAGTGAGGGTCCCAGGCTCCATGAAAAAGGAGAAAAAGAAGATGGTCAATTGAGTGTCAGCTCACTGTCCTCTGCTTCCTGGCTGTAGTGGCAAGGTGACCAGCTTCCTCACAGTCCGGTTGGCATCCTTTCCCTGCCATGATGGGCCGTGACCCCTTCAACTGTGAGTCAAAAATTACACCCAGCTCTCTTAAGTTGTTTGTCAAGGGGGCAGGAAAAGTCACGTGTAATGACTGACATATGTTAGGTCCACACAACACTCTGGGGAGAGCAACTTCAGGGCAGCGTCTGCTGTTTCCACTTGAGGGTCAGCTTCTTTTGCTGATCTTCTGTTTGGTGAAGCTTAGGTTAAGACCCAGGAAGGAGATTTTTCTTGCAACTCTTTCTCCTTCAAAAGCACTGCTATTGCTTACAAGGTGATGCAGGCCACATTTAATGAGCTAGGAAATCTCTCTCCATAATCAGCAGCTTTGCCAGCAGGGCACTTGACATAGTTTTTGTTTTTGTTTTTCTTTCGTATCTAGTCTACCTGAGATTCCCTGCCATTTATGAGCTATCCAGTAAAGTTTGTGTCAAGTGTGAAATGTTTCCAACATCTGCATCTGCTCTGTTCTCTTTTACCTCTGTCCCTGGGACAACAATGGCATGTCTGCCACTCATTCTACCCTGGCTCAGATATTTATTGGAGTCTGCATTTTTTCACATTGTCTCAATATATTGCCTATTTTACTATAACCCACCTTCCACTTCATTAATTTTCTTTTAAGCTACTTTGAAATTGCTGATAAAATATTTTTGAGTCATTTTAAATATTCTTGCCATTCTCAATTTTTTATTTTGTTTCTTTTAATGCATTCCCATGTTTCTTTGCTGACACTATCTTGATATTTTAATTTATTGATCGCATTAAACAGGGGTATTTCAGAATTCTTTCTGACCAACCAGTGGCTGAATTTTTAGAAATAATCTTCTTCTCCTTCTCCTTCTCCTTCTTCTTCTCTTCTTCTCCTTTCTTCTCCTTTCTTCTCCTTTCTTCTCCTTTCTTCTCCTTTCTTCTCCTTTCTTCTCTTTCTTCTCCTTCTCCTCCTTCTCCTCCTTCTCCTACTTCTCTTTCTTCTTCTCCTTTCTTCTCCTTCTCCTCCTTCTCCCCCTTCTCCTTCTTCTCCTTCTTCTCTTCCCCCTCTTCCTCCTCCCCCTCCTCCTCCTCTTTCTCATCCTCTTCTCCCATTTCTCCTCCTAATACACACCTGATAACTGTTCATTTTTCCTGGATGTTCAGCATCAAACATGGACCATGCATGAGCCTCCCCCTCCATGGCCGTTCCACACAAGCATTGCTAATCAGCATAGCAGACGGTGTGAGAAGCGGAACTCTGTGGTGGAGATGACTCAAAGAAGCCTTGAAGCTTTATAAGCCCCTCCCAGTTTGCCCCTATCCACCGAACCCAACACTGTAGTCTCAAGACAAAAATCCTGAAATGTTTGCCGAGCCCCACCCCCTATCCCTGACTAGCTAAATGCCATCTTCTGTTTCTAATACATTTCTCCCTAGAAATTTTTCTCTAGAATTTTAGCTACCTAAGTCCTAGCAGGTTAGTTTTATAATGATCAAATAAGTTAATATTATATTTTCCCTAACTTTTTGTTATTATATAAAAAAAAGAATGGTCTAAAACAAAGAAAGCCAGCTGTCAAATCTGTTGCTTCCCAAGCTACTGTGAATTTTTGTAATACATAAGTGTAACCACATAGGGTGCTCTCTTGAGAAACTAGATCCCTTTATTTGACCGGATTCTTGATCCCACCTGCACCATTGACTATATCAGCAATTCATCAGTGTATCTGTACTGTCCAAATCCTGGTATAGGTGAGGAGGAGCTCTCCAGGCCCAATTGCTGATGGCTGATGAGGGAGGGGGACACATTCTTTGAGGATGTGGTTACTGGTGGGTTGACTGTGTTTTTAGACCACGGTCTCACACTCATGTATGTATGAACTTAGCTGAGGGGAAGGAAGAAGAAGAGAAGAGGAGGAGGAGGAGGAAGAAGAAGAAAGGGGAGAAGGAGGGGAAGGGAAGGGAAAAAGGAGGAAGGGGAAGGAATAAAGGATGGAGAGATGAAGCTGGTACATTGCTAAGAGGGTTGGGGGAATAGGAGGAATATTTATGATGCATATATGATTGTATTTGTATTCATTTATAAATGCATACATTGTATACATGTATAAAATGTTCAAAGAATAAATGTTTTAAATGTACGGTTGTATGAGATTCTGCAGATGTTCTGTGATTTATTGACTCACAGAAACAAGAACTGTTTCGAGATCTGGGCAAATTTGTATAAAGCTGCCGAAGACACACATGTTCTCCATGTGACCAGACACTCTGGTTCTCTTGTGAGAATGCCTGCCAGCAGGGCTCCCAGAACACACTGTAAGTACACATTGACCTGTGTGTGTAAGAAAGCCTTATGTTGTTTTCCAGAGTACATGCTCTTCAGGGTGCCACTGCCAACCTATGGTGAATCTTCCAGGAGATCTACACCCTCAAAACATTTGCATGCATGGTCTGTCTTGGAATATGGGCCACTCCAATGTCTGTGTGATGGGGGTCTTATCAGAGACGATTCCAAATGAGACGTCACCAACAGCCTTGGATGCTTTGGCATAAGTCGGCTCTCAGCACCCATATGAGGTAACTCATGACCACCTATAACTTCATCTCCATAGGATCTGACATACTCTTCTACTCTGCCATCTATATGGCACACACATGCGCACACACACACCAAACAAATTAATTAATGTAATTAAAAACATCTCTCTTTTTCTCTCTCCCTCTTTCATCCTGCCTCTCCATGTCTCTGTCTCTGTCTCTCTGTCTCTCTGTCTCTCTGTCTCTCTGTCTCTCTGTCTCTGTCTCTGTCTCTGTCTCTCTGTCTCTCTGTCTCTCTGTCTCTCTGTCTCTCTCTGTCTCTCTCTCTCTCTCTCTCTCTCTCTCTCTCTCTCTGTGTGTGTGTGTGTGTGTGTGTGTGTGTGTGTGTGTGTGTGTGTAAGAAGCACAAAACAATGCCTGCCACCATCTCTCATCTCTTTTCATGATAATCTAAGTTAAAAATGAGATGCAGCCACACAAGTATTTGTTGTGTGGCTATTTTTAACACTGATAATAGTAATACCAGGCAAGGATGTGAACCATTCAGAACCCTTGAGCACGGCTGGTGGCGATGTGCCATGACACAGCCACTTTGGGAAAGAGTCTAATGATTCACTGTGACACGGTTCAAACACAATTAACAAACAATACAACTGTCCCACTCCTAGGTGTTTATCTCTGTGCGTAGCGGAACCATATGGCCCCACAAACACCTGCACATGAGTGCTTACAACAGCTTCATTGACACCCTCAGACACACTGTAAGCAACCTGAGCACTAATCACGTGCTGAGAAGGTAAACAAGCCTCAACAGATTAGTCATTTCAAGCAAGATCTCAGTTGTGCTATGCAAGCAAGAGAAGCCAGATTTGCAGAGCTCTGCCCTGTGTGATCTTTCTCAGGATGGAGCCTGGGAGAGATGAAACTAAAGAAATGGACACAGATTGATGGGTGGCTTTCAGGCAATGGGAAGGGGATATGATGGAGCACAAAGGAGATTAAGAAAGTGTTTGAGGCCAACAGGATGGTCCCTGACTTGGTGAGGGAGGACGTTACATAGCTGTGGGCTTTCATCTAGACTCACAGAGCCAGACAAGGAGCAAGTTGTAACAGAATGGACTCCATCAAGATGATTGCAAGCAATTAGTCTACAAAACACTGGATTCAATAGTGGAAAGGGTTTGCTGTGGCCCAGATACTGAGCCTGGCAGCAGGACACGGCTCCAGGGAGAGACAGAGCACAATCAGAACCACCCTCAACCCAAACACTTGATTGGGAGGAATGTTAGATTTCCCTTTTTATCTCTCCGTTTATGTTTTTCCTATTTTTATTTTGCTATTTTCTCATCATTTTCTTTGCATCATGCTTTAACATAACCTTTTTATCCCCTACCTGTTCTACTGTCCCTTCCCCCCACACACACTTGAAATAGTTTTGCTCATATCCACTTAAAGCTGTTGGGTTGTTTCTAGAAGGTTTCCCCCACCCCCCTTCCTACCCTTCTGCAGCTAGTACTATGAGTGTTGCTGAGGTCCATCGGCTCTGGTGCCATTTCTGTGTCTGGCTTCTTTTATACTTGTTTCTCAGTCTTTTGCTGTCTGCCTTTCAATGGAATGAGGAACAAAACCGGCGTGACTAGTGTAACAAGTGGGTATGTACTCTGAAAAGTAGCCCTATCGTGGGAGTCAAACTATAACAGCCTCAGCTTGTCCTTCCTGCACCGTGTCAGACACTTCAGTTCAACAAGACATGAAGCAAAAGAGCAGCTCAGCAGTCATAGTGAGGCCAAGCCCTGCCTTTGGACACTGATCCAATCACAGCCCAGAAAACATTAACTACTGTCATGGACATTGCTCTGTGAGGGACTGCAGTATAGGCTAACCCCATACACATGCAGATAGCACATTAAAAAAAACAATACCAGATAACCATAGAGGCATACCCCACACTCCAGCTTCTATAATACATCTGTTCCAGCCACTACAGTGACCCTACTTAAAAGAGATCAACAGAGGAGATGGGTTACCCAGGCTCTGACACACACACAAGGTTGAAACCCACCAACCACAGCCAAAAGGAATCTGCTAAGTCCATTGGAGATTAAATCCTACAGTGTGCAGTGAATACTATCCCAGGAACATCATCTAAAGTAGCCTTTTTTTCCTCTGAAAACCCTTACATGCATGTGGAAGTGGAATCTACCCATCAGATGCACAAACCTCATAACAGAAATATGAGGCCAAAACAAGCAAACATAGGAACTCGACTCCTCCAAGAGTTCAGAACATTGAGTGATGAGTTCCAGAGACGCTGGCATGGATGGAACTCTGGGCAAGGAACTCAGGGACCATGACCCCAGCGAGCAAGTGAACTTACAAGTGAAGACAGGAAGATGCTTCTAAACACAACCTCATGATTCAACAGAGCAGAGCTTCTTCAAAGGAGCCTAACAGAAACCTGGAGAGTTAATAATAGCCTCCATCAAACCTCAGTGAAAGGCTACACCAAGCAGAAGAATGATCCCGGGGCTCAGACATAGGCTGCTGTCTGTAATGTAGAAAAATAAAGAATACATCTAGCACAGAAGATCTACCAGACACTAGTAAAGAGCCAAATCTCACTAATCAGAATAGATGAAATAATTATCTCAGAGGCTAAAGGCACAGAAATCCTGCACACTAAAATAACCAAAGAAACCCCCAAACCATGGGAAAGCTGTGAGCCTGCAGCTACAGGATGCAGCCATTACACAAAGGGCAACCATAAATACATGTAAGGAGGCAATGGCTTCTTATGCTTCTCTACATAAACTATTCTTCCTAACATCACTCAAAAACAACTGCAAGTGGACCACATAAGATATAAATAAGCCAAGTTAAGTCTCTTGAAATCCCAAATCTGTAGTAAAGTATATATGATCAACATTCACACAATTTGCATCAATATAACAGCATCTGAAAATGCAAACATTTTAAGTTGTTTGATGTTGCTGTGCAGTGCTGAGGATCAAACCCAGGGCTCTGGGCACGCTGCCACACTCCTCACCAGTGACAACCCCTCGAACTATGTGTTTCGAGGCTCAAAAGAAAGGAACTACCAACTTAGGTCACCATGTCCAACCAGGTTATCCTTCAGAATACAGGACAATAAAGACCTCTCATGAAAAGCAGTAACTGAAAGATCTGTGAACTAACCCAGCATGACAGAGGAGAACTTAAAGAAATTCTATGCATCAAAGAGGAAGCAAGGGGACAACAGGTGCCAGAAGATGGGAAGGCAAATCTCACTGGAGACAAGAGCCAAACACCATGAACCAAATCAAGTCCCCACCTCTAGGATGCATAAGAGCTCTGTTTGATATGTTACAGTTCAATATACCCTACTTTCAAAAGGCAGCTAGTTATTTCTTTTTAATACTTGTATATTCATTTATAATTTTAATTTTTCTCCTTATTCTCTCTCTCTCTCTCTCTCTCTCTCTCTCTCTCTCTCTCTCTCTCTCTCTCTCTCTCTCTCTCTCTCTGTGTATGTGTGTGTGTATGTGTGTGTGTGTGTGTGTGTGTGTTTGTGTATGTTTCTGCATCCCAGTTGGATAGCCTATTTTCTATAGGAAGTTATAAATGGGCCAAATGAAGATGTATTTATACTAACAATACGTGTAACCCTTAGTGCTGTGACTAAGGACTTTGACAGGAGGGAATCCAGATGAGAATATCGTCTCCTCCCTATTTTCTGCAAGCTAACTGGACTTGGGGCATGCCCAGCTCCTAGTCCTAGACTACCAAGCCTGTTTGCCATAATCATCCTATCTCTCTCCCCTGGCCTGGGTCTGCTGCTGGCCCATGTCACTTCAGCCTTCTTCCTCTCTTCTCACTTACTGCTCTCTAGGTTTTGAGAGTGTCCCTGGTACACAGGTTCGGAACCTCACTCCCTAAGCTTTAAGACAATACATCTGGAAATTTACCCAACTGAAAACGTATTTCACACACAACTCTGGTTGAGTATTGACAGCCAGGTAGGGTGGTGCTCACCTGTAATCCAAACACTGGAGTTCAAGGTTATCCTTCGTAGCTTCATAGCAAGTTCAAGCTACATATGAGCTCCTGTCTCAAACAAACAAATAAACAAAAACATGCAATCTTCTCAGGCAACTGTGCATTTTCAAGCATTTGTTCTGATGCAATGCTCTTGGCAGTGTTGTGTTGAATTCTTCATCTGCTTCTGTTGCTGGTATTAATTCTTGAATGTTATTGGTTCTGTGACATTGTCAGATTCCTGAGCTCACGTACCAGCTAAACACTCTTTCATCTCCATATCATGGGTCTTGGCTGTATCTTTCCTAGTCACCAATCCTCCCAACCATGACACAATAGATTCCTCATCAAAACTGATCACAACCGTGGCCCTACCTGTGTCTTTGCCGTTGGTCAGTCACTTCCCACACTGACTCTGGGTTTTGCCTGGTGACTCACAGTAGCTGGTAGGTCAGCAGCAACTGTGACTCAAACTGGAATATCCCCCATCCCTGGCCTTGCTCTTTCTTACTGACTCGGAAGCCTAGGCAGTATAAAAATAAATCCATGTCACCTATGGGGAAGCCAGTGCCTCTACCCAGCATCATGCCAGCAAGTTACACAGTTTTACATCAGCTCTGGATCTGTCCACTGACCACAGAGGAACGGCAACCTGGTAAGACCAGCCATACCAACCCAGGTCAGAAAAATGACTCAGCCACTCATAGATCCCAGTGCCCCAGCTTTTAAGACCATTAAGCTTCAGGTTTGCTTTGCAACCACAGCTAACAGATATAATTGTCCTAATTCTAAAGTCATCTTCAGATCATAATTTCCAGTCATGTGTTTTCCCCCCAAGGACTGTTCTGGCTGCATGCCATGGTCTGAGTTTATTCAACAGTCTGTGACTGACGTGGCTGGTTCTTTCTTCCTTTTTATTTTATTTTTTCCCTCCTCACTAACAATAGTTAAGAGAGCACTCACATTCCATTTTCCTAAAACCACCTTGTTATCGTCTAGCTTTGTGACAGGAGTTTGCAATAGTAGCCTGAACAATGCCTCCCTTTGCTAATAGATGGCTTGTTTACCTTATGCCTTAGAAAGCCAAAAGTATATAAAGGAGTTCACCTGAGGCAGAGAAAGGAGCCAGAGTCCCCACAGGTCCACACTGTGAAGTCTCTTGAACCAGCCTTCCCTAAACTACTGGGAAGCTGGAGAGTGGGGAAGCAGGGCTGTCTGCCTTGCACCATGCCCCCGGAATGCAAACACTGTCTGGTTCATAGTAGATACTAAATTAGTATTCATTCATTGTGTGGCTGAATGAGCCTAATTCATGGTACTAATTAGTATTATTAGTGACTAATGCCTTACTGGGGTCACTTATGATTGGCTGTGATGATTTATCATACTAATGAGCTGGGAAGTGACTGGGTCTCTTTCCCACTCTGGCTACAGCTCGCAGCTGCCGGCTTCTCCCAGTCCACCCTAGAGCCTTTCTGACAACTTCTACTTTATAGTGGTGATCTCTGAGGCTTGCTGCCATCCCTGTCAAATCTTTACCTTGGCCATCATTCTCCATCTAGAATCAAGTTCATGTCTCTGGCAATCTCTTGTCCCTCCATGACTGTGATGGGGAGGGGGCACTCCTATCACTTCTTTCCTCCTTGATGAACAAATAGAAACGACGCTTATGAGACTGATGTACACAATAGCAAAGCACCATTTGCTTTGGGTAAGGATGGCTTGACTAAGCCAATGAAGGGGAGATGGGGCTGCTGCATGGAACTTGAAGAATGAGCATCTCTAAGGAGGGTTCCCACACCATCTTTCTGTCACAGATCTAGTGGTTTTCTTCCTGAGTCATTGTGGATGCCGTAAGCCTCTTAGCCAAAGGCTCACTGACATGCCAGTGTCAGTGGACCAAACAGAAGGGCAGACCTCATCGTCAAAACATGAAAGAATCCTGAGGTCCAACATACAGATTTAAGGTCTTGGGCAGAATAGGCTCTTGTAAATTAAGACTGGCTTCAGCATCAATCCCATGTCAGGCCCGAGTCTGACTCCACTCACTCCTGTCAGGGTCAAGAGCCACTTACTCAGCTGACCTCCTCCCTGGACTCACAGACACCTTGTTCACTTAGAATCTCACCATCTACAGGACTCAACCACACACAAACCTATACAAGATGCTTCTCAGATCAAAAACTCTTCTATGCTAAACTAAGCACAAGCACGCTTGACTCTTCTCCAGATGGCTAACAACTCAACCCACTGCTCCCATTTACTGCTGCCTTGACTTCCATGCCATGATGGACAGAACCATAGAACTATGAACCAAAAGTGAATCCTTTGTCCCATATGTTATCATGACAATAGACAGGGAACTAAGGCACCTTTCTCTCTCTCTCTCTCTCTCCCTCTCTCTCTCTCTCTCTCTCTCTCTCTCTCTCTCTCTCCCTCTCCCTCTCCCTCTCCCTCTCCCTCTCCCTCCCCCTCCCCCTCTCCCTCTCCCTCTCCCCCCCTCTCCTTCTCCCCCCCCTCTCTCTCATGATTGAGGTGACAGGTCAGGACTCATATCTATGACATCTATGATATTGTCAGGGGACTGTTTCCTCGGGTGAGACATGTAGGTGGAACTTCAGCACAGAGGCAAATAATTTCCTTCCTTTCAAAGCACTATAAACCCAGGGGCCAAAATAACAGTGGTCCTCACAACAGTGGAGGCTAAGGTTGAAGAGGAAGGCATCCTATCCTCAAGGCTAGCACCCTGTGAGTACTGGGAAGAGGCTGTAGTGCTTGGTTCTCTTTGGTTCCTGTTGATTGACTCCTTTATTTTAGCATCCTACATCTCACAGATGTAGCCTCAACCTCCATTCCATCTCTACACTCCATCCCTTCTGTTTATCTGAGCATAAGTCCCACCTTTTTAAAAATTATCAATTATGTGTATGTACCAAATTATGTGCACATCTGTGTGTGAGTACATGCACATGAGCACAAGTGACTGTGGAGTCCCGATGAGGGAGTCAGATATCTGGTGTGGATGCTGGGAATCAAACTCTGGTTCCCTGTAAGAGCAGCAAGTGCTTTTATCCACTGAGCCACCTTGCCAGCCCTAAGTCTCTTCTATTTCATGATAGTATGAATCCCACTGGATGATTCATCTGAACTCTACTTGCAAACAGGGTCACTTTGCAATTCTTGTGTTTATATATTCAAGAAGAATTTGGAGGAGAAACAATCAACCCCCAACAGTCCCCAGTCCCCATGATTTCCAGGTTAGGCATCTTTGCATAGTCTCCTGTATCCTGGCTCACCTAGTACACTGTACAGGCTGGGTCTTCTTCCCTCTCTATGCAGCTCCCAGTCCCATCTCCATAATCTCAGCCATCCTGAATATGAGGACGTGTATAGTAGGGAAGGACTCTGCTCTGTTTTTCAGAGATGCCTGCCTGGGGACTGCATCTCAGACTCCCTCGGCAAGTTTTGCTCATCCACAGCCCTAACTGAGCTCTTCGAAGCACCTGGAAATTCCTAGGCCCTTGGCCGATTGCTATGAAAATTCACTTGCATGCTTATAGAATGGTTCCCTTAGTTACTGTAACTCAAGTTTCCACCAATGGGTCTGGCTCTGCTCTGTTCTGTTGCTGTTACAGAACACCGCAGATTAAATAATGAGCACATGAAGGAAATTGATTTCTCGCTGCTCTGAAGGCTGAGATACCCAAGATCAAGGCTCTCTAGCATCTACCTCATAGACTGGATGGCAGAAGAGTGAGAAAATGCAGCCCAGTCAGAACCTTGGCCTTGTGCTACAAGGAGAACCTTCCTGAAAGTCTGAATCCTACTCCTGGGGAAGACCCTCCCAGCCTCCCCACCTAGCAAAAGTCCACCTTAACCTTCACCATTACCATCACATAATTACAGCTGCCAGCTACCTCCTCCTTCCCCCACTGGTGTGTCTCTTTTCAATTTAAGCAGACCCTGCCCACCCACTGTACAATCTGTTCCTTTGATGAGAAATTACCTCCCATGGCCTTCATGTTTACCCGAAGGCGGCGAGTCCAAGCTCATTAAGTGACACAAATGACCTTGGTGCTGCCCTCCAGCTCTCACCGGCCACATGCAGGTCCCTGGTGAGACATGTGGCAGGGGCCAGAGACCAAGCAGTCATGTCGTGTTTGCAGCCATTTGGCAGAGAACAGGAAGTGGCACTGGGCTCTAACACTCAAGATCCATCCCAATTACTTACTTCCTCCACAGCCTCTCCAAACTGTTAGTAGCCTCAACCAATGTTGAAACATAAGAGCCTGGGAGGGGTACCTCACAGTCAAACCACAGCAAGAACACACAAGTTTCATCCTTGGACAGTTAAAGCAAAGTCAGGTTCTCCAAGGCAATCATCACTGTCTCGAGATGGGCAGATCTGGCTTTGCTCTTGTCTAATGACCCACCATTTTGAATATTGCTCTGAACTCGTCCATATGCAAAGACTCAGACCATCCTGTGGTCCCCAGGAATGTGTGCCCAGAAGCCAAAGATAAACATCCTGGCCTCTGCTGATAGCAGCTCAGGCTAAAGAGTTAGCACTAAACTTAGAAGAGGAATTTGTGGTGAAGCTGAGTGCTGGCTGCATGGTCCACCCCTTCCAAGGTCCTTAAGAGGACCCTCTACATCTATCTCCCCTGCGTGTTTGTTCAGATATGTTCCTTCCAAAGCTAGACTCAACCCGCTTTTTCTCCCCCACCCCCACCCCCCGCAGAAGCTGTCCACGCTTCGGTGCTTTTACAGCCTTTATTAAGAGAAGCGAGAACTCAGCCTATTTGATTTATAATTGAAAATCATAAACTATAGCATTCACCTGCTGTTGCCACGCACCAGCGAGATGACACAAGGCTGCTCCATCACTCAGCCTGTAATTGGCATGAGCCAGCATCAGCATGCATGGGCCAGTCTCGGAGGCCCCCTGAGTCACTCGCTACAGACACGTGGGCAGCAGAGCCAGGGTTCAGTGCAAACACCGCCACTTGTTGACCCACTCTCCAGCTCCCATGTGGAAAGGAGAAACAGGGATGTACAAAGACACTTCATTATCAGGGCCTGGAGGGGGGCACAGGCTAGAACCCTGCAAAGAAATTGTGTCTCCCAAAAAAATTGCGTTGCTCGTACCGAAGTATAGAGGGGCTCCCGACCTTCCTCAGTGTCCAGTTTCAGTGAGGTACTAAGTGAACCAATGCATCAGAATCCATCTCCACCAGGATCCATACCTGAGGGGTCTCATCCTCTATCGTCCCCTAAGGAGTATCTGTCTCTATGGACAATCTTCAGCATAAATTCTGTAACATCAGTTTAGCCTGAGTCTGTCTCTCTCTGGTGTCTCCTCATATTGACTTCCCACCCTTCCCATACACGCACCCAATCCCTGGCTTTGCTCTTTCTTCATGGTCCATTATGGATATGTGGTTACCCCTGCCCCTCCCTTCCCACACTCCCTGCCCCATCTTAGTGGTTCTAGATAAAGCGTACTTTAAAGCAAGGATCACCTTGGAGGCTCATCCTCTGCTGGGAGTACAGACAGCCCCACTGTGAACATACATGAACTGGTTCAATCCCAGCCCAGAGAACAGTAAGACAATATCCCATGCACCATGCCTTCTAGCTCTGTGCACTCCCAAGAGCCCACAAACCCAAGAACACCACTGTCTCATACTCAAAGATCTCTCATTAGGTATGAGGGTCCTGCCACATCCAAAGAGCTGTGCCCAACTCAGCCACATCTACCTTTTTGCCTGCGTCCCAAGGACATGCAAGGAGTAGAGCACAAAATCTCACCCTCACCCCCAGGAGGCCCTGTTCATGTGTTGATGAGGCTGAGAGGGTAAGACATAGGTAGGGAGGTTGCAAGTGATCCAGACTAAGTGCTGATATCAGGGTCAGGGGCTTTGACCTTGTCATGTAGATACTCTTAAGACTGGGCACAGTTGGTTACTAAGGCTCTATGTGTGTGGTGGCTGATCAGGGCCCCTCAGGAGCCAGGATGCTAGATAAAAGGGTCTGGCATACTGAGTGGGACACTTCAGAAGCTGGTCACAGGGAGGTAAGTGAACCATAGAGAACTCTTCTGGGTGACCACAGATAGGGTGCTGCCTGGGCACCCACACTCGGCATGTCTGGGTGCTCCCATTCATTTCTCCCACAGCAAGATAGTAGAGTCTTCTGGTTGCCCAACAGGAATAAAAGCAAGAGGTACCAGGCACTGTGATGGCCCTGGTACATTCCTACCTCTCTATATTCTAAAATGTATCTTTAAAAAAGTATTGTGTGGTAGGTAGATTGGCAGATCTACAAGACTGAAGACAACAGAGATTCTTTAAGTCCTCCCAAAATATGCTCCTCTGAAACTATAATCTCCCCAACCCACACCCCTAACAACCACTGATCTCTTTGGAGTCATGGTTCAGTCTTTCCAGAGGTGTCAGAGGCAGAGACTCCTAGGGAAACTAATCCACATTAGGTGTCAATATTTATTCACAATCCTGGAAAGTCATTGTCATTACATGGAAGTACTAAAGCTTGCCCCTCCATCAGCTGAGATGCCTTGGCTGTCCCTACCCTTAGAGATGACTGTTAAATAGCTGCATCTGCCCCTCTGTGCCTATAGTGAACCCCAGGAGCGGGCTTCAGAGACATGTGCTGAACTTCACACGTCTGCCTTGCATGTGTGTTAGGACCTCATCACATCTTCCCCCATACTTATTCATGTCTGGTTTGTTTCCGCCTCTGTAACAGGTGCACAGAGGCATTGCTTCGCCATTTTGATTTGTGTTGTCTGATGGCTAATGATGTTAAAAGTCTTTTTTTCTCTCTCTCTTTATGCATTACACACGCACTTTACCTAACGTGGTGCCTGTTCAGTGATTGACCCATGGAGTTGTCTGTTCCTGGTGCTTGGTTTGTGACTGGGAGTTCGAATATGGTGGGCAGACATCTTCTACCAGATGTGATGCACAGCTGTCTGCTTATCCTCTTCACAGAGCCTCCCTGCCCCCGCCACCCACCCAGGATAAGAGTGACTAGTTTTGCAGGGTTTCCCCTATTTCTTCTCTCGGTCATCCTCTTGGAATTCTCTGCCTATCAGGTCACCTCATTCACTCCTAAATTTCCCCTCTACCGCAGCGCACAGCTTACCTCTGGCAATTGGTTCTGTGACCTCCCCGACTCTGCTTTTGTAGGAAGCAGAAGGTTTAAATCCAGATCCTTTGAGTGCCCACACCACTTGGTGAAAAGAGAGCACTCCCTTTAAGGCAGCTGTGCTGAGTAGGGTCAACATAATGGGAAAGGGCGGTTCTGAACTCCGGGAAAGGGCGGTTCCGAACTCCTATCCTGTTCCCTTGACCCAGACTTTCATCTCCACCATGCCTGCCACTGTCTCCACGTCACTATCAAGGCCGGGTCCAAAGGGTTTCTTTTCTTCTCTTGGAAAGTCACTTCATTTATTCTGCTGTCTTTGTTTTTCCTTATGCATTTTTAATTTTTTCCTCATTTTTGTTAGTTCTTCAAACTTTTTACACAGTGTGTTTTGATGACATCCACCTCTCTCCAATTTATTCCAGATGCACACCCTTTCCCAACCTCCACCTGTTCCGTTCCTTCTCTTCCCTTTAACCCAGGGTCCAATTTGGGATAGCCATATATACTCTTGGATGTGTTGTCTTCCACTGAGCATGGGATCACACACTTAAAGCAAGCTGACTTCCAACAGCTGTCAGCTGTCAACAGCTCCTCATTTAGAGGTGGGTCTCTGTGTTCATCTTCTCTCTCTGCCTGGGATTTTGTCTGGCCTGGGCTTACCTAGAATTTGAACATGCCATCACAACCAAGGTAAATTCTCATGTGCACCTGCCCTGCTGTGTTTGGAAAACACCTTGCGATTATGCGCTGCCTGTGGCTCTTATGGCTGTTCTGGTCCCTCTGTCCTGCAAATCTCAAGGCTTAAGGTGAAGTATGATAGAGATGTCCCATTTAGGGCTTAGCACTTCTACAGTCTCCTATTCTCTGCACGTTGACCAACGATGGGCCTCTGTGGTAATCGCCAATTTGGATTTTGTTGTTGTTGTTGTTGTTGTTGTTGTTGTTGTTGTTGTTGGGATTGCATTAAACCTATGTAACTATCATGGAGGAACTGACGTTTTAGCTGTACAGAGCCTTCTCAGTGGTGAGCATGGTGTTATCTCTCCATTTCCCCGTGTCTTTTCTCATTTCTGCTTCTATATATTTGTCTCAGATACTATTCTGTTCATATATATTGTACTTAAAGACACCTATTTTGCTTTGAGTGGAAGGTGATGGATTTTTATAATAATTTGGGTCTCTGCTTGTTCATTCTCAGTGTGTAGAAATAGGATGGATATTTGCTGTTGCCTTTTTATTCTGTGTCTACTAAGCCCCGAGCTGACTTATTTGAGCAATGCCTCTTCAGGGTCCTTGGGTTTTCTGTGCATATAAAATCACATTATATACACGTACCTGTGATCATTATATTTCTTCCTTTTGAGTGACTAATACAGTTAAGTGTTGTTATAGCCTATGCATGGCATATTTTATATACTTATATATGCTATATTTTTGTTCTATTTTCTGAGGATATTAGCCCTTTTATTACCAGGCACTGCCCCCCATTTTCTTTTAATTGTCACCAGCTTGGGCATCCTTCCTATTTCAATGCCAGCCTGGGACTCCCTGTAATGGGGCTGCCTCTTCTTCCTGGTTGCAGAAGAATGCATTATGACCTTCACCTTGGTGTGTGTTGTTAACTGAAAGTTTCTAGAATATTCTTTTTACCAGGTGACTGTTGCTACCTTGGTGACATGAGTCATGAGGTAGACTGAATTTCATCAAATGTTTTCCTACAATCCTTACTTGATTCTTTTTGCCTCCTTTCCCCTTTTACTATACTGGGTTGCCTTGACTTTGGATGCTCAGCAAATGTTTTCTCCCTAGACTCAGTTGGGGACTTGTTTTTGTGCCTCTGGTCATGAATCTCACCAACTTCCAGTGGTCTGCTCTTGTGTTGTTTTTCTTAGCTTCACTCTCAAGCTATGTTCAGCCTCGTAATGTGAATTATGCTATGTCAAAGGACACCACCCTAATTCTCTAAGAAAAAAAATGCACCTAGACTATGCAGCCATAGCTGCCATAGCATAGTTAGTGCAGTGCCCAGTTCTTATCTGGAAAGCTTCTTTGTCCAGTAGATGATGGAGAACGAAGAACGTCACAAATAGTCAAGTACAGAGGATGTCAGTGGGGTTCTCAGCCACAAATAGGACAGCTATAATACACACACACACACACACACACACACACACATACAATGAGAGAGAGACAGAGAGAGACAGACACAGAGAGAACACTCAGGGACCATTGTGGTGGTCCTTTGGGCCATAAGGACCAGAGAAAACCAGTGACAACTGGGCATGCTAGGATTGCTGCACTCATGGACTGGCAGCAGTCGTGGCTGCCTGCACAGGACCTGTGAAATATCAAGCCAGTCGACATTATAGAAGGGAAGCTGCAGCTACAACACCAACCTGCCAGGGCACTCTTGCGCCTGCTGATGCAATAGTCTTGTGAGTGCCATAGGGATGACCAACCACTCTCTGACAGGATTTGAGGCCTGTTTCTCAAGAGGGAATTCATGCCCAGAGGCCCTTTGAGGGGATCTACTGCTGTTGTTTCATTAAGTGGACATGCTGTCAAACTGCCTTGAATGCCTATGTTTACATCTATATGTTAGTGCTTCTTGGTGGCAGAAGATGATTAACACAGACACTTGTAACTGGTTGGGAAAAGGTGACTGTTGCGTGCTCAGTCCCAAACATGACATCAGTGTCAATCCCCTTTCCAAGGCTCAGAAGACCCCATCACAAAATGGGGAGGTAGAAAGAATGTGAGACCCAGAGGTAGGGGAGCCATCCTGTGAAATACTGTCTTTTGCAGTTGCACACATGAACCTGTAAGAACTATGGTTGCCTCCACAAGATCTACAGGATGAAGTCAGTCAACATTCCAATGTGGGTAGGGGAGGAGCTCCTGAGGCTCCACCCCAGCTGAGGAGCTATTGGTACTTGGTGGCTGCTAAGAGAAGGCCACACCACTTTTTCTTCAGTGGTGTGGCCTCTGGTAAGAAGCCTAGGCTCCGGTAGAAACCTTGACACCCATGATCATGTAAGCATCCCTAACTAAACTGAGTGCATCACAAAAATCAAGAGACAGGAAAATAGGAAAGGCATGAAGAAGAGGTCCAGAGTGAGTGTGAGGGTGACAAAGAGGGAAATGGGGCAAACATAATCAAAATATATTACATACATGTATGACATTATCAAAGAATATATGATTCTTTAAAAGACTTGGAGATAAAGCATAGATAGATAGATAGATAGATAGATAGATAGATAGATAGATGAGATAGATAGATGATAGATAGATAGATAGATAGATAGATAGATAGATAGATGATAGATAGATAGATAGATAGATAGATAGATAGATAGATAGATAGATAGATGATAGATGTGATAGATAGATAGATAGATAGATAGATAGATAGATAGATAGATAGATAGATAGATAGATGAGATAGATAGATAGATAGATAGATAGATAGATAGATAGATAGATAGATAGATAGATAGATGAGATAGATAGATGATAGATAGATAGATAGATAGATAGATAGATAGATAGATAGATAGATGATAGATAGATAGATAGATAGATAGATAGATAGATAGATAGATAGATAGATAGATGTGATAGATAGATAGATAGATAGATAGATAGATAGATAGATAGATAGATAGATAGATAGATAGATAGATAGGATAATTGACAGGTGACAGCAGCCTGGGGTCACTGCTTAGCACTTCACTCTCTCTTGCTCTCACTCCCCCTCCTGTTCCCCCTCCCCCTCCCCGTCCCTCTCCCTCTCCCTCTGAATCTTCCCATGCTAGGGAAAGCTTGGAGATTTCCTTCTAATCTCTGTTTTTTAGTTGGATAACATTTCTACCATTTCAGTTCTGTCCCCCAAACCCGCCAACTCCCACACTCTGATTGGATCCTTTAAATGCTTTTATTCATTTTATCCCTGTAGCTTTTCAGTGTAATTTTTTCCAGGATCTGTTCTTAGCATGCTTGTGGCTGAATTAATAATATTTTGAGACTGAATTAATAATATTTACCACTTCTAGTGGAGGGCAGAAACCTGGACACTACCACTCCCACCACCCCATTTACATTACAACCCATACATGTTGTAATCTTACCTCCCACGGCCATACTCAACTTTAGACTCTAAAGTTTAAAGAATGCTGAACTGGCCATCACCTCTACCCACAGGCACCTCCCTCACCCAGGAGCCTCAGGCTCCCTCTAGTGTAGCTTCCCTTCTCAAAAAACTCCATTCAGTTGTTGGAGAGCTGCCTGCAGCTAGGGCTCCCGGCTTCCTCCGGTCTGTCTCTTTCCACTTTTTCTCCTAGAAGAGACTTTTTGTTGAACATGGTTTTTGGGTCATCCATCCTTTTTCCTTCAGAGTTTTAAAAAATGTTACATCCATTCTCCTGGCTCTCTGATTTCCCATGAGAAATCTGCAGTCACCTAATTCTCTTCCAGCCTACCGCTCTGTCTCTGTCTCACACACTTCCTCCTTCCTATGCCTTCCTTCAGTTTTTGATTTTGAAGTGATAGAGACTAGAGCCAGGTTCTCATGCATGCCAGGCAAGCACTCTTCCACCGAATTCCAGCTCCTGAATTGCCCCCATGGGCCTCAGACTTTCAACCCTCCCTGCCCCAGCCTTCCAAGTAGGAATTACAGCCACCAGGTCCAGAGCCTTCTGGTTTTGTATTTAGTTCATTGGTTTGGTTACTTTTCTGGTCAGGTAGCTCTTTGGGTTGATTTTGGTCATTGAATCTGTACCTTTTCATGGCTCTCCATTATGGGTAGTTCTTAGCCAATATTTCTCCCACATAGACTCTGCACCCTGCACTACCCCTCTCCTCCAGGACTCTGAAGACAGGGATAGCAAGCTTTTTGCTATTGTTTCAAGGTCGTTCCTGTTCCTCACTGGTTTTCAATAGACCACATCAATTCTGTTGGCTATATACCAAATCTTTCCTTGCCCCTGTCTGCTAGTGAGCACACACAGATGCTCAACTTGTTATGCTCTCCAGATCAAAGGCTTCCAGTGGGCTCTTTGTAGTTTCTTGTTCTTTGCTGTTATACACAGAGTGCTTGTCTTTATAAGGCAGAGCAGGTCGGGGCCATCCAGCTGTGCTCTGGTGTCTTTCCAGAGGTTCTGTAACAAGTCCCCAGACCTCAGAACAACTGACAGGGTAATGGAAGTACCATTCTGGCCTTGAAACCAAGCACACAAGCAGAAACACCAAAGCAAGAACAAACAACCAACATGAGAAGACTTGGGACAATTTTCACGAGGCCCCTTTTAAAGGATTAAAGACAGCTGCATATATATAGCTTTTTGTTTTTCAGTCAGCCCGAGAGATTAGAAAAGAAATTTCAGAAGTTAAAAGGGTTTGAAAATATAAGTAGATTGCTCAAGAGGTTTATAATAGCTATGACTCTATTTTTTAAAAAAGTAAAACAAAAAATAAGAGAGATCCCAGAAGGGGAAGCCAAAAGACTAGGAAAAGAAGAAGGGGAAAGGATGCTCAGATTACATAAGTGATACAAAGAGGGACCTTGCCATAGGCACTAAGACCCGAGAAAATCCCAATGGCCAATCAGTACAATAGACTTGATCCTGTTTCTGACAGTTAGCTGGCTTGTTTTGGGGCAGTCAACATTTTACAGCCATGTTAGTAAAAGAATGTGACAAACAGACTTTGGTTAAGGGTCTGTTCCTAAACCATCCCATCTGTTATGGTGGTCCTTCCAAGGGCAACCCCAGAGAAGTGGATGTGTAATATTAGTGGATAGTACATTACTGGGCACCTCTCCTGGACCAGGCCCATATCTGATTCTATACAACTTCAGGCATCAGCCCAGCCAGCCTGCTGACCAAAGATAATGCAGCACAGCTTCTCTGCAAGACGGCAGCCAAGTCACAATCATCAGACTCCGGCAACCAGAAGGCGAATGCAGCAAGGTATGATTCTGTGATGTTGCAGCAGACACAAACAGGGTTCTGAAGCCCCAATCTCTGTGAGGGGAGATGTCCCGGTCCCTCTGGCTCCAGCCAGCAGGAGCTCACAGCCCAACTCATCCAGGCAGGTGCTGGCAATGCAAAAGTGGTCAGTGAAAGATGGCTGTAGCAGCTTCAGCTCCTACTTCAGGCAGGGAATGCCCAGCTGTTGCTACCCTTGAGACTGCAGCTATTGCATCCTCCCATCAACCCCTGGACTGGATGGCAGGGAGCCATCCATCTTTGTCTCCATCCCTAATCCCCACTTCACTTGGAAATGACTGATGCTGTCCAGTCTGTCACATCTGACCTACCAGATGTCCCGTTGTGAGGAGAGGAAAAGGCACCATACACTGATCAGAGCAGTTTTGTTCAAGATGAAGTCAGGTGCAGTGTGGTGCAGTTATCACCTTGGTCAGGATGGCTTGGGTCCAGTCCCTTAGTCAAGAGACTTCAGCACAAAGAGCTAAGTTTCGACCATGAGTCCAGGCACTTCTTGCTAGGGGAAGGGCAAAGTCATCATTCTGTACATGGACAATCGGTATGTATTTGCCATTGGCCATGTCCATGGGGTCCTCTATAGAGGGAGAAGTGGCTCCTGCCTTAGAGTTTCCATTGCTGTGAAGAGACACCATGACCAAGGCAACTCTTATAAAGGACAACACTTAATAGGAACTGGCTTACAGGTTCAGAGGTTCAGTCCATTATCATCAAGGCAGGAGCATGGCAGCTACCAGGCAGGCATGGTGCAATGGGAGCTGAGAGTTCTACATCTTTATGAAAGAAATCCAAGAAATCCAGAAGACTGGCTTCCAGGTGGTTAGGAAGAGGGTCACAAAGTCCACTTCTACAGTGACACACTTCCTCCAAAAAGGTCATGCCTCCTAATAGTGTCACTTCCTGGGTCAAGCATATTCAAATCACCACAGCTCCTCACCTCAGGAAAAAAGGAAATAAAAAAAAAATCTGGATCCTACTAGAGGTCATATGACTGCCAAAAGAGTTAGCCACTAACCATTGCAAAGGGTATCCAAAAGGGGATCCCCAGAGGTTCAAGGGAACAGGGTAGCAGGCTTGACTACTGAGAAGGTGGCCCTAGAACCTGTGGGGCCTCTCCAGATCTTGGTTATACTGACTGAACCTGAATTTCTCTAGAGTCCACCTGTACACAAAGATACCAAATAAGCAAAAGGGGGAAGATGCCAAACAGGAAACAAATGGATGCTGGTTCTTGCTGGACCATATCCCTTACCTTTATTAGAAAGCAGATGTTTGCCAAACACCACCAGACCATCCATCTGGGGTCAACTAAAACTGTTCTCAGGCCCAAGTATTACATTAGACTTTGGTTACCCCTTTCACTAGGGTCTGACAACGGCCTCACCTTCACAGCCAAAGTTTTCCTAAATCTGTCAAGGGACTCAAATGTTTATTGAAAACTACATAGTGTCCAGAGGCCACAAAGCTCAAGACAGATAAACTAAATATGTCCATGAGGCCAGCAAAAATTGGGTCAACCTCCTACTTTTTGTACTCCTAAGGTCAAGACATTCGTAAGACACATTGCCAACCATTCCCTCTTCAAGTCCTTGCGGGCCCCACATCAGACCCAGGGGACCAATCATTGAGTGGTCCAGGAGGCTATGCCCTTGCCTGTGTCTGAGCCTGTCCATGTGTTCCAGCCTGGTGACCTTGTATGAGTAAAGACAATCTTGACCCAGAACCAGGAGCCAACAAGAAAAAGCCCATACCCTATGGTCCATGCTACCCCTATAGCAATGAGAGCTACCAAAGTCCCCTATAGATCCAGCACACCCAGATAAAGGAGACTACAGAAAATAATGACGGATAGGTCCTCTGACACCCTAAAGGTAAGACTGATATGGGCCCTATAATTATGGTCACTCTATCTTGTCTTTTTTGTCTCTCCATGGGAAAGGCCCCAAACCTGCATTAGCAAGGACCCTGAATGGAAATTTAAAGAGGCAGGAACTTGGGAGTTCATAATCTATCTACTGAGGACCTTCCAGGTAGATTTCTTTAAAATATTGCTTCCAGAGACTACTGGGGGATAGTGTGCTCGATCCTGGGAAGAAGCATAGCCCCAGGGCTGTGGGTCCATCTGTAAAAAAAAAAAAGGGGGGGGCTCTGATTCATCCAGTATTGTGTCTGTCTGTCTGATGTTGCCCCTGCCCTGCCCCCTGCCCCAAGCTTCCAGAAGCCAGAATACTACTGTGCTGAGTGGGCTTCCAAAAACCAAGGCCTCCTGGGGACACACTAATTCTCTCATAAACCTAAAATTGTTCACACTGAAGAAAAACCCACTTCTCATCTTTGTGCATGTTAAACACCAGGTGTTGATCTATAATGGAGAAAAAGACAAGGCCCATCTAAATCTAGTTGCTAGGATCCCCTGTACCCTAAAAGCTGTCCCCATTCTTATTCTTCTATTAGTGGAATCAGGTATCATGGGCTCTGATGCAGTTGAAACTTCAGCCCTAGTTATGGGGTATAAAATAAGAATCTAAGAAACACATGTTCAACTAGACATAGACCTGAGCCATCTAGAAAATTCTGCTTCCCATCTGGAAGCCCAGTTGGGCTCCTTAGCCGAGGTTGTTCTTCAAAATCGAAGAGCATTGAACCTCCTCTTTAGGACACAAAGGAGGTCTCTGTATAGCACTGGGAGAAACTTGCTGCTTCCGTGCCAATCAGCCAGGAGTCATTAGAGAAAGTTCAGCCATGGCCAAGAGTAGCCTTCAAAAAGGAGAAAGAAAGCAGAAGACCCTAACAGCTGATCCCAATCTTTGTTCCTCTGGTTCCCCCTGGTTAACTATTCTCCTTACAGCCCTACATGGCCTTTTTGCTCCTCGCTCTCAATGTAGGATCCCGCTTGTTCAACAGCCTACTTAGCTACGTAAAACCGAGAATCCATTCTGTTAAATTACTAGTGCTAAGGAGCCTTTGAGACCCTTATCCACTCGTCGGACAGGAAAGCCAGGCTCTTCCCACTCTACCTCCTCTTTGTGACCATCCAAGTCTTCGAGCTTCATGCTGCCCCCAGTGATTCCCGTGAGACACCCAAGGAAAACACCAGCAGATGCCACCACCATCCTCACCTCCTTCCATTCCAGACCACCACATCCATCCTGCCTAAGCCTGTGCCGCTGACTTCCTCCACATCCTGACACATGGCAGTGCCCTCCTGTCGAGGGTTAATATCGGCATCTCTGGGAGGACGAAGTGTAAGCTTTTATCCTTCTGGCTCCAAATGACAGACAAATCCTATAATGGCAGACTTCACTTTCTAAGGATCTTGGAGAAAAAAAAAAAAAACGGTCATTATCGTGTTGCAAGAAAGGAAGCTGGGGCTCAGAGAAGCCATGTAAGTGACTCGGGATGCTGAAGCAAGTTGAAAGATGTCTCGGGTACAGCCTGAAGGTGCATCCTAGGGTACCAACTGATAGAACAGGTGGTCCTCAATAACTGCTGCCCATGGCAGTAATCATTCTATTACTCATGTTTCCCCATCCTATCAGACAGGAGAACTTACCACTCAGGGAACAGAGATGGAACTTTCTTGAAGAACTATGACTGGGGTCTCTCTTTGAAGACACACCCCTTCAGCCAGGTCATGAGGGTTGTAAGTCATCAGGTCCGCTGTCTACGTGTAGCTTGGTCTGGTAACCAGTGTCCCGCCTTCTATCCACACAGCCCCACGTTGACTCCTTGGCACCTCCCCTCGTGTCTGTGCTAACCTCTTTCATCTCAAGTGTTCTTTTTAACAGCATGGCAATGTGGTGAATTTACCCTCTGTCTCAAGAGGGCCAAGACCTGTCTCCTCCTGGAAGCCCTTCAGAACTCTGACCCTGGAGAACCCCATCTAGCCTCCCATCTTACTATTCTTGGATCCCAGCTGTCTAGACTGGGCTGGAGCCTGAGAGCAGTTCCTCAGCTGATCCCAGCCGGACTCTGATCTCTTGGTTTGTGCTTATCCATCTGGGCAACTTCATAGGCAACAATAAAGCTTGGGGTTGATGAGCTATCGCCAAATAGGGACGCACACATAATGCCTTCCTGTCTGAGTGGGGGACACCTCTACTCAGGACTTCTCAGAGCTCAGACATCTCACACCCTCCGGGTCTCCTGAGATTCCAGAGACACAGACAGGTGACCTGATCTAACAACCCCTCGCCATTTCTGACCCCCAGACCTTCTTCTGGACCTTCTAGCCCTTCCCCAGCCCCACACAACCCCCAAGCTGTCTCCAGAAGAGCTCAGCATCAAAGTTCCTTCTCCAAGAGGACCCAGCCTCCATTCAAGACTCTTGGATTTATACAAGGCAGGAAAACAAATGGTGTTGCCTGGAGAACATCTGGATCTGAGCCCCCAGACTCCCTCCCCAGATACCACAGAGCCTCTAGAGCCCCCCAGTCCCTGAGTGCAGGTACAGTTGTGGCTGCTGCTCACTACACCGGAAGCCCAGGGTCCAAAGGGAGTTATTACTTGCTCCTGTATTCTGAGCAGGCAGCAGGCTTTGTGCTCCACAAATGGGGTTTTTTTCTGGGTCATGGCTCAAAAGGAATAAAGGATTCTGATGCAGTTCCTAAGAAGCACCTGGCTCCTGGGGTCAGATGCTGCCTGGCGGGAAGAGCAGAGCCAGGCTCTGAGACATCTGCCCAAGGTGATAAGGAGGTCTGTATAGCTGGACAGGGTCCTGCCACCCAGTCCCCTTGCCACTAAATGCCTTTGTGACCTTGAGCAGAGTCCCAATTCTTAGCTCCTACCCCCACATCAGGGAGGACACAGTGGAAGGCAGCCTCAGAGTTGGCTGTCGCTGCACTGGAGCCCCTGGGTCTGGTGTGTTGAGGTAAATTATAGCTATGAGCAAACGAAGCTGGCTGCTGTCTTAGGTCACAGACAGACAGCAGTCAGTCCTATAAACAGAAGGCTTGTGGGTGCTTAGAACCCAACTAGTCTATTAAACAAAGTAGTCAGGGTATCCTTTGGGTCCTTTAAAGGGACCTGGACTCAGCTTCTTCCGAAGCTTCCATGCATTTATCACAACGTGGGACACATGGGTCTTGAGAGAAGCATATGTGGTCTT
Source organism: Mus caroli (assembly GCF_978045245.1). Lineage (NCBI taxonomy): Eukaryota > Metazoa > Chordata > Mammalia > Rodentia > Muridae > Mus > Mus caroli. The sequence goes on from NW_028227271.1 coordinate 17,525,038, forward strand.
GCACTTTCTTCTCCAGTCCCTAGCCCCTTGACACTGTAATAGAAAATTCACTCTGGGTTATTTGCTGAAGATGGAGCCGTGGCGATCAATATCAAGGCTCCTGTGACAGGAGAGAATGTGACAGCTACGCACTGTGAGGCAGCTGGAACAGCACACGGGCAGAGGACAGCCTGCCAATCCGAGGTCAAGGGTCAAACCTAGTTGGCTAGAGGACACGAAAGAAGTTTGGTCAAGGAGAGAAGTGTGGTCCACAGTCACCCTCCCCCTCACAACCAACCCATCAGACCACAGCCTAGGACGGACCACAGCCTCCTTATCTGTCATCTTCCACTCTGGATCACATCTTTCCAAAGTGCTCTACCATCTTGCCTCCTTGAGACACCCCTCTCCCCAGTCTCAGGTCATCTCTCTACAAAATGAAGGTGGGGCTCACATTCCATGGTCTAGGACCCTCTCTCTAGCTAAGTGGAGACTCAGGAGGGCTGGGTTGGTCAGCAATGTTTTATGAATGTGGTTAAAGGGAGTCTTCAGGTGTCTAACACGCCGAAGACTGAATGGTGCTACGGGGAGAATAAAGTCCTGGTGTGCTCTTGGGGACACAGGAGATGAGTCACTGCATAAAGGCCCTTGTTACCAAGCCTGACAACCTGAGTTCAATCCCAGGGACCCATAGAGTGAAAGAAAAGAACCAACTGATTCAAGTTGCCCTCTGACCTCCATATTTGTTCTGTGCATATGAATGCTTGCCAAGGATATGAGCACATACACACACACACACACACACACATACACACACACACAAATGTAAAAAAGAAAAAGAAAAAAAGAAATTTAAAAAGGAAAGAAGGAAGGGAGGGAGGGAGGGAAGGAGGGAGGGAGGGAGGGTCAACTGGCTTCCAGTGGCTCACCACACACTCATCATTGCCACTAGCCATGAGCTTATGTGACCAAGTCAGATCCCCAGCAGAGCCTACACATGCCATCTGGATGTTCTGTCCCAGAACCATGAGTTAACACAGCTATAGCTGTCTCCCATGTTTCAAATAACATCACAAAACAGAATAAGCTTCAGGCTCTCCAGAGAGGCGGCACTGGGATCCAGGATTCTGCCAGGTAGATTCATGCCCCCAAACAGAGTCCACAGACTTAGTGGAGCTCAAGAGATCAGGTATGAATGGGAGATAAGACTGAACAAGCCATCCTCAGACACCCAGCTCCATTCCCATCCCCACAGCCAGGCCTCTCCTCCTGGGGCTTTAAGCGGCAGGTAAGACTGACAATACCAACCATATATCCTAGTATTCCAAACCCAAGCCCAGGAGCCGTGTCCTCATTCTGAGATCACGTTATGCCCCAGTCATGAGGCCACAGAATCTAGGAGCCTTCCCTCCTATAGATGCTCAGAGCACCAGAGATTCTGCCCATGGCCACATTTCTGTTTAGGTCCTGTATTCAACCTATGGCAACCCTGTTCATAAACCAATTGCTCTATAATTTCTTGAGGCAAGGGCTTACTGTGTAGCACAGGCTAGCCTTGAATTCCTAGCCATCTTTCTTCCCAATCTTCCAAAGTACTGGCATTGCAAGCATGAACCACCACCTTGGCCAGTAGCTTCTTTTCAGCAGAATGGGTGAAAGTGTCCCATTAGCCTGTAGCTCAGCTTCATTCCCTGATACATTCATTCATTCATTCATTCATTCATTCAGCGTGCATTGCTTAGGCCCTTACTGCATGCTGATCTTGACACAGGGCTGTGGCCAGGCTGAGCAATACAGACCAGGCCCAGCATTCCCAGAGCTGATATTCCATAGATAGAGCTAGATAAGCCAATGTATGATGACTAGAAGACTCTTTCAGAGATCAGTGAGGGGGGTGAACAGAGAAGAAAGGCCAGTAAGATGTGTGAGCAAAACCAATAACAGCTGAGGTCATGTGGGGTTTGAACTTGCCAGCCTCTGTGTGGACTTGTTCCTTCATAGCATCTGAATGGTCAAGGTATTATCAGGCCCCATCGCTAATAAGCTATTCTACTCCTGGAATATTTTTTCAAAGAAAAATCTTGAAAATCGAAGTCTAATCGCTTCATTCAGCCCATCTCGATGTGGACTGGCCATGAGGATGGGGGTCTGGTACCTACAGAGCCAGACTGTAAAGCTACCTCCCAGGAAAAGGCATGGCGAGCCTCAGATACAAGGTTCTCCCCAGAGAACCTTTAAATCCTACAGTAGCTACATTTGAAACAGCAAAAGGTAACCGATATAATTAATCTTTTGAATGTATTTATTTTTTTAATTGACAAATAAAAATTGTATCTATTTATGGCATCCTATGTGAGGATTTGATATATGTGTGCATGTACCGTGGAATGATGAACCATGCTAATTAGCATATCCATAACTTTGCATCTTGCCATCTCTTTGGTAAGAGTACTTAAAAGTCTATGCTCTGAGCAATTTTCAGATGCACAAGGCATTTTATAATACAAAGTCACCAGGTACACAATAGACATCTAGAACCCATCCCTCAGACTAACTGAAACTTTATACTCTTCGAGTGAAATTAATTTCAAATTATAGTTCTTTAAGCCCAATATATCCAAAGTATTATCATTGTAATAAGGAACCAATATGAATATATATATTGGGTCGTTCTACTTCTTTTATTTTTTTTCTTCCAATGTAAATCTTGAAATGCAAAATGTCCTTCCTATTTATAGAGCCTCTCAGGGCAGGGCAGGCTCACTGTGCAGCTCAGAAACTGCCTGTGGCTCCTGAGATGGGGAGGGAGATGGGGAGCCACAGAAGTTGGTTGACATTACCTGATGGCTGAATATTTCAGGAGAACCAATCTTTAGGAAGAACTTTCTGGCAAAAACGCATCAGACTGGGACTAGGGATAATCTTAGTGTATTGAGGACAAGACAAGTGGGAGCCGAAGCGGAGCACGTGACACAGGAAGTCCGCTGGGAGGTGGGTGACAGGCAGACGGTATGAGGAAAAGGAGCAAGGAAAGAGAGGTTTGGACATCCCTAGTACTCAAATACCTGTTGGGACACAAGAATCTCCGGGACAGGAAGAGAAACTCCATTGGGACAGGAAGTGGACCACACTCAAAACAGGAAGTACAAAGCACCGAACAGTGTAACGGTTTGAATAAGAAGAGCAGCGCATGCTCAGTATACCCGCGGAGTACGATAGGATGCTTTGATGTCTGTATGCATTGTGGGCTGTGCCTAGAGAAGCAGAGCAGGGTGAATCCTATCAATGAGCCAATGCAGGGAGATGGATGGGGCTGGGCAAAAAGGTGAGGAGAGCAGAGTCACAGGGAAGGATGGAGGAGGGGGTCACAGGGAAGGAGGGGTCACCAGAAGGGAGGGCATACAGGGAGAGAGAGGGTCCCAAGAAGAGATGGGGTCCCAGGGAGAGGTGAATCAGAGGGAAGGTCAGAAGGAGAGATGGAGGAGGGGAGTCACAGGGAGAAATGGCGTGACAGGGGAGAGGGGTCAGAGGGAAGAATGGAGGAGAGGTCACAGGAAGGGTGAGATCCCAGGGAGGGAGGGCCCACTGGAGGAAGGAGACAGCAGAAGGCAGCGGTGAGAGGGGCTTTCTCTGGCTTCAGTTCGCTCCACCTTCCTGGCCTACAGGAAGGCAAGGGCCTTCTGCCATGTGAAAATTCTCCCTCCATTCTGAGTCTGAACAAACATGGTAATCAAACCAGCAAGCCTGAGGGGAGTGCACCCCTCCTGCGTGAGAGGCAGTGGTCTGGCTGGAATTACCTTGTTTTGACTGATGAACAGGGAAGTGGAACAGGGAGGCCATGAAGCAAAAGCAATTGCTCCCACCTGAGGCAGACGGCAGGCAGGCTGGTGATGGCCTGGTGTGCCCCTGTTTCTACTCATCCTGGCATTTAAGACCCATGACGGCTGTTGTTGGTTGCCATGGAAACCACCAGGCCTCTTTAGCCTCTCCAAGGGGGGTGAATTCAAAGTCTGACCCAAGCCTATCACCTTTCCCAAGCTCCGTTTAATAAGCAGTTGTCTAAGGAACATCCAGCATCCGTCCACAAGCAGAACTCTGCGAGCTCAAGTGTTTATCCTCAGAGCAGTACAAAGGTGTGACCTCTAGCCCACATGCACAGCCATACTGCAAGAAGACAGTGTCTACCTGGGAACCTGGGCATGGTGCCTCTAGACAGTCCCTGGACTCACAGCTGGGGTTCACAAATGATGGTCATTGTCTTCGCTACAGAACTCCATCAAGGGAATAGCCAAAGATCTCCAGCAACAAACGCATGCCCAAGGCACAGCAAGAACGGGAGAAGTTTTCAGAACAAGATATCAGGAGCTTTTCACGGCTCAATCACTCTGTCAGCAGATCTTCATGGAATAGCTACCATTTTCAGAGGACTGTTCTAGAACCGGGGAAGCCATTATGCAGACACCAGACTGAGTCCCTGAGCCCAGGCAGTGAAGATCTTGGTGGGTCTCCAGCAGTCATTCCGGCTTGCTCTCCATCACCCTGAAACATATCAGCACAGTCCCCAGGAATCAGAGATCTCCACTGTTCAATGGAAGCAAGGGCAGACACCGTTTTTTGGAAACTCTGTGATCTGTGCCACAGGAAAGTTCCAGGCAACCCAGTCACATAAGTAGGAAGAAGCAACACGCATGCTCACCCACAGACCAATGCCTAGCAAAACTGGTTGGAACATTAATGGCTCTTTACGAAAAAGGAATGTAATCTGACACACACTACCCTATAGATGGATAAGCTTTGAAACTATACTGAGCAAACTAAGCCAGGGACAAGGGCTGAATGATCTGACCTGTGTGAGGTCTCTAGAACACACAAATCCATAGCAATAACAAGCAGCTAGGTGTTGCCAAGGGGTACAGGGAAGAGGAGGAAATCGTTGTTTAATAAGGTGGAATTTCAGTTTTGCAGGGTATAAAGGCTCTGAAGATGGGTGGTAGTGAGGTCTGCAGAACCCCATGAATATGCTTAGGACCCATAATGGTGCCCTTAAAGGAGGATAAAACGGTATGTTTTGTTATGTATGCTTTACCATAATGAAAGGAAAATGAGAACACTTTTTAAAGTGCTCTGCAAAGCGAGGCATTAAGGTTATGGTAATTAATGGCAGCACTCCAGCATGGCCGCGGGCAAGACCCTTCTACCTCTACACTCTGCACCCTTACTGCAGATCACCAGTGTTTGCAGAGGCTGAGTAGGACCAGGAAGCACGCTGTGGGCAGGATGCCACGGTGAGCCAATGGCACACTTATGCTCTTCAAGCCCCTTCTGGTACCAGGGTCACACTGCCAGCAAGCAACACGAAGGTGTTTCGAAGTAATGGTGTGTGTGACTGCAAGTTGCCATGGTCGGCCCGAATGGGTTAAGAAGCACCTAGAACAGCTCTGGCTGTGTCTAGGAGGGTGTTTCCAGGGTTGACTAGAAAGGAAGACACACTGTGCACGTGGGTGGCAACATCCACAGGCTGAGTTCCTGGGGAGAACTACAAGGAGAGAGAAAACTGACCCTGAGCAGAACCCTCAACTCTCTCTTCCTGACTGCAAATGCAACGCAGCCTCACAGTCCTACCACCTCTCGCCTTCCCACCATGGTAGACCAATGCAGTAGGTTAGAATATTTTATTAGGTCTTAGGGTTTCACTGGTATGAAGAGACACCATGACCAAAGCAACTCTTATAAAGGACAACATTTAATCGGGCCTGGCTTACAGGTTCAGAGGTTCAGTCCACTATCATCCTGGCAGGAAGCATGGCAGCATGCAGGGCTCAGGACAGTTCTACAGGACATGCAAGGTAAACTACATGATGCCAGTTGGGACCAGAGGTGGAGCGCTGAAGGAAGAAAAGAAATGGGAGCCAAGCAAATCAAAATGGGGTTTCCTCCATAAACAATGGTCTTTCCCATTTCAAAGCTGCAACATAGCAGCTGCCTGCACGGGGACCATTCAAGATCAAGCCAGTCACTATTCCAGCATGAACCAGGGAGGGACTCCCAAAGCCCCACCCCAGCAGAGGAACCACTGGCAACTGATATTTGCTGAAGGAGGGAGAGTCTCTTCTCTTTGGAACGTGGCCACTGGTTCCCATTGGATTGCCCCATATACTTACATGTATACAGTTGGCACTAACTGAACTTGGATATGATGCTGAGGGGGAGGGGCTAGAGGAGAAGGTGGTGGTGGAGGAGGAGGAGAAAGAGGAAGAAGAAGACATGAAATCGAGGGGGGAGATCAGTTACTTTTCTATTGCTGTGATAAAGCATCGTGATCAAGTCAACCCATAAAAGGAAAAGTACAGTTGGGTTACACTTCTAGTGAGAAAGTCCATCACGACAAGGGTGTTTGGCAGCAAGCAGCAGACGTGGGAACTGGAGCAAGGTGCTGACAGCTCACATCTCAACTACAGGCATGAGGCAAGGAGATACTATGTGCTCTCAAAGATCAACCCAGTGATGAACTTCCTCCAGCAAGGCTGTGCTTCCTAATCTTCCCCCCCAGTACCACCAATGGGGGCCCACGCATTAAAAGGCCTCAGCACATGTGGGACCTTTCTCTTTCAAGCTACTATAGTGGGGATCCTAGGGGAAGTAGGGGGAATAGGAATTTGCCGAAATTTATTATATACGTGTATAAAATTAAAAATAAATAAATAACATTATAGGAAAAAAATAGGTTTTGGAAATGATCTGAAGCACAAGTCTGCTAGATTCAGAGAGGGGCAGGCGTCTGAGCAGCTGTTTGCGTTTTCTGGTGTGATCGCCTTATTTTAAATATCAAGCACAGATCCTATCAAAAGCAAGTGCCCGCCAGTGTGTAAAATTCTGTAGAAAAAGCACATACAAGCTCTGTGGTATGTGTGGTTCGTGCAGACAATCACGGCAAAGCCTCAGTAGTTAAAGCAAGCTGGTGATGGCTCACTCATAGAGTTCTTAGAAGCTAGCCCTGAGTGGGGTCCATCTGTGGTCAAGGCGTCTGACCCACTTGGAGAGAGCTGCGGTCAGAATTTTAGTGTGGAAACAAATTAGGAAAGTGGTCTGCTGTTACAGGTGGCTGTCACTTTGTTCTCCTGATAGGAATATTCCCATCGTACAGTTCACTGTGAATTCATCTCATGCGAAAAATATCAGTCTGATGGAAAGGCTGTACTGTGAGTGTTTCACAGAGAAATATACCAGACATGAGCTTGAAAGCTAAAGCTTGGAGCCCAGGGGGCTGGAAAGACGGCTCAGTGGTTAAGAGTGCTTGCTGTTCTTACAGAAAACCCAAGTTTGCTTCCCTGCATCCATGTCTGGCAGCTTATTACTACCTTGCTACTGCCTCTTCTGGCTTCTGAAGGTGCACGCATTCACATGCACACACCCAGATGTACATATATACACATCATTAAAAAACTAAATCTTTAAAACTATGCAGAGGCTGGAGAGAGGACCTGGATTCAATTGCCAGCACCCATATGGTGGCTACTAACTCTATGTAACTCTAGTTCCAGAGAATCGAATGCCTTCTTCTCTTTCTTCAGGCACCAGGCATGCACATGCGCATTGAGATATATGCAAGCAAAACACACACACACACACACACACACACTAAAAATAAATAGAAAATTTAAAAAGAACTTGAAACCAAGGCTGGAGAGATAGTTCAGAGGTTAAGAGCACTGGCTGCTCTTCCAGAGGTCCTGAGTTCTATTCGCAGCAACTACATGGTGGCTTATAACCATCTATAATGGGATCTGATGCTATCTTCTGGCATGCAGGTATACACACAGATAGACCACTCATATACATTTAATAAATTAGTAAATCTTTAAAAAAAAACTTGAAACCAATGTCACAGATCTGACAATGGTATCCATAATATGCAAAGATTTCTTACAAATCAATGGGAAACTGCACAGTATCTGATGGTAAAATACAGAATGAACACAATGGAGAGAATCTCTGCAGGTGAGCCATCAATGGCCTGTGATATTATAAACGAGGCTTTAATTACTAGGAACCAGTATAATGGGCAGGAGACAACAGTAGTTTCACACTGAAGATCAGTGAGGGGTGTAACGGCAGAGACACAGTCTACCAATGAGGAATAAGTGGAAGAGCACATTGGCAGAGTCCTCACAGGACCCCTGTGAAGTGATGCTCCCTTCCCAATGGGCCCCCCAGAGCAGCCCTCCTGGTCTACACCAGACGCATCCCAGGAAACTGCCCTACCGCTCTGCTCTGCCATCAGAACGTCTCCTCAAATGTCACTCAACAAAAGAGTGGGTACATTTCATGCAGTTACCGGGTGAAATATGAAGCAGTTACAATGATTTCTAGACCTCAGAATACCAGTAAAAAAATTAAAAAGCCAGTAAAATATGATGCCATATCGGTAGACTTTAAACACTCAAAGCGGCGTTATGATTGCTGAACACACACACAGCTCATAAAAGCGTGAGATACTGATTGCAAAACCCACACAGACGTCAAGGTGACAGATGCTGGGGAGAAGCAGAGGAGGAAGTGAAAGGACCTCGCTGGGCTCCATCCTGAGATGGGCTGGCAGAGAATGAGGAGGGGCTGGGAGAGAGAGAGAGAGACTCACCCCTGTGAAGTGGGTTCCTTAAAGGAACAGACTCATTCTGACAGAGCCCTGCATTTGCTCTGTTTGGGGTGAAGCCACAGACCAACTGAAGACTCTGCCCATTTATGCCTGTGGCTAGGACCAATGGATTTTTGTTTATTGACTCCATTTCCAGAGCCAGGAGAGGGCACACCGCTTAGTGCTAATGAGAACCATTCAGAATTTAAACAAGAGCAAAAGGTCGAGGGTAAAGGGTAAGGCTCTCACTGAGCAAGCATGGGGATCTGAGTTCAGATCCCCAGCACCCCATGAAAGAACTAGGTGTGGCAGGACATGCCTGCAGTCCCAGCACTGGGGAGATAGAGACAAGAGGATCTTAGGTGCTTGATGGCCAGACAGTCTAGCCAAGATGGGGAACTCTCAGTTCAGTAAGAGATTATGTCTCAAAAAATAAGGTAGAGAAAGATGAGGAATACACCTAACGTCAGTGTTGAGTCTCTGCATGTGTGTGCCTGCTCACATCCATGAAATACATACGGGGAGAGGGGGGAAGAAAGGGTGAGGAGGGAGGGAGGGGGAGAAGAAGTGGGGGAAAAGGAGGAAGAGAAGGAGGAGGGAGAGGAAGAAGAGAAGGAAGAATAGGAGAGGGAGAAGGAGGAAGAGGGGGAAAGGAGGGAGAGGAGGGAGAGAAGGAGGAAGAGAAGGAAAGGGAGTAAAAGGAAGCAGAGAAGCCCTTTGCCCCAGGATTTGGTTCATTGTACAGGTAGGCAGCAACTGAATTTTGAGGGTCACAGTGGGGTTGCAGAGCACCCTACTCCTGGACCATGTCCTCATCTCACTGGTCAATGGTATGTTCAGATGGGGCAGAGGTGGGTAGACCCTCCATTGGGGGAAGGGAGTGGAGAAGGACTTTCCAGCCCCAGCAGCCCGGCCCCTCCCACACACACCATCCACGAACAACCATAAAGGGAAGATTGATAGATATTTTTTTCTATTTTACTGCATAAAAATAAAAAATTTTTATCCTTGCAAAAACACTATAAACAACATTTAATAGCAAATGACAAATTTTACAAGATGGGAAAAGGGTGCTGAGATGAACGAGGTGGGGCTGAGGAGCCCTTGCACACATAGCATAGGGGTTTAGGGCAGGAAGAGGGCGGATGAGACCGATGACCTGTGCCAGGGACCAAGGCAGCTCATCTGCTGGTCCTCACTCACCCTACTACCACCTCAGCTGCTTCCTTGGAACATTTCCTGACGAGGATGCAAAGAACAAGAGTTTCTGTTCTTCGTCTGCATCCAGAGCCGCTGACATTGCTCCTCTGTGCCTTGGTTTCTCTATCTCCCACCATAAGAAGCAATGAAAGCTAATACACAAAGCACTGTCACAGTGACTCATAATGGTCATTGGAAGTCCCTGGCTATTTTATCAGTCTTGATGGTTGGCTGAGGAGTGTGGGCTGGACCCACGGCTTGGAACATGAAGTCCCCCACACACATACACACTGAGGTATGTACTATTTTGGGAAGAACAAGAAATTCTAAGAGGTGGGGCCTTCCCGGAGGAGTGGGTAACTGGCAGGAACCCTGATATATTCACCCACCAAGGCTTCACACACGACACTCTCGGGTGCTGCTTTTAGGGATCTGACCCTGTCACATGCTGCCTGGCCTCCTAAGCTTCTTTTAGCATCTGAACAGATGCTTCCATGACTCCATAAGTCTTGTGTTCCTGTGCCTTTAAAACCAGCACCACATGGAGGTCACCAAGGTCTGTCATAAGCTTGAACAGTAAACAGACTCCATCTTTGGCTATGGATACACTGGCTTTTCAGTACCCGGTGGCTGAACACAGTGCTTTCTGACCACCGTACCCTTCTGCCATGTTGTTCTGACTTAACATAGCTTAGGCACAATGAAGCTGGCCAAAAACAGATTAACATCTCTGAAAGAGTGAGCTAGAATAAAGCCTTCCTCCCTCACAGTGTTCCTTTCAGGTATTTCTTCTTCAGAAACCTGAAAAAGAAGACTGGAGCCTGGTATTTGGTTGCAGCCACAAAATGCTAGCAAACACACATACAGAGAGAGGGGTGGGGAGAATAGTATCAGAAGTGGGGTTGTTCAGAAGTGAGGTTGTTGTCTGGCATATGATGAGGTTGTCTTTGGAAATGATTTGCAGGAAATGGCTGACAACTTGTGACAAAGTCCGATCCCTAAATTCAGGCTAGAGAAATGCTAAAGTGTTGTAATCAAGAGCTCAGTAAGGGATTGTGATGGGAGTCCAGAAGAACAGGCTGCCAATAAGAATATGGGTAGTAAAGACCGTGCTTCTAGAGTTCTAAACGGAAACAAAAACTGTTGGGAACTGCAATAGAGGCTTCATGTATTGTGGGCTGTCAAAACCTTGTCTACCCTTTTATCTATGCCTGCTGAGACTATGGAGGAGATGGAGGCCAAGCAAGATGAAGGTGATCTCGAGGAAGCCCAGGCTGTGGCGTGCATGTCACTGGATGCTTTCAGCCAGGTTGGCGATGAGAATCAGGAGCTAAAAACAAAGTACAGGGTTTTGAACTTGGAACCAAGAAGCTAAATGGGTGGCTCAGTCCAGCAGTCAAAAGCTCTGGTTGCTAGCTCTTCCAGGGGACCCGGGTTCAATTTCCAGCACCCACTCGGCAGCAGAAAATTATCTGTAGCTCCAGTTTCAGATTATCTGACATCCTCCCTGGGCACCAGATGATACACAGGCATACATGCAGGCAAAATACATATATACATAAAAAATAATGTACAGTTGTCTCTTTAGTAATGACACAAAGGTCAACCCCTTGCCTCTGTATGGGTATGATATACCCATATATGTGTGAGCATGCATATACATACAGATGAATGAATGCATGAATCCAAGCACTTGCAACCAGGACAATAGGAAAGACATCTTGAGGACACCTCAGGACTATCATAGGTATAAAGACTTTGTGTGTGTGTGTGTGTGTGTGTGTGTGTGTGTGTGTGTGTCTGTGTCTGTGTCTGTGTCTGTGTGTCTGTGTCTGTGTGCAATGCTATATAGACTTCCCCTTAAGAAAAGAATGCCAGGGCACTCTACTGACACAGTGTGCTTCTTAGAATTCCTTGTACTATAGTTAGCCATGAGGCACTGAATTTATCAAGGCAGCCTTAGCCCAAAGGGCCTGACTACTATCCACACTGTTGGCAGACCTTGAGGATTTCCATGTGATGCTGTTTTACAGGCATAGAGAATGAAAGAGTCATTGGATCATAGAGGCTTCCACCCAGATGTCAAGGAAGAACTTGGGGCTAGGGTACAGACAACATGTGACACTATCATATACCTTTAGGTCAAGGTAGGGGATGGTGGTGAACCTGTGACCTGTGACGGTGAAGCATGGACTACAGAGGAGACCCTAGGATGCTGGGGACTCTAGAAATATCTGCTAGGGAGAGCTGTAGGCAATGAGAGGAGTCAGTTCAGGAGAGAGCCCTGTGAACTACAGTCTGCAAGGTGGCAGGGGTGGGTCACCCACTGAAGCTCACACCAAGTCACTATGAGCTACAAAGTTTGGGCTTGGAGCTACAGAACTTCAGATCTGTTCTGTTACTTCATTTCAATCTTTCTTTTCAAGTCTCTGAATCCTCCCTTTATGTATGGGGATATTTGCTCTCCTCGTCGTGTCTTTGTCTTAAAAGTGAATCATTTTTTCTTTTACAGAAAAATTAGGCTTGCAACAAGAGTTTGCCTTGCATCTAAGAAGGGACTTTTTGGACACGGGCTTCTGAATGATGTGGGAGCTAGTAAGACTTGGGGGAAGGGAAATGGACTGGAAGCATTCTAAAACATGGGATGGTCAGGATATCTTAGGGACCAGGAGCAGAACATTATAGTTGGACTATGAAATGACCCCCACAGACTCGTGTGTTAAAGGCTTGATCCCAGCTGGTGGTATTATTTTGGGAAGTGCTAGAAAGGGGAGGTGGAGCCAAGTTGGAGGAAGTGGGTCATGGGGAAGCATCTGCAAACAGTATCATTTTCTTAAGTCCACCTTCCCACCCCTTCTTTTCTTCCTGAACAACACATAGCGAGCAACTTTTCACTCTTTCCCACACTTCCATCCTACCCCAACTGTGATGGATTGTATATGCTTGGGCTAGGGAGTGGCACCATTAGGAGATGTGGCCTTGTTGGAGTAGGTGTGTCACTGTGGGCACGGGCTTTAAGACCCTCATCCTAGCTGCCTGGACGCCAGTATTCCTCTAGAGGCCTGCAGACGAAGATGTAAATCTCTCAGCTCCTCCTGCACCATGCCTGCCTGGACACTGTCATGCTCCCTCCTTGATGATACCAGACTGAATTTCTGAACCTGTAAGCCAGCCCCAATTAAATGCTGTCCTTATAAGAGTTGTCTTGTTCATGGTGTCTGTTCACAGCAGTTAGACCCTAACTAAGACACCAACATTGAAAAAAATTGGAGCTGCTATTGACTAGAATGTCTAAAAGCATGAGCAACAAATAAAACTGTAAAGCTGTACCTCTTTAAGTTGTTCCCTGCAGATCTTGAATCACAACCACAGAAAAGTTAAACTAGCACACTGGGCCAAAAGAGCTCCCTGCCCCCCCACCCCACCCCAGAGGACCAGAGAAGCAATGGATGCTGGAGGTATGGAATAGAGTAGGTTAATTCAGGTTAAAGTATGAAGGTGTAGAGGGAACGGTTCAGGCAAAGCTTCCCCAAGGAAGAAGCACATTGGAGAATTTGCAAGAGCAAGAACAGTTAGAAGCAGAGCAGGGCTACCAGTGTAGGAGATACAGGTGAGAAAGTTCTATAACGTGCCTCACACAATCAGGGAACATGAGGCCATGACAGCTTGGCTGGCAGCTAAGGGACAGCCTTAGAATGTCCTTGAGTTATAAAAGGAAAAAAAAAAAAACCCTAAGACCAGTCTGCTTTAAAGTATGGATTCTTAAGCCTGGGGTCAGGACTCCTGGCCAGAAGTCACCTTATGTAGTCTGAGTGATCTTTCTGGATCTTGACCCACTTTCTTCAGCAGAGGGGGACCCCCACTTCGTAGCAGAATTGGTCATCGGAACATCTTTGAGAACTTGCAGTGGTGAGTACTGGCCAGAGCAGGTGGCCCCTGTTTTGGGTATCACTGTTAACAGCACCAATGAGGCTAAAGCAGAGACAGGAGGCTCGTGTCTGCTTGAGTGTTTATTGAAAGACCTGAGCACAGACAAGGAGGCAGACTCTGACTCCTCTAAGACTCTAGCCATCTCTGTCCATACTAACCCCCCCCCCACACACACACACACACACACACACACCTCTGCAGCTGCTCAAGGGTTCCAATGTCTGAGGAATCCAGAGACCTCCAGATGCCCACATGGAGGACCACACAGAACTCAGACACAGTGGCCTTCATGGCAGGCACAGCTCCCCCTCCAGCATCAGCTCAGTGCTCACAGATCCAGAATACAGACCCCCCTTCATCCCTTGGAGTTCCCCCAGTTCCATAAGCTGGCCCAATACCACCCCTGTCACTACCCGGTACCCTACTGAAAGCGGCTGGGAGTGGGTTCACCTTGAGCTCCATGTTGGGCTTGCATTGCTGGGAGGAGCAGGCAGGTTGCAAATGCGTCATCCCCCCCTCCCCCGACCCCACACAACCTCCTTTCCAAAAGAAATAAATAAATAAGAGAAGAGCGCTCTCCTGCTGGCTGCTCCTGCAGGGTGAAATGGATTATTTTCTCTGTCCTGTGCCCAATATCAGTACTTATTGAAAAGCATATATCTGCAGTGCTGGGTTTTTAGCTCGTCAGCACGCCCGGAGCCCTCGGGAAGCATCTTTTTCTTTGAACAGCCTGGCTCTTGCAGTAGGGGGTCTGCTGGGCCTTTTTACACACAGCCAGGCATTTTTCTTCCCTGAAATGAGGGTCTGCTCGGCCAGGCTCTGGAGGTAGTCAAGCCCATTGGCAGAGAGCATTTCCGGTGCCACGTCTTCTGTCCCAGAGACCCTGTGCCTCCTCCAGTCCAAGCCACATCCTTGGTGGCTGAATCTCAAGCCCCGGGGATCAGGTATATATCTATAGAGCTAAGAACCAGCCACAGAAGGGACAGAAAGTAGGCAATACACTGGTCCTAAAGTGAGGGATGAAAGACTCAGAAGGCAGACAGGTTATCCTGTCAAGGGGGTCTGCAGTGTTTGGAACCTCTGCACTGTCTCCCTCAACAGCTGCCTCTCTTTCTTCTCCACAAACTGTGTGCAGGGTCAAAGGTATTTATGTACCTCAGGAAAGAGAATTATCATGTAATGCCCTAAGGTGGCATCTCAGAGTGTTCACAGCACCTGGTGGCTATGGTCGCCCACTGATGTTCTCTGAGGCTCCGAGCAGATCCACAGGAAATAAGAAACCAGCTGGAGCTCCCTGCCTCTCACCCAACAAAACCCTATGAGCTCGGCCTATGTGGCTTATTTTATAAACGGTGAGATCTGAATTCAGAGAACTCAGCCAGCCAGGAAAAATCTAAACTGGCCTGTACCCCCGCTTGTCCCACTATTAGTGCTGGCCTGTGCCTTATCTAGAAGAGAGTTGAGTGTTTGTGTCCAGCCCCCTCTGCCTCCTCTTTCCCTGCAGGAGACCAACAGCAATGAGCTCCGAGAGGCTCCCCAAGTGGCCAGAGGAGGCTAGAAAAGGTCCTCTTGTCTTCCTGCCCACCTGCCCAGGGCTCTGTGTCACCCCTCCCACTGGCTGGCTGCTGTTGTTCAGACAGCCCTTGGGTAGTAAACTAAACACCATCATTAGCATTTTTCAAAGCCCTGCTCTGTGGCCAGCGCAATGAGCAGAGCTGTAAAGGGAGAGGACAGCAATCGAAGCAGAAAAATATGGCACTTTTTAGACTAGTTTATGAGTTAAACAGAAAGAAAACCCTGGTATTCCATATCGGGATATTGAGCAATGTTCCCACGGCTGCTGGACTGTAAAGCAATATTGAACGGTGCCTGTAACCTAAACGATACAAGATGGACATAATTAAAAACAATTGATTCAATATTTTTTTTTGCTAAACCTCGGGGTGAGAATATAAACTAGTCATGATGGAAAAATGCCAGGCGCTGTGACCCAAGCCAAAGCCCTCCCTGGGAATACATCAGGTATTAACACAGATGACACGTGAGCACCATGGGTAGTAAGGCACTCATGACAGTGGTAAATGATGTGATGTCATAGGGGATGATGTGACCACACACAAGATGACAGTGACATCACACAGGGGGAGAGCTGACCACACCTGATGATGATGGACATGACATACACGCAGTACGAAGTGCCTCATACCAGCCGTGACAGTCACACAGTCACTATGGATTCCAGACAGGCACACAGTCACTGTGGATTCTATCAGCATGTCGAGAAACCTCTCAGTGCTCAGCCCAGGCTTCCAAGCTGGGGACATCGTAAAGAGCAAAAGCAGATGCAGGTCACATCCCAAATGGCTCTAGCAGCTAAGGAGAGACAGCTTCTATATGAAAAATCACAGATAGCCAAGCTGCCTGAAGTAGGAGATGGGCAGAGCCTGCTACAAGGCTGGGTACTCCGGGCAATCTCTGATTGAGCCAGGGCTCTATGTAAAAGAATAGATTCAAACCCAGGCCATGTAAGCCACCAAACAGACCACTGTGCCTGGAAATGTTTGGCATGCTATGACACACCCAAGTACTGAGCCGCTGGGCACGAACTTGCTAAAGGTCCAAGCCCACATCCACTTTTCACTAATGACAACATTGCTCCTACCTGCTCTCTCTCCAAGGGTCACTGCAGGCAAATGATATGGCCAGGGAAAACCTGGGCAGGGGACACAACGACAAGACACAAGCTTTTCAAACACCACATTAGTACATAGAGGATGTGAAGACAGTGGAGAGAGAGAGAGAGAGAGAGAGAGAGAGAGAGAGAGAGAGAGAGAGAGAGAGAGAGGGAAGGAGGGGAGGGGAGGGGAGGGGAGGGGAGGGGAGGGGAGGGGAGGGGAGGGGAGGGGAGGGGAGGGGAGGGGAGGGGAGGGGAGGGGAGGGGAGGGGAGGGGAGGGGAGGGGAGGGGAGGGGAGGGGAGGAGAGGAGAGGAGAGGAGAGGAGAGGAGAGGAGAGGAGAGGAGAGGAGAGGAGAGGAGAGGAGAGGAGAGGAGAGGAGAGGAGAGGAGAGGAGAGGAGAGGAGAGGAGAGAGAGGAGAGGAGAGGAGAGATGGATCCCGAAGCATCTTTGGGGTAAACAGAGAGCATGGCCCCACCACATCACCCATTTCCAGCTAATGGGTAGACATAGGCAGGTACTAAAGCTCTCCCGTGTTTAACCAGCCTCTCCTGGAATGGCTCAGACCAACTCCAGTATCAGGCAGTTCCAGTTTGAGCTCCAGCAGCTCCAGCCAGCTCTAGTTCCTGCTCTAGCTCCAGCCAGCTCCAGCCAGCTCCAGCCAGCTCCAGCCAGCTCCAGCCAGCTCCAGCCAGCTCCAGCCAGCTCCAGCCAGCTCCAGCCAGCTCCAGCCAGCTCCAGCCAGCTCCAGCCAGGCCCAACTAGCCCCAGACAGTCTCAGACAGTCCCAGACAGCTCTAGACAGCTCCAGCCAGCTCCAGACAGCTTCAGACAGCTTCAGACAGCCCTAGACAGCCCCAGCCAGCTCCATCTCAAGCCAGCTCCAGCTATTTGCAGCACCAGTCAGCTTCAGTTCCACTCCAGTCCCCTACTCCCACCACCACTAAATACTTAGCCTTCTGGAGAAACATAAGCACTCCATTCAGACCCCTCTGTGCTAATGGCAGTGGGTCCCTGTGTTCCATCTGCAACAGGCCTAACACCACAGTGTCCACTCCATTTATGGGAACAGTCTGCTGATCCCTTGACATACTGAATACCCAGAGTTCATAATGGTTTCAGCTCCACCAGAAAACTACATATGAGGCTGAGCCCATGTCCAAGGAAACCCCAGAGACCCAGTTGAACCATCTAAATCGTCAGCTGAGCCAAGAGAAGTATGTATTGAGCTTTATGCAGAATGATTGAATGGTAGAGGTGGCCAGGAGATACCAGACATGGCCTTGTCCCTAACTGTAACTAGAGGGTGGCAGTCAACAAACTCCATGTCAACAAGGACTTTATGGGCAGAGATAAGAAGGGGGACAAAAAAAAGCAGAGTATCCTGGGTGGTCCCTGCAGTTTTGGGAGAAGCAGGTAGTTACTGTGCTATCTAGAACCCTCTTCTTCAGTGTCTAACTCACCTTACCTACCAGCCACTGCAGCCAGCACCATCCTATCCTCTCTCTGTTCTCACTGGGCTCCTGTCACTCTGCAATTAGAGATCACGTTTTTTTTTTTTTTTATCATGGCTCCTCCCACCTCCCCTCCAGACAGGAGTATTCCTGAGAGACTCAGGGAGTAATCGTTAGCATACACCCCAACCCCACTCCCGTGCTCAAACTTGCTGCCCATGTCACAAAGCCTGACATCCCTTGACATCCATATTCCACCTGTGGCATATTAAGACTGTGTGATAAGACCAGAGCACATGTGTGTGGGCCCCAGAAACAAGCAAGGGAGTGAGGGGTGGTCGAAGAAACAGGGGTATAGCAGGGGCGATGTTCCCCACCCCCCTGAACCCACCAATTATTGAGAAGGAAAGCTAGCCAAGATGAGCAATCCCCTGGTGCAAAGTCAAATCCTCTGTCCTGGGTTAGCAGAGCCCTAAGAGCCGTGGTCCAGGTCAAGGAGTGATTGCCGGATCTGCCACGACCTCCCTCTGGGGCCTCTGGGGCCAGAATTGATTGGTGTGATTTAAACTCATCAAGGACAGCAGGAGAGGGGACCCCAGGGGAGCTTGATAGAGATATGGACTCTGCTGCCAGAGCGCCTGCTTGCTAATAGAGTCCTGGCCTCCTGCCTTGCCACCCCATGGTGGAGGCAGCAACTATTCAGACTTCCAGATACTCCCGGACACAAATGCCCCTGGTCCGAGACTCCAGCCGTCCAGAACATGACTTCATGAGTAGCCAGTGAGCGTGCAGAAGCAGTCCCCCAGGCTGATGTCTGAGCTGATTCCTGGAGGGTAAAGAGGACAGAGGACCAGGGGAGGGTCTCTCTTCAGCCTACCCTCTCTGGGATGAAGTGTAGCCAGGAAGTGGGCCGCCCATGCCAGGCGCCTCAGCATTTCCAGGCAGGCAGCCCCTTAGACCTCATGGTCTCCTCTCATGAGACTCAGGATGCTAGCAGGTCCTGAACCACATGCACAGTCCTGGGAAGGTTCCCACGTTGACTTCGACACACTGAAACTCCACTCCAGGCCGGGAGAGAAGAGGCACGGTCTCATTTGCTCTCCATTCAGCCCTAATTTGTACCACTGGGTGTTTTAATTTACAAGTCAGAGTTAATAAATTGTGTGTAAGCTCGATTACCTCACGCTCCCCTGACTTCCTCCCCTGCCTGTGGGAGAGTGATGCACCATGGGAAAGATCTGAAAGAAGACTCTAGGTACTCCCTCCTTCACCCAGGGGATTTTATACCCGTCCCAAGAGCCTTGGGGAGCAGGGGAGAGGCAGTGGGACTAGTGTTTCTCATATGGATTCGAGCAAAATAAATAACGTGTGGATCCTTTAAGGAGGAATGGGAAGAAAAGGGGGAACCGGTGAGAAAACACATCGACAAAAACAATACTAGAGCGGGGCAGTGGTGGCACACGCCTTTAATCCCAGCACTTGGGAGGCAGAGGCAGGCAGATTTCTGAGTTCGAGGCCAGCCTGGTCTACAGAGTGAGTTCCAGGACAGCCAGGGCTACACAGAGAAACCCTGTCTCGAAAACAAAAACAAAAAACAAAACAAAACAAAAACAACAGCAACAACAACAACAAGCAATACTAGAAAGCAAGGGCCTCGTGCCTTCAAGGGCAGACATATATAATACCTGTCTCTGTGGAATAGAAGACCCTGCTGGGTATGTGCACAGGGTACACCCATTCCCAAAGGGCCGAGTCAAGCTAGAGTCCGTGGATGTATCCATACGCCAGATCCTAAAGACTCTAGGGTACCAGGAGTGAGCGCCAACCTGGAAAGTTCCAGAGACATCTGGAGCCTCCTGAACAAGAACTGAGAAGTGACTCACTCCCTGCGCGCAGAAGGTCCCGACAGAGAATCACTGGTTTACAGGCCAGAGAGGAGTCAAAGGAAAACAGTGTCCACAGGTGGAAATACACACACATACAGCCTAGAAACATCAGTGCCCAGCCCAGCCCATGTGTGTGGGTCCCAGTTTTAACACCCAGTCTCTCTTCCCAGGCCCATGGCCATCTGGGAGCTTACAGAGTCTGAACCTCTCAGCTTGGTGACACCCTGTCCAGGAAGCCCTCCATCCCAGGCATCCTCTTCCTTCCCATCCACCCCCAGCACTCTGATCACCAGACATCTCCGTGGGCATCTACAACAGGGGCTCATCCTTGCTCTGGCCACCCTGGAAATAACCAGGAAGAAAAGTGGCAGCGTGGCTCCCTAAATGTGTCCCCAAACAAGGTTATGACTGGAGAGTCCCATTGCCTTCCCCCTCCCTGCACAGCCAGCTTTGTGAGTGCTCACCTGATGGGAAGGGAGGAGTAAGAAGATTCAGAGGATACGGATGGACGCAGTCAGTGTCCTCTGTGGGTGCCCCCCATCCACCACCACCAACTTTCTTTGCAATTTTTCATGTATTTCATCTATTGGCA
This sequence comes from Mus caroli, assembly GCF_978045245.1. NCBI lineage: Eukaryota > Metazoa > Chordata > Mammalia > Rodentia > Muridae > Mus > Mus caroli. The sequence goes on from NW_028227271.1 coordinate 17,545,389, forward strand.
AACAGGAGCAGGGTCCCCTGAGTGGCAGGCACTGTGTGGAGTCCAAAAAGCTATGATGGTAGTTGAGGCATAAGCACTTCCTGCTCATGCAGAGCTTAACAGGCCAAGAGAGGATGATTAACTATACACACACAGCCTTGTGCTCTGTAAGAGGAGCTCCGCCCCCTCTGCTGCACACACTGGGAAAAGCTGACCAGGCTAACACAGACGTGTGTGTTATCTAAAGCTGCAAGCATAGTCTAGCCTGAAAGAAGGCAAGAGATACCACACACCTGATGCAGAGCCAGCATTCCAGGCCTGGACAGCAGAGGGGTCTCTGAGCTAGGAGCTGTCTACACAGTGGTCCTGGGCTGTTATGGCTACACTAAACTAAAACCAGATAGTTGTGCAAGGTACGTCCACCTGGGTCACACAGGCCAGAAAGGGATGTCATCGACTACCCACTGAGCAAGGAACTGAAGAGAGAGATGCCTGCTCCAGCTCCTTGGGATCCAAAAGGATCTTGGGAATATTGAACACACAGCTCTGGCCCGAACTGATAAAATCTACATGGGTTGGTGGTACTCAGATGGCAAAGCCCTCAGGTACAGGCACACCTTGGGACTTTCAGCAGAAATGCGTAAAAAGAAACACACAGTTGTATACTTTTATATACACATATGCACATACTTGCACAAATGTACACACATGCATACACACACATTTTATATATATCTATATATATATATTATATATATATATATATATATATATATATATATATTATATGTGTATATATATATCAAGCCTCATGTATGGCTTTTGAAGTACTTCAAGGGCATTTGGGGTAATTTTGATTACTGGTGATTTCAGCTCCCAGGGGACTTTAGAACCAGGCTCTTCACAAGATGCACTCCACTATAAACAAGCCACTGCACCTAAGTGATGCTGTGGGGACCACGGGGATGGTGGCATAGAGGAACAATAAGAGCCAGTTGATTATTATCTCTGTGTGGGATTTTTCAAGAGACTCTTGAGGTGAGGTGAGGGCAAGTCAGGGCTGGGCAGAAAGGATCATGACATGTGGTGACACAGGCAGGAAGCAGCCATGAGAGGGGCTGGGCAGCTTTGTGTGTGGCAGAACCATCCTGGAAAAAGCAGTCAGAGAGGAGAGCCTCAAAGCTAACCAGTGGTACCCGACAGCTTAGAGGACACAGGGAGACAGAGAGTCCTCTTATGGGCAAGGTGTTGTCCTACAGTACTGAAGGCTCCTGTAGCAGGTTAGTAAGGATGACTGCAAGGACAAGACAGCAGAGCTACATCAGCAACTTTGATGGTACAAGGAAACAGGCAGGTTTTGATAGTAGGGGTGGGTGGATGGTAGTTGGGGCATTAGAAAGATAAGAGCAAAGGCCAGCCATGTGGAGAAAGATGGCAAGGGCAGAAAAGCTGAGATGGGACCACTGACCACCAACAGGCACACCACAGCTGCACCTCTCATTACCAATACGTGTTGCTTTCCCCAGCTCTTTCAGGGCCCCGACCTCAAGCACTTGTACCATCCCTATGCTATTTTCAACATGGAGGGGCCAGGCTAGGATGTGAGATGGGCAGTCACTGGGCGTGGTTGAATGAGCAGGCAGATTTGAACGAATAGGTTCCGGAGTGTCGAGGACACATTCAGCATGAAGCCAATGGCCTTGCCAAGAGTTCTTACAACCCAGCTGAGGGAAATGTGAAGTTGCCCTACAAAAGGTCCTTTGCTGCACCCTATACAAGCTGAGGGACACCTCATGGTGCGCCCACAGGCCACTCAAAGCACCATTAGAGGAAGGGTGAATTGCAGACCAACTTCCTCCCTGTTCTTATGGGCAAAGCATAACTCAAGTTCTGCAGGGAGCTGGTGAGTACCTGGTGACTAGTGATTGGCTGATAACCTTTAGGAGTCTCGAACAAAGAGAGGGGAAAGCTACAGCTGAAGCTCCCAGAGAGTGAAAACACATGGGTCCCTCTACTGTCCCTAGGAGGTGGTCTTTGGGTCCTATAGGCTCTGCTGGCATCTGCCTCTGTCACACCTGTGCTTGCTGATGGGAGAGGAAGGGAGAGGTCTTAGAAGACAGGATGGAGCTGTTCATAGGCCACTACTCAAAGCCTTAAAGGTTATCAGCAACAGCTAACACTGACTCCTTTATCTGGTGCCACATACCTGGTCCAGTTGTGGGCACTGGACAGCACCCAACCCCTTCACCAAGCCATACGAAGTGGGTAGTTACCATAAGAATTTGTCCTGCCCAATTCACGGTGTTACTTCTGTCTGAGGCGCTGTTTGAAAGGTCTAAGGGGCTAAAACCCATAGGACTGTGGACTTGTGTTATACACTATTAAAGCCTTCCTCTGACCTGCTAGATACAGCACTGGGCTGCTCTGTGGGAGACACATCTGAATTAGCAGCTCAGACAAGGTGGCAGAACTGTAAGATGGCCTGAAGGCCTCCATGCTGCAGTGATACGCATTACAGCATCCCTTCCTCGAGTGAGCAGTGTGTCAGGGTGTCTGTCTGGCACTTTCATAATCAGATTAGTTTACACAGCAAGAAGGAGCCGGCAGTGGAACTCTGCCCTAGTCATCTGGCTGTGTGTTAAACTAGAGGAAGGACCTGTGAGGACCTGACCTCCCTAGGTGGGTTGGTTAGTTGGTGGGTGGGTTAATTAGTAATTTGGTGAATGGAGAGTTTAGTCAGTTAGTAAGAGGGTGGTTTGGTTAGTTGGTAAGTTAGTAAACAAATAGGTTAGTTTGTGAATGGGTGGGTAAGTTGGTTAGTTTGTGGGTAAATTTTGTAGCTGGTAAGCTTGTGGTTAAGTTGGTTAGTCAGTTTGTGGGTGATTTAGTTAGTTGGTAAGAGTTATTTTGTGGGTAGATGAGTTAGTCAGTGGGGGTAGGTTAATTAGTTGGTTGGATGAGTTAGTTTGTGGTCATTTTGGTTAGTTAGTTGGTAGGTTAGTTGGTAAATCAGTGACTGGTTGGACTAGTTGATGTATGGATTGGTAAGTTGGTCGGATGTGTTGGTTAGTTCATTGGTGGGTATGTGTGTTGACTAGTTAGTAAGTTGATGCATGAGTTGGTTAGTTGTATTTCTAAATGGTAAAGTCGTCCATATTCAACAAGTAATATCTGGCTATCCTAACTAGTCAATCGAGCATCTGTGGGGAGCCATACTGTACACATTTATATCACCTCAACTCTATTTTCCTGGCACTCGAAAGCAGAGAGAGTAAACTTCAAATGGTATGGTTGGTTTTTCCTGACTTTCCACTCACTGGGTGATCAGACACGGGATAAATCTGCCTCCCTCATCCCTACACAGTCCTCACACACCTAGCATCAGCCTGTTTGACTATGTGTGCACATTGTCGTACGCAACACACCTTCGATACAGAATGGCCCTACATGCAAAACAAAGTCTTGATCTAGTTTCCAGCCAAAGAAAGGTCCCCTGGTTACAGCGCCAGGAGCTCTCAGATGTCACACCATAAAGATGCTTATAGGTGCTTTGAGGAATTATCAAAGAGCAGTTCGCTTACGCGGGGCCTCTGTCGTGTGGTCACAGAGAACTGAAGGGCCTCGTGAAAGGCTCCTTGACTGGCACCCGATTGATGTTCATGCATTGAGCCTGTGAGGCGTGCTCATGCCACAAGCATACTGAGACAAACCGTCAAGTGAACCACTGCCCTGAGCTTGTCCCTGGCACATCTGACCAGCATCCCTGGGGACGTCCATCCACAAACACCTAGAGCACCAAATGATATGGAGAAGCTTAACTTTGTTTGCTCATCATCCATCCAATAGGCAAACACTCACTGACTGAACTCTATAGACCACATCCTGTTAGAAGCCTAAGCACCAGAAACAAAAACCATGTCACTCAGAGAAGCAAAATCTAGCACCTCACAATGGCAGCAGAGCCCTGGGTCTGTCCCAGAACACAACGCATTTCTGGTCTTGGCTTTTCAGTGAGCAGTTAAACAATGTTATGTCTTAATCAGAAATGCCTGTCTGAGCATCTCGACCCAGCTTCTGTGACATTTTGAAGGCTATAGAGCCATTAGAAGGCAGGGCCTGGGTGACAGAAGTCATCTCGGGTGAGATTTGGAAGGTCTTTCTCTGTGCCTTGATCTGCCACCACAGGAGGAGGAGTCTCTGCCACACGGTCCTGCTGCCATCCCTTTCCAGAGACAGGCTGCACCTTCTGATACTAGAGTCTCAAATAACCCCTTCTTAGGGTGTTATGTGTCACTGACACAAAAGCAGCGAATAAATGCCCAGGGGTGTGTGTGTGTGCCCGTGTCCCCATATGGATGTATCACGCTTCTAGAAGCAACTGGCTCAGAGATGAGCCCTGAACAGATGTGGAGAGTGAGCGAGCCCTGCTGTTGCAGTGACCTGTCTCTGCTATAGCGGTGTTTGCTGGAACTCCTGCCAGGAGACTCCCTGAAGGTAGACCCTACAGAGAGTCTGTAGCCCTGTCGTCTATGTGGGTGTGAAGAGCTACATCCCACCCATGTTTATTCATGGTCTGGACTCAATTAGCTTAGAAGCAGCTGGAGGCCCAAGTTCAGAAGTAAAACTCAACCAGGGAGTCTTTTTAAAAATCCCTCTCCCGGCAGGGTTTTCCAGGGAACAAAAGCAAACCCATTTAACTTATTATTGAAATTGATTATCCATTCTGCAAGGCACTACTTGGCACTGGCCTGAAAAGGAGGTGCATGACCGATTATGCCAAAGGGAGAATGGACCAGAACCAGAGGAGATTTGGCCCAGCAGGGTCCTCCCACACACAGTGACTCAGAACCACTCTGTCACATGGAACTGAAGACCGAGGGAGTCCAACCAAGCACATGGTTGTCGTGACTCAGAGTAACCCTCCCTGTAGGCATTGCCATCCTGGGTGGCACCTGAGAAACCAGTCTGTAGTCATGGCCTCCTGATAGCCAAAGAGACTGGTGCCTCTCACTCATGTACTAGCTGACTAGAATGTGGCTCCAGGAATCTTGGGTAACCCAACTGTGAGATGCATCAGTCCAGTGTGTAAGCTATTTGGGCAGTTAATACGCTACCAGGCAGTTGCAGAGGAAGCAGAAAAGAAATCCTGAGGGGTTCCCAGTTAGGACCACTTGACCAGTAGGACCCTACCACAGACCAGGCTATGGAGGGTAATCAGGGGCTCCAGCAAACTCAGACATTCTGATCACAGAGGCTGAACTAAGACATGGTGGTGAGTGTGTGAGCATCTTGCTTAACACTCTTCAGTGAGTAACACTCAAGTAGTCAAGGCTGTGGTGCCATCCCTACACCAGTGAAATGTGCCAAATCTTAACAGTAGTTCACAGGGCTCTGGCTGCAGGACAGTGTTGGACTTGAGGACCAATAGGAAGAAAAGGTATAAGACCCCACTAAAGGGTAGAAAGCTGGCCACAGGACTCATCCGGCCAGATCAGCGCCGGGGTAGCTGGAGCGCAGGGTTGCCTGACACCCGCCAGCTACCCACGACCCCTGCCGCAGGATTTTGGGACTGCTGGTGAGTGGAACACAGCTTCTGCTCCAGTCCAATCACGCGGGACCTGAGACTGCTTTGGTTGGGGAGGCAGAAATCCGGCCTACGTAGGGCCACAAGCCTCTTCCGGTCAGAAAAGCACCGGGGCAGCTGGGGCGCAGGGTCGGCTGACACTCGCCAGCTACCCACAACACCCGCCACAGGATCTTAAGACTTCTGGTGAGTGGAGCACAGCTTCTGCTCCAATCCAATTGCGCGCAGGACCTGAGACTGCATTAGCTAGGGAAGCAGAAACCGGCCTGAGTAGGGCCACAGGCCTCACCCGGCTGGATCAGCGCCGGGGTAGCTGGAGCGCAGGGTCGGCTGACACCCGCCAGCTACCCACGACCCCCGCCGCAGGATTTTGGGACTGCTGGTGAGTGGAACACAGCTTCTGCTCCAGTCCAATCACGCGGGACCTGAGACTGCTTTGGTTGGGGAGGCAGAAATCCGGCCTACGTAGGGCCACAAGCCTCTTCCAGTCAGAAAAGCACCAGGGCAGCTGGGGCGCAGGGTCGGCTGACACTCGCCAGCTACCCACAAAACCCACCACAAGATCTTAAGACTTCTGGTGAGTGGAACACAGCTTCTGCTCCAATCCAATTGCACGCGGGACCAGAGACTGCATTAGTTAGGGAAGCAGAAAACCAGCCTGAGTAGGACCACAGGCCTCTTCCGGCAGGACCAGCACCGGGGTACCGTCAGCTACCCACGACCCCCGCCGCAGGATTTTGAGACTGCTGGTGAGTGGAACACAGCTCTGCTCCAACCTTTAAACAGTGACGACAATAACAACTAACCCCAGAGATTACCAGATGGCGAAAGGTAAACGTAATAATCTTACTAACAGAAACCAAGACCACTCACCATCATCAGAACCCAGCACCCCTACTTCGCCCAGTCCAGGGCACCCCAACACACCGGAAAAGCTAGACACGGATCTAAAAGCATATCTCCTGATGATGGTAGAGGACTTCAAGAAGGACTTTAATAACACACTTAAAGAAATACAAAGGAACACTGGTAAACAGGTAGAAGACAGTAAAGAGGAAGCACAAAAATCCCTTAAAGAATTGCAGGAGAACACTGCTAAAGAGTTACAAATCCTTAAAGAAAAACAGGATAACATAATCAAACAGGTAGAAGTCCTTACAAAAAAACAGGAAAACACATCCAAACAGATGATGGAAATGAACAAAACCATACTAGACCTAAAAAGGGAAGTAGACTCAATAAAGAAAACCCAAAATGAGGCAACACTGGAGATAGAAACCCTAGGAAAGAAATCTGGAACCATAGATACGAGCATCAGCAACAGAATACAAGAGATGGAAGAGAGAATCTCAGGTGCAGAAGAATCCATAGAGAACATCGGCACAACAATCAAGGAAAATGTAAAATGCAAAAAGATCCTAACTCAAAACATCCAAGAAATACAGGACACAATGAGAAGACCAAACCTACGGATAATAGGAGTGGATGAGAATGAAGATTTTCAACTCAAAGGACCAGCAAACATCTTCAACAAAATTATAGAAGAAAACTTCCCAAATCTAAAGAAAGAGATGCCCATGAACATACAAGAAGCCTACAGAACTGCAAATAGACTGGACCAGAAAAGAAATACCTCCCGACACATAATAATCAGAACAACAAATGCTCTAAATAACGATAGAATACTAAAAGCAGTAAGAGAAAAAGGCCAAGTAACATATAAAGGCAAGCCTATAAGAATTACACCAGATTTTTCACCAGAGACTATGAAAGCCAGAAGATCCTGGACGGATGTTATACAGACACTAAAAGAACACAAATTCCAGCCCAGGCTACTATACCCAGCCAAACTCTCAATTAACATAGATGGAGAAACCAAAGTATTCCACGACAAAACCAAATTCACACATTATCTCTCCACGAATCCAGCCCTTCAAAGGATAATAACAGAAAAAAACCAATACGAGGACAGGAACCACGCCCTAGAAACAACAAGAAGGTAATCCCTCAACAAACCTAAAAGAAGACAGCCACAAGAACAAAATGCCAACTTTAACAAAAAAATAACAGAAAACAACAATTACTTTTCCTTAATATCTCTTAATATCAATGGACTCAACTCCCCGATAAAAAGACATAGACTAACAAACTGGCTACACAAACAAGACCCAACATTTTGCTGCTTACAGGAAACTCATCTCAGAGAAAAGGATAGACACTACCTCAGAATGAAAGGCTGGAAAACAATTTTCCAAGCAAATGGCATGAAGAAACAAGCTGGAGTAGCCATTCTAATATCTGATAAGATTGACTTCCAACCCAAAGTCATTAAAAAAGACAGGGAGGGACACTTCATACTCATCAAAGGTAAAATCCTCCAAGAGGAACTATCAATCCTGAATATCTATGCTCCAAATACAAAGGCAGCCACATTCATTAAAGAAACTTTAGTAAATCTCAAAGCACACATTGCACCTCATACAATAATAGTGGGAGACTTCAAAACACCACTTTCACCAATGGACAGATCATGGAAACAGGAACTAAACAGGGACACAGAGAAACTAAGAGAAATTATGAATCAAATGGATCTGGCAGATATCTACAGAACATTCTATCCTAAAACAAAAGGATATACCTTCTTCTCAGCACCTCATGGTACCTTCTCCAAAATTGACCACATAATTGGTCACAAAACAGGCCTCAACAGATACAAAAATATTGAAATTGTCCCATGCATCCTATCAGATCACCATGGACTAAGGCTGATCTTCAATAACAAAATAAATAATACAAAAGCCAACCTTCACGTGGAAACTGAACAACACTCTTCTCAATGATACCTTGGTCAAGGAAGGAATAAAGAAAGAAATTAAGGACTTTTTAGAGTTCAATGAAAATGAAGCCACAACATACCCAAACTTATGGGACGCAATGACAGCATTTCTAAGAGGAAAACTCATAGCTCTGAGTGCCTCCAAAAGGAAACTAGAGAGAGCACACATTAGCAGCTTGACAACACACCTAAAAGCACTAGAACAAAAGGAAGCAAATTCACCCAAGAGGAGTAGAAGGCAGGAAATAATCAAACTCAGGGGTGAAATCAACCAAGTGGAAACAAGAAGAACTATTCAAAGAATCAACCAATCAAGGAGCTGGTTCTTTGAGAAAATCAACAAGATAGATAAACCCTTAGCCAGACTCACTAGAGGGCACAGGGAAAGCATCCTAATTAACAAAATCAGAAATGAAAAAGGAGACATAACAACAGATCCTGAAGACATCCAAAACACCATCAGATCCTTCTACCAAAGGCTATACTCAACAAAACTGGAGAACCTGGATGAAATGGAGAAGTTCCTAGACAGATACCAGGTACCAAAGTTGAATCAAGATCAGGTTAATGATCTAAACAGCCCTATATCCCCCAAAGAAATAGAAGCAGTCATTAATAGTCTCCCAACTAAAAAAAGCCCAGGACCAGATGGGATTAGTGCAGAGTTCTATCAGACCTTCAAAGAAGATCTAATCCCAGTTCTTCACAAACTATTCCACAAAATAGAAACAGAAGGTACTCTACCCAACTCATTCTATGAAGCCACAATTACTCTGATACCTAAACCACAAAAAGACCCAACAAAGATAGAAAACTTCAGACCAATATCCCTTATGAATATTGATGCAAACATCCTCAATAAAGTTCTTGCTAACCGGATCCAAGAACACATCAAAACAATCATCCATCCTGACCAAGTAGGTTTCATCCCAGGGATGCAGGGATGGTTCAATATACGGAAATCCATCAACGTAATCCAGTATATAAACAAACTCAAAGACAAAAACCACATGGTCATCTCGTTAGATGCGGAAAAAGCATTTGACAAGATCCAACACCCATTCATGATAAAAGTCTTGGAAAGATCAGGAATTCAAGGCCCATACCTAAACATGATAAAAGCAATCTACAGCAAACCAGTAGCCAACATCAAAGTCAATGGTGAGAAGCTTGAAGCAATCCCTCTAAAATCAGGGACTAGACAAGGCTGTCCACTTTCTCCATACCTATTCAACATTGTACTTGAAGTCCTAGCCAGAGCAATTCGACAACAAAAGGAGATCAAAGGGATACAAATTGGAAAAGATGAAGTCAAAATATCACTTTTTGCAGATGATATGATAGTATATATAAGTGACCCTAAAAATTCCACCAGAGAACTCCTAAGCCTGATAAACAGCTTCGGTGAAGTAGCTGGATATAAAATTAACTCAAACAAATCAATGGCCTTTCTCTACACAAAGAATAAACAGGCTGAGAAAGAAATTAGGGAAATAACACCCTTCTCAATAGTCACAAATAATATAAAATATCTTGGCGTGACTCTAACTAAGGAAGTGAAAGATCTGTATAATAAAAACTTCAAGTCTCTGAAGAAAGAAATTATAGAAGATCTCAGAAGATGGAAAGATCTCCCATGCTCATGGATTGGCAGGATCAACATTGTAAAAATGGCTATCTTGCCAAAAGCAATCTACAGATTCAATGCAATCCCCATCAAAATTCCAAATCAATTCTTCAACGAATTAGAAAGTGCAATCTGCAAATTCATCTGGAATAACAAAAAACCTAGGATAGCAAAAACTCTTCTCAAGGATAAAAGAACCTCTGGTGGAATCACCATGCCGGACCTAAAGCTCTACTACAGAGCAAATGTGATAAAAACTGCATGGTACTGGTATAGTGACAGACAAATAGACCAATGGAATAGAATTGAAGACCCAGAAATGAACCCACACACCTATGGTCACTTGATCTTCGACAAGGGAGCTAAAAACATCCAGTGGAAGAAAGACAGCATTTTCAACAAATGGTGCTGGCACAACTGGTTGTTAACATGTAGAAGAATGCGAATCGATCCATTCCTATCTCCTTGTACTAAGGTCAAGTCTAAGTGGATCAAGGAACTTCACATAAAACCAGAGACACTGAAACTTATAGAGGAGAAAGTGGGGAAAAGCTTTGAAGATATGGGCACAGGGGAAAAATTCCTGAATAGAACAGTAATGGCTTGTGCTGTAAGATCGAGAATTGACAAGTGGGACCTCATGAAACTACAAAGCTTCTGCAAGGCTAAAGACACCATCAATAAGACAAAAAAACCACCAACAGATTGGGAAAGGATCTTCACCTATCCTAAATCAGATAAGGGACTAATATCCAATATATATAAAGAACTCAAGAAGGTGGACTCCAGAAAGTCAAATAACCCCATTAAAAAATGGGGCTCAGAACTGAACAAAGAATTCTCACCTGAGGAATACCGAATGGCAGAGAAACACCTGAAAAAATGTTCAACATCCTTAATCATCAGGGAAATGCAAATCAAAACAACCCTGAGATTCCACCTCACACCAGTCAGAATGGCTAAGATCAAAAATTCAGGTGACAGCAGATGCTGGCGAGGATGTGGAGAAAGAGGAACACTCCTCCATTGTTGGTGGGATTGCAAGCTTGTACAACCACTCTGGAAATCAGTCTGGCGGTTCCTCAGAAAATTGGACATAGTACTACCAGAGGATCCAGCAATACCTCTCCTGGGCATATATCCAGAAGATGTCCCAACCGGTAAAAAGGACACATGCTCCACTATGTTCATAGCAGCCCTATTTATAATAGCCAGAAGCTGGAAAGAACCCAGATGTCCCTCAACAGAGGAATGGATACAGAAATTATGGTACATTTACACAATGGAGTACTACTCAGCTATTAAAAAGAATGAATTTATGAAATTCCTAGCCAAATAGATGGACCTGGAGGGCATCATCTTGAGTGAAGTAACACAATCACAAAAGAACTCACACAATATGTATTCACTGATAAGTGGATATTAGCCCAAAACTTAGGAAACCCAAGATATAAGATACAATTTGCTAAACGCATGGAACTCAAGAAGAATGAAGACCAAAGTGTGGACACTGTGCCCCTTCTTAGAATTGGGAACAAAACACCCAGGGAAGGAGTTACAGAGACAAAGTTCGTAGCTGTGATGAAAGGATGGACCATTTAGAGACTGCCGTATCCAGGGATCCATCCCATAATCAGCTTCTAAACGCTGACACCATTGCATACACTAGCAAGATTTTGCTGAAAGGACCCAAATATAGCTGTCTCTTGTGAGACGATGCCGGGGCCTAGCAAACACAGGAGTGGATGTTCACAGTCAGCTATTGGATGTATCACAGGGCTCCCAATGGAGAAGCTAGAGAAAGTACCCAAGGAGCTAAAGGGATCTGCAACCCTATTGTTGGAACAACATGATGTACTAACCAGAACCCCGGAGCTCTTGTCTCTAGCTGCATATGTATCGAAAGATGGCCTAGTCAGCCATCAATGGAAAGAGAGGCCCATTGGACTTGCAAACTTTATATGCCCCAATATAGGGGAATGCCAGGGCCAAAAGAATGGGAATGGGTGGGTAGGGAAGTGGGGGGCGCTATGGGGGACTTTTGGGATAGCATTGGAAATGTAATTGAGGAAAATATGTAATAAAAATATTAAAAATAAAAAAAAAAAGAGTGGGAGTGGGTGGGTAGGGGAGTAGGGGGGTACGGACTTTTGTGATAGCATTGAAAATGTAAATGAAGAAAATATATAATTAAAGAAATAAATTTTTAAAAAAAAAGGGTAGAAAGCTTTTGAGAGTGACGGTGTGACTCAGAGTCTGGGACGCTGGGTGTTGCTCTCTTGAGATGTATGAGTTTTCAGAGGAGGACATGTGGATCTCACTGATAGAACAAGCTGAACTGACCTGCACCCCAGTGATGGCTGAATGTCCCCCAACCCCTGTCTAAGATAGAAGAAAAGATGGAGGGAGCCTGGGAACTGCCTGTCCATCTAAGACCATCTCAATCTAAGAGGCAGGTTCACCCCACTCTGGTGACCTGGGGAAGGTACCTGAATAACAAGAGAAGCTGCTTCAACTCCAATGAAGAGGAAAGAGCTGAGCCCAGGAGGGAGGAGCTTCCCTGCAGGGAAAGGTTGAGAACAGACTATGGATGGGTGGCCCCGGGTTAGCCTCCATCTGTCAGGTTCTCATCTCTCTCAATGAGATGAGAATGTGGGAAAGCTCTAGAATAGAGGGGCATTTAGGGAACAGAAGGCCCAAACAGAGTCCACAGGGACTTCCTAAGAGCCCTTCTCAGAATCTCTTATGCCGTTATATGTAGATGTTTCCAAAGGAAGATGAGCCAGGGAGACCTGCAGCCAGCAAGAACAGTGATAATTTTCTAGCATCTGATGAATTAAAACACTAGCAGGCATGTGACTCTAGGAGCAAGTTGGAAAATGACTTTGTCCCAGTGATGCCAGTTAGGACAGATACAGTGAACACAGTTACTGGAGACAATAGGCAGTTGAGCCAAACGATGGATACAGGAATGACAGGCTCCGTGGCCAATGGACCCACTGATGGATGGGGAATGGCAGGCTCCATGGCCAGTGGACCCAATAATGGATGGGCCAGAAGGAGTCTGAAGTCCCAGAACACTGAGAATGGCTAAGCAAAATGGGGTCCAGATAGGGAGGGTTCTGCCAGTAGGTTCCCAGTTGGAAGTGCACTGGTGAATAATTTGAGAGTGGGGAACAGGATTAGCTATAAGGACCATGAAGACCCAAAGGAACTCTACAGCTCCCAGCCGAAGTAGGCAACCCCAGGTCTCTAGATGGGTAGGGCCAGCACAGAATCAAGAACTGCTGCAACTGTAGGAAGAAACAGAGGGTTATTGCAGGAGAGAACCACAAGCCCAGCCCATACGGGAAGACCCCATCTTCATTTGTTCTTGCTCCCTCCTCCCAGGACCTTCCACGGACAGAGCTGAGTTGGATGTTCCAGGGACTGGCTTGGAGAAATCCCAGTAGGGAATGGATCTAGGGATAGAGGGAGAGTATCTGTGTCACCTGCTCATGTGGAAAACATGGGGTTAACCCCAGAGAGGCTAGCATCCCTAGCAGAGGTCAGAGGCACCCTATCACAGCCCCCAACAGCCCCTATAGTTTGAGGGCCCCTGGAAGGCAAGCACGTGCAAGGGTTCCCCAAGGTCACTATGAGGATGGATGGATGGATATCAAAGCTATACTAACCAAACCTTAACAGGGTAAGCTGGGGGCAGGGCACCAAGGAACGTGGCTGAGAGCTAAGTGTGAATTGCCCAAGGTTCCTGTTTGGTCAGTGGCTGGAACATTAGACTGTGTGAGGGTAAGAAATGACAGAGCTTTCCCCGGGAAGGTTTTGGGGCTGTTCCATAGAGTCCTAGGTCTGGGTTCAGACTCACCAACCCAGTACTTTTGTCTGAGCCTTGCCTCTGCACAGTTCAGCCTGAAGTCCCCAGGAAATGAGGCATTCCAAATGTGACCTGGAAACTCATTTGTCCTGTCCTTTAAGGAGCAAACAGGGCTGGGCTACATTGGCTGTCTGGCAAGCCTCAAGCATTTGCTTCGCACCTCCAGCACCAGTATTTATTTAAGCCCCAGCAATGAGTTAGTTTGCCCTGCAAATGACTTGGATAGCACTTTCCCACCAGGAAGCCTGTAGGCTGCTGAGACGAGCACACCATACAATGGCCAGAGGCCAGTTCTCCCTGCATCCCTCAGTGTTTAAGCCTGCAGCTCTCTGCACCTGAAGTATTTCTGCTTTCTCCCACTCCTGTAGGCCATTTGTCTTAAGAGCATCACCTCCTCCATATTGGCTGATGCTAAGTTCTCCTTTCTGGGATCTCTCTGCTCCAGCTCAGACTTAGTCTCACATCAGCTCCAGCAGCTTACTATGGCTGCTGCTCGTGGCTAGGAGGGACCCAGACTAATCTAAGGGGAAGAATGAGTCACACTCTTGACCCCACCCCTCTTACTGGCTTGTCATGACAGGTCCCTATATTAGATCCTCCTATGGCCCAGCAGTCAACCAGCCTCATGGCCAGGGGCAAAAAGGAACAGTGTCTAATGTGAGGGCAGAAGGCTTATCAAGGGAACCTAAGGGCAGTCTACCTGTTCCTCCATCCTGGAGGCTCTGCTAGGACCACAGCCATGGCTGTGCTTCTCTATGCCTTTTGCCAACAGTACCTTGAAGGTCCTGGCAGGTCCTAATCTCTGGCAACATGAGTCCTGGGCAGTTCCAACAGGTCAGAATAGAAGGCTCACACACCTGAACACTGGACTGCTGTCCTCTGGGATTTGTCATCTCCAGGGCAGAGCTCCTGCCCAGGTCATTGTCCTGGCCCATTTTTTGGTGCTGTAATGGAACAGGAGACCAGGAGGCCTATGAAAATCCAAGAGCTAACCACTGAATCTGAGGGAAGGAAGTCCAAAAGCAAAAGCCACCTCAAAGACTGGCAGCTACTTGGTTCTCAGCCTCTTTAGGGTTCAAGTGGTCATTACTGAACTATCTATTCCTTTCTGTGTAGGCCAATCTAGTCAATCTCCCTTTTAATATTTACTTTTATTTGTAATTACTTGTATGTAGGGGTGGCTGGTATGTGCACATGAGTGCAGATATCTGCAGGGGCCAGAAGAGGGTGACAGATCAGCCAGAGTTACAGGTGTTTGCTAGACGCCTGATGTGGGTGCTGAGAACTGAATGCAGGCCCTCTGAAAAGGAACTCTGTGATCCTACCTGCCAAGCCATTCCTTCAGACCCCTGTCCATTACCCCTGTAACATGCATTGATCCTGTTGATTTTGTTCCTCTAAGGAACCCTCATTGATACATGGACATTTTCAGATTACAGTGGGCATTCACTCAACATGGACATACCAAGGCCTCCTGTGAATGTGCCCAGCACTTGCCAACCTCAGAGAGAGAACAGTGACTGAGTTATTGGCCTCATTCATCAGCAAGGTAAAGATCACATGACTCTGACCTCTGCTTCTTTCTTTCAGGCAACTGTCCCACCTGTAAGAGACTTGCAGCTCCATTGGGCTGCACTTGATAATGTAGGCACTGTCCTTGTAAGAGGGTCCTTAACTTCCTCGTATCTACCAAGTCCACCTTGCCAAGTAGCTGATGTTGTCAGGTTGCAGAGAGTGGGGCAGGGATGTCTAGGAGTGGCCTCCTCCACCTGGCAGTGATAAGGGAGAGAACTGTCAGGTATCTAGGATATGGTACAGAAAGATGTTGGGTCTCGTATCCAGCTTTGCTGAGTCCCACCATTCCCAAGGTGACCTTCTTATCCATGAGATCCAGAGGTTTGGAGGAAAGTGGGGGTGACCATAAGAGAGCCTGGCCCAGTGGAATTTCATAAGTTATTTCTCCATAGGTGAAACGAGCCAGTTCAAGCCAGATTAAAATATATTCCATTCCGTGTTGCTCAGCACCAACACACAAGCACCTGCCTCCTTCTCATGCCAACTGTTAATAGACAGGTACTCTCATCTCCTCCCAACCCTGAGACGATGAAAAGATCCAGAGAGGATGAGGCAGAAAGGCCAAGCAGTGTGCTTGGCTCTGGCTAGCAGCCCGAGGTGGAGATGGTAGGCAGGACTCTCCCCCCAATCCTCAAGGCAGCCTCAGCATAAATGTCTACCCCCTGTCCCATCTCCTCCTCCTGGTTACTTCTCTGTATTGTCTTTAGCGTCTTACCACTATTGATTTGAATTTTCACAGGATGTTCCTCCTTCCGAGCGAGGTGCCCTTATTGAAACCGTTGCAGGTGGGCACCCACACTTTCCACACCTGCTTCCCCCTCTCTCCTCTCAACACTACTGCTTTCCAACACAACAGCAGGGGAGTACCCTGAATTGGTCATCATTCTGTATGGTGAGAGAAAGAAACACACCCCATTCATCCTATCTCTGCTAACTGTGGAACCCCTAGCCAGGTGTGTGATAAGAAAGAGTCTTTGTACAGCTAGATCTGCCTCTGCTGGGCTGCGGGGGTGGGGGTGGGGTGGGGGGGATATTTCTTTAATAGGCCTTCCAGTGATGGAAGAATGGTGTTAATTACAGCCTGAACACATAAAACAAGCTCTGTTGAGATGGTGAATTTGAAAGTTCCAGATAAGAAACTCCAAACAGTATGTGACAGCAGGAGATGACAGCAGGAGATGACAGCAACGTGAGGATACAGTGGGCCCAGGTGGCAACTCATTTACCAGGGGAACTTATGGAGCCCAAGCAGGACCTGACTGTGCACATACTCACTGACCCCTTGAGGCAAAGATGAGGGCCTGGCTAGGCTATCCTCTTCACTGCTGTCTAACCCCAAGCCCCCTCTGCTCTTCTGTCTCTCCTACATCTTAACCTGGTGCGACTAAAGCCTAGCCTTACTCTCCCTGTCCCATGGTACAAATGCAAGCACTCATAATCTCCCCAAATGCATAAACACACCACCATGCATATTTGCACACACACCCTAGGCATGCACATATAACACATATGTGCAACACACACACACACACACACATACACACTCCATAGTGCACACATACTATTCCTACATTTAGGACTTTAGCCCGACTCAGGCAGCACCAAAAAAAAAAAAAAAAAAAAAAAAAGATCTGAATGGAGACATCAATGAGGGGTAAGGAAATAAGCCCAGGATGAATTTTTCATAGAAATTGTCCATCAGGGGAAAATGTCACATCATGATGCAGAGCTGAAGGGTGGGAGTGAGAGCATGGTTGGGCATTGCCATCCCTGCTCTCTCTGTATGAGGAGGCAGAGTGTGACCTCAGGCAGGAGGCTGTGGGACACCTTCTGTGCTCCTGGCTGCTTAAGCTTTATGCCTCTGCAGCCTGGCACGTGAGGTGCCCCTTATATATAGCCCAAGTCGTTTATTCTGCTGCAGCTACCCATTGCTAGCCACAATACAGTTCACAGTGTAAGTCATGGTTACTGATAATAAGCCAGAGCTGGACACTTTGACAAGAACAGAACGGGAGATGCATTTGTTTGTTTACTACTTTATTTATTTACTTATTTATTTACTTGCCCCTGAGTTATGAGCAACTCCTGGTTCTGTACACAGGCTGCTGGATGACACAGCTTCTCTTCAAGCAGCAATACCAAACAAAGCCATTTTTTTTCTCCCCTGACTCTGTGGGGCAAGGATTAGAGAGGAGCCCAACAGTTAGAGTTCATCTCAGCCCCGACAGGCTTGGGCTTCAGCTGGGATTGAGAGAAAGAGGGAAGCAAAGTTCACAATGGCCCTGATGTCTTAAGTTTAAGGAGTCATAACGTCTACCTCAGCCGTTGACTGGATCTTCTGTGTCCAGGGGCTAGTGAGGGTTCTTCCCAGCGTGCTGGCCTCTGGCTAGTCTAACTTTCCAGGAAACCAATTTTAACTGCCAGTCAATTACAGACTAGGTCTAGAACAGGTGCTATCTTACCCACCCTATGCCGCTGGGCAGAGCAGCTAAGGACAGCCCAGATTCACAGAGAAGCAAGGCCCCTCTTGGTAGGTCTTACTTAGGGTTTCTATTGTCTGGACAAAACCACCATGACCAAAAAGCAAGTTGGGAGGAAAGGGTTAATTCGGCCTATACTTCCAGATTATAGGTGATCGCTGGAGTAGGCCAGGACTGGAGCTTTAGCAGGGTTGGAACCTAGAGGCAGGAGCTGATTCAGAGGCCATAGAGGGGTACTGCATACTGGCTTGCTGGCCCTGACTTGCTCAGCTTGTCTTCTGATAGAATCCAGAACTACCAGCCCAGGGATAGCACCACCCACAATGGGCTAGGTCCTCCCTCAATGATCACTAGCTAGTGATCATTAAAAATGCCCTATGGCTGGATTTCATGGAGGCATTTCCTCAACTGAGGGTCCTTCCTCTCTGGTGACTCTAACTTGTGTCAAGTGGACACAGAAAACCAGCCAGTATACCATGGAAGCCTTGTCCAGAAATCTATGTCTGTCTTTAGTCCACTGCGTCTTTGTGCTCAGTGGATGGAGCACTTCCAGATCATAGCGCCTGTTTAGCATCATCCTTGGTTCCACTCCGGGTCATACAGCACCCGCAGACCAGCATCCTTCCTCAACAGCTTTCTTCTGCCCAAGGAGAAGACAGCTAACATCTACCAAACATCTGTTGCACGCACACCAGGCTCCCAGCTGGGGGCATGGCCTACTGCTTCTCTGTGAATTTCCTGCCTCACAGCCAGCTGGGGCAAGAGGGAGGAGGGCCCGAGTCTCATTTGATGGATGTGGGAATTACATCCAAATTACAAAATCATCGCAGTTCAATGCACAGGCGACAAGTGGCTGGGCCGGGTGTGCAGCCCCTTCTGCTTCTAAATCCCCGTCTGGCAGCGTTGCTAAGACCCAAACACATTGCCAAGCAGCTAAACACTTTCTGAGCCATCCCTGGCATCTGTCCTTCCTCTGTTAAAACTGGGAGAGGAGAGAGCACTTCTTCAATATAGAACAGCCAGTATGAACTAGCTGTGCACGGCATCCCCAGAACTGGCCATCAAAGATGTATGATGGAGCATAAATCCTGTGTCACCCCACCCACCCTTAAGGACCCTGCTCAGCAGCACATATATCTTTTAAAGTTGATCATAGATACCAATGTTGAATGGATGGATGAACGAGTACTTGACTGGGTTATGAGCCTTCCAGAAAGTTCCATAGATGAAGTAGCAGCAAGGTGTTTCTCTTGAGGCCTGACCCACCTCTCCTGTAATTGGGGACATAAATCATTCACTGGTTTCCCTCTTACAATGGGTTAGATAGTAACCCCTCAGAAGCTATACTCATGCCCCAGTAGACATGAAATTATTTGGAAAGGGGGTATTTGCAGCTGTTACTGAGTTAGAAACTTTGACATGAGGTCCCTGGACCATCTAAGAGGTCTTAAATCCAATACCAAGCATCCTTAACAGAGGCAGATAAGAGGAGCCCAGATACAGCAGGGAAGCCAGGTGAAGACCAGCAGAGACATATCTTGAGTCTACAGACTATCCTGACTGGGGAGTCACAAGGAGGATTCTCCTAGCACTTACAGAGAGAAAAAGACCCTGAGACACCATGATGGAGAGCCTGCAGTCTCAGAGGCTTGACAGCAAATAAATTTCAGCTACTGAAAGCCACCCCGCTTGTGATAAGCTATTATGGCCATGGTATGCCACCTGACATGCCCAGGGTCACTGTGGTGGCTAAGGATGTCCCCAGCGGGAGCATGGCCAGGAGGAATCTAACCAAAACCAAGCGCAAGGTTGCACACCTCCATCTGGTGCCTCAAGGGCTTCAGCTTTCCAGACAGGTTGTGCCAGGAGAGGCCTGGTTGCCCATCTTGGTGGTGTTTTCTACCTTGAGGGACTGCCCCTAACCTCTATTACATAAGTGTTTTCATTAGGAAGCATAAATGGAGATGAAGTGGCCAACTCATTCCATGCACAGCAACAGTGTAGCCAGAGATTTCCAAAGATAAACAGGGGAGAAGGGAGGAATGTTGAGGCCACCACAGGGCAGCTGAGAAGAAGGGCAAGAAGCTGGATCAGCTGGCAAGGCAGCGAGTGAGCATAAATCAGCCAGCGTCAATCAAGTGATCGAAGGAGGCCACCAGTCCGATTAGTATTGATAAACGGCTCATTAATATGAAACTTTGCTCCATTTAGCATTTCTTATTGCCAATTAGCAGTAATGTCTCCACCACACTTGAGACGATTGCAAATTAATGGTATCAGCTTCCCCAGGACAAGCCCCGCAAAGCCTGAAACTTCGGGAGGAAAGCTTGAAGCTACCCATTAGAACTTGGAAGGATTCTGCTCTGGGGCCAAGGATAGGGATCTACAGAGTCAAGGGTGAAGGGGCAGCAGGCACAGAAATTCCTCTCCTTCCCCAGTCCTCAGACTCCACACAAAGGAAGAGGTCCCTCAGCCCAGGAGCATCACATATCAAAGCCAAGCCTCAACTCTCAAGCAAGCCAGTGAGGCAGCCAGTGGCTGGGCTCCCATCTCTCTCTCCCTGGGTGATTAATGACAGCCAGTTGTGTCACAAAGTAAACAATGGAATTGTGCTACCAAGAGTTATGAGGGAAATAAAGCCATCTCTCTCCTGGCCCAAACAGATAGCAGAGGCTGTGGCAGGGCATTAAGCATCTTTGCAGAGCAGAAATGCATTGATCTTGCTTTAATGCATCAGCTGATTATATACTTGGTTATTGAAAAGCCTGACCAGGAACAAAAACATATAGCGTTCAGTTTTGCATCTGATCCCCTGTACGGGCTCCCTGGGACACATCTCTTTCCTAGAAATGGCATGAGTTCACCATGAAGACTGGACAAGCTTACACAGATGGGAGCTCTAGCCCTAGAGACATGAGCCTCAACAGACAAGGTCAGGTTACCACTCGGAGCCTCAGTTTTCCCATTTGTAAAGTGGGGTTTCAAATGACCAAATGTTCTCAATGCTATAGAGAAGCAAACGGGCCAGTCACATTCAAAACAGATCACAAACACACACACACACACACACACACACATACATTGGTCGGTGGCACTGAGCCTACAGCCAGTACTAGGAACACAGAACCCCAGGAGTCCCACACTCTGAAGAAAACTGTGACTCTGCTTCCGGTGCTTCTCTGTCACCTCCCATCCCCCTCCCCCATTCCCTACCTGAGCACCCAGAAATCATCATCCTGCTCCCATCCAGAGCAGACCTCCCAGCTGTGGGAAACCTGCGGGCCCATAGCCTGGGCACACGTTCCTCCTCGGAGTCACCTGCCTCCGCTCTGACTGAGCTCCTGAAGGAACACGTAAGACTTGGAATTCCAAGTGACAAGGACAACTCCACTCTACCCAGCTGGTTCTCCATCTCTCTCCTCAAAAAGACCAGAGAATTTGAACCCTCATCATCACAAAGGCGTACCCTACATGCTTTGAAGATGCACATTGTTCCCTTCCATGCCTGAAAATCTCAAGACCAAAGTCAACATGTAGACAGGGCTAGCTCCCTCTGGGGTCCATTTCCCTTTCAAGATGACGAGCTGGATTCTGGGCCTTCTCAGATTCACAGCCCCTCCTCCACTTTCAAGCCCATGGTCTAAGTCTATATACAGGCTTCTCTTGGAGACACCATAACCATGGCGACTCTTATAAAGAAAAAACATTGAATTGGGGCTGGCTTACAGTTTCAGAGGTTCAGTCCATTATCATCATGGCAGGAAACATGGCAGCATCCAGGCAGGCAGACACAGTGCTAGAGGAGCTGAGAGTTCTATCTACATCTTGACCCTTAGGTGGTAGGAGACTGTGTTCTACACTGGGCAGATCTTGAACATAAAAAAACTTCAAAGCCCATATCTGCAGTGACACACTTCCTCCAACGAGGGCATACCTGCTCCAACAAGGCCATACCTCCTACAAGTGTCACTGCCCAAGGGCCAAGAACTCAAACACATGAGTCGATGGGGGGCCATTCCTTTTCACACCACCACAGCTTCTGCTGCACTATGCTGCCTGACATCTCTGTGCTCCCTCTTCTCAGAAGCCCTGTGGTAATGTTGACTCAACCAGTCTTCAGGGCACCTCCACATCCCTAGACCCTTTGAATCATCAGGTCAGGTCTAAACACTTCCCTGCACTGTTTAAAGTCAGAGTCACAGGTTCTGGTATAAGGATCTTTGGGGTATAAGGTTTTGCAAGTCTAAGGAACACCCTTAGCCTGAAGGCTAGAGCTCTCCCTTCCAGTGGCACTCCTGAGAGAGTCAAGGCTGGGAGTCATTGTGTCATGGTAATGAGTCCTGGAGACACCTTCAAATGTGTGGATACGGGTTCCATGGGATGTCCTGACACTGGCTCAGAGAGAAAGGGGCAAAGTCTGGGATGGGTGGGGTCTGCAGTCTGCCTCTTCCCTCCTGGATGTCAGATGCCACTGCCCACCAGGCTGGGAGAGGGTGAAGAGGAGTCTAGGACAGGCACAATCCCAGTCTGGTTGGAAGCTAATGCACAGGAGGTGGGATGGGGAGAGAGAAGGCATTCTCTGAGAATCTTAGTGTTGCCACCCTTGTAGGTGAAGGTCTTCTCCTATGATCTTTAATGAAGCAGCTGTCTTGGCTTGTTTATATTTCTTTATTGGGGTGGGTTTGAGCGCATACACTTTATTCAGGTGAACCAAGGATTATATAGTCTGGGGGAGGGGAATGGGAATATCCAAGGAGGGAAAAGGCTAAGGCTCTGAGCTGCCTCATTAGCATGGAGAGGCATTCCAGGTGCTAGGGGTGTGACTGACTACCTGGTTAGGTGAGGCAGGCACAGAAACAGGGAGGAAGCTAGTTTCACTCCGGCTCATCTCAACTTTTGAGATTTCCGGGGTCTGAACTTTGCCAGTTCCATACCGGTTCCTCTTGTGCCTTGGTCCACATGCCCTACACAAGTGCACACGGGCACTCACTCTTGTTCATAGTTGCTTGTTAACAGCTCCCCTGTCTTCCCCTCACCTAGCTGCAGGGTCTATGTAATCCAAACTCTCTGGCTATTTCCAGACTCATCTTCCAGCCACTACCCAGTGCTGTCATGCCCTGGGCACACCTGAGTCCAGACACAACCGTTCTCTGGAACAAGCTCTCTCCATGGCAACACCAGTGAACTCTTAGCACACATCCAGGACCAAGGCTCCAGTTATGCGATTCCCTCTCTGGCTGGTCTCAGTATTTTAGCCATGAGGAAGCTTTGTGTGGCTTTCCCTAGAAAGTCGATTTCTATCTACTTCAGAGAGCGAGAGAAAGAGAGAGAGAGAGAGAGTAAAAGACTAAAAATATTATCTAGATTAGTGAACAGTGAATTTAATTGGGATTAACCACAGGATCACAGGCAACTTGTAGGCACTACACCACCAAAGAAAAGTCCCCCCACCCAACAACTAATAACACCTCACAGATCTTCAAAAGGCAGGATGGGGCATCTCCTGAATCTTCCTCCTTCCACAAGGGAATGTCAGCAGGCCACTCTTATGAAGGTCTCAGGCAGGCCACTATGGCTGCTTTGATTTCAAGATGACCCTGGTCACATCATGTGTGGACAGCAGTCCACAAAAAAAAAAAAAAAAAAAAAAAGCTTTTCTGCCTGCCTGTCATTCCACCACCAATTTAAGAGCCTCGCTCTTCCTTTCCTGCTGCCACTACTCTGACATTGGTGAACAGTGCAGAGACATGGCATCCCTAGGCAACCTCAGAGGAGGCCTCAGACAGTTAGAGGGCAAGATCAGGTGACCACATCATGTTTCTGTTCCTGAACCCTTGATGAGAGGTCAGCACCACCTGAGGCCAATCATGACCTTGTGATGGGTTTGCACAGCAGATGGGGGCAGGGAAACTTCAGGAGACATCTGATTGGCCAAGGCTGACAGCACAGGTCTGGGTAACCCCAAGAGAGGCCCTTCAGAGAGGCTTCTGAGCAAGGCCATTCTTTTTTTTTTTTTAGGTATTTTCTTCATTTACATTTCCAGTGCTATCCCAAAAGTCCCCCATACCCTCCCCCACCCACTTCCCTACCCACCCACTCCCACTTCTTGGCCCTGGCATTCCCCTATTCTGAGGCATATAAATTTGCACGACCAATGGGCCTGTCTTTCCACTGATGGCCAACTAGGCCATCTTCTGATATATATGCAGCTAGAGACAAGAGCTCCGGGGGGTACTGGTTAGTTCATATTGTTGTTTCACCTATAGGGTTGCAGATCCCTTTAGCTCCTTGGGTACTTTCTCTAGCTCCTCCATTAGGGGCCCTGTGATCCATCCAATAGCTGACTGTGAGCATCCACTTCTGTGTTTGCTAGGCCCCGGCATAGCCTCACAAGAGACAGCTATATCAGGGTCCTTTCAGCAAAATCTTGCTAGTGTATGCAATGGTGTCAGCGTTTGTAGGCTGATTATGGAATGGATCCCCAGATACGGCAGTCTCTAGATGGTCCGTCCTTTTGTCTCAGCTCCAAACTTTGTCTCTGTAACTCCTTCCATGGGTGTTTGAGCAAGGCCATTCTTAGTGCAAAGACGTGATCAAATCCACACCCCACCCTAGCTCCAAAGGTCAGTTGACACACAGCTAGCTGGTGTCTCAGGCTCCCAGGAAAGGTGCACACGTTTCCACCCTAAGATCTAACCAATCCGCTCTTTTTGAGGGTAGAGTCTTCTTATCAGATGGGCAGCCACGGCTCAGCCAGACTCCATAACCATGGGACCTAGTGAGACATGGGGTGTGTGTGTGTGGGGGGTGTCACTGTGAGCTTCGAGGCCTTTCTGGGAAAGCTGGCCATCAGAAGCCACTCAGCCCATAGCCAGGACATGTCCCCTCTTCTCAAAATGAAATCAGAACCCTAATTGCCTCCGCTCCTGTCCCCAACCCTTCTGTACAGGCCTCTGGGGCTTATAGTAAGAGTAGAAAAGGTGACCAGGGGCAAGAAGAACACTGACAGACCCGGACGAAATGAGGCAGCTTCTAGAATCAACTCGGACAGCGCACCCACCAATTCTGTTGGCAGCCTCAGCTAAAAGCTGCCCCCTAGACATTCCATCCAATTATTTAAATCCCAGCCTCTCTCCTCGCTATGAAGATTGGACAGGATTGGACATTTATTAGCTAACTGAATGGCTGTAATAAGATAGCAAATCCAGAGGAGCAGAAAATTAAATGTTCTTGAGTTATCTTATTGAAATTTCCCTTCTACGGCTTTTATTGGAGACGACAGCGCCAGAATTTCAAAGATGCATTTTAAGAGACTTCTTTATGGGGTTACCCAGCAAAAGCTGAAGCCATCAAAATGAAACCAGCCAGCGAGCCACTAGTCTGGGCCCGGTGGAAACACCAGCTCACGGCTCTGCTAGCATTTGGCAGCGGAGCCGGGTACTGTTTAACAGTCCCTGGGGAGCACAGAGCCAACGCCGGTGTCGGCTTGTGGGTTCTGCTGATGCAGACATTGCTTTTTATTGGGAGAGTTCACTACTTTATTCATTGAATTTTGATTACATATTATCATAAGGAGATACATTGATTTCATAAGCGAGGCAGGAAGAATAAACCACAGGATGAAGCTGTGTCAGTTCCCAGGCTCAGGATCCCTTCCAGAAAACAGGCCCTAGGCTTCTGCCTGAGTCCTGTACACATCTTGATGTAGACGTATTGAAGTGATTTTGGGGGTGGGAGACATCTACATGATCCTGGGATAATGAAATCATCATGATGTCCTAGCCCACTGAAGAAAGACTCAGCCCAGAGTGCTGGAGAGAAGCCCTACCCAGGGAAGATTGCTTCCCTGGAGACAGAGGCTTCCCTGACTGTATCCGCCCACCCACCGTGGACCAGTGGACTCTGTAGTGTGTTCCTACCCCGATGTCACACTCTCTCTGGAAAATGCAGCCTTAACCCTTGTAAGATTAAAGATTCATAAGGATACTTTGAGAGGACATAAGAGGACCTGTGCCATGTAAGGGAAAATAGTTCCTCCATGCTCCTCTAGAGACAACAGGCAGAACATAGCCTGCAGGAGCACGGAGTGGGGAGTTCAAGGCTGAGTCAGGAAAACAGAGCCAGGAAAATGCTTAAGCCAAGGGCTTGGGGGAAAGGTCTCTGTAGGGAGGCAGGGAGGACGGGACGTAGCTTAAAGTGAATTGACCATATAGCTTATAAGCTCAGGTAGGCTCACCCAGAGCCTAAAGGCCCTGCTTGGGGGGTGGGGAGGGGGAAGGCACACTTTTCCATTCAGTATGGTTTCTGTCTTTGTAGTCAAGATATACCTGTATGCTTGTCTCTCTCAGTGGATAGATGGGTCATAAAGGCAGCAACTTAGCCTGTCTTACTTGAACATGACCCCTATATAGAGGTGCTGAGTACAGTGATACTTGTATGAATCAGTATTTTGCACCAATGAGCTTGCATGGAACCTTCTCATGAGCTCAGACACAGCCTCCCTGTGTCTGCCTGGATACTAGTTCCTGGCTCATCTAAGAACCTCGCTGGCCAAGACCCACTGGGATACACAAGGTTGATCTTGCCCTGACTCTCCTTTGTTGGGTTTCATGGCAACAGCCCCAGTGCCTAAGCATCACTGTGAACACACACTAAGCTAATCCCTAAATCAGCACAGCTCTTCTTCAGTGAAGGATGCTTCTCTCATACCACACCATGATGACCATATAGCTTATGGGACCAGAGAATTTGTACTGCTCACTAACTGGGCCTGTGATTATCCATCCTTCATGATGGCTTGATACAAGAAGAGCCTTGCTGGCTGGGAAGATACGGTTCCCCAGGCTAGCTAATTCCTAGAGCCAGCTAGCACCAGCCATGTTTTACATACAAGCCAGCCAACCCCAAGTCCTTACCACCAGCAACCCTCATGTTCTGAGACTCACACTCCAAGCCTAAGTCTCACTGGCCTAAGTTGCACAGAGTCTGAGGTGCCATTCTTCAGACTCATAATAGTGTGCTCCCAGCAGGAGGGTCCCAGGGTCACTATGACTGAGCCGGGGGATAATTCACTGTGAATGTGGTGTCTTGAGACCTAACACAGACAGCCTGGGTGACCACAGTAGGAAAGGGCCCAGAGAAGGGTAGAGCTCTGACCAGAAGGTCCTTTGAAGTCATTGGGTGCACTGGTCTCCTGAGGGTCACATAACAAAGAACCAAAACCCAAATGATTGGATTCCTATACTGGCTGGTTTTGTGTGTCAACTTGACACAGCTGGAGTTATCACAGAGAAAGAAGCTTCAGTTGAGGAAATGCCTCCATGAGATCCAACTGTAAGGTATTTTCTCAATTAGTGATCAAGGGGGAAAGGCCCCTTGTGGGTGGGACCATCCCTGGGCTGGTAGTCTTGGGTTCTATAAGAGAGTAGGCTGAGCAAGCCAGGGGAGGCAAGCCAGTAAAGAACATCCCTCCATGGCCTCTGTATCAGCTCCTGCTCCCTGACCTGTCTGAGTTCCAGTCCTGACTTCCTTTGGTGATGAACAGCAGCATGGAAGTGTAAGCCAAATAAACCCTTTCCTCCCCAACTTGCTTCTTGGTCATGGTGTTTGTGCAGGAATAGAAACCTGACTAAGACAATTCCCAACCTCCCTTCTCCCAGGACTTCCTGGGCAGGAGACCAGAGAAAGTAAACAGCAAATGGGGAAGGGATTTGTCCAGGTTTCTCTCCAGCAGCCTGGAGTTCCAGGCCTGGTCAGTATGTCAGCCTTCTATCTTCCCATGGCTATTTCTCCAGATTCTCTGTCCTTGTCTCTCTGTTGCTAATCATTGGACTTAAAGCCATGATGGCTTCTTCTCAGCTGACTCAAGTGGAAAGACCACACAGCAAAGTTTCTGGTGACCAGAGGTGACCGACAGTGTCTCAGGCACATGGAGTTTATCTTCAGATTGCTATCTCTCAAGACAAAGAACTGTACTAGGGTCACATGGTTAGGAACAGAAATAGAGCTAATTCATTAAAGGAGCACCGTGGAGATGGGGGAGGGCAAGTGAGCTTAGGCACATTCTGGTGTTCTGTGTTCTATCGACTGCAGCTGCTAAATCCACCCACACTCAGGCCAGGAGCCCTGTGGCCCTTTAGAGGTCATCTATTTAGCATCCCCCCCCCAACTTCACATTTACATATCTTGGGCTTTCTTGCTCTGTTTGCTGTATGAAGCCCAGGTGGTGAGGAATTCTCAGTCGTTCTCTGTCAACTGGCTCATTTCACATGTTAATCTATTTACATTTATTTATTATCACACTTATTTACTTACTCTGTATGTGTGTGACCCACATGTACACTCTCACGGACTTGACATCCTTTCTGGGACACAATGGCTGAGGGATCCCTGAAAGAGGTGTGATAGTGTGTGTGTGTGTGTGTGTGTGTGTGTGTGTGTGTGTGTGTGTGTGTGTAAAACTGTAACGATGTGTATGTGCATAAAACTCTGAGTGCAACTGTGTGTGACTAACTCTGTGTGTGTGTGCAATTGTGTGTGTGGTGTTCAGAAAAGAACTTGCAGATATTAGCTCTCTCCTTCCACCATGTGAGTCCCAAGATGGAACGCAGGTCTTCAGGCTAGGCAGCAAGGGCCTTTATCATCTCATGGGCTTCCCTGCATTAATCATGATGTCCTTTTGCTCAGTCTTCAAGTTTCCTCATCCATATTGGGCATTAAGTTAGGGGACATTATTTGACCCACAGGTACCAGTTAAGCATTTCACAATGGAGGCCACATCCAGGGCATCAGGAGTCTAGAATTCACAGGAGAGGAGAGGAGGAGAGGGGAGAGAGGGGGAGGGGAAAGGGATGCAGTGGTCTGGTTGCTCTGGGAAGGTCGGGAAAACACTTAAGGAGAGAAGGGCACATCACCCCAAACTCCACGCAACAGCAAGTAGGCCAAGAGATCCCACCAAGAACTTTCCTGGGGAAGCTGCCTCCATCTGACAGGCATTGAGGCATTCTGTGAACTGTTGCTAAATCCATCGGCGCTCGGGCCTGGGAAGAGTCGTTCCTGCTCCATGTGTTACTCGAGACATCTGTAAACTGGATGCTCTTTTCCTCCCTGTAAAAAAAAATAATTTCCCTCAACCACCATACACAGACAATTTTACACCGAGGAACTCGGGCCGCGGGGCTGGAATTGCTGAGTCTGAGCAGAAAAGGCAGATGCGAAATGGTCCCTCAGCCACTGAGGTGCTTTCTGGAGAACGCAATCAAATACTTGATAACTTGCTAATAGTATGGTTATTAAACAGGTGGCCTTCATCTTTCCCAGAGAGCAAGAAAGTGTACAAGAATTTGCAATACAATGGAAAATGGGAGATTATGGAAGCGGCTCCTCGTGGCTAATATTTACAGCGCTTTAATATTTCTAAAGGACGTCTGATCCTCCAAGTCCTGCCTGCCCCTTTGGCGGCTGCAGAGATCCACTCGAGCCTCCAGAACTGACTATGCTCTTTCACAGGCTTCCTGCTAGTAATGTATCCAGACAGTTCAGGGAGCCTCAAAGTCAGACCTGCCCTTGATTCTGATACTTGCCAGTGACATGGCCCCTTTCTGTTCTCAAATTGGGGCTGAAAACAAAGCTACCTGGACCCCTTCGGCTCACTCACCACAGGAAGTCCTACAGAGTCAACTAACCTGGGCCCATGGGAACTCACGGGGACAGGATCACCAAGCAAAGAGCATGCAGGAGCTGGACCCCGGTAAGCCCCCTACACATTTGTAGCAGATGTGCAGCTTGATCTTTATGTAGATCCTCTGAGAGTTGGAGCAGGGACTATCTCTGGCTCTGTTACCTGTCATTGGATCCCCTTCCCCTATCAGGATTGCCTGGATAGGCCTCAGCAGGAGAGGGTGTGCTTAGACCTGCTGAGATTAGGTGTCCCAGGGTGGGATGGTACCCATGGGGACCTTCTCCTTCTCCCCAGAGAAGGGGATAATGGGGAAGGAATTTGCAAGTGGGAGGAGAGGAGGGAGGGGGAACTGCAGTTGGGATGTAAACAAAAAAAAATAAATTACTATAAAAAGAGAGAGAGAAAAGAAACAGAAGCTGCCTGCTAACACTGAAGGGCAATGAGACATGGGAGCAAAGGACCTCATTGGAAGCAAGAGGCTAAGAGCCTCTGACAGGCAGCGAGCCTCGTCAGTGCAAGTGAGAAGGGTTCCAGGAGAGTTCAACCTGAGACAAGCTGCAGCCATCCCCAGGGGTGCAAGGATCCTTCTGTTCTCTGGACCACTGTGCTGGCAAGACCAGGAAAGCAAAACATGACAATGATGGCAGAACTGTCAGAGGAACAAAGTTGCTAAAGGGACACGCAGAGCGGCCATTGTCAAGCATCCTGGGGTCAGAGACCTTGGGACTGAAGATGTTCTCATTCATACCTGAGAGTGGGAACATTGGTAGAGGAAACCCCTTAAGGTCCAGCTGGTCTAGCCTCTTCCCCAAGTTGAGCCTTCAGCTGCCCTCACTGTCAGCATTTTACACACAGGTAAACTGAGTCTTCTACGGACAGGTGGTTATCAGGGCAGGTCATACGGCCAGTTGGGGTAGGGTATGAAATCGTCAGCTCTACCTCCAGCTAGTTTCTGTAGCCACTGTCACTGAGGCATGAACTGATGTTACACATAATTTAGAGTTTGTGTTAGCGAATCTTCCTGGTACTGTACACACACACACACACACACACACACACACACACACACACACACCAAACTGCCTGTCGTAACCACTGAGCTCTCCCATCCTGTCCTCTGGGAAGGATTTCTCAGAAAAGATGCAGACGTGACAAAAAGACAAAGGATCTCTGCCTCCCTTTGGTAGGTGACAAGACTAAGAAGTCTGGGGGGAAACAAAGACAGCTAGAGCCTAATAGCACAAGGAAGAGCCTCCAGGGAGGGTTCATGAGAGCTGGGACTGTTCAGCTGAGTACCAATGGACACCTTGAGGTCAGGAAAGGGCCGTGCAAGACCAAGGAAACAGTCACTGATTCTGACCCAGGATGTGGTGTGTTCCAGGTCCAATTACAGGAACTCACTAGTCTCTACTTACATGCACACAGCCACAGTCCTGCCCAGTCTACACTGGGAAGACTCTCCCTCAACAGTCAAGAATCATTAGCTCTGGATAGAGCTGCTCTGCCGCCTAACAAATCTTGCCAGTAAGACCTGAAGGGACCAAATTGGTTCAAGTAACTTAACTTCATCCAAGAAGGAAAAAAAAGAGCCCACAAGTGTGTTCCAGGATACAAAACATTTAGCATCAAAGGAGACAACATACACCAAGCGTGGCATGCAGCCAGCAATTACGAGGCATGCAAGTGAGAGAGGAGATACAACCCGGGATGAAGAAACAGTCAAGCGAACTCAGAATGATACGGAAAGCAGAATTGTCAAAAAGGGACATTAAGAGCCATTGTAGCTGCATCCCATATGTTCAAGACATTAATTCCATATGTTCCTGGAAGATGAAAACCAAAAGTGCCCCAAATTGAACATCCAGAGATGAAAATTTCCATGTGTGAGATACACAGCGACAGGGTTCAGTGGAAGCGAAGCTTGGGAAACTCGAAGCCATGGCCAAGAAGCAGCCGGAGTGTGGTCAGAGTGCATGACAGACATCAAAGAAAGCGTCCTCATAAAACCCAGCACTATGTGCAGGGAACATATGCTGCTAAAGAATTAAGATCTGTATAATTTCTTTTTTAAAGAAATTTCTTAGAAGGGAAAAACGCAGTTTTAGAAAATGAACAGAGGAGAGGCTATTTTCTAAAGCTCTTCTTACCACCTTCCCCTCCCTCCTGTGCTTCCTGCTGACTGGGGAGGTCTACAGCCTCTCTGTGAACAAGGAGGGCCTGTGAGCCATCCTTACCCACCAAATGTACAGTGGAAGTGGAATCTGAGACTGGGTCGTACCAATGCCACCCCAACTCCAACTCCCACTACCTGTTTCTTTTAATATGTTCCCTGGGAAGCAACTTAGCTACGAGGTCCCAGTACTTGGGAGATACCACCCAAGGATTGGTGTGTGCGTGGAAGTTTGAATGAAAATGGCCACCACGGACTCAGATATTTGAATGCTTGGTCATTAGAGGGTGGAGCTACTTGACAGGGATTAGGAGGTGTGGCCTTGTTGGAGTAGGTGTGGCTTTGTTGGAGGAAGTGTGCCACTAGGGTTGGGCTAGGCCCAATGTCTTGCCCTTCCTGCTGCCTGCCAATCCAGATGTAGAACTCTTCGGCTCCAGCCCCATGACTGCCTGCACTTGACCATGCTTCCCACCATGAAGAAAATGGACTAAACCTCTGAACTTGTAAGCCAGGCCCAATTAAGTGTTTTTCTAAGTGTTACTGTGTTCATGGTGTCTCTTCACAGCAATAGAAGCCCTAACTGAGACAATGTTTTTGAGCATGTTGCTCATTTGTCTGTGTATCGTGTGCACCCTGGAATTAGAGTTATGAACAGTTGTGAACTGGCAAATGAGTACTGGGAACCGCACCCGGGTCCTTTACAAGAATAAGTGCTCTTAACCACTGATCCAGCTTGCCAGCCTATTTTATTGCTGTGGTAAAAAAAAAATTAATTAATTAATTAACAAACAAACAAACACTTGCCAAAGGTAGCTTAGGGCAAGGAAAGTGACTGTGTCAGCTTATCCTTCCAGGTCACAGTTCATCATTACAGGGAGTCACGGCAGGAACTTGAAGGAGAAACCATGGAGGAATTCTTGCTGTTTTGCTCATAAACTCATGCTCAGCTAGCTTGTGTACAGAGCCTAGACCCACCTTCTCAGGGAACAGTACTTCCCACAGTGTCTGGGCCCCTCCACATCACTTATCAATGAAGACAATCTCTCCAGATACAATCACGGGACAATCTAAGCTGGGTCATCCCTCACTCAGACTCCATCCTCACATGATTCTAGACTGTGTCGCTCTGACAGTCAAACTTCACCAGGACAGATGGGGAAGCTTGAGGGACCTCTGTTAAAGAAGGATGCCTAAGGAGAGAAAAGATGAGCTTCCAGTCCCAGTCTAAAGACTCCATGCCAAACACCTGCCACCCCTAATGCACACAGGCCATTAAGGCCATGGAATACACTTTACACCACCCAGTGCCAGACTGCTTGTTACACAAGGGATCCGGTGTGTTGGCATTTTGTCCAGGCAACATCCCACAGTTACTCACAGAGCCTGACTCATTATTAAAGGAGTTGCTGGCCCCCTCCTCATTCTCTTCTTTTCTTCTCTTGTTCCTCCTCTCTTGCTTTCTTACCTTCTTCCCCCTTTGTCCTCTCTCTCCTCATTCCCCTTCCCCCCTCTCTCCACATGCTCATGGTGGGCCTCTCTTCCTCTTCCTCCTCTTCCTCCTCCTCCTCCTCTTCCTCCTCCTCCTCCTTCTGCTCCTCCTCTCGCTTGCTCTCTCGCTCTCTGCCTGCCTTTCTCTGTCTCTACTCCTTCAACTCCCCTCCCCATGCCCTGAATAAACTCTATTCTATACTATGTGGCTGGTACCTCAGGAGGAAGGGATGCCTCAGCATGGGCCCAGTGAGGTACCCCCTCCCCCCCACACCATACCAAGCCTCTACCAAACATATCCCTGGCTTCTTTTCCTTTTTTATAAAACGCAACACAGTGGAACAGTGATGGCAGTCAACACCCCTGACAATAGGAGAATCCAGGCTCACATGACACCCAAGAGACGGTGACAACCACTATAGCCACTAGAGTACCATGTGGAATGCTCTGGGTCCAATCACGAGGATGCATAGAGCAACTTCAAATCACCTGATCTGTCATTGTCAAACCTGCCAGGGTTCCAGGAAAACACTACGGAGGATAAGAAGTAAGTGTGACAGGAAGCACGTGATCTCAGGTGAGGATACTACAGAGACAACGGGGACACTAGAGTAGACCTGCAAAGGACGGGCACCAATATTTTTGCAACTTATTTTGTGAATTTAACAATGTTTCAAAACAAAAGGAAAAACATAGGAATGATCCAACATGTGGGTCCTTCGAATTTCAGGGGCTGCCGTGGCAGAGTGAAGAGGGTTTTGTTTTTTGTTTTTTGATTTTTTTAATCATTAGTTTATTTTTTAACATCCCAAATGCTACTTCCTTTTCCGGTCCCCCCTCCCAGAGTCCCTTGTCCCATCACCCCTCCACTTTGCCTCTGAGAGGATACCCACCCCTCAGGTACCCCCCAATCCATGGTGCATCAAGTCTCTATGGGATTAGGTGCATCCTCTCCCACTGAGGCCAAACAAGGAAGCCCTATGCTACATATGTGTCAGACCCATGTAGCTCAGCCTCTAGGAGCTCCCAGGGATCCAGGTTAGTTAACACTGTTAGTCTTCCCATGGGGTTCCCATCCCCTTCAGGGCCTTCAATCCTTCCCCCAACTCTTCTATAAGGGTTCCTGACCTCCATCCAATGTTTGGCTGTGGGTATCTGTATCTGTTTCAGTCAGCTGCTGGGTAGAGCCTCTCAGGGGACAGCCATGCTAGGCTCCTGTCTATAAGCACAACAGAGTGAAGAGTTGAGGGTATGAGGGATAGTGGCATGAGACCCCTATAAAAAGAGACTTTCTGCATTTTCCAGTCCACTTTCTGCCCAGGAGGGGATGGTGGTCCTCCCTCTCTGAGATGCAGTGCTCGCCGGACAACCTGCCAGCACTTTGATCTTGCTCTTCCAAGCCAGAGGGACCATGAGAAATAACTTTTTGTTCTTTATAACACTCCTGCTCTCGGGCATTCTGTTACAGCAACACAAATGAGGTTGAATGCCCTACTTTGCCAAATCCTGACAGAAGGGTTGGTGCACCTGAGGTTCATGAGGGAAGGTCACTCTCATGTCACTCAGACTCCTCTTCCAGCCCTGAGCGTCTTTGGGCAATGAAGCTCCCTTCAGACACCAGGTAGAAGACTGGCTTCCACTCGATCAGGAAGCTGGCAGGGCCGCTGAGGTCACAGGTGGGCAATCAGGGAAGGAGGCATGCTGGGGGAAGGAGCCTCCTGAGGTCATCTTTCAGCGAATGCTTGTTAATAAGGCAGCATTGAGTCTATTAAGCAGAGTGAAAGGTAACTCTGGCCTATGGGAAAGAACCATTATGCAAATTCTGGGCAGAAGTAGGCTTTTTAAAATGCACATATTTAACTAAAGCATCCAGAGTTCTGGTCATTAGTTTCTTTTGAAAGTGTTCCCAAGAAGGCATTGTTTCCACCAATTGCCTTGGAAGGAGAGCTAAGGATGTGGGCTCAAATGAACCAGGGCACCAGCTCCAGATTGCAGCTTTACCCGCTGTGGGGCACTAGAGATGATCTTGAAGTCTCTGAAGCTAATGCTCTCACTATTTGAAAAGCCTTTTCAAACCCAATTACTATTCTTCTGGAATTCTCAGTTAGCAGAGCCTCCCGGGGTGGAGCTGTCCAGAGGCACGCGGTGCTGACGGCTGGCACCGGTGCTGATGGCTGGCAGGATCACCAAGTTCCAGTATCCACCTGCACCATCCGATCTGTGGGTGGCGGGATGTCTGCTCCGCAGCCATGGAAACTGCTCTCAGAAAAGCAATTAGTGCACAGGTGTGTGCTTTAGAGCTGTGATGTTTGGAATTTATTTATAACTGTAAAAGCAATTAGTCTACATAATGAGCTAATCACTTACTGGAGTTTCGGCTTCTTTTAGATTCTCACGTAACACGCATGTATCAGGAAAAATTTAGTTTTCTAAATGCCAATAATTAAATCAACTCCAATTTCATTTCAATTACATTGAGCACAACTATCATAAAGGATTCAGAAATTTACCTGCATGCATGTGCAGGCCCATACAGGCACGCATACATTTTTTTTAAGCCCATATCTGCTGATTTAGTGAGTACACTCTGGAGAGACTATCCTAAGATAAATACTGGGTTTAGAGTGGTTCTGGGTAGGGGGGCATGTATTCTTTAACAAACAGGAGTCTGATTTAGAACAATGAGAGCTAACTTTAAAGACTGTTGAATGCCACTTACCAGATGAAAACAGGAATCCATTTAACTCCCATAACAGCCAAAATGTACACTATTGTAGCATATTCTATAGCACATGAAGAAACCTGGTCACAGAATGGAAGGAAACTAATACTAAACAAAAATTAGTTACAAACACCAAGTAAAAAGTGTGTGTGTGTGTGTGTGTGTGTGTGTGTGTGTGTGTTTAACACCTGTGACAGTTCCAGAAAAGAAAGAGCATTTTCCAATTTTAGATGACAAAGCTCAATGGCTTTGCCTCAATACTAGTAAACCCAGGTTTACAACCCCACCTCATCTCCAAGCAAGTGATGGTTTAGATTCAAATCTGGCTGGCTTGATAGACTAGATGCTTCCAGAGATCCTGAGTATCTCCGGGCCATTCAGGAAGCTGTGTCTACCTGATATGTCCCTTCCAAATGGGACACCACACTGCACACCTGGAGCACCAAGACGCCCCCTGCAGGATGCAGCCCCTACCACACCTCGCTTTCCTGTCTCCATACAAGGAAGCCTGTGT
Organism: Mus caroli; assembly: GCF_978045245.1. Taxonomy (NCBI): domain Eukaryota; kingdom Metazoa; phylum Chordata; class Mammalia; order Rodentia; family Muridae; genus Mus; species Mus caroli. Next base: position 17,581,918 of record NW_028227271.1, read on the forward strand.
GACTTCCCCAGCGGCTGAGCCTGGAAGGAGAGCAGGTAACATCTTTGCTCATCATCCCTGCTGTATCCACTCTTCTCCTCCATGGAACACACAAGTTTGGGATGTCAGGTACCCGAATGCTCTGCCTTTCACCCCTCCTTGATGAAGTTGCTCACAACTCTCTTGGAATTACCTCTTTCCCTTCTGGCTACTTGCTCTTATTCCTCAAAGGTCTTAGCTCCTAAACCATTGTCAGTTGCAGAACAGGAATCCCCTCTACCATCCCTTGGCTCTCAGAGTCCCCTTTGTGGTCATGTTCAGACATTGTAATGACATTACCTACTGGACACTATTAACCGTGACATTCTTGCTGTCAGGGTGTTCAGTCTGTCTGCCTGTCTGTCCCTCATATTATCCCAGACTGAGATATCTTCACACTCCATTTGCCTTCCCTTTATCCTTCCTTGTCTTCCCTGCATTCCTCTCAAAAGTCACTGAAAGCCACCCCAGTGTCACCTTCTAATTTTCTCCTTCTAAAGCACACCTCGGTCTCACATGGCATGTAGACCATGAGCTTGAGGAAAAGGCTCCATGGAAATACAGCATGCAAAGAGCTCAGTGGATTCTAACCACGTGAACTCTCCCAGTTATTACCCAGGTGAAAGCTGGCCAAGAACATTTATCTCATCGAAGCTATTTGTTCAAATAGCAGAATGACTATTTGTCTTTGTAATTCATGGTCTAGCAACGACCAGAGTAGAACTAGCAAATATGTGTTAAAGAAGGACAAATTAGCAAATGGATAGGTAAATAATCGGATGGATAGGTGAATGAAAACATGGATATATATACATATACATATACATATATATATATAATCGATAAATACATGAATGGATGGATGGATGGATGGATGGATGGATGGATGGATGGATGGATGGATAAAATGGTGTCATTCGTCAGGTGTTGTCCACTTCTTTTTGGGACAGGGTCTCTCACTGGCCTGGAGTTTTCCAAATAGATAAGGCTGGTTTACCAGTGAGCTCCAAGGATCCCCATCTCTGCCTCCTCAGTGCTTGAATTATAGGTACGTGCTTGGCTTTGTATGTGGCTTCTGGATACCAAACTCAAGTACTCGTACTTGTAACGTACCCTCTTTACTGACTCAGCCATCTCCCCAGCCCAAAACCATGTTTTAAATGGTAGCTCACTTTTGCAGATTTTCATCGCCAAGGCAACCTTACTCTCGTTGCCTGATTCATCCATCAGGACACCATTGTGATAGCTCATTCCCATTAGACTAAAGAAACCCAGGGTTGGGGACCTAGAGGAACCTACAATCAGGATCCACATGCCCCATACTCTGCATTCCATGTAGTCACAGAGCTCCACTGAGTACCATCCAGAGGACTGCGATATGCCTGCTGCAAGCTTACTATGTGCCCACACACACAGCCCAACTGCCACTTTGGGGGATCTCTAACAGTGCCTAGTCATCAAGCACAGGCCAGCTTACAGACCTGTCATACCTGTAATGCTGATTTCTCTTCATTTTTTGTTGACAAGTTATTCCCATTATATAGAAGGGTTAGTTAAAGGCTGTGCCGGGAGCCACCATAGCCAGACTGTCTTCTCCCTCTGTCTTGCCTGCCCCAGGAGTACTCTAACACCTTTTACTGCTTCATAATCGCTCTGTATTGGGCGCCTCACTCACCTTGTTATTTAAACTCCAATAAAAGGTAAAATTAAAAAGTTAACGGTCTAAAACCTGCTTTTTTTGAACAACCTGAGAGGACATTGTACCCATAAACATAGAGAAAATTCCGTTTCTTGGATATGAGTCAAATAAACATCTTTCCCAAACTGCAGTCACAGTGCAGGGCAAGCTACCCAGAATGACCCACTGCTCAGCATCCTGGAGAGTGCTTTCAGGCCTCCTTCACCCCTATTAGCCCATCCTCAGAGGGAAGGAACCTCCAGATGAAGGTGGCTATCTTTTTCCACGGGGCACAGGACACAGAACTAATCCACTCTTACTTAGCTTCATGTGCACAGAATAGCCGACCCTGGGGGAATAGAAAGCCAGGGGTACAGTTACATACTTGAGGTCACCAGACAGAAAACAGTAACTTGTCACCCTTGAGGGCATGCAGAATATCACTAGAGACAGAAACACTCTATAGTACAGACATTTGGGGGGTAGTTCCCAGGTGACTACATTCACTTTGGAGAGCACAGCAGGATTCTAACAGGTGCAGAGAACAGAGAACTCCAGCCCTATGAAAGTTCCCAAGGGAAGGAAAGAAGCAAAATGACATTTAGGAACCTAGGCTAAGCTGTAAATTGCAAGAAGCAGAGGGTGGCAGGTCAGTTATTGTTCACAAGAACACTGTCTAGGGTCCATGGCTCCTCTTCTATTGGCTCGGCAAGTAGAAATAGGTATGAGTGAAACTGGGGTGACTTCACATCCTTCCAAGGCCACATGATCAGGAATTCACATCCACTCACCCAGTGTCCACCTAGAAATCTGGGAATGAGCACAAGAAACAAGAAGCAATTGTGTTCACAACTGTGAGCTCTATCCCATCACGGAACCAGCAGTGCATAGTTGTGAGAATGGAGGCTGGGTGTCAGAAGCAGAAAAGGACATGAGCCTAGGTCCTCCCATCTGGCGCTAGGGCTCCTGCCTAACCCCAAGCAAACTTCTTTTCCCTTTAGGCTGGACTCAACTGCTGTATAGACGCTGGGCTCAGCAAGCCCGCGCACAGAGAGCCCAGGAGCACAGGGAACTCACAGCACCTGCAAGCCCAGGTCATGTGTTTTGAGACTACCTGCATTTACATAACACCATTGTGCAGGTCCTCACCCTGAGTTGATATAGAATCTGCCCACAAGGACTCTCCACCAGCAGAGATAAAAGAGCTGAAATGACCGTGACCATGAGATGCTTCAGTGTAACCCTGTCACTAGCTGAGGGATATGAACAATCAGCTGTACTGATTCTGCCACCCCAACTGCAAATGGGAATATGGGCCAAGAACATGAGAATATATTTCGTAAGTTAAGAGGTCCATAGGGCCATGGTATTTTGTCAGGCGTTTTTCTGGGTGTTTCTGCACAGACAGGGTTTACGTAGGAGTGACATAGAAAGATGGACTTAGAGTGAAAGTACTTTTAGGTTCCATGTTGTGGGTAGGGCCTATCCAATCAGTAGGAAGCCTTATGAGAACAAAGCCTGTCATCCCCCAGTCAGAAGGACATGCACGACAGATGGAACTTAAACTAAAACGGCAGTTTTCCAAGTCCCAGACCTGATTTACAAAACTAAGTCCTGTCTCTGTCTCTCTGTCTTTCTACTCTCTCTCTCTCTCTCTCTCTCTCTCTCTCTCTCCCCACACACACACACACATACACATAGGCATTCACAAAAAAACACACACATGCTTGTGCATATGAGCATTTACCCTCTCTCTGTCTCTCCATATATATGCATACTTCTCCATTTTATACACATGGCTCCTTTCCACATCAACCTTCACCATGACCTGGCTGCGATGGAGAGTAAGGCAGAGCCATGAGCTAAAGATTTGGAAGGATGGGTACAGATAACTGGTGTGCACATCTAGATGAGGAGAATCCATTCTACGCTGAGTTCAGTTGCAAGGAGCCTGCAGCCACAGTACCCAGGTTCCAGAATGTAGTGAGCTTCCTGGATTTGGAGTGGGGGCTTCCTGTGATACAGAGATCCTGGGTCAGAGTTGCTTGGCAACCTGCTGTAAGATTCCTGAAGAGGGCAGGGGTCATCTCTAATTTACCTGCCTAATGGTCCAGCCTCTTCCAGGTGAAATCTCTCTTTGGGCACCTGCTGAAGATTCTGTTTGCTTCTAAGATTTCCTTGCCTTCCTCTGCCTGAAGAATAAGCTCCAGCAAGTGGCCTCTGAGGTCAAAGAACATCCAGTCCTCAGCTTATGGGCCCAACTGACCTGCACGCTATAATTTGTATCTTGAATTTCTCCCCTTAGGCCCTTGTGTGGAAGGCTTGATTCCCTGCCATTAGTGCTATTGGAAGGCTCTAGAAACTCTAGGAAGTGAATCTCAAGAAGTGGGTCACTGGAGCACAAGAGACTCAGGTTTTCTCCTCCATTTCTCTTTGTTTCTTGGCCACCATGTGAAGAGGACCTTTCTTATACCCACACACCCACCATGACATTCTTGCTCACCACAGCCATAAAGGCCACTGGACCAAGACTCTGGGAGGGGATGTGGTAGAAGCTAGGGCACTAAGGGCCTTTGAAGTAGATAACAAGACCTCCTCAGCGCCTTCTTCTTTCTTGGACGCTTTGTCTGGTAGTGGCAATTTTGTTCCATCTCACGTCAGGCCAGGGAACCAACTGACATGATGAGAAGCTGAGAAACTTTGAGCCAAAATAAATCTCTCTTCTTTATAAGCTGATTGTCTCTGGTATCTTATCGTGATGACAGAAGCCTGACCAATCCAGCATGTGAATGGCATTCTAAAAAGAGAAAGGGACTCTGACGTGAGGCTGGCTATCAGCCAACTCTCAAAGGCCTTGACCTTTTAGCCTGAGTGTTACCCAGACCTGAACCCAGATGTTAAGACATAGTCACTTCAAAGAACCTGTCCTAAGAAAATGCTACATGAGCTGGGCTTCAAAGAGCTAGCCCTCAGTGTGTGGTTGACTTAAGGAAGAAGTGTGATAAAGTCGTTCATCTTCTCAGACTTGCTGCCAAGTTGCCAAGCACAGAAAACAAAATAAAAACAAACAAAAAGCAAAACAAACAAACAAAAAAAACCCTCCCATAATGATTTGAAACCCCAAGCTGATTCTCATGCAATTCTGTTGTTATTGGTTGTTTTGGGTTTGGGTTTTGTTTTTGTTTTATTTTGTTTTTTTCTTGAATTCATACCAATTGTGTTAAAAGGAGTGGGAAAATTATAAAATCATTTTAGAGCTGTTCTGTCTGACCCAAAAGCCCCAAGTTGAATCTAATTTAAAGAAAATTCGCTTCAGCAGCACACCTCTGCCCAGGCCTCAAGTCACTCTCAAGCATCAAGTTATAATGATGAGCTGTGATCAAGAAAGATCACACAAAACCCGGCTGCTTGTGAGACAGCCAGTCAAGCGCTGAGCCAGGGAACCCCATCGTGAGGTCTTAGCAAATACAATATAACAAGCTAAAAATGTAAGGCGGATGACAGAGAGCTGTGTTCTCCAAAATAAAAATTTGGAATATATATAAAGTGTGAGAAACTATAAAAAAAAGATGTTGTAGATTTGATAAGTAACAAAGTAGAAGTTATAGAAATAAAAGCAAAAGATAAAATAATAAAACCTTGTCACTGGCTCCTAACGATGTCATCATACAGATCAGCACATCAATCAACCCTCATTAGAGTAACTTATTTTTGCAGTAAACTGTAATTAGCATGGACAACCACGACTGGTCAAGGTACAGAGACTAAGAGACCGTGGAGTTTTCAGCCCTAAGTGGGACATTTCTGCTATGACCCGCCTGGTAGAAAGATCCTAAGAGCCAGAGGCGGCAGGAAACTACCATTTTAATTTAGAGTGCTTGGGACAGCATGCACAGGACCTGTTTAAACTCAAGCCAAACAAAATCCCAGCATGAAGTGGGACATAAAGTCCACCCCTAGCTAGAAGTTGTTAACATGTGATGGAAACTGGAAGAAGGAAAGCCAATCTTCTTTAAGGGTGTGGCTCTTTGTAGGTCAACCTTTCTCTAGGGTCTGCCCCATAGTTAAGAGTATTTGGGCGATATAAATTAGATTCAGTGGAGAAAGAGAGGGAAAATACATAGAGGAGCATGGGGTTGGGTGGGTAGGGAGGTGGAAATGGGTCTGGGAGGAGTTAGGGAAGGGAGGAGTTAGGGAAGGGAGGAGTTAGGGAAGGGAGGAGTTAGGGAAGGGAGGAGTTGGGGAAGGGAGGAGTTAGGGAAGGGAGGAGTTAGGGAAGGGAGGAGTTAGGGAAGGGAGGAGTTGGGGAAGGGAGGAGTTGGGGAAGGGAGGAGTTAGGGAAGGCTAAATATGATCAATACACTGTATAAAGTTCTCAAAGAATTAGTAAAAGTATTGTGATGGTTTTTATATGCTTGGCCCAGGGGATAGCACTATTAGAAGTCATGGCCCTGTTGGTGTAGGTGTGTCACTGTGGGGATGGGCTTTAAGACCCTCATTCTAGCTGCCTGGAAGTCAGTATATGGCTAATAGCCTTCAGATGAAGATGTAGAACTCTCAACTCCTCCTGCACCATGCCTGCCTGGATGCTGGCATGCTCTGGCCTTGATGATAAGGGACTGAACTTTGGAACCTGTAAGCCAGCCCCAATTAAATGTTGTCCTTTATAAGAGTTGCCTCGGTCATGGTGTCTGTTCACAGCAGTAAAACCTTAACTAAAACAAGTTTTTTGTTGTTTTTTGTTTTGTTTCTTTTTTTTGTTTGTTTTTGGGGTGTTTTGGTTTTGATTTTTGGGTTTTGGGGGGTTTGTTTGTTTATTTGTTTTGAGACAGGGTTTCTCTGTATAGCCCTGGCTGTCCTGGAACTCACTTAGTAGACCAGGCTGGCCTCGAACTCAGAAATCCGACTGTCTCTGCCTCCCAGGTGCTGGAATTTAAGGCGTGTACCACCATCGCTCGGCATCTTTTTTTTAAATCAAAAGCTCAGTGGTGGTTTCTAGCAGGTGGTACACAGAGCCCTAAAGTGAAGTGAAGTATGTCACATGGATGGATGAATGGATGGATGGATGGATGGATGGATGGATGGATGGATGGATGGATGCAACTTCCATACAAGACAGACAACTGGACAGAAAAGAGTATGAGCTGGCAGGGAACTCCAGTATACTTCTACAAAGAGTTAAGATACAGGAGAAAGATACTGCTGGGCTTGAATGTGGATTTAAACTCTCATGGGCTCATGGGTTTGAACACTAGGACTCCAGCTGCTGGCTCTGTTTGGGAAGGTTGTGAAATCATTAGGAGGTGGAGCCTTGCTTGAGAAGCAAACATATATAAACATATATATAACATATATAAAACAAGCTAAAAATGTAAGACAGATGACAGAGATGTATTCTCTGAAATAAAAATTTGGAATATATATAAAGTGTGAGAAACTATAAAAAAAGATGCTGTAGATTTGATAAGTAACAAAGTAGAATTTCTAGAAATAAAAACAAAAGATAAAATAATAAAACCTTGTCACTGGCTCCTAACGATGTCATCATATAGATCTGCACATCAATCAACCCTCATCGAGAGAGAGAGAGAGAGAGAGAGAGAGAGAGAGAGAGAGATCCCTTGGAGGAGGGCTTTGAGGTTTTACACTCTCGCCCTACTTCCTGTTCCCCCTCTGCTTCCTGGGTCTGGACATGATATGACCGGCTGCCTCCTGCTCGGACCACTGTGCTTCCCCCCCCCCCACACACACACACACTTTGGAATCTGAAGAAGGAGAAAAGGAAGAAAGCCATTCCTCCCTTAATGTATGTCTTGTCAAGTATTCTGTCATAACTGAAGCCTGAGATGACTCTGAAGTTTGGGCTTTAACCACATGGGCTTGATGGCCTGAGTTGAGTTCCTAAAATATATGTTTAAAAAAAAAAAAAAACAAGTTTGATGAGATGGTGCTGTAAGCCCAGCACACCCACAGTGGGATGAGAGGTAAAGACCAAAACTCACAGGCCAGCTAAGCCTGGAGTACACAGCCCAACAAAACCAAGAAAGAGACCATTCCTCAAATTAAAACTGGAAAGAACAGTGTTAGCTTACAGGCCATTCCTCTAGGCTCCTCCCATGGACCTAGCAACAACTTACATCATCATCTGCCACCATTACCTGCTGTGCCAGGTGTGGGCTGCATATAGAAGGACTGCTCACCACCACAGAGTTTTCTCTCTCTGTTCCCACGCGTTCCCAGCCAGTCTCCCCACCCCCCTTTTCTGTCCTCTTCTGTTCCCCATCTTCTATGCTCTCGTGGCTCTGCTCCCATCTGTCTGCCTGTCTACATGTCCACTCATCTGCCTCTATCCCTTCTCCAGGTCCTTACTCCCTTCCCTTCCCCCAAATAAACTCCTTTGTAACAAACCTGTTGCAGGGCGTAACCCCTCTGGGGCCACCAGGTATGCCCTGGCTACACTGTATTTCATAAAAAAACAGACTTCCTCAAAGTCATTATCTTACTGTTTTTACATGCACTGGGGTACACCCATGCTCACACTTACACACATAATTACCTAATTAATGAAAAAAGAAAGGCAATTGCCTTAGGTGGAGTTTCTATCAGTGTGATAAAACACAATGAGCAAAAGCAACTTAGGGTGGAAGGGGTTATCACACCTAACCCACTGCTTGCAAGTCCATCGGGAGGAGGGAGAATTCAGAGCAGGAAGCAGGAGACAGAAACTGAAGCAGAGGCTACAGAAGAACACTGCTGCTGTCTCACTCTTCGTGTCTTGCTTAGCCTGCTTTCTTATAGGACTACCCACCCAGAGTTGGCACCACCCACAGCAGGCAGGAATGTCCCATATCAATTATCAGTCATGAAAATGCCCCCACAGGCTTGCCTACAGGCAAGTCTTATGGGAGCATTCTCCCAACAGAGGTTCTCTCTTCTCTTCCCAGATGATTCAAGGCTGTGTCAAATTGGTAAAGTGCTTGCCAGCACAATGTGGAACAAAAACAGCTTCATTAGATATTTTTAAAGAATTTTCAGAGATTAAAGGGAGACGGGAGCGGTTAGATACCAGAAAACAAGCAAGAAGGAAGAGGAGGAAGAAGAGGAAGAAAAGGAAAGAAAGAAGGGAAGAAGGAAGGAAGACAAACAAAGAAAAGAGAGAAATAAGAAAGAAAGATATTCAGTCAAACGGGTCATGGTTAAACGGCAGCAGAAGCTCGTACAAAGAGAAGCTAGAAGATGCAATGAGAGAGAAAACTAGTCTCACCCGGAAAGGGGCAAAGGTGAGGGAGAAAGCTGTTTCTCTGCAGTGATGGCAGAGGCCATCCACAGGAAAAGCCCCCAGCATGCTGCAAGCAGATCTGAGTGTAGAGAGAAGCTATCCTCCACTCTGAAGCCACAGCATGGGCATTCTAGATACGAAGGCACCTAATAGGATAATTTTCCATCGGTCAACATGTCAGCAGGCAATTCTAAGGAATTTACCTCAGAAAGAAGTAAAGCCACATGAAGGAGTCAGAAAATACAAAAAGGACCTGCAAGCAAAGAAGATGGTAAACAATTGAAGCTTGACAAGGCTGGACTGCGGAAAACCCAGTTACTTATCCCTCGCTCTCCTAAAATACCAGGACCAGCAAATCACAGAATGAAGAGATCCTTAGGTGCATGGTTCCAGGTGGGGAGAGGCCACGAAGGTAGAGAAGACAGCAGGGTGGTTGTGGTCTTAGCTAGATTTCTATTTCTATTTCTATTCTAAGCACCACGACCAAAGACGACTTGTGGAGGAAAGGGCTTAGTCCAGCTTACGTTTCCACACAGTTCCATCAGGAAGGGAAGCCACAGTAGGAACTCAGGTAGAGGCTGTGGAGGGTCAAGCCTATGGAGGAGTGTTGCTTACAGGCTTGCTCCCCGTAGCTTACTCAGCCTGCTTTCTAATAGCACCCAGAGGGCTGGGGAAATGGCTCAGCGGTTAAGAGCACTGGCTGCTTGCTCTTCCAGAGATCCTGAGTTCAATTCTCAGCAACCACATGGTGGCTCATAACCATCTGTAATGAGATCTAATAGCATCCAGAACCACCAGCCCAGGGATAGCACGGCCCACAATAGGCTGGGCTCCTCCCATAGTAATCACTAAGAAAATGTACTACAGACTTGCCTACATGCAGCCTTATGGAGATATAATCTCAATAGAGCATCCCTCTTCCTACGTAACTCTCGTTTGTGTTGAATTGACAATAAACTAGCCAGGATGGTAGGAGGAGCAGCAAGGCTCACATCCTGAACTGAAAGCATGACACAGAAATAGAAAACTAGAAATGATATAATTATATAAACTCTCAAAGCCCAGTGGCATACATACCCCAGCGAGGCCACACCTCCGAAACCTCCCTAAATAGCACCGCCAACTGAGGACCAAGTGTGTAAATCTCCAAAACTACAGTGGACATTCTCACCTAAACCATCACATGTAGATGGGAAACAGGAAACAGAAAACAGCAACAATGTAACTAGGGAGGTTTAAAGGTGAATGTTAAAAATTGATCAAATATAATAAAATTGACAGGACAGTGTACATGTAAGACATGAATTCTGGGAGCCAAATACTACCACATCCTCATGAGTTTCTGGAGAGAAGGAAAATGCTTTGATTTTGTTGTGTTTAAGAATGAAATAGGAGGGGCTAGTAGAACAGTTAAAATATGAGAAGAGAAGGGATGGGGAATACTGGGGGTTAAAGACGTAAGAAGGGATGGGGCAGAGAGACGGAGAGCACCCAGGGTCAGGATATTTAACCAAACTGCAGATGGAAAAGAATGGACACCTAACATTCTGTAAGCTAATTAAAAATGGAACTTTTTATATTTTATTTTTGAGATTATAATCTAATTACATTTCTTCCTTTTCCCTTTTCTCTCCCAAACCTCTTTTATACCCTGCTCTCCTTCAAATTCATGGTTTATTTTTTTCCACTAATTGTGTGTGTGTGTGTGTGTTCCTAAAAGCAAAATGTTCTAACTGGGGGTAGTTTTTTATGTATGAGTGCTCTCTCTCTCTCTCTCTCTCTCTCTCTCTCTCTCTCTCTCTCTCTCTCTCTCTCTCTCTCTCTCTCTCTCTCTCTCTCTCTCTCTGCATGTACACCTGCCCACCAGAAGATGGCATCAGATCCCATTATAGATGGATGTGAGCCATCATAGAGTTGCTGGGAATTGAACTCAGGACCTCTGGAAAAGCAAGCAGTGTTTCCTTCCTTTCTTCCTTCCTTTATTTAGGTGCAAGCAGTGGTTTTAACCATCTCACCGGCTCTAGCTGGGAATAGTAGCTCACATCTATAACCCTAGCAGGCAGAAAGCTGAGGCAGGAGGATTATTATGAGTTCCAGGCCAGTTTGGCTTATGGAGTGAGATCTTATCTCAAACAAAACAAAACAAAAACAAAACAAAAAACAAACAAAAAACTGTTCTAGTCAAGTGTGCTGCTATATACCTATAATCTCAACTTGTGTTAAGGACCACAAGTTTCAAGGTAGCCTAGGCTGTACATTGAGAGCTTATTACAAAAAAAAAAAAAGAAATAAAAATTCTAAGGTAACAACTAAAATACATATGAAGGGCAAAACATTCCAAAGCAGTAATAAAAATGAATACAGAAAATAAAATAAAACTAACCTCGAAAAATACAAGGACAATAAAGGGAAGGTGGAAAATCAGGAAAAAAATATGATATAAAAGCAAATATATTGCTTACTTCTCTGTTGCTGTCATGAAGTACCCTGATCAAGGCAAAGAGTTTATTTAAGCTTACAGTTCGGGAGAGCTAGCATCTAACATAGCTAGGGAGGCCTGACAGTACGCAGCTGGTGCAGAGAGCTGAGAGCCCACATCTTTAACCTCAAGCTGGAAGTAAGGTAAGGCTATAGCCTCACAAAGCCCACCCAGTGGTATTCTTCCTCCAGGAAGGCTTCATGGTCTCCTTAAACAGGGCTACCAACCAGGGAGGACATGTTCAAAAATCTGACCCTATGGGACACATTCGCATTCAAACCACCAGACCTGATAAATGTGAATCCAGACTTGCTTATTACATTAATATGATTAGTCTAAACTCACTCAATAAAACACAAAGATTTATATTCGTTCCAAAGATGATTGGCTTTCATGAGAAACCTTATAAAAGTTCTCACTGTAGGAAGGACCAAAGGAAAACACATATGAATAGAATGTTAATCAAAGGAAACTAACAGGATATAGAGGAAATATATACAAATATAAAAACTGTCACTATAAAGTGGTACAAGGTTAAATGTAGCAAGATACACTACAATTCCAAATAAGAGCCAGTTACCCAATAAGAGCTTCAAGATACATAAAACTAAACCATACAAAACTTATTCAGTCCTAGGAGGAAGCCTGGTGTCCTTACTAACAAAGGAAGAAATGTTAGTAAACACCTGGATACCGGGGCGGCACCTTCCATGAGCTTTCCTGACCTGTCAGTCAGAATGGGACTTTGACAAATCCCTGGGAGAAACAACTTAAAACTGGAGAGATTATGCTGGCTCTCAGTTTAGTCTTAGGTGGGTTAGCGCCACGGTTTTCTGACTCTGTGAAGCAGAAGCATCTTGGGAGAAATACAGGACAAGAAAAGCTGCTGGTCTCTAGGAGCCAGGAAGTGAAAGGAGGACAGAAAGCGGTTGAAACGATGTATCCCACTGAAGGCTGGCACCCAAGACCCACCCCTTCAAGTAATCGCCACCTTCCTCCATTATACCACCTCCCAACGGTGTACGAAAAAATTTAACTCCATCAGTCGACTAGAGATACACTTCTTAAGTCGGAATCCTCATGATCTAACTGCTCTGGTAAAACCTTTCCAGGCACACTGGAGTTAAGTGTCAGTTTCTCACCGGCTACCTCCACTACAACCAATTTAACAAGATTAAGCACTACATAACGTAAAAATAAAAACAACAGATTATACATTATTTCCAAGAATATGTTGATTTTTTTTTAATTAGCAGACACTAAACCATAAAACAATCCTAATGCCCTCTATAGGATGACAATATGGACCAATTTTCAGGAAACACCAAGCAAAGCAGAAAATAACGACAAGCGAGACTGCGTGTATTTGGAAAATCTTTTTAAATATGCTTCTAAATTAATCCTGAGTAAAATAAAAAGATTATGAAGTAAATAAGAAAATTTTAAATAATGAGATCTCCAGACGTATGCGCTTCCAGGAAAATGATACATATGGAAGGTTTAAAGCACTGACTGCTTCTATTAGGAGACAGGAAAGGTAAAAGGCAGTGTGTGTCCAAGACAAGCCAGGAAAGAGCAGCAATCTCCACCCAAAGAAAGAAGCTCAGTTCGTGAACAGAAAGTATACATGTTACTACCTTCTTCAGAGCCAAGTAAATCACTGAAGATACTCATTAGTGAACACCAGCTCTGTGTGTGTGTGTGTGTGCGTGTGCGTGTGCATGTGTGTTCGTGCGTGCGTGCGTGCGTACGTGTGTGTGTGTGTGTGCTTTCTCATTAGCTAGCCAACTTACTTTATAAGGCAGGCTCTTTCCCTGGACCAGGACCTTACTGATAGGATGGACTGGCTAACCAATGAGCTCCAGGGATCCACCTGCCGACAGGCGGTGCAGACAGGTGCCATAATCCCTATCTCTTCCGTGGGTTGCTGGGGATCTAACTTCAGATGCTCATGCTATGCAGTCTACTGATTGAGCATCTCCCCAGCCCTGAAATAGTGACCTTGGAGAAGTGTTGAAAGAAGTGACAAGGCAGCTAGGGTGGAGAGGGACAACAACGGACCAGGAATAGGGTGAGTTTCTGAACTCAAGTAGGAGACACACACACCTTCCTACCTCTGCACAGTCCCCCTCAACAGCAGCAACATTAAGAAATGGCCACGCCCACACATCCCCCTCTTCCCTTTAATTCTCTCAATAACACTTCCAATATAATTAAGAGACACACATATATAATTATAATCTTTCTAATGCAATTATAACTCTTCATTTTCTAGCACACTGTTTATTTTAATCATTGTCTCCAGCAGAGTTTAAACTCCACAAGGACCAGGTTACTGTCATTTTTGTTCACTGTCACGTCTGAAAGAGCTAAGTAAGGATCAGGGATTTCCAAGGTGCTTGGGACAAAATGTAGGGGTCAGGGCTGGGGTGTGGCTCAGATGGTAGAGTGTTTGCCTAGCATCATGAAGTCCAGAGTTCAAACCCCGGCACCACTTAATAAGACCAGGTGTGGTGATATCCCATCACTCAAGAGGTGGAGACTGGAGGATCAGAAGTTGAAGGTCATCGTTAGCTACATATCAAGTTCAAGGCCAGCTTTGGATACAGGAGACCAACTCAAAAAGTAAAGTGAAATAGCGGCTGTTGAGGTCAGCAAGATAGTAGTTAGAAGGTTCACGTTCCAACTCCCACCCCATAGAAAACCCCACTGGCAACCATACAAGGATGATAACATGGTTTGTATACTCAGATGCAAACCTGTGAGACTTTTCCAGTCAATAGTACTCAATAAAAACTCAATTAGAAGAAGTAAGGAATTGTCCCCACAACTATGACCTTTCACCTTCCCTAGGTCATCGTGGTATCCAGCGGAGATGATTTCCTGGGTCCACAGTTTCTATGGAGAAGCAGAAGGCTAACATACCAATATACATGCCTATCTGCCTTACCTCAGGGGCAAGGCTGTGGCATAGGTAGATAGATATCTTAGGGTCATATAAGAACTAGAAAAGAGACAGAGGTCAGAACTCAGAGGTCAGAGGAACAGCACTGATTATCAGTGATTCAACTATGCCTGCCCTGGAGTGGTACCATTTAGATATGAGTCACCTTAATGACATTCACAAAGCAGAACTGTTGCCTTCAAAAGCATGGTGGACATTCATCTACCTTCAAGGCTAGTCTCCATACTCAGTCTCAGGACTGATCCACCCAACCCTCTTCTAGCAAGGAACCTACTACTATTTATTTTGAATGCATGTTAAGTCAGCTCTGCTTAACCCAAGAGGCCAAAAAGCTACTCAACTAAACTAAAAACTTCCCTCATGGCTCTATCCAGACAAGAAGGCTATCTCAACCAGGCATCTCTGAGTACCATTGCGTCTGCTTCTTCCCAATCAGTGACTCCAGCTACTGTCAGTGCACAGGCTTCAATGCTGCTCAAGTGCAGGTACCAAATAGTTGGGTCATGGGGGATATCCTCAGCCCAGTCTGGCTGTAAGACATTCCAGGCTCAGTCGGCAGCTCTAGCGCAGTAGAGCCCAGTCAGCATTGCCAGACAATGGAGTCCAGCAAGCAGCTCCACGCAGCATCAGAACAAAGGGAACAGCCCAGCCAACTAAGAGCTCTCAGAGAGATCTGTCTGTGCAGTGGTCACTAGATGGTCCTTTCAGAACCAGCAACTAGGCATAACCATGAGAGCATGTCCCTGTCAAACATTTGGACTTTATGTATCTGCTCAGATCCAAAAATAGCAACACGGTAACAGAAGGGAAAGCAGAGAATTGGAGAATGACAACATCTCGGAAAGCTACTGCAGAGTTCCAATGTGTAACCTAAAAGAATAGAAGGCTGAGAAATAGCTAACCAAAAAAAAATTAAGAATAATTCTCCTTAAAGTCCTCAATAAACAGAGTCTTGGAATGAGGGCCTAGTGAGACTGTTCAGGAGGTAAAGGTGTGTTGCCACCCAGCCTAACCTTGATCTCCAGAACTTACACAGTGGAAGGAAAGAAAGGACAACTGCCACCGTTGTCCTTTGACCTCCACACATGCACTTGAGCACATGCATGCACACTCGCATGTGCACACACACACACACAACAAGAATACAATAAATAAGCATATACTTTAAAAGAGTATTTGAATAAAATCAAGTTACATAAATAAATGATTGACAGAAACTGCATATAAGGGAGAGCATGTTTTTTTTTTAATCTTTCTGAGATTATGTGGTCTTGCTTAATATTATACATTCTAAGTCCATCCATTATCCTGTAAAATTTTATGATTACATTTTTATTCAGAGCTAAATAGTATTCACACACAGAGAGAGAGAGAGAGAGAGAGAGAGAGAGAGTATTTATTAACCGCTTATCTGTTGATGGACAACTTGATTTGACAGCAGACTGGATCAAGCACAAACAATGACTCAGTAATCTAAAGATACACTGCAGGGCTCGCAGAGGAAAGGATCTGGGTGAGGTGAGAAGAAAACTTGGAGTTCAACACAGGTTATCCAGTGCTGAGCCAAAACTCGTCGAGTCTGATGCCAAGTGATTTATCTCTTACACATTTAAACACAGTAAAGCTTTGGGGGAAAGCTTCCATGTGACCATTATCAAGACCAAACTTTAGGCTCTGCTACATGGCAGCTCTTTTGAAAAGTACAACCTTTAGCAAAGTACCTGTGACATTTTTCACAAGACTTGATCCTGATGACTGATAAATAGTGCTCAGGACAAGAGCCTAGGGAGGAAGGGTTTGCAGAAAGCTTAAGAATGGGTTCTACTGACTTAGAAACAATGCTCAGGAGTCTGGAACTAGTGAGGAATAAACAAAATAGCAAACTCTCTTGCAAAATACGTGAAACCTCTTTCATGAGGTAGAGTTCAATAGAAGTCTGAAAAACCATGTTCAGCATTTTGAGGGAATTCCATTTACTGAATGCCAAAATCATGGGTAGTCACACAGCCATTCATAGCCTTCTCCACGGAAAACGGGTCTCAGTTTCTCCCCTTCAAGCAAAGAGCCTGCACGTTTAGCAATTCTGGCTTTCCTAGTACTATCTGTATGATTCCTGCCCTCTACAATACATTAGTTACAAGTATACACTCAGAGAAAGAAAAAAAAACAATAAAATGGACAAGAATGGAGATCTAGAGTGATAATGGAGCCTGTCAAGAGGTCAAACCTGCAGGGAGGAACGGGGGACAGAGAGAGAGAGAGAGAGAGAGAGAGAGAGAGAGAGAGAGAGAGAGAGAGAATTTAAACAAGCAATGGCTGAACTGTACCCTAATTTGGGGGCCAGATGCATACAAAGCAAGTGTAGGATGCACAGAAATC
This sequence comes from Mus caroli, assembly GCF_978045245.1. NCBI lineage: Eukaryota > Metazoa > Chordata > Mammalia > Rodentia > Muridae > Mus > Mus caroli. Next base: position 17,598,716 of record NW_028227271.1, read on the forward strand.
TTCAATCAAAGTCAGCTGGAGAGAAGTTCACTCACAAAAACATAAAATCAAAGACAAAACTTCTAAAGAGCCAAAATATATAAAGAGCAGTACATAGAAATAAAGTCTCACTGATAACTTGAACACAGGCAGATTTCTCAGCAGGAGCCCTGTATGACCTAACCTAACAATAACCTAAGGTATTCAAAATGATCAAGAGAAAAGCTACCAACCAAGAACACTTTGCCTAGCAAGGCTATCTTTCCAAACAGCGCAGAAATGCAAACCTTCACAGATGAGCACAGATTAAGGCGGCTCACCACCACCAGGTCTGACTCTCAGGAAGGGCTGAGGGAAGTTCCTGAAGCTGAATCAAAACCTTGTGATTGCTGACATAAAACACACAAAGTCACAAAACGGAGTGATGACGGGAAACAGAGCCATAGTCAGAATGCTCTAGGGATGCAGGTGTGTGACACGGTCTTATTCCAAGTACGAGGATGAAAAGACAACAAGACAAACCTATTAGGAATTATTCTGGATGAATAAGTTGTCCGTGGGTGGGTACATACTGTATAAATTCCAGTATCAAAAACATAAAGCAAGTGGGGAGGGAATAAAAGAATAGGGTTGCATTACATAGTCCAAGTTAAGTTGTTAAAATGTGTTTTTAGGGGCTGGAAATATAGCTACGCAATTAAAACCGTGTGATGCTCTTGCAGCAGATGCTAGCTCAGTCCCCATCACTCACATCATGTAGCTCACAACTACCCATAGCTCCAGCTCCAGGGGGCCTGATACCTGCTCTCTGTATTTCATGGTCACCTGCACTCACGTGGCACAGAAGTGCACAAATTCAAATGCATTTTCCTTAAAAATTTTAAAATATGTCTTTATAAAACATTCAATGTAATACTCGTGGTGACTACAGAGAAAAAATAATTAGTATAAACATAAAACAAAATGAGAAATGAATCAAACCACACCAGTAGGGAAACCATCAAGCCAAAAAAAAAAAGACAACAGGATAGAGAGGAAGAAAGAAAGACTATACTGGAAAACAGGCGACAGTGGGAAGTCCTCCCGTATCAAAGCAGCTTTGGATGTAAAGGGATTGATTTCCCCCCAATGAAAAAGTAAGCCACGACTGAACAGGTTTTTTTTTAACTGTAAAATCCAACTATGTGCTGCCTACAGAAACTCATTTAACTTTTAGCTTTTCATCTCTTATGCATAGGTTAAAGTTAAAGCGATGGAGAATGCTTTCTGTGCAAGAAAACAAAAACAAACAAAAATCACAAAGGTAGCTACTCCAAAGTCTAAACAATAACAACAACAACAAAAAATAAATAAATAGACTTAGGAAAGAACTATAAAGGAAGGCCAAGGAAGAAGAAGTGAACGCATCAAAAAACTGCAATAGTTACAAATACATATGTAGCATCCAATGGAGCAATTAAACGTATAAAGCAAACATTAAGGAAGAAAGAGTACAGAATAGAAACATAGTAGGGAATTCTAATACTCAACTAATAAATAAGAGTTGGGGCAGAAGAGGTTTTTAGATCAACAAATGGAGATCTATAGGGAGACCATTCCATCCAATAACAGGATATACATCTCAGAAACAGACAGGACATTTCCCACGATGCATCACAAAAGCATCACCAAACCAATTTATGATGACTCATTTAATGACAACTATCTTTTTATCTTTTTTTTAATCTCAGTAGTATAAAACGATAAAGCTACAATGGGAGGAAATATAGCCTACCAAAAATGTACTGGGTATAACAAAATCAAATATAAAAGGAAAGTTTATAATAAAAATGCCTTTACCAGGAAAGTAGGATAAACACATTAACAAACAGTAGGATTCCTATATATTGACAATGAGGTATCAAAAAAAAAAAAAAAGGACAGCATCACTCATAACATACACAGCAAATAAGATTAGGAATAAAGTTAACCAAGGTGTATTGTGAACTATAGAACATTAGTGAAAGAAATTTGGGGAAATGAATAGAAAGGTGTCTTGAGCTCACAGAGTAGAAGAATTAACATTGCTAAAAATTCACGCTACCCAACACAATTTATAGCTTTGGTGTAGTTGCTATCAAAATTCCAGTATTATTTTCATAAACACTGAAACAAACTTAAAATTGATATGAAAACACAAATGTGCTAGCCAAGACAATCATAATCAATAAAAGGATAAAGCAGAAGGCATCAGTTTACCTGATTTTAGACAATACTGCAATGATAGAATCATTGAATCAATAGAGCAATTATAAGAAGAATACACTCTGATCAGTGGAGCAGAATGAATGTTCCCCCACACACACACACCAATAAAAATGTAAGTACCAAGAATACAAATATACACAAGGAGGGTGATACAGCAAGATAGCTCAGCAGATAAAGATGCTTGCTGCCAAGCCTGACAGCCTGACTTCCGTAGCTGAGGTCCATGTGATGGGAGGGGAGAACCAACTCCTGCCAGTTGTCCTCTGACCTCCATATGCCCACACATTCAACATAAAGTTGTCAAAAGTAATACACAATGTGGAAAGAATGGTCCTTTTCACAGTGGGGCCGAGAAAACTGGATGGTCCCAATCCAAAAGAATAAAACCAAACCTTATCTGATATCATACCCAAAGCCACCTCAAAATGGATTGAAAATTTAAGTAAAAAGCTAAGAGGTATAAAAATATTAGAGGAAACATAAGGGAAAGTCAAACAGCTTTTCTCTGAGCAATGATTTGGGGGGCGTGGGGTGGGGGCGTGGTGGGAGACCGGGCGGGGAGTGGGGGGGCCGTAGTGGAGCAGGGGCGGGCGGGGCAGGGTAGGATCTGATCCCTAGAGTATGCAAGCCTCAAAACCAACCCCTAGACCAATAGGACACATCAAACCGAAAAACTTCTTCACAGAGGAGAAACCAGTTGATAGTCCGAGGAGACGTCCTGTGGGTGGAGAGAAAGTGTTTGCAAGCTGTACGTTGATAGGGGGTGGATCTCCAAAATACATACGGCACCCAACTAGATCCTGAGAAAACAAAAACCAGATGTAATTGGGCAAAAGCTTGGCATAGACATTACTCGAAAGAAGATATAAAAATTACCAATAGCTGCGGTAAAACCATGTGTTCTACATCATTAATGAAAGAATGCAAATTAAGTTATAGTAAGAAACTATTTCCCCTGTTAGAACTGCTACTATCCAGAAGGCAAAACATAAAAACACACCTATGAAATAGAAACTTTTGTGTACTGTTGATGAGTGTTTGGTTTTAGAACTCCTCCTCTTCCTCTTCCTCCTCCTCCTCCTTCTCCTCTGTGTGTGTGTGCCCTTTCTCTCCTCCCACACCACGGCAGCTTCCATGACCTCTTTTCTTGGGGCCAGTGAACTTACTTGCCCAAGAGCAGCTTTCCAATAAACATGCATTTAATATAATCTAATCTGGCTTGAATGGGCTCATTTCATCAGCAACGATATAACCTATCAATAAGAATATAAATTAGAACCCACAAGCTGAGAAACTCAGAATCTAAAATATAATTACTACAAAATCCAACAAATTTACTCTTGGGTCCTTGTATAATAATCTCCTCCAAATTAAAGCATTTCATCTACAACAATGACTGCTGTGGCAAGTTAGACTCATATGTGTAATAGTGGCATCAATGTAACTGGAGTAACCAACTTCTTTCTGGTTGTATGAAAGTCCCCCTCCCCAGAAGAAACAAATAATTATATTGAAAATCAGGCCAAAACGCCAGGGTTGGAGATCATAAACCCCACAGGTGAAGGTACTGCTATTGTTCTGCTAAGTGGACACAGTATCAAATTGCTGTTTAAATTGGTATCCCTGATCATAGATTTCTGCAGCTATTACACCTCCTTAGAGAAATTTAAGGAAGTGCATGGTGGTTAATGCAGAAACTCACAACCAATCAAAACAAAGAGAATAAGTTTTAGTAGAGTTCAATAGAGGACATCTATATCACACCTGTATCCCCCAAGCTTACAAACCATTGTGAAAGAGGAGGCAGAAAGACTGTAAGAGCCAGAGGTCAGGGAGGTGGGCTTAACAGGGCTGCACTCATGAATCACAGCAGCTATGGCTGCCGTCACAAGACCTACACAGATTAAACCACTTCATATTCTAGCATAGAGGGGCTCATGAACCCCACCCCTAAGTAGCTACAGATGACTTCTAAAGGGAAGAAGAGAGTTTTATTTAAGGATGTAGTCCCTGGTAGGCCAAACATGCTTCAGTGGATGGCCCCACACACTTGCATATAGAGCCAGCACAACTTGGATGTAGTGGGTTATAAAACAGAAAAAGAAAAAACATACACATAAGAAAGGAGTTATGGGGGATAGTGACAGATCTGGGAGAAGTTAGCAGAAGAATGAGGGCCAATACAATCAGAATACATTCTATGAAATTCAATTAATAAAATATTATATTAAAAAAATTCCATGGGGGGGAACCTTAAAACTCAAAAATTCTAAAGGAAGGCTTCTTAAGATTCAAGATGAAAACAACTCATAAGTGTCAAAAAGTTCCTGAAGTTTATCATGCTCACAGTCCCCTCCTTCCCAAAGGGTATATAAGCAAAAAAGACTGCTGCAGAGGGGAATTCCCTAAACTGTGGGGCTGCCTGTGAATCATAGGGAGCCCAGGCTGGGGTGGGCTTTCAGTGATACAGATACCCTTTAGGGGTCCTATAGCCCCAGTAAACTCACTGCCCACCATGTTCAACACTGGTGGAATCGTTACTTTGGTTTGTTCAGTTCCCTCTCCAGGGTGAGTAGACATTTGTTCACCTCTCTCCAGGAAAATCTCGTGCAACAATCCTTTACTCTGAGATTTCGATTGGTATTTTGAAAGGATGTCCACCTCTCCATGTTCATCACAGTTCTATTTGTAACAGCCAGGATACAGCACCAGCCCAAATATCCATCCTCAGCAGCGCAAATAAACAAAACATGATGCATACAGACAAGGGGATGCTATTCAACCTTAGAAATGAAAGACAGTTCTGGAGTTCGCAACAATGGGGTTGAGAATAATATTGTGCTGAATGAAATAAATAACCAAGGACGAAAAGACAAATGCTTCCTGCCATTACCCATGAGCCATGCTAATACAGTCAGCCCTTCCAGAAGCTGAGAGCAGACTGGTGCTTTCTAGAGACTCAGGGATCATGGGTGGGGGGGTATATCTAAATGTATGTCTTACACAGGAGGAAGGAGGAGCTTTAAACATATAGTGTATAGCACAGAGAGCACCATTAAAAACAGCATGCAATGTGTATTTTAAAACTTCTGAGGACCTAGTGAGAACCTAGTCTCATTACAAAATATTCATTGTTCTTCTGTAAGGGGCAGGCTATCAGTCTGATTTGATTCTTGCACACTTTGTTTGTAAGGGTACAAGAGTCATCACTTCATACCACAGAAATAAACACAACCATACATTTTCAATTTACACTAAGATAAAATTGAAGAATTGTGGGCAGATCACGGGATCATACAAGGAAAGACAGCCATAGAGCCACAGACAGATTCGGCCAGCACTTCACAAAAGAGGAAATGCAGACTCGATTGAACATGGAAGCCCTGAGATGCGGGACCTACCTACCAGACATGCACAGAAGTCAGACAGAACCGGGCAACCTTCCCTGTGCCTGTGGTCTAGAAGCAGCTCCAGCCCTGTCTGCTCTTGAGAAAAGAAATGAGTAAAAAGCACTTCATGAAGTCCTTTGGCCCCAGCTTGTGAAGGTGAAAACATGCTAGCTGGCTTCTCTACTTCCATTCAACTGCCCATGCCCAACCTGCCCAGATCCTTGCTGCTGGAACCCAACCTCCATGTCACCAGAGGGCATCTCCAGCTGGGCTTACCCATGGAAGGAGGTCAGAGTCAGGAATGGGGGGCAACACCTAAGGTTCTTTTCCCCATTGGCCCCACTTTCTATATGCTCAGTACCCCACTTCTCAGGGTCACAGTCTGTGCCATACGCTGCTCCAGTGGTGAGATACAAGGGCAGAATTCACTCAGTGTTTACCCACTGCATAAATCCAAAGCCGTGCAAAGCTACAAATGTTGTTTATATATTATAGCCAAAAAGGCAGTGGTTAACACTTCTCTGGAAGTAATGTTTCTCCCTCCTAGAGAGAGGAAGCAAACGAGGACATTCCACAGGGCAGTGAGCTACCTCCATGCCACAGTCCACACAGCTGCATCCTTTAATTAATGTTCCTAGGACCAGTCCCATGCATTATTTGTGTGTTATATATTAATTGTCTAATAAACCTCAATTTTAAAAGATAATCAAGATTTTTTTCCAGAACAAATACTCCATTATTTCAACAGCCACCACGCTAAAGTTTCCTAACGATATGCAAAATTATGTTTTCACAGAATTTCCAGAAATTAAAAATACTGAACAAAAGAGTCAAGGTTCCAAGCATTTTTAATGATTATATTCAGTAGAGTAACATTTATTTTAAAAATAATTAGCCCAATAAATTACCAACTTTTTTAAACACTGCTTCATGAATAAGCATATACCTAAGGATCCAATAAATACAGTAGATTTTGTTTCTAAAGACAGGGCCTTATATTTCGTGTTAAGAACTGGAAATTACAGTTAGCCCAACCTTTCAGAGGCAGGGGGAAAGAATGGAGAAAGGGGGCTGAGGAAATGGCGCAATAATTAGAGCTTGCCAAACAAGCCTGGGGACCAGACCTGAAACTCCCCAGACCTTATGTAAATATTGGGTGGGCTGGCAGCCTCCCCATGATTCCAGCAGAAACTAGACAGCCAGACTAGACAGATAAGTTAAACTGACCTCAAGAAGATGGAGTGTGATGAAGAAAGACTCTCAACAACCAACCTCAGGTCTCCATGCACATTTGAACACACATGCATGTGTCCCCACAAACTCATGTGTACCCATTAACATGAAAGCATACATACATGCATGTCCACTATACATGCACATAAGAAAAATGAAGAATGACCTAGGAAAGAATGGAGAGGGAGCAAGGGAGGGGGAGGAGGAGGAAGAGGAGAGGAGGGGGAGGGAGGAAAGGAAAGGAGAGTTGAAATAGCTGCCTCAGATGAGGATGTGGCTCTTGTCACGAGCTGAGTGATCAAAGCCACCACTGAGGTCACTTTCTTATAAAGACTGAAGGGCAGGTGAATGGATAGGCTCAGGTGGGACTTTGGGGAGGGCCACACTCAGCACATGAGTCATGGGCTGGAGGGAGAGCATTGCTTGTTACAGAAAAGACACAATTTAGCATCTGGGGGACTTTAGTACCCTGAGGTCTTTCCTGGATGAGCCCTTGACTGTATTGCAGAAGTGCTCTGGGGTTCTGTCTTCACCGGGGCTCCCTGAGGATGTCCTGGGAAGAAACACTTCCATCCCACAAATCCCACTTCCAAGGCACCTGAGCTCTCTGAGCCCCTGGTTCCTTCTCCAAGCAGACACCCACTGACACTGCTAAGGCAGATAATCCACCTTCTGAGTTGGTCTGGAGAACAGATGAGATCATGCATGACTAGGCCAGTGCCTGAGATAAGTAGAGTCCCATGTCTGCTATTTATACAAAATCACGGTACTAGATAGAAGGCTGGAGCAGGCTGGAATGTGCCCCCATGTGCCATTAAGCCACATTTATGTATCATTCTGAAAGAAATAAAGATTCCAGGAAGAGAACAGAGTAGGTCTCTGGGATTGAGGTGGGAGCCGTTACCAATTAGACCACTGATAACAGTTCAGAGAAGATATCATGGGACAGAGATGGCACTGGGCTACAGAGTCAACTATACTAAAGAGATATAGGGTTATCACAAACATCCATGACACCCCAATTTCTTACAGGAGGAACTCCTGAAATGACTGAAGACCACCCTTTTCAAGGTTGACGGGTGTCACCTCAAAAGGGATTCACTATTTCATAACTGCCAGTCCTTCATCACATGACCTCATTTGTAAATAAGGCCATTGCAGAAGTAGAGACATCTTTAATCCATGATGACCCATTTCCTAAAACCAGGAGAGAGGTTCCCGGCCAGCAGATGGCCCGTGCCCGTGAGAGTAAAAGTTGGAGTGTCATGTCTCTACTCCAGGTCAAGGAACAAAAGCAAGAGAATCAAGAACAAACCCTAAGAGCCCACAGAAGAAGAAAGCAACCTGGCCAATCTTTTCCCACATGCTTCCAGTCTCCAGGAGTCAATTGAGCTGTGTTGCTCGAAGCCAGTGAGTTTGTGGAATGTAGTAGCACCAGCCACCAGAACACAGGCATCCTCCTGGCCCCAAGTGAAAGTTCATTCCTCAAAGCTTTCTCATCCAGACGGCCCCACATACAGCAATGGCTTGCCTAGCATTCTGTGGCTTCATAGCAGCATGACAGTACACCCATACATAGACTGGGTTTCCTCTGTCAAGGCAAAAGCACATGAACCAATCTAATGGGCTAGTCAGTGCTTCTTCATCCAACGGGATTTGTGCTAGAGGACTCTGCTTCTAACCTAGAGGGACCCTGTCACCTCTGACTGTCCTGACTCTGTTGAAGATGGGTCAGATAAAGCTGGAGCATGCTCTCGATCGGGTATACTACACACATTTGTGTACATGAGTGAGCATTCCTATGTGTGCAGTACGCATGTGTGCGCGCTTGCGTACTGCATCAGAGGTCCACCTTGTGTGTAGTATACCCGATCGAGAGCACGCTCCAGCTTTATCTCACCCATCCTCAACAGGGTCAGGACAGTCAGAGGTGACAGGGTCCCTCTAGGTTAGAAAAATCACAGAGGCAGAGTCCTCTAGCACAAACCCTGTCGGATGAAGAAGACAGGGTTTCTCAGTTTTACCTGGCTAGGTTTGTTACGCTACCGTCACCCAGCCTTCAGAGCATTCGGCTTTCAGAATGGCCAGAGCCCCAAGGCTCTTGCTGCCTGGGAGAAACAGTCTCTGCCCAAGGTAGCTTGTACCTGCCCACTCCTTGCACTGAGCAGCTTTTGTTCTGTTTGCTGCCATGGTCTGGACAAAGTCCCCCACCCCACCCCACCCCACCCCATCCCCACCCCAGCATTTGGCAGAAACCCTAACTCTAGCTCCCTTTCTATTGTATCTTCCAGTCTGCCCAGCTATACTGACTAGTTTTATGTCCACTTTACATAAGCTACAGTCATCAGAGAGAAGGGAGCCTCCATTGAGACAATGCCTTCACAAGGTCAGGCTGCAGGCAAGCCAGTAGGCAGTACTCTTCCACAGTCTTTGGATCAGCTCCTGTCTCCAGGTCCTGCCCACTTTGAGTTTCTGCCCTTATGCTAATGAAAGGCAATGAGGTAGAAGTGTAAACCAAATGAACTGCCTAATCTGTTTTTGGTCATGGTGTTTCATCACAGCAACAGAAACCCTAACTAGGACACCTGAAGACCCTGTGCAGGCATTGAGGGTCCTGAAGCAGGTGTTCAGTTCCCAAAGCTCTTGTAAAAGACACTTAGAAACTGTGATTGCTCAAAAGCATATATTCTTCATTTGGGCCCCCAAAGCAACTAAAACTTGATCATGAATCCGTGCAGCTAAGCGGAGAAAGTTCCTTACACAGCTCATCTCGGGCTTTTTCTATTCTGGTCTTGTGTGAGAAATGACCACTCCACTCGTGACTCAAGCTATTGGCTGGCTTTGTCTTTACATATCAATGTGTGGTCTGAGCAGGGTCCTGTCGAAATGCCCCCTGTGGTCAGCAAGCATGGCTGCACAGAGAACAGAGCCTGGGACCCCTGCCTTCTGGTGTCATCTCTCTCCTTTAGGTACCCTATTGACAGCTTTCCAAATATGATGCTCTGGACCCATGAAAGGTGCCCTGGTCATCGTCCTGAACCTACAGCCATGTTAGATTCCAGGACCAAGTAACAAGTCTGGTGGATAAACATCCTTACTGGTCATCGTCCTGAACCTACAGCCATGTTAGATTCCAGGACCAAGTAACAAGTCTGGTGGATAAACATCCTTACTGGAACACTGAGAAGACCCACAGCATCAGGGAAGATGAGCCAACAGAGCGCTTCTCCAAGCAAGGGCAGTCATAGAGCAGAAGACAGTTCCTGAGATCCACTTTGTCCCCTCACAAAGTAGGGATTCTTGGAACGCACCACAAAAACAAAACAGAGACAGTGCTCAACTAGACAAGAGGTCCAGGATGGCTTGGTTTTGCATATATTTTGACCCCTATCCTGATTGTTCTTTTTAAATGTAAAGGCCAAGGCAGCACCCCAAAAATGAATTTAGGGTCCCTTGGGACCACTATCCCATGCTTATCAAATCTCCTTTCTCTGCCTCCCCACCATGACTGGTCTCTTTAGTGGGTGGATTGGGATGTGCAGGCATCTTCTTATCCCTGTTGCTCCCCTGAGCTATTAAGCTGTCAGTCACCGGGGAGCCCCCAGCACTGCTTTCAAACTATGTTCTTGGTTAAAGCATGAATCTCTCTTGGTTAAATAAATAAGAACGGTTTGTTTATTTTTACTTGATCATGAATCCGTGCAGCTAAGCGGAGAAAGTTCCTTACACAGCTCATCTCGGGCTTTTTCTATTCTGGTCTTGTGTGAGAAATGACCACCCCACTCGTGACTCAAGCTATTGGCTGGCTTTGTCTTTACATATCAATGTGTGGTCTGAGCAGGGTCCTGTCGAAATGCCCCCTGTGGTCAGCAAGCATGGCTGCACAGAGAACAGATGGTGTACGTCTCCCACCATGCACTGTATAACTAGAGGGCTGTGCTGGTGAGCAGGGCTCAGAAGGCCTGTAAACCAGGCCTTGACTCCTCCCATGTGGGTAAACTGAACCTCCCCACAGGAGCTCAGGCCCAAAGCCTGCATTCAAACCACAGTGAGTGGAAACTACCAGTCTGTCAAAGACTATGTCTGTAAGCCGTGGTGTAGAGATCACAGAGACAGTTGGAGCTCATGAGAAGAGACATAGATATGTCCCCAACAGAGATGATCACAGGATTTGTGGTCATCCCTCACCCATAGGGCCCAGAACAACAGTCTTCATTGCAGCCCCCTCTTGATGTTTACACTTCTTGCTGGCAGAGCATTTGAGTGCTGTCATGACTCCTCCTTCTTCTACCTTTCAATGGTCTCTTTGCGTTTTAGAATAAGGTGTCCGGTATGTGTCAGATCAAATCTTTCCACCTCATCCCATGTCCTCTGACCCAAAGTCACCCCTCTGATAGCAGAAGGACCAGCGCCCAGACGGCTAGAGCTTCTACTGCTGTTCCCTGGTGAAGTATATCTCTTCCCCCACTCCTTCGTAGGGAGTGGGTTGAGATATTTTGGGTGCAGCTTTCAACTGTCCTTCCCACCATGTGTCAGAGGAAAAGCGCTTTTGGTAATTAGGTGCTACACGTGAAGCATTTAAAGATGGCTGGACCGATTCTGCATCCCTACGTGTCTCTTTAAATTAGCTATGAATTCTTAAAGGGATTCTTGGTCATTAATTACAATTAAGTCCACCAAATGCCATGTCGGGGAACATTCCTGACCTGCTCTCTGAAGCTTGATCAATTTGCTTGATGGATGTCACTAGACCAGCCGGTGGGTCAGGGGAGCTTAATGACAAATGGCATGGTAACCCCTGGAGCCCCTGGACTCCAACAGGACCTGCTGCTGGACTTAAACGTGTGTCCTAGAACATGCCCTTAGCCGCAAACACTTCACATTGAGAGTGATGCAGGTGACCACTTGAGAAGGATGCCATGTCCAAATGCCAGGGCTAACAAGTCAGTGACTATGCAGGGAGAGTCCAGATACAGCAACTGTCTCCCAAGCCCAAAAGGAAGCCTTTAGCGACTGCTAAGTATTAGTAGACTAATCACTAAACAGATTAATGTGCATGCTTTCAGTAGATTGACCCAAATGGGCATGTAGCACCCAGAGCTGGTATGAGGGAAGCTGGCCACAGATGGCACCCTCATTCCTCCATTACGATTCTCTGGGGACACAGTGGTCCAATACCAAATGCTTCACCACAGATGTTGAAGTGTTACTGTGCCTCTGGGGATGAAAGACACCCGCTCTGAAGCTACATATCTGGCTCAGCCCTACCTAGAGCACACAGTGAGTGTATACTGCAATGCTCCTTCTAAGCCTCGTGAGTAAGGGATTATTCTGTTCCAGGGGGTGCTGGGATGGACGTGCTGTCCGGGAACCTGCTTGTGGGACACAGAGAGCAATGTTCCCTGCTGCTTGCACTCTGAGACCTCACTTCCTGTGTGGATGGTGAGCCCACAGAGGAGAGGAGAGCAATGGCTGAGCCCCATCAACCTCCTCTACTCAGTTCCTAAGACTGGAGGTGGAGACTCTCTTGTGCTTTGAATGAATAACCACCTTAGGAACAAGAAGGGGCCAATAAACGTTTGCTTTAATGACATTTTATAATGCTGTAATTTCCCACTGATTCATTGTTTAAACTACCTGACATCTTCTTTACAACGAGCAGGAACTTCATCTGTGATGTGTTGTAACACTTCATGGTCATTCTAAAGTTCCAAATGTGCCCACCGTTCTGGAATGTCTGTGTGTCTGTGTGTGTGTGTGTGTGTGTGTGTGTGTGTGTGTGTGTGTGTGTGTGTGTGTGTGCCGTGGGCACTCTCTGGTCTGTCTTACTCTAGATACATCTTTTGTGGGACTCCCAGGCATCCTGAAAGGCAAGGCAGGGACACAATATAGCCATGAGGTGGTATATTTGTCTACCAGAACCAAATGATTTTGATTACACATACTGGTAAATATATGAACTCAATATCTCACATTGCAGAACAAAATGACCGCCTTTGTCAGACCTAATTTACAAAAAGACAGCAGTTTGTTCCTCTTCTCCCTGCAGCCAGACTTACCTCATCCTGAACAGACCTTACCACAAAACTCACACCCCTCAATCGATTTAGGGACTGCTCAGTTAAGTTTCTATTACTGTCATAAAGACCGGGACCAAAAGCGACTTGGAGAGGAAAGGGTTGCTTAGCTTTACACATCCTACTCAGTCCATCACAGAGGGGAGTCAGGGCGGGAACTCCAGGCAGGAACCTGGAGGCAGGAACCAAAACAGAGGCCATGGAGGAGTGCTGAGTACTGGCTTAATCAGCCTATAGCACCTAGGACCACTTGTCCAGAGATGGCCCTGCCCACAGGAGGTATCCTCCCATGTCAATCATTCATCAGGAAAACGCCCATAGTCTTACCTAGAAGCCAATCTGGTGGTGGGGGGGGGGGTATCAAAGTTTCCTCTTTGCAGATAACTAACAGATCAAGCTAACAAAAACCTAACCAGCACAGGGCTCCACCCACTTCTCATAAGGGAAGTTTTTCATTGTTTCCAAGGTGTGCTATGTGTCTCGGTTATATAGTGTCTGTCACTGCTGCATGTCCAACACACAGAGAAGCAGCTTATGCCAGTTCATTTAGTTGTACTGATTGTAAGTCATACATAGCCCAGTGAGGGAGAGTCACAACACTGTTGTCAAGCCCCCCCCCCGGAAACATGAACCGCTGTCTTCTACGTGTGTGACCCTCGCCCACCATCCCTAGGCTAGGCATCCTTAATTTCATCTTACAGACAAGAAACTGAGGTTCAGAACAGTTGGTACTTGAGATTTATGTTTTCTGACTTTTCGAGCAGAAAAGGTCAGGGTCTACAGAGGTGGCTTGGTGGTAAGGGAGCATGCTGCTCTCTCAGAGAAGCAGATTTTGGTTCCCAGCACCTATGGAGAGCAGCTCTCAATTGGCTGTTACTCCAACTCTAGAGGATCTGATGCCCTCTTCTGATCTCTGAGGGCACCATACTCATATACACACAGACACACACAAACACAGGCACAGACACATAGGCACACATACATATGCACACATGCATACATACATACACAGACACACACATATATACACATAGAGAAAGACATAGGTACACACATACACACACACAGAGACAATATGTTCACAGAAAGAGAAAGGCACACACACATACAGACAACACATATACACACATACATGTACACACACAGAGAAACACACACATGTGTGTGTGTGCATGTACATGCACACACATACACATACACATGCATGAGATTTGGCTCTAACATAGACAAGCTTCAAGAACTGAGTTTCCAGGCAAACAAGTCAGAAAGAGACCCAAGCTCTATCAAGCTACACAACGGGGGATGGAATTGAAGATGGTAGGTGGCAAGCTGAACATGAGGGTGGGGTGTGGGAGCAATGGCATCACCTATTCTGCAAGGCCATCCCGTGAGGCAGTGTTTCTGATCCTCGGGATCTAAGTAAGCTAAGTCCTGCTAAGAGTAAACTGAGGCTGCAACACCCCAGACTGAGAGCTCATGTCTAGAGATGCTCCCAGGCTGTCCTAACCAAGTACAAGTCGAGAAGAGGGAGCGTAGGGTAGGGTTAGGGGAGCTTTGTGAGGGAGTGTTCATGGCAATGGTGTGGCTGATGAGCTGTGACAATGCTGCAAACACCTCTGGTCCCACACAGCACACAGATGCAACTGCACCCTGAGCTCCCAAGCACTTGAGACACTGAAGCACGGACCGGCCACAGACATTCCATCCCACGGCCACAGAAGTTTAGAACACTCGCCAAGATCATTGCAATTTAGAGAAGCACGTGATGAAAGGGAAGAGGCCAGCTCCATGGAACTGCTCCACCAGACCAAGATGGGCTTGCTCACCATGCTTGTTGAGATGTGACCAGTGGGGACTGAAGGGAAAAGACAATGGAGTCACCCTAACATTTCAGAGTCACTCTGAAAAGCCAGATTCTGGGTCAGCAGGATCCGGGACTAGCTGATGACTTGTGACTCAGAGCCAGCTGTGTTCAAGGCCATTTCTAAGTCTTCCAGGAGCCAAGAGATCTGGAGACAGGATCATTTCAAGGTGAGCCATTAGAGGGCCAATGACAAGGTTAAGTGGCTTTGGATGGCACATTGTCCTCCCTCCCTCCTTGCTCCATCCTCCAGGTCTCCCGAGCCTGCCCGAGGACCACACCCCCATAAAACGTGGGGCTTTTCCTCACCTTATCTCCACAGAAACCACACTGAGGCAGGCACATGGAGCTGCCAGACCCTTGTCTGCAAACAGTACATTCCACCTCTCCACCCCAGAGAACCTGGAACCTGACCTTGCCTGGCATGAACACATCAGACTTGACTGAAGTCACACTACAAGGTATGGGAATGGAGGGCAGGAAACCCTATATTCGTGAATGGAAGAAACACCTGGATTCCATTCAGGCAGCCATTATGATGACTAATACACTGCAAGGGAAGGGTAGAGACATTAATGCCTCAGCCACAGAGAGAGCAATGGGCTGGAACCTTGACTATGTTGCCTTTCTGTCCATGTATCTGTCTGTCCATTTATCCATATAGTCTCTTCATTCAGCCATGACACACAAGTCACAGTGAGGCTGGTCCTCAGCGAGGCCTGTGGCCGATCTCCCAGCCGCATATCTGAGCCTCCTGGGTCCTTGGCCTCTTTCTCTAACACCCCCAAACTCCAAACAGCAGGGAAGGAATAGATGAAATGTGCTATAAGAAGGATTTGGGGTAGCACACTGGCGAACAGACTAGGGAGAGCTGCTTGGAAAGACTTTATGGGGCACGATCGATCGAAGCTCTCAGCTTGTCTTACAATACCAAGCGTGAGGTCATCACCATTCCCTGTAGGTCTCCATGCAGCCCAATGGTGGTTTGGTGGGGAGGATACAGGGCCAAGAAAACAGACAATGCCTTGTCAATAGCTCGGCAGGAGGCAGCGATGAGGACCAAGCCACCTCAGAGTGCAAATGCCACTCTAGGAAATTAGTCATGGTTAGCAAAGCAAGCTGACCCCTCATGCAGAGCTCAGCAGGCAGGACAGAAAAGGCCCTTATCTTCCAGTGGCTGCTCAAGCCCAGTTAATCCTGACATCCAAGATGTTCCAGATCAACTCTTCAAAAAGAAAAAAAAGAAGAAGAACATATTTTCAGGGCTCAAATCGTAAGGCACTGAGGATCACCATCCCAGGGCAGCCAGAATGTCACCTACATACATGGAAATAACATGAAAGCCCCCCCGGTATAGATCACAGGGTGGAGGCTCACACCCAACAGCACACCTTGAGGTTCCCAGGCTCTACTGAGCCTGGAGGCAATGTGTTGGGGATGGTCTTGTGTACCGTATACTCAGATGCGGGTTACTGTGCCCAGAGATCTGGTTGTAGATCAGATATTGGCATTGTCAAACATCTCCTGTCGCAATGTCGTGTAAATATTGTTCTCTGTCACCTCTGATTGGTTAATAAAGAACTGATTCAACCAATAGCTGGGCAGGAAAGAATAAGGCAGGCTAGCCGATCCAAATGAGGGGGGTCTCAGGTGGAAAGAGAGAGGGGAAAGGGAAGAGAGGGGGGAGGGAGAGGGGGAGGGGAAGAGGGGAGGAGGGAGACGGGGAGGGGTAGGGGGAAGAGTTCACCATGAGGTCACCATGAAGACAGGATAGATTGTGCAGGAACAGCCAGGGCAAGACCAAGATGGCAGGTAATGCCACATGGCTAGGAAGTAGGACAGGCCAGCATAGTCAGGTTACAATAGCACAGCATATGCCCAGCTATAGTGCAAGAAGTTCATTAATAAAATACCAGGTCTTCATGTCTTTATTCGGGTACAAGGGAGACAAAGAAAATGTCCAGAATTACTTTACAGCAATGTCTATCCATGTATCTGTAAAGTGAGAGAAGAGACTTTGCCCAGGGGATACACAGGACCCTGAAACTGGGACAAATGAGGATGGAATCAGCCAGGCCAGAGGACTAAGTGGTAAGAGAAGAAGAAAGCTCTAAGATGCTGCAGAGAGAAGCAGCGCCTTTGGAACCCCAGACTGGGAACCTGGGGAGTGAGCGCACGCAGCCTGTGCCTGTGTTTGTGACGTGGGAGAGTGGATCTTACACCTGAGTAGGGGAAGGAAAGAAGGATGGAGGAGAGGAGAAGGACTGGGAGGTACAGAGAGGAAGCAAGAAAGAAAGGCTGATATTACATACCACCTAGGAAGCCCGCCTAGCCTGTGACAAGAAAAATAAATAAAAAGGTGCTATGAAGATGGGGAAGCAGCTCACTAGCTTAGCACAGCCCAGGTTCCACCCCCAGCCCTGCAAACAACAGAAGAAAGCAAAAATCACTTATTACATGTGGTTGCCTGCTTAAGATCAGGGCAAGTTTAAGCCAGTCAGCATTCCAGCTGGAAGGGATATATATATATATATATATCAGCTTTCTTACAATACCAAGCATGGTATATATATATATCCCTTCCTATGAGGCCTGCTTGAGTTTCAGCCCCTACAGCATAGGGGTGGGGCAGTGATGACCACACTCTCAGAGGTTGGTTAGTTAGTTAGTTAGTTAGTTAGTTATAGTGGGGATGTGGAAGGGTGGGTTGTACATACCATTGTGTATTTGTGGAACTTAGAGGACAAGATTTGGAAGTTGGTTTTCTCCTTCTACCGTGTGATCACCAGGAATCGAATTCAGCAGACATGATACTCCCCAAGCCATCTCCATAGCCCAGGAATTGAAGTTAATGTTTGAGCGGGGGGTGGGAGTCACCACAACATGAGGAACTCTGTAAAAGGGTCACAGCACTGGGAAAGCCGAAAAGCACTGCTTTATAGGGAGAGGAGACATGCCACCATTTCCAGGAGTTCAGACTTGCCGCTCAACTCAAGTGTCAGGCATATTTCTGAGTTCTAGCTTCTTCTCTTGCTCTCTCTTCCCTTGTCCTCTCGATACCTGGGTTCAAGCATCCTGAAACACTTAGTTCAGGTGGTTTCTACTAAAATCAGTCTTACGTTCCTCTAGGGATCTAGGCTGAAGAGTGAACTCGGAACCAGAAAACATTATCAGTATATTATCCTACTAAGCTAAGCTATCCAACAGCATATAGGTGCAACTTCTTGTCTACAACACAAAATAAAGTGTTCTACCCTCCCCATCCCCTATCAACTATTGCCTATGATCAAGAGGTTAGAGTCTTGATGGTAGGTGTCCCAGTGTAAAAGTCAAGGTATGGATAGAGATGGTCCTTTCCAGGTCCCTTCCAAATCCCAGGGCCCCTCTTCTGCTTTTTCTAGCTTCTTAGAATGATCTTTAGGTGGCTGCCACTCCCAGTTTACTACAAGTGGACAGGCTGAGTCCTTCCCTGAGGCTGACCCCTCCCACCTATCTCCCTTTAGTAGGACCCTGTGATACTGGACTCACTTGGCTAATACAGGATGAACCCCATCAAGGTGGGGGTAGTGACTTTGATTTATTGACAACCTTCATTCTTATCGATACCTTACCTGACAGATTCTTAGACTCCAGAGTCAGGACATGGACATCTCTGTTGACCACACTGGCAACCACTCTATCTTTTATCTTTAAACCCAACAGCCTTAAGATGGCCTAAGCCCAGAGCCCAAATATGAAAGTCTCCCTAGGTCCTTCAGATCCTTCCATATGCTGTGCCCAGCATCCCTTGAAGGTGTCACCAGACCAGCAACCTTATAAAGAAGACACTGCCCTCCCTAGCACATCCACCCAACACCCATGCTGAGAGCAGAGCTCAGCAGCTCAGTAGCAGCCCAGCCTCCAAGGCAAGTACAGGAGCTCTTCTTCCTCACCCTTGATAACAGAGAAGAGGAACCACCAGGTGAGCAGAGAACTGAGAAGACGCTTCAGGTTTTTGTATTTCTGAGCAGGGAACAGAAAAGCTGACGACTCATGCTGCCAATGACAGAGGCAGGAAGGATGACCCAGACCAGCCTTGCCCTTCTCCTCACACTCAAAGAGACACAGAGAGGTATGGCTACTACCGCCTGCATCCACACAGCAGCTCAAAGACACAGGTCCAAGTGGAGCTATGTATGGCCCCCTAGCAGATTCCTCTAATTGTGAAGGGGCATGATGGGGTGTCAGGGATGTCAGGGAGCCCCCAAAAGCCTCTGTATTTTTCTTAGGGCACAATCTACACACAGGGGAGAAGCTCTTTAGTTGGGGTTAGGGAGTGGCAGCAGAGCAGTGTCCTGGCATGGCCAAGCCCCAGGGTTCAATTCTCAGGACAGCCAGGGTAGGAGAGAATAAAAAAGGATTGAAGTTCTTTTATTCTGCCTCTTGGTCTCTTGTCTGCCATCAGCTGGATCCACAGAGGTCTCTGTCTGTGAGGCAATCATACTACATCTCTCCAGCAGAGCTGACAGCTAAGGCCTGACAGCAATATTTCTAAGGCCTTCATCCCAAGGCTCTGAATAAGGCTGGAAGGCCTTAGTAAGGAGTTGTCCTCAGCCCCCGGGATGGACGTCAACCCACAGCAAGATGAAGGCATCTCTGTCAAGGCTGAAATCCAGGGATCAGATAAGGCTCGGCCACACAGAGATGCTTTGAACAGTTAAATCCCAGCCACGTCTCCAAGCCCCAAGAATAACTGGCAATAGCCACTTCTGAATGCACTAGCTGTTCTGGCTCTGAGCAAAGCATGACTGTCTGACCATTGCTGAACTCAGGAGATTTCAAGCCCAGGGACCCATGTATAGCAAACCTCTAGTCACCAGTGAGCCATTTCCCCCCCAGTAAGTACCCCACAGCACTTCAGGGAGAGTGTGAAGTCCACTAGAATGTATTGTCAGCAGCTCTTCACCAAACTTGAGCCCCAAGATAGACAAGTAGAATTACTGTAATACTGGTGCTCCAAAGACCAGGCTCCTCCTAGTCCATGTGTCACCTGGCTTGCGTCCTGACCTGAGGTGGCTCATCTCTCACCAACAACCAGAACTGACATTCCTTCACCCCTTCATCACAATGTGTTCCTGATCCTGGTAATTCCCTGGGCCACTATTCTTCCTAGCCTGATAAGCTGGTCCCGCACACATCCATCCACCTTGTTCCCTGTCCTAGGAGCTTCTCTTGTGTGTTTAAGCAAACCCTCCCCCCCATCTCTGTCTCTTGCCCTGTTTCTCAGCCTCTGAGGTACAGCTTCAGGCTATCCTCGGCCTTACATCTCATTCTCTATGTGACAAAAGCTTCACAAAGCAGGGACCCTGCCTGGGTAAGGTCCTCCCACAGCATTTGGAGCTTTGGTGGTTCTGGCTGACCCTCGGTCCTACTCCAAGGCAAAGGCTATACATGGGAATCCCAGGAGAGGGAAGAGAAAGAGCCATCCCCCCCCTCTGGCATCCCTCCTTCTCACTGAGGTCTAGGTTGGACAGACAAATCTCAGAAGCTAAGGAGGGTAGGACTCAGGCATGAAAAGCAGAAGCCAAATGTCCATCCAGCAGCAAACACCCAGAAGGCAACCTGAGTCACAGCTTCCTCTTCAGTAAGGACAGGGTAGGCAGTGTGGCCAGATCTCCCACTGAATACATATCTGTGCTCTGAACCAACATATCTGGTCAGAAACAGCTTCTTAAAAGCCATTAGATAAATGGTAAGATAGTGGAATTTTCCAACCCAGGACATGCAAGAATATGGAAACCAGGTCTCTTGTGTGTGATGGCTTTTCCCCAGGAGCCCTGTACTGGTCTGAGAAGAATCAGTAGAACTTGGGAGACTCAATCAAGCTTTCACTCTGTATCTGGCCAAGACACCTAGCAAGGCCCTAGCAAGCAAAGGACTGAATACCAAGAGCATCAGAAGGAAACGGAGCTCTTATGTTATCACATCTACAGCTAGTACCAACTCTAGAGGAACCTAGGAAGAGCTCATGATCTGTAGAATGGCTGTTAGGAGATGATGTTGATGTCAACATAGCCCTAGATAAACTTCCACTTATTCCTACAAAACAACATTAGAAGGGTACAATATCAATATACAGAACAACAGGACCAAGCAGAAAATCATGTCTTTAAAAAAAATCAGAACTTGAGAGACAGGTGTTACTAGCACGTGTCCTCAGAAAAAAAAGAAAAAACTGAGTTTACAATTTTTATGAAGGCACACACTCAACCTAGAAGACTCAGCATAGCTGAAGAGAGAATTCGTGAAATGGAAGGTAAGTCCAAGTGAAGTGTCCAGAAGAATGAAGACAAGGGACACAACATGCTGCTAAGAAGAGTCAGTAGGCTTAAGCTGCATGAGGTTGGAGTTCCAAAAGGTAACAGAGAGTGATTATCAAAGATGTTGGCTAAGGAATTTTGACTGAGAGTTAACGATAGCCTCACACAAAGACAAGAACCCATCTAACTCAGAGTAAATAAATATCTCTACCAAGCTGAATTACAGAAAAATTTGCTAATAATCATGCAAAAGGGAATTTTGCATTTTTTTGTTTTTAATTTTTTTATGGGTGTGAGTACTTTGCTTGCATGTCTGTCTGCGTACCACTTACATGACTGGTTTCACAGGGATCATCAGATCCCCTAGAACTGGAGTTGCAAATGGTGTAAGCTACCATGTAGGTGCTGGGAATCAAACCCAGGTCCTCTCTGCAGAAACAGCCACTGCTTTTAACTGAAGAGCCATTTCTCCAGATCCTGTAGGCATTATGTATAAGCAGGAAAAAAAATGATCTTCAAAGAACATATTTTAGAGTGACCATTGATGTCTTAACAAAAACAACAGAAATTGAAGAACAATGAATGATATTTGTAAGCCACTAATGAGAAAAATAAAGCCAACCAAGAATGCTACACCCACTGAAATGTCTTCAGAAATTAAGGTTAAGGGCCAGTGAGATGACTCATCAGGTAAAACCACCGCTGCCAGGCCTGATGACCCGAGTTCAATCCCTAGGACATGTTTGTGGAAGGAAAGAATCAACTCCACAAGTTGTCTCCTGACCCCCACGTGATACCATGGCCCAGATGTCTACCCAAACCCTTGTGCATTAAATAAACAAATAAAATATTTTCAAAAGGAATTAGGGCTAAAGGCATTTTTATTCAAATAAAAGAAAATTTATCACCAGCAGACCTCACAAAAGAAAGTACATTGTCAGAGTATTAATTAATTAATTAAAAAATGATCCTAGCTGAAAAGGGGGTATTTTTGTTTAGTTCTGTCCCTGCAATTAAGCACTCTGACCAAAAGCAACTTGGGGGAGAAAGGGTTCATTTCATCTTATGCTTCCAGGTCATAGTCCATCCCTGAAGAAAGTCAAGACAGGAAGGAACCTGGAGACAGGAACTAAAGCAGAGGCCATGGAGGGCTGCTGCTTACTAGTGTGTTCCCCATGGCTTGCTCAGCCTGCTTTATTCTACAACCCAGGATGCCTTTCCAGCTATGGCACCACCCACAGTGGACTAGAGCCTCCCACATCAATCACTAATTAAGAAAATGCTCCATAAAATCGCACAGGGATCCCACCCCTAGATAAAGAACTACAACCCACAAAGGAATGCTTCAAGTGGGAGAATTGGTCTTTCCCAAGGATGAACCCCTTAAATGGTTATCCAATGTTGAATGGTTATCCCTGAAATCATATACATATAAGCAATCCTAAGTGGACTCATGTTATACATATATATGCATATATATATGATGTATATGATATATAATATAAATTATATTATTTATATCATATGTTATATAATATAACATAATTATAATAATATATTATATTATACAGCATATGATATATCATATATAATATATGTAATATATAATGACTATTAAAGGAAAAAAGGCCATGAATTTTAGAGGGAGCAGGAGGAACCTGGGAGGAGTTCAAGAGGAGGAAGAAATTAGGTGATCATATTTTCATTTTAAGAAATAAATCAGATAAGGGAGATTAAGAATAAGAAAACAAAAACAAAAATGAAAATGTTCCTCAGGCCAAACTAATAGATGTAATTTTTCTAAATTGCTTCCCCTCTTCCCAAGTGAATCTAGCTGTGTCAGGTTGACCAAAACTCAGCAGCAGGCAGAGAGACAGGAAAAGACATAAACAGTGAAAAGTGTGTGTGTGTGTGTGTGTGTGTGTGTGTGTGTGTGTGTGTGTGTGCTGTATTTTAAGCCTTCTTGGGCTTAAAATACAAACAAAATAAAACACATACTAAAGCCATGCAAAGAAATGGAGCTTACGTGCCCTTACATCTTCAACTGATCTAAAACTGATCCAGATCCAATGAATATTTACCTTTAATAAATTCTGAGCAGGCTCTAAAAGAATATTAAGGCATCTGAATTTTGGGGTTATTGGTAGAAGATAAATAATGAAATATACAATCCATAAGTGGCCATAAAGGAAGGAGAAGCAGCCAATCATGTGACTCCACACAGCCAGTCACGGAACCAGACAGAGGCAAACTTTCCAGGCCCAGAGACTGATTCAGTGTGGAAAAACACGGCTGACCCCACTATGCTGAGGAAGGCAGCCATGGAAGACGAAACACCCATGAATGTTCATCATATGCACACATACACATCTACACCCATGAATGCTCATCATGTGCACACATACACACCCATGAATGCTCATCATGTGCACACATACACTTCTACACCCATGAATGCTCATCATATGCACACATACACATCTACACCTATGAATGCTCATCATGTGCCCACATACACACCCATGAATGCTTATCACGTGCACACATACACTTCTACACCCATGAATGCTCATCATGTGCACACATACACGTCTACACCCATGGATACTTATCATGTGCACACATTCATGTATACACCATACCTATATGCAGCAAACACTTACCTAAGTTATTTGGTTGGTGCGTGCGTGTTTGTTTTCAAAGCCTCTGTATGGTGTGGATATTAGATGAAGTGGACTTTGGGGATTAAGAGGAATACTTCACACTAAAATTTTCAGTGCATCCAGCTTAAAAATTCCCAATTCCCATGCACCAAGTAACAGCTAGATAAAAATCGGATGGAAATACAAGGAGAATAGACAAACCTACAACCAACCGGAATCTGTTGACACACGTCTTAAGAGCTGAGAGAGCAAGCAGAAAAAAGGTCACCGAGGAGAAGATTGCTGAAGAACATGAATAGCAAATTGAACTCAGAGAAACACATAGGAAAAATGGACCCAGCGGACACAGAAGAGAAAAAGTCCAGTACTTGCCAAACTGGATAATAGGTTCGGCCATCAATCAAGTGTCAGCAAGTCTTAAGGGAATAAAAAGATGTCTAGTTCGTTCCATTAGAACAATTCTGGGCAAAGGATAGCAAACTGTCTCCTTTGGCAGGATGGGGAAGGAAGGGGCAGCTCTCCTGGACAAGAAGCCATCAAGAGGCTAGGTGTAGCCTGGGCATCTGGGCAGAATGTCAAGGCTTGACAGATATGTGTGACACCTGTATTCTCTATCGGCTCTTCACTACTATGTATAAACAAAGAAGACCAGGGAGGGGGAACCTGGAGGTCTGAAGGAGAAATGTTCCCCGTAAGCTTGGGTGTTTAGACCTGGTACCCTGTTGGTCTTACTGTTCGGGGAGGTTCTGGTACCTTTAGGAGATGTAGCTTTGCTGGAGCAAGTTCATTGCTAGGGACAGACTTAGAGAGCATAGAGCTCATCTCACTTCCATCCTCCCTAAATCCCCATCCCCATGCATGGCTTGTCTGAAGGCAGTTGGAGACATGATCTCTCAGCTCCTTGCTCCTGTTGCCTGCCATGCCTCCTACCCTTGTGGACTCTCCCTTTAGGACCATAAGCCAAAAGTAAGTCCTTACTTCTATAAGTTGATTTTTATAATGGTGTTTTATCGCAGTAACAGGAAGAAAAGTAAGTACACAGAGATCACGCTCAAAGCTGCCTAGATGGACCAGATGGCAACCCTGGCCACAAAGGTTCAGCCTGACCTCCTCCCCCATGAGCCAAAGCCGTCTTCCCGACCTCCAGAACACAGCCAAGGCTCACTAATTCCGAGACGAAGAGATGAAGTAAACGCCATGTTAGAGAAGGGGCCAGCTCGGGATCCCTCCTCAGCTGGGGAGGGGAGGAAAGCCACTTTGCATTGAAACTTGTCACAGAGACAGGCAGAGTTGCTAAAAGGCTCCTGCCCACATTCTCCAGCAGCCAGGAGGTTGGTCCAAGCAGACAGAGCCGTCAAGCCAGCTTCTCAGTGGTCCCAGTGAAAGCCAGCTTCATCATGGTCCTTCTGTGAACCCCTTCATCCCCTGCTCTCCGTCTTTGTCTGCACTTAGCACCTCAGAGTAATAAACGTTACTGAGCTCAGTTGGGAGCTCTAAGCTGGGGGTGTGGGTGATTCAGGAAGGGCGTGCTACAGTTGAGAAATGAACAACCTATAGGTGCATATAGGTCTCTGACTTGGCACAGCTGGGGGAGCCACTCCTCACCTCCCAGAGGTGAAGGGGTGGAGCATATATCGCAGAAGCCCGCAACCCAAGCTTTTGGAGTAAGAGCGGCTGGTAATCCCAGGGAGGCCCAGGGAAGCTGTCAGCCAAGCCTAGCCTCAGAGCCTCCTCCTGGCTGGAGCCTGACATTCCAACTTGATCCTCCACCAAAGTTCTGCCTCCAGAGAAGGTGATCCCAGAACACCATCCCCAGTCTGTGGATGGCCCTGTCCCCTGGGACCCCGCTTCTGGGTCTACAGTGAACTTTAATCACCGCTGACATCAAACCACTGTAATAAACAGCTTCCTTCCGTGGCTCATAGGCCACAATCAGCAGCCCCACATTTACAGCCCAAATAAACTCTTTAATAAGAACACTTTTCCTTTCATTATTTTATGGGCAGCTGGTTAGAGACACTTAGTAAAGACCATTTATAACAGTAATGGTGATATAAACAGTAACCAACGGGGCCTCTTCAAGGGGCAGGGCCATGAGCATTCATTAGCGTGGTGACCACCATGGAGGGAACCTGAGTGGTGGTGGGTCACTCTGATGCTAAAGACCTACGAAGTCCCCTGGAGAAAGGGTCCTTGACCTGGGGAAAGATAAGAGACTAGGGTTCAGCAGGGCTGCTAATGAAATGAGAGACCTGAACCACAGCTCACCCACAGTCCGGCTGGAGACAGAGTCCCCTAGATGGCCATATCAGTGTTATGACCTAGGAAGAATAAGAGGGGCCCTCTGCACACTCCCTACAGATTTGATGGCAGGAAATGTCCCACAGCAAGAATCCTCATGACTATCACAGGGTTCAAGGTTAACCACTCCATTAGTGGTGCTGGCAGCACTCAGTGAATCCCTCCTCTGTGCCCAGCAAGGCTCAGACACTCTGGTTACAACTCACCCTGCATGCACAACCCTCCAGGTGGGACTCTGAGGATTTCCATCTCACAGATGGGAAACAGGGATACACAGAAGAATTAGGAAAACAACAGATGGATGGATGGATGGATGGATGGACTAAGGAATTAATGAATGAAGCAAGGCACTAAACTCTGAATCTACATTAACATAATCCTGACACAAAACACCCTAAGGAGCCATGGCTGACCTGGGCTATCCATATCTATCACTGAGATATAATGAGGACAACACAAGCCTAGAGCAGGGATGTGGGGACAAAAGCTGGGACCCTGAATTTGCTAGCAGGGTGCTCACTGGCTGCACCCAGGTAAACATGCTCTGGAAAGATGATCACTCCACTCTGAGGGTCTGAGCACATCTTGCTATTTATCTCCTGTGTCTGATCATTTGGGAATAGCAGCTCTTGAGTTCCAAAAGGCTCTCTGAACTTCAGGTTCTTTCTCTTTCATTAAGTCCAAGGAATACTCAGGAATGTGCTCCTTTAAAGCAAGACTAAAGAATTCAACCTCACAGATTCTACCTCTTTCAGGGGTACCACCATCCATTGGTTACATGTTTTCATTTATACACATAGAGTTTTTTTTTTTTGGAAAGATGGCTAATGGGAGCAGAAGGGTGTTCAAGATCACACAGCACTCGTCAATTCCCAAACACACTCTGGAAATGTGACCTTGTTCTCCCACCAAGAAGTGGTCCCATCCCCTCCTGGCATGGGTGTTGGCCATGACCACTTATCTGCAACCAAGAGAGCACAGAAACAAGATGTTATATGGTGCCCAGGGGGTTAGCTGGGGTGTTGGAGCTCCTGTTTGTCGAAGGGTTTACCCCTAAAGCTCCCCTCACTGTCCTAGCCTATAACCATGGGCTTTTCCATCCAAACCCTAGTTCCTAAAATAACGATTCTGAGACTCACTATTTATGAATAAATGCCTTAGGCCACAAACTTTGGCTCGTTCCCTGACTAGCTCATCCTTAACTAACCTGTTTATTCTATTCTATGTGGGTCACATGGCCGGTTGCCTCTCTCTTCTCAGTTTCCTCCATTCAAATCATCTCATTCAGTAGAATCTCGTCCTGCTCCTCAGCTAATAGGTCATGTCTTAGTTAGGGTTTTACTGCTGTGAACAGACACCGTGACCAAGGCAACTCTTACAAGGACAACAGTTAATTGGCCTGGTTTACAGATTCAGAGGTTCAGACCATTATCATCAAGGTGGGAACATTACAGTGTCCAGGCAGGCATAGTGCAGGAGGAGCTGAGAGTTCTACATCTTCATCTGAAGGCTCACAGAATACTGACTCCCACTTGGTCAGGAGGAGAGTCTTAAAAGCCCACACCCACAATGCCACATTTCCTCCAACAAAGCTACACATCCTAATAGTGTCACTCCCTGGGCCAAGCATCTTCAAACTACCACAGACCATCAGCTTTTTATTGACAGGTGATGCTTCCACACAGCATACAAGAGATTCTCTCTACACTAGCCACCATGCTCTGATAGACTAAGTCATCTGGGAAAGTCATGGGAAGGTCTGTGTCCTTACTGAAGCCGGCTTCGGCATCCCTGTGGCCTCCATGAGAACTATAATGGCTGGGGAAGGGTATTGCCTAAGGTGTCCAGCGTCAGACAATCCATCAAGGAACATCTTTCAACAACATCTCTGAATCCTGGGAAAGTGTCACACCCTGACAGGACAGGCTGGTCCAATAAGTATACAAATAGATTCTGTCTACTCAGCTATTAAAAAGAATGAATTTATAAAATTCCTAGGCAAATGGATGGACCTGGAGGGCATCATCCTGAGTAAGGTAACCCAATCACAAAAGAACTCACATGATATGTACTCACTGATAAGTGGATATTAGCCCAGAAAATTAGAATACCCAAGATACAAGATACAATTTGCAAAACACATGAAACTCAAGAAGAATGAAGACCAAAGTGTGGACACTTTGCCCCTTCTTAGAATTGGGAACAAAACACCCATGGAAGGAGTTACAGAGACAAAGTTTGGAGCTGAGACGAAAGGATGGACCATCTAGAGACTGCCATACCTGGGGATCCATCCCATAATCAGCCTCCAAACACTGACACCATTGCATACACTAGCAGGATTTTGCTGAAAGGACCCTGATATAGCTGTCTCTTGTGAGACTATGCCAGGGCCTAGCAAACACAGAAGTGGATGCTCACAGTCAGCTATTGGATGGAACACAGGGCCCCCAATGGAGGAGCTAGAGAAAGTACCGAATGAGCTAAAGGGGTCTGCAACCCTATAGGTGGAACAACAATATGAACTAGCCAGTACCCCCCGGAGCTCGTGTCTCTAGCTACATATGTAGCAGAAGATGGCCTAGTCGGCCATCATTGGGAAGAGAGGCCCCTTGGTCTTGCAAACTTTATATGCCTCAGTACAGGGAAATGCCAGGGCCAAGAAGTGGGAGTGGGTGGATAGAGTATTGGGAGGAGGAGGGTAAGGGGGACTTTTGGGATAGCATTTGAAATGTAAATGAAGAAAATACCTAATTAAATAAAAAAAGAAAGAAAGAAATCTCAACTGAGGAATGGCCTCTATCGACTGGCCTGTGAGCATGTCCGCTGATCATTCTCTTGATTGATAAGTGGTGGAGAAAAGAGCCCAGTCCTCTGTGGGCAAAGCTGGTCCTAAGCTCAATAAGAAAGGTGGTTGAGCAAGTCAGGAGATGCAACCCAGGAAGCAGTGTTTCTCATGGTCTCTGTCTCAATCCCTACCTCCAGGTCCCTGCCTTGAGTTCCTGCCTGGATCTCCCTCAGTGATAGACTGTGACCTGTAAAGCAAATAACCTGTTTCCTCCCCCACATTGAATTTTGGTCAGGGTTTTGTCACAGAAACAAAAAGCAAACTAGAATGCAGTCCACACTCAGTTCATACCAAGAAAGGGCCCTGCTGGGGGAAGTGGGCAAGTGCGCTAGAGTCACCTGGACATACTCACAACCTACTGCGCACCTCTGCCCATCTCAGTGATTGGTGGCTTTACCAGGATGGCTTGAAGTCTCCCAGAGTAAAAAAACTTACACCATGGAAGTTGGTCAACACTATAAATGAAGATTTCATCACAATGGGTGGTTAAATATCCACCCACACACCCCTAGACACTGTGGGGCTGGATGCAGGAGAGAGCCAGCTTGGACCATGTGACCTGGAAACACCCTTCAAGAATTCTTCAGACATGGTGTATGTCACAAAGCACAGGGGATAACTATGCATTCTACGAAGTTGGAACTGAAAATGAATACTCCAACTTAGAAACCAGGCCAAATCAGAATGAAAGAGTCAAATATGGGAGAGCAGGGCTGGAGGGGTGCTTGGTGGGTAAAGGCTTAACTTGTAAGCACAAAGACCTGAGTCTGATCCCTAGAACCCATGTTTAAAAAAAAATACAAGGGTTGGTGAGATGGCTCAGCAGTTAAGAGCACTGGCTGCTCTTCCAGAGGTCCTGAGTCCAATTCCTAGCAACCACATGGTGGCTCACAACCATCTATAAGGGGATCCGATGCCCTCCTCTGCCCTGCAGATGTATATGCAGCAGAGTACTTATACATTAAATAAATAAATAAAATTTTAGCAGGGCACTTGGGAGTCAGAGGCAGGTGGATTTCTGAGTTCGAGGCCAGCCTGGTCTACAGAGTGAGTTCCAGGACAGCCAGGACTACACAGAGAAACCTTGTCTCAAAAATCCAAAAAATAAAAATATAAATAAATAGATAAATAAATAAATAAGTAAAATTTTAAGACAATAAAATTTAAAAAATCTAAGCATGGTGGTGCACACACTGGGGAGACAGAAATCCCTGGGGCTTGCTGGCCATCCAGCCTAGCCCACTGGTTGAGACCCAGGTCCCAGTGAGAGAAGCTGTCTCAGAAATAAAGGTAAGCAACACAGAGAAGTGACATCAGAAGTTGTCCTTTGGCCTCCACACGGGCTCACATATGTGCATTTGTACCCAAATACTCATGTGACCACACATTCACACACACACGCACACACACATACACACACATGGAAGAACCACAGACCAGACTCCAGTCCTCTGTGGTCACTGTCACCTCTCTCTCATCTGGGGTCTCTCTGGTGCTCGCTCTGGATCCAGACAGTGACAGAACCAATGACGGAACGCGTCATAGTCATGTCAGCCTGGGTGCAGGCCTCGGCTGAGTTTCTGCAGAGCCTGAGATGTGTGTTTTTCAGAAGATCAAGACATAGAAATAAACCTCTGAAGCACCGAGCGCAGTGCACAGCTGCAGCCAGAGGGGAGCACAGCTACACCCACAGGGGAGCACAGAGACACCCAGAGGGGAGAACAGCTACACCAAGTGGGGAACACAGCTACACCTAGGGAGAACTCAACTATACTTGGGGGAAAGAGCTACACCCAGCGGGGAGCATCACTACACTGAATGAAGAGCACAGCTACACCCAACGGAAATCACACTTACACCCAGGGGGAGCACAGTTCTATGTACTGAGGAACACAGATATACCCAGCAGGGAGCACACCTATACCCAGAGGGGAGCACAGATACACCCAGAGGGGAGCACCACTACACTGAGTGGAGTACACAACTACACACTATAGAGACCACAGCTACACAGCAGTGGCTGCTTTGATGTCAACTTGACAGAGGTTACAGTCATTAGAGAGGAGCAAATCCCAACTCAGAAAATGCCTCCATAAGATCAGGCTATAGAAAAGGCCTGTAGAGCATTTTCTTAATTAGGGATTGGTGGGGAGGGCCCAGCCCCTGTGAGTGGTCCCAACCATGGGCTGGTGGTGCTGGGTTCTATAAGAAAGCAAGCTGAGTAAGGCAGAGGGAGGAGCCCTTGAGTGTGTTCACCCCTCCAGGGCCTCTGCATTAGCTCCTGCTTCTCGGGTTCTACCCCATTTGAGTTCCTGCCTGACTTCCTTCAAGTGACAAACTCTAGATGTGGAAACATAAGCCAAATCAACCCTTTCTTCCCCAGCTTGCTCTTGGTCATAGTGTTTTATCATACAAAACGAATACAGTCAGTGGGGAACACGGCTATACACGGCGGGGGCAGGGGGGGGGAGAACAGTTTTTAAGGAGAAAAACCTTCTATCGATTCCCATGATAATTTTCTCAAGCCACAGAGCTTGGGTCTTTCATTTTTTTATTTGAGAACAAGTTGAAACAACCCTCCCAATTAAGGAAATAACTTTACAAACTCAGGCTTTGTGTTTTCCGATTTTAGCAATGTTCACAGCTGCTCTGCCTCCCTGCGCACTTATAGAAAAGCGTTCCTTTCCCGTTTGCCAATGTTCAATGATGTCTCTTTCCTTCTACTTACAATGAAGTAATCATTTCAAATTAATTAAGTTTCCATTAAAATGCATTCTTGCCATGTCCCAGTTACCGAACAGTGATTTTTTTGCTTCCTGGACAACAAGCTTGCAAAAGGAAAACACCATAAATTTCACAAGTAGACAGCTTCGGGCTCCTTCCACCTCTGGTGCGGTGCTCAAGAAAGCTGCGCACACAGTAGGCACCAAATATGTGCTCATGGGAGGAGCAACCAATGATGTTTATTAGCTCCATGAACAAGGAGAACTATTTGCAGAGGACAGCCACGCAGGCTTGGATATTCTCTGTGAGATTTCATTTGGCTGCAGATGCACTCTGAGACACCTGTGATTTTCTTCTTTTTATAAGTTAATTTGTTATGTAATGAGAAAACCAAATCCCAGAAGTGTGAAGTTCTCCAGTGAAGATCATGGATTTGCCACCTGAGAAGGGGACTTCCCAACATCAAATGCACTTGAGTGTGCAGCTTCCAGGTAGCGAATATCCTCAGCTCCAGAAGAGTCTGTCTCCTCAGCCTTGGACCAATGCTGGAGCAGTTATTATGTGTTCAAGACCAACCAGTGCAATGCAGTCAAACACAGACGAAACCTCTCAGGCTATTTAAAAAGAGCTACTGCATAGTAGCACTGTCCCACCACCTGCTCCTGCATAGTAGCACTGTGATGGCCAACCTAGGACTGTGGGGGAACCAACAGGAAATTGAGACAGTGTGAAACCTCCAAATGACTCCTCCTACATGGTATTATGAGCTGGAAGTGAAGGGGAAACACAGGTAGGGATGGTTGAGCATCTTGCTGACATAGTAGTGAAGCACCTTGGGTAAGAAACGCTGAATCCTGGCATGTTGATGGGGTGTCTTGGTTAGGGTTTCCATTGCTGTGAAGGGACAACACTCTCAAGGCAACTCTTGTAAAGGAAAACATTCCATTTGGGGCTGGCTTACAGTTTCAGAGGTTCAGTCCATTATCATCATGGCAGGAAGCATGACAGCGTGCAGGCAGACATGGTACTGGAGGAGAAGCTGAGAGTTCTGCATCTTGATCCAAAGGCAGTGAGGAGGAAACCGTGTTGTCTTCTGCAGGCAGCTGGGAGAAAGCTCTCATCTGCACTGGACAGAGCTTAAGCCTCAAAGCCCACCACCATAGTAACCCACCTACTCCAACAAGACCATACCTCCTAATAGTGCCACTTTCTATGGGCCAAGCATATTCAAACCACCACACAGGGCAAAGAGCCAGAGGGCAGAGAGTCATTCTAGGCCCTTTGGTACAGAAGCCCCTCTCTCTTAATGTATTGATGAGTTCTATGACCCCCTCCACTATAATTCCCTTCCCCAGTTCATTCTCTTCTCCAAGCACATCCCTCCCCTTACTCCACCTCATGACCTCCAGTGGCTATCTTAACCAATGGTCTTTTCTTACAGACTCTCATAGCCTCGTCAGCAGGACATGGGAGATTAAATACTCTACAGAACTCTAAGTGCCATGTTCACCCACCCTGTCCTTCCATCACACTGTCTGTCTCTACTCCACATAAATGACAGGAGTAAGCAGGGGCCATCAGAGCACCTCTGCACTCAGCAGCTATGGGTCATTTTGGGTCATGGCTTGTCATCTCATCCAGGGCCTGGCAGTTTGCCCTGGTCCTTACTGGCTATGGAAAAATGTGGGTGGCATCACTCTCTATATAATGACTGCAGAGCCACCCCCATGAAAGCTTAGAGTTTGCATCTAGACACCCCCAGGAATGAGGAAATGGAATCAAGAAAATTTGCCTTTGTCACAGAGGTTTGGCTTGGAAATTCAGGGGACAAAGGAAGGATGTCCTGAGACCAGAGGAGGAGTGCTCTCCAGCCACATGCTTAGAACCCACAATGAATAGGAGAGGATAGCTATTTTCTTAGTTCTGACCTCCATGCATGATCCTACCCTACCACTTGGATGCTCATGAATGTCTCTAACCTGCTCCTGCTATCCTCACTTGCAAACAGGTAAATTTAATAAACACCATAAAGGTGGCAACAACTCAGTGCCTGTCATGTGATTGGGCCTTCCTTCTCCCAACAGGTTACACTCAGCAATTATGTGTTCAGCCTCAGATGGGGGGGGGGAGGGAGAGAGGGAGAGAGGGAGAGAGGGAGAGAGGGAGAGAGGGAGAGAGGGAGAGAGGGAGAGAGAGAGAGAGAGAGAGAGAGAGAGAGAGAGAGAGAGAGAGAGTTGCTGACCCCCAGAAAATCTACAGTGGAACCAAGAAGACGTACAGAGCTTAGAAGAAACTCACCACTCTTTGCCACAGGTTCTGAGGTCCCTGAAATGTGTGTTGGTTACCCACAAAGGGTCTTCAGTAGTGAGTATATGAGTGGTCAGAGAAATAGCCAGCCAGGACAGGAGTACCCAGCTTTAGCTGACTCGCACCTCAGATAAGCACAGACTTCCTGGCAGGGCATCCTCATCTCTCACGTGCTGCCACACAGAGTCTCATTCATCCTTCATCCCTGCCTCCAGGTGCCCTCAGCTCCTGGCCCTAGCCAGTGCTTGCCCACCCAAGACAGCCAGCAGCTGTATTGAGACAGCAGACCGTAACAGGCCAGAGCCTGCACCCTTTCCTAGACACACTAAGTGTTGGAGAGAGCCTGCACCTTACCCAGACAGACACACTGGGTGTTGGAAGAGTCTGCACCCTTTCCCATTGGCTGAGATAAAAACGTAGGACGTGTGCACTTCAATTCCTGATGACGTTGTTTAATTTGCTTCTGATTTATCACTGCGCCAACATGCATTGTCATGTCTAAGTAATTAAAGGAAATATTGAAATGTAAGCATCAGTACATCAGGGGCGCACCTCCTCCTTCAGTCGGCCTGGCAGCGGGAATCGATAGCTACCCGTTTTTTATGGAGAACTTGTTGAGAGGTCTCACATCCCCACTACTGCGGCTGGGCTATAAATCCTCCTTAGTTAGAGAGCAAGGGGGTTACAGGCGTTCTGCGCATGCGCGCACACGCATACACATACGCACGCTGGCAGGTTCATCTTTCCTGCAGACTTTTCTACCAAAGCTGTTACCTCTTAGAGGCCAGCATGGGACACAGGGCCCCTGCATCGTGGTTCCAACACACCCTCTACCTAGGGTACACAAAATCAGCTTCCTTCCAGGCAGCCTTTGTCAAGGATTTCATTTGCTAGGGTCTACCCAAAGGCCAGAAGCATGAGGGACACCAGAGCAAGGGTGTAGCATAATAGCGCATGTGCTGCACATGGTATCCCGGGCTCCACCCCTAACACTACACAATGAAGAAAATAAATCCATGAGTGATCTTAAGATGTGAAGCACTGCCCAGACAATATCCCAGGACCAGCTGGGGAGACACTCACAGGTATTTGAGTCATGGGATGGGTTGTAAGTATGTTTCTGTTCTGCCTCTCACAGGCTAGGAGCCCTCTGACTCAGCTGTGAAATCCAGCTGTCTCGCCTCCTTCAGACTGCAGCTCATCAAGACGATTGAAGAGACAATGAATATGAAAATGTCCATGGGTTACAGATGAGAAAGGTCCTGGTGTTAGCCCAGAAGTACAGGGGCATGGAGAGTAAGATCTGAACCCAGAATCATGGAACAAGAACATTGAAGTTGGGCTGGAGAGATGGCTCAGGGGTTAAGAGCACTAGTCATCTCTAGTCACTTTCAAGTAAGCGGCCAACGAGGTGTTCAATTCCCAGCAGCCACATGGTGGTTCACAACCATCTATAATGCCATCTGATGCCCTGTTCTGGTATGTCTAAAGAGAGCAACAGTGTACTCATATACATAAAATAAATACATAAATTTTAGAAAGAAAGAAAGAAAGAAAGAAAGAAAGAAAGAAAGAAAGAAAGAAAGAAAGGAAGGAAGGAAGGAAGGAAGGAAGGAAGGAAGAAAGGAAGGAAGAGAGAGAGAAGGAGGGAGGGAGAGAGAGAGATAGAGAAAGAGAGAGAGAAGGAGGGAGGGGGAGAGAAAGAGAGAGAAAGAGAAAGAAAGAAAGAAAGAAAGAAAGAAAGAAAGAAAGAAAGAAAGGAAGAAAGAAAGGAAGGAAGGAAGAGAGAGAAGGAGGGAGGGAGAGAGAGAGATAGAGAAAGAGGGAGAGAAGGAGGGAGGGGAGAGAAAGAGAGAGAAAGAGAAAGAAAGAAAGAAAGAAAGAAAGAAAGAAAGAAAGAAAGAAAGAAAGAAAGAAAGAAAGAAAGAAAATATGGAAGGCACAGCCTCTGCCTTCCTCTTAACCATAATAGTTCAATGATATGGTTTCTCAAAATGTATTCTCACATATCATAGATGATAGTTCCAAGATGCAAAGACAAAAGTCATTTTAAAAAGTAAAAGGAAACTCGGGCTCGCCTATCACCAAGGCAGTAGAGTTTCCTAAAAGTAAGCTTTAAAATAATTTAAAATGAAATAAAAACATATTCAACTAAGATGTGTATACCTGACAAGACAGAAGATGGAAACTATGAAATGTTGTGTGCTACACACAACGTGGCTGTTGCATTCGTGAACTCTCAGCAGTACCTGCACAGGACCTACCACAAGATGAAGGTGGCCAAAACCCCTGCAGAGGTGGGATAGGCGAGCTCCAGGTACCAATGCCCCCTGATTAGCAGTTGGCAGTAGATAGCCACTAAAGGGGTATGGCCACCGCCACGGCTAGTTTCCCACCCACTAAGCAACAAAATCTCCCTCTTGACCAAGAGCTAGAATTCTTCTGAACAAAATGATGAGCATAACTCTCTTCAGTGTCTCCACAGTGTCGGGTCAGGCAGTGGCTTCTCAAGCCTACAGATCAGACAGGGACACCCTGGGCGCAACATGTGGGGTAGCCAAAGTGAGAAACTGGAGGTGGGAATTATAATATTTTATTGTGTATATGTAGAAAGAATTGTGATGAGTAATTACAGATCATTTAATAAGTAAGCAAACAAACAAACAAATAATACAATCATACCAAAGGGAAAAAAATAAAGCAAAAACAAAAATCTTCCATTAAAAAAAATGGGAATGTAAAATATCAGACCACAGTCTCTAGGTACCGTGAAGGATCATTCCCAAGTTAGATTTTGCAGTAACAGTTCTACCTAAAAATAGAAAAATAAAAAAAATAAAATAAAATAAAATCTATTCTTGTCAGACACAAAGGTAACGGAATATGAAAGAACACACACAATCAAAGAGATAGAGGTGGTAATGGCACTTGATAAAACTCAAAACGCTGGCAGAGAATAGAGGCGCTCTCAAAGGCGATCAACACTTTAACCTACAGCAACCGTGGAAGCCTCTTCATTCAAGTAAGTGGCCAACGAGGATGTGGCTTCACCTAATGTAATGAAAGCGGGCGAATGACAAAAATCTGTATAATTTCAGAACCGTGGAGAGGACATGATTGGCTCTCTGGATATGTAATTTCCCCAGTATATAATTCTCTTGGGTAAAGTCAGTCATCTAGCAGCTTATCAGAGTCGCTCCATTGTATACCACCAACACCAACCATTCTAGAACATTCTTACCATGATGAATAGGAGCCCTCCACCCATCAGCTCATTGCAAAACCCTGTCCATTTCCTATCTGTGTTGAGTAGCCAACTCTGAACTTTTTACACAAATGAAATCAGACACATTTGGCTTTTTCAGTCTAACATTTTTAAACCCGGCGTCATTTTCAAAGTGAACCCACATGGTGGGGTAGCTGGCTGCTTTGTTTCTCTTTATTGCCAAATGATGTTCCATTGTCTGGATGTCCCACACTTTGTCCATTCCCAAGCGGGTGGGCACTGCTCAGGCCTATTGCTTCTGGTAAGTGCTGTATTGAGCACACATTGTCAGGTTAATATGGATGCGTTGCTTTGGGGAACATGTGGGGTTTCTGTGTTGTAGGCGGTTTTGTGTTTAGGAAGCTTCTGGGTTACTCATCAAACAATCCACTGCACTTAAAACCTGCGAAGCATCGTCACCTGAAGGCGTCCCCTCTCCATATTTTCTTTAATGGGAGTGACTCATCTTGACTTGAGCTACTTCTTTCTCTGATGGCTGTGGGGGACTTGTGTGTGCTCTGGAATGCCAAACTATTTATCTGCCTGAGAAAAAGGTTCAGTATCATTTTTACTCCCTCCCTCCCTCCCTCCCTCCCTCCCTCCCTCCCTCCCTCCCTTCCTTCCTTCCTTCCTTCCTTCCTTCCTTCCTTCCTTCTTTTCCTTCTTCTCCTCCTTCTCCTTCTCCTCCTCCCTTCTCCTCCTCCTCCTCCTTCTTCTTCTTCTCCTCATCATCATCATCTTCCTCCTCCTCCTCTTCTTTTTTTGCAGTGCTGAACAAACGTTCCCCCATCACACTTAGCCACACTCTCAATAACAAGGTCTTACTAGAGGACCAGGCTAATGTCAAACCACTATAACCCATGCAGGCCTCAAACTAGTGATCTTCCAGTCTCAGCCTCCAGAAGAGCTTCAATTGCAATGCGTTGCCAGTTTTTAATTAGATCCCTTGTCTTTTTAATTGAGTTATTATCTCTTCAAGACTCCAGGCATAAGTCCTTTATCATATTGTAGTTCACAGGAGGTCTAGAGACACAGCTCAGATATTAAAAGTGCTTGCTAATCTCCCAGAAGGGCTGATTTCAGGTCCTGGCACCCGTACCAGCTGGTTGACAACTGCTATAACTCCAGATCCAGGGGATCTGATGCCCTCTTCTGACATCTGCAGCCAATTGCACTCATGTCATACCAACACAAAGATAGACATACATATACATATTTATTAAAAGTCTTTAAAAGACAAGGGCACTGATCCCCGAGTAGTAGCTTTCTCCCATAATCCTCGGCACTCAGGAATCTCCCATAAGCACTCAGGAAGCTGCAGCCTGATGATTGACAGCTTGATGGTTGACAGCTTGATGATAGACAGCAGTTGGAAGTAGCCTGGGCTACTTAGTGAATCCTAAGCTCATTTAGGCTGCAGAGGGGGTCCTTACCTTAAAAACAAACCAACAAAAGATAGGATCATGATCAGCTTCTGTAAAGGTCAGAAGCAAGTCAATGAGATAATAACTGAGAAGAAAAGCAACCCTTCTGTGAACAGATCCCCTTGACACTGCAGAATGACAGCAACAGGAACACACACACATATAGACACACACACATACAGACACATACACACACATACAGACACATACACACACATACATACACACACACATACAGACACATACACACACAAACATACATACATACACACACATACACATACATACACACACACATACACATACATACACATACACACACTTACATACACCATACAGTCATACACACATCATGCAATCATACATACACACATACAATCATACACACACATACACACAATACACACACATACATACACACCATACAATCATACACACATATAATCATGAACATACATACATACACATACACACATATACAGACATACATATACACATATGCATACACATATAATCATGTACATACATATACCCACATATACATATACATACAGGCATACACATACCTATACACACACATATACACACACATATACACACACATACACACACAAATACACACATATACACACATACACACATATACACACATACATATACACATATATACACACATATACACACATACATACACACACACACATACATACATACACGCACAAATACATACACACATACCACTCCTAAGGCCAAAGTAGCTGACTCCCACTGTGCCCAAGCCCTACTCTGAGCTGTTCTGTGTGCAGAGCAGCGTGTGGTAAGCCTGACCTCCCCAGAGCCCCTCATTCCAGCTAGAAAGCCATGAGCCCCCTCCAGAGCAAGCTAACAAGACCCGGGGCCTAACATAAACTACGATGCTCAGACACAAGGCCTAGGACGCAATCAATACCCACCATGCGCACAGCAAGGCAAAACCAAAAATCGGTAGAGAACAAACACATTGTTCTGTAAGTGCTGCCAGAGTGAATGTCAGTGTTCACGAAATAAAATCGAATTTAAACTGCAGGATAGCCCTGCAGTGCACTGGCTAGGGACTTGCCTACATATCTTAAGTTCAAAGGTGAGTCCCAGCTAAGCCCTCTAGCCAGTCGGGCAGTGATGTGTATACAGAGAAATGTCCCAGGTCTCTAGTGGTCATGCCAGCCACAGGGCCAGGAGCAATGGCAGCACAGCACGGTCATCTATCCAGGGTAGGTCTGCATTATCAACAGCCTGGCATCTCATCTCATATCTCCAAGTGAAGTGTGCTGCAAGTTCAACATACTTCACAAGACAGAAGAAAATCTCTTCTAATGTCACAGGCCCGAATCTTTTTCCCTACAGTAAGAACTTCAACTAGCTGCAGCTACCCCAGAATGAGCAATCACAGGCGGAGACCACAGGGTGATCTCAGGTGAGGGGCTTACCCCAGGCCTGTGCCAGCAGGGTCCTCGGCTCTGCACATACAGCCAGTAACCACTGTAGCCTAGATGGCTCCTGACACCTCTATCACTCAGGACACCTGTCTTCTTGACTACCTGGGGAAAGGGACTCCAGGGCAGAAAAGCTCTTCAAGAAGAACACAAGAGATATCTTTATGATCTCAAAGCACAAAGAGATTTGTAAACACAAACACAGAAACATACTGCTACAGACACACACAGAGACACAAACATACACACACATATGTACCACACATACACACACACACATACAACATACATACACAAACACACGCACACTCTCTCACACACATACAACACACATGCACAGACACACACACTCTCTCACACACACATACAACACACATGCACACACACATACATTCACACACATACATAAGTAATAAAGGAAGATTTTTTTTCCCTGGTGCTGAACCCAGAACCTTATACATGCCAAAGAAGACATGTTTTGCTTATCAGAAAGACAGCATCCAGGATGCGGAGACAGCTCATGAGCTGGAGAGTTGGCTCAGAGATGAAGAATACTGACTTTCAGAGGTCCTGAGTTCAATTCCCACTAAACACATGGTGGCTCACAACCATCTGAAATGGGATCAGACACCCTCTTCTAGTGTGTCTGAAGACAGCAACAGTGTACTCATATACATTAAATAAACAAACAAACAAACAAACCACAAAGACAGCTCACAGAAAACAGGGTGCTCAGAGTTTTCAATGGCCCAACCTGATAAGGTATCTGTGTGGTGTGTTTAAGAAAGGGGCCCACATGGCCTTGAATACTGGCAAGTTTGAAACCCACTGGGCACGCCCAAGGCTGAAAACATGGGCAGGATTTCTTCTTGTATAGAAATCTTATTTTCTGTTTGGAAGCTCTTCCACTAACTTGTAAAAGAGGCTGTTCCTTTACTGGAAGTCAGCTTGGCTGACAACATTACCCAAAATGCCTTCAGTGTGATCCCCTGCATTAGGGTTCAGTCAAACAGCTGGGTACTAGAGGGCTGCCTCAGTAGTGCATAAAGCTAGCTCTCAGCCTCAAGATGGGGTGGGGGGAACAAGCTCTCATCACTAACTGCAGGGAAAGCACAGCAAAGGCTCCAGGTCCAACTGTCAGAGCACAGAGCTATTGTGGTGATTCTGTATTCCTGGCGGGTGTCGAGTCTCAAACCCTGGGACAAATAGCCATTTAAATAGGCACTTACTTAACCTAATCAGAGTTGACCTGGCCTCTAGGGTCTCTCAGGATCCTTCAGTCCCTACCAATTACAGGTATGGCTGACAAATCCTTCCCCCCTACCCTAAATTTCTCCACCCTAGGGGCTGGGCAGCTCCATGCTCAGCCGCCCTTCCCTGTGTAATCCAGCCATTTTGGCTGTGCTCCCTGTCTTAGTCAGTCTCTTGGCTAAGGCTACCCAGCTTGGTCTTCTTTCATAGGACTGTTCCTTGCTCCTCTTCCAGAGGACCTGAGCCCAGTTCCCAAGACCCACACATTCACAACCACCTGAGATTCCAAAGAATCTGATGTCCTTTTCTGACCTCCCTGGGCATACATGTACACATATCCACACACAGAGACACTCACAGAGGCCATAAATAACATATTTTTCTAAAACCTGACAAATCCACAGAGGATTGGGCAGCCCCCTGTGGCAGTGGAACGGAAAGCAGTCTCTGTGCCCAGACTGAGAAGGGGTGGGTATATTAGGGAGAGGCAAGAAGCTGAGAACTT
The DNA here is from genome assembly GCF_978045245.1 of Mus caroli. Lineage (NCBI taxonomy): Eukaryota > Metazoa > Chordata > Mammalia > Rodentia > Muridae > Mus > Mus caroli. The sequence goes on from NW_028227271.1 coordinate 17,640,561, forward strand.
CACACACAGTTCTTTAATACATGATAAGAATGTGAGTTTTCAGCCGGGTGTGGTGACACATGCCTTTAATCCCAGCACTCGGGAGGCAGAGGCAGGCAGATTTCTGAGTTCGAGGCCAGCCTGGTCTACAAAGTAAGTTCCAGGACAGCCTAGGGCTATACAGAGAAACCGTGTCTCGAAAAACAAAACAAAACAAAACAAACAACAACAACAAAAAAGAATGTGAGTTTTCACCCATATAAAACCAAGCAAACAATGACTGCTAAATACAGTCCGTGGGCACCTATATAAAGCAAGAAACTAATAATCACTGAGTTAATGTTTTCTTTCAGTCAGAGGGAGAGGAAGGGGCAGGTGGCGTGAAGGATAGGGGACTTCGAAATCCACATGCTCTTGACTTTTGTAAGAATGAAGAGAGGCTAACAAGATGGTGCGGCTGTTGAAGTGTGTGTGTGAAGAGCAGAGGTCAGATCCCCCAGAAAATCACATAAATACTGAGGGGCACAGAATTACAGTTCCAGACCTGTAAGTCCGAGACAGGGAACCTCCAGAGCAAGCCAGCTCTCCAGACTAATTGCATCCGCAAGCTCTGGGTTTGATTGATTTACCCTGCAGGCCTCCACATGCAAAACATGTGTACCCACATGCACGCCAAATGCACATGAGAAGTGGCAGGGGTGGGGGGCGGGGAGAAGAAAAGAAAAGAAACATAAAGACAAACAGAGGGTTGTGACTCCTAAAAATGCCAGTTCTTGGGAGACGGAGGCAGGAGAGTGAATGTCACCCTTGAACTATATCGTGCGTTTGTGGCAAATGTCTTAGCTTAGTTTTCTCCCCCCACCCACCCACATTTTTTATTAGATATTTTCTTCATTTACATTTCAAATGCTCCCCCAGCCCTGCTCCCCTACCCACTCACTCCCACTTCTTGGCCCTGGCATTCCCCTGTACTAGGGCATATAAAGTTTGCTAGACCAAGGGGCCTCTCTTCCCAATGATGGCCGACTAGGCCATCTTCTGCTACATATGCAGCTAGAGACACGAGCTCTGGGGCGGTACTGGTTAGTTCATATTGTTGTTCCACCTGTAGGGTTGCAGACCCCTTTCAGCTCTTGGGTACTTTCTCTAGCTCCTCCATTGGGGGCCCTGTGTTCCATCCCATAGCTGACTGTGAGCATCCACTTCTGTGTTTGCCAGTCACTGGCAAAGCCTCACAGGAGACAGCTATATCAGGGTCCCTTCAGCAAAATCTTGCTGGCATATGTCATAGTGTCTGCGTTTGGTGGTTGATTATGGGATGGACCCCCAGGTGGGGCAGTCTCTGGATGGTCCATCCTTTTGTCTCAGCTCCAAACTTTGTCTCTGTAGTTTTCTTTTGAGTTCGTAAACAACTGTGACCAAAAGCAACTCGAGGAGAATAGGGCTTATTTGACTTCCAGAGAAGTGAGGGCAGGAACGGAAGCAGAAGCCATGGAGGAACACACTGCTTACACTGGCTTTCTTAGCCTGCTTGTTTACACTCCAGAGAACTACCTGCCCAGGGATAGCACCACCTAGAATAGGCTGGGCCCTCCTATCTCTATCAACAATTGAGAACATGTCCCAGACTTGCCTATAGAACACACTGATAGAAGCAATCCCTGGGCTTAGCTTCCCTCTTCCCAGGTTTGTCTAGGTTTGGGTCAAGTTTTTTAAAACAACCTAACTGGGCTGGTGAGATGGCTCAGTGGGTAAGAGCTCCCGACTGCTCTTCTGAAGGTCCAGAGTTCAAATCCCAGCAACCACATGGTGGCTCACAACCATCCATAATGAAATCTGACTCTCTCTTCTGGAGTGTCTGAAGACAGCAACAGTGTACTTACATATAATAAATAAATAAGTAAGTAAATAATTTTTTTAAAAAAAAAGGTTTAAAAAAAAAACAACCTAACTATGACACTTGGCTACGTAAGATCCGATCTAAAACTTGGTTAATTAAGTCAGGAATCTCTGCAGTGTGTGTTCAGTATATCGAAGCATTAACAGATGCCTGGTTGGTGACAGTGTGGACAGTTCCAAGGTATCTGTGCCTGACATCCTTTGGATGGGGGTCTGGACAGCTTCTCCCAAATGTATGAAGTGACAGCCAGTGGCACCTCAGCTAATGGAAAGGACTGTGTTCTTGGAAAACTTTAGTTTCAAACTTTAACTTTACAAACCACATAGGAACTAGTTCTGGCCCATAGTGGTTATCTACCAAACCCTGCTTTAGTTCATTGAAACTTTTTACTAGGCTCCTTCCTTCCTTTCTTCCTTCCCTCCTTCCCTCCTTCCCTCCTTCCCTCCTTCCCTCCTTCCCTCCTTCCTTCCTTCCTTCCTTCCCTCCTTCCCTCCTTCCCTCCTTCCTTCCTTCCTTCCTTCCCTCCTTTCCTCCTTCCTTCCTTCCTTCCTTCCTCCCTCCCTCCCTCCCTCACTTCCTTCCTTCCTTCCCTCCTTCCTTCCTTCCTTTCTTCCTCCCTCCCTCCCTCCCTTACTTTCCTTCCTTCTTTCTTTCTTTTTTCCTATCTGTTTATGGATCCCTGGCTGGACTGGTAGTCACTGTGTAGCCCACACTAATCTCACGCTTCACGGAATCTCCCTGCCTCTGGCTCCCAGCTGCTGGGATCGCAGGTGCTGTGTGCCTTCAGACTCATCATACTTCACTAAGCTCTGCAACTCTGATAAGGGCTCCAAGCTGAACTTCACAATACAAGCGGATCTAAATAGAGACACAGATCTGCCCTTGTACCATTGTGCACAAAAAATGAGGCCCCTCACCTGGCCCAACCCATTGACCACACCCCTTTCTCCAGCACCTCCCTGTGGGTTTCAAACAGGCTTTACTCTGGCAATCTGGGCTTCCATGGTAGAGTTTCCAAACTCCTTCTCTCAGGATGGCATCTGTCTTAGTCAGGGTTTCTATTCCTGCACAAACATCATGACCAAGAAGCAAGTTGAGGAAGAAAAGGTTTATTCAGTTTACAGTTTCCACATTGCTGTTGATCACCAAAGAAAGTCAGGACTGGAACTTGAGCAGGTCAGGAAGCAGGAGCTGATGCAGAGGCCATGGAGGGATGTGACTTACTGGCTTGCCTCCCCTGGCTTGCTCAGCTTGCTTTCTTATAGAACCCAGGACTACCAACCCAGGGATGGCACCACCCACAATGGGCCCTCACTGCTTGGTCACTAACTAAGAGCATGCCCCACAGCTGGATCTCATGGAGGCACTTCCCCAACTGAAGCCCTTTTCTCTGTGATAACTCCAACCTGTATCAAGTTGACACACAAAACCAGCCAGTAGAGCATCAGTCTCCTTTTCCATAGAAATATCAAGGCAGAACATGAAAAAAATGACAGCAAACCTTCAAAATGGGGAACCCCGCTTCTGGGCAGTACAAGAGCCAAGGCTCATCCCCAGAATTCAGGCCACACTGTCCTCCTGCCCACCTGTAATGCCAGCATCCAGACATATCTCCAGGTACCACTCACCCCACATTCCATGCCACACTGGACCCCATCAGAATCCAGACTGGGCACCTGCATACGAGCTGCAAGGGGTGGATGCCCAGGCAACAGGATGAGATTCTCTACTCACAGTAACACGTAATAAATACTCTTGCACTGGGGGCATGGCCATGCCTGAAGTTATCCTAAGCCTAGAGCCTGCTGGATCCCAGTAAATATTTCCTATACACATGAACCCCACAGCAGCAAACAGGAAGACTGTGAACAACATATTAAGAGCTGCACTGTGGCCCTCACCTAAAGCCAGGAGAAGAACACTGAGAAATTGTCTTTCCCATCTCTGCCTCAGAGGGGCCTCCTGAGGCCTAGGCCCCAGGTTCAGCTCAGGAAGCCCATTCCTCCCGCCCCCATGCTTAGGGACTACTCAACCCAAAGGAACAAATGGGGCTCAGAAGAAATGCTGCCCACCTTGGTGTCCTTTTGAAGAGACAGCAGGTGGGATACAGGGATCTTTTTTAGACGGGATACAGGAAGGTGGTTGCCTCCCAGGTTTGAGGGTCTCACTGGGAGACAAACTGAAATGGGAAAAACTGTGTCTTCATGACAAGAGCCACACAACCCTGGAATGTCAAGCAGTAGGACCCAGGGCTTGGAAGCAGGGAGAATCTTAACACAGGCAAGATTTATCTGCCTGTCACACGCCAGATGTACTTACAATAAAACCTGACATTGCAAGGGTTTCTGGAACAAATATTTATTTGTTTTGTGTGCTGGCTTTGGGGCCAATCCATCTCTGAGTGGCACCATGTACGTGGAAAAATGCCAACCTCTGGATTTGACGGCTGTGAGGACTGAGACTGTCCCTTCCAGACCCAGGAGCTCTGGGATTGGGACATCTTGGGGGCAACACACCCCACCCAACCCAATGCTCACTGACAGCTATGCCTACACTGCAGGGCTGCACCAGCACCCAGGTAGAAAGCTGGGGACAAGGGTCTTGACTCAGCCCTATTGGCACCTGTATCTTGGCACACATGACATCCTCCTTGCTCAGTACTTAGGATGCTCCTGCTACAGACATCTGGGGAGGCTTAGAGTGAGACACCAAGTGAGCTGAAGACTGCAGGAGGGATACAGACATTATGTCTGTACAAAGCTAGGCAGCGGATGGTTTAGGAAGATGAGATAAGCATGTTTGAATCAAGCATAGATGTATTTATCATGGCAAGGGACCCACGGGGAGCCCAGAGTCTGGAATGCAAGGAGAGACTAGGACAGAGGGAAGAGACGACCTCTGTGGCCCTTCTGAAGAACTTAGATGGGGGAGGGGGAGACTATCTTTGTATCACTCCAGATTTGGTCCCTTGTAATCACCATGCTATCGAGAGAAATCGCCAAGCCTCCGGAAGATCATATAGCTCTTTGAGATCATATGGTCAGTACTATGGACACAGAGCTTTGAAGCTAGGTCCTTCTGTCCCCCACCTACCACAAGAGAATACACTTCTATAGTCTCCTAATAATACTTACATAACCTGCCTCTGGGACACTGGCAGGCACTGACGCTTGACGGATTGAATGTCCTGGGATCCTCCAGCATTCCTAGGCTGTCTTTCAACATCTCTAATGTATCTCAGAGTGCCAGAAATCCCTCTGCCTCTACCCAGAAACACCCACTCTTCTGGGATGCCTCCCTCCCTCTCCCTGGCACAGGCCATGCCCCTCCCACCATGTCCCACTAATTTTTATCACTCACAGTAATAGTTCAAGTGAAGAGGGACAGGCAGATCCAGAGCCTGGCCCTGCCACTAGCCCAAGGCCAGGGCAATACATCTATGGTGAGCAGGAGGAAGCCACCTGGCCCTTTTGAGTCAGAACTCCATTAAAATCAGCCAAATATGGCTAAACCATTTGAACCATCAAAGAGAAAGCAGACAGACATAGAGAAGTTCAGATGAATCTGCTCAAGGTCAGAGATTGCGTTCAAATTTGTTAAGAAACTTAGTCACACGGGTGTTTGTAGGAAAGGTGGGTATCATGGTCCCTACTACAAATGCCTAGCTCAGAATGCAGTGGCAGGCATACCAGGCAAGCTCTGTCTGAAAAACACCGTGGAAGAAGAGTAGTGACTGAAACATATAACCAGCATAGGAAAGCCAGCACTTGGTAGTGGAGGACTGGAAGCCGCTTCTTAACAAATACAGCATGCTCAGGCCAATTCTCAGAGGAAGACTCAAAGTCCCTCCTCTCCCAAGCGTCACCCAACAAACTGAATATGCTTGGGCTAAAGGAGAAAGGAGATATATTGTGCCCTGATCAAATACACTGAACAAAATTAAATTACTACTTTTTATATTATGACAATCTAATAATAACCCTTGACTAGAAACCATAAGGTTGCATAGGAATTAAATGGCTTAAAGTTTGTATTAAGTATGCTGTGGGATGATAACTTTCTAGAGACCCTTCCTCTACCGTGCCTTCAAGAAAGTGCCTCAAGAGATGATTGCCACAGCTGCCTGGTCAAACCACAGATCTTGGTTTGAACCGCTCCCTGCAAGGTTTGCTCCCGCAAGCACGTCTAGCTGTAATGGGAATTTCCCTCAGTGGGCGTGGGCCTCAAAGACTGCCCTCTTCGACGGCCACATAGACGGGGATTGCAATAGCGCAGTCGGCAAGCACTGTGCTGTGAAACCGCTGAACTAGACTACCCGGTGGGTAAAAGGAACGGTTTATTGGGGAATCAAACTGCCAGGCTGCCTCAGAGGTAAAGGGCTGCTGGTGGGAAAACCTTGACAGTTTTATGGGGGAACAGATAGCATTGCGGGATGGCAGAACAACCTAGGAGTTAGAACAGTGGCAAGTGGCTTGGAGAGCCAGAACAGCCAGGGGGCTAGCATGGGAATTCTGAACTGATATTGGATGCTTTAATCAGGAACTAGATGCCCGTTGCCAGAGGTAGTTGGCTGTAAGGACAGATAAGGTAAGTATTGGCTATTTTTTTTTCCCTTTGACAAACAGAAACCAGCTTCACAAGGTTTCTAAGGAATGCTGACTTTAAAAAGCAATTCTTCTATTTACCTGGTGAGAGTCTGGCCATCGCTGAGCCCAGGGTTGTCATTTAGAACACTGTCGGCAGCACTGCTATTTTGGATCCCACTTTGGACCTAACCTCACTGTCTAAGCTATAAAAGCTAAAAGAAACGGTGGGCCACAGTTAGGCGTTCACAGAATATTAGCTTGGGTGGAAACCTGGGCAAATAGATCTGAATGTTTCCCACCTCTTTGAATGCCTGCTTAGTTCTTTGATGGTCAGAATTTCCATTAGAAAGGCCAGTTTGCAGAGAAACACTGGAAGCCCATCTCCACCCAGGCTTCACCTGGCTAACAGAGCATGCGCCAGAACAGTCTAAGACGCACACACTCAGGAGAGGCAGTGCTACATAAACATCTTCCAAAGGACCATGCAGCCCCTGCGCCAGCTCTTTTTAGGCTCCCCCCACTTCCCATCTATTTCTGCTCTTGAGAGTGTTTTTCCTTTCTTAATAATCTACCTGTATTTCTCTTTCTTTCATTTTTTTCTTTTTTAAATTTCCTCTGAGTACCATACTGATATCATTTCTCTCCTCTCTCCAACCCCTCCCAGGTCCCCCTCCCACTCTAATTCATGACCTTTCAATATTTACTGTTGTTATACATATATACACACAGCATACACACACAGTATATACATACAACACACACAACATATGCATACATAACACACACCATGTATGCAGGTATACACAACACACACAGCATACACATATGTACACATACAATACACATAACATACAACATACACATATAATATATATACAACACACACATACATACACAACACATATACATACATACATACATACACATATGTATGTACACAACACATATACAAGATACACATGCATACACACACATATATATATGTATATATGTATATGTATATATATACACACACATATGTACAGACACAACACATATACAATATGCACATGCATACACACACATATATATATGTATATATGTATATGTATATACACACACATATGTACAGACACAACACATACACAACATACAAATACATATACATACATATATATGCACACAACACATATACAACATACACATACATATACACTCAGCATACACATGCACACACACAACATACACACTGCTGAGTCCATTTCATTTTATCTGACTATATATGTGTCTGATCAGTACTTTATCCTGGGAACCAAGATCCGGTTACCAGGCGAGCTCTGATCCCAGGGTCTAGCGCTAATCACTATTTTCCTTTTCTTTCCCTTAATCTAATCTTCACATGCTTGCCTCAGTGCACTTACCCTGACAATCCGGGCTTTCCTGCTGTTTCTCTGATCCGGGTGCAGGTGCCTAACTTCAAAGTCATGGCCTCTTCTCCACCTCCTCCTGGCAGCTGCCAGGATTTTACAGCTTGCCTACCCTGTTGGTTTGCTCTCGAGCATTAATAAAGTTGTCCCCCGGTTTCCTTCTGAGTCCATTTTTAAAATTCTTTTATTAGTGAGACTAGGAACCCCAAGAGGAGACCTCATTTTCCCCAGTACAATGGTCATCTCTGAAAAGGAAGGTTTTGCCAAGTCCTCACAGAGGACTGCATATGTTGGCAGAGCCCTGGCCAGACCGGTGTACACAGTGAATCTTGCCTCAGTTTCCCATGGCAGAGAAGTCTTCTAGGCCTCTGCATCCAAATCTGAGTGCATGGAGCCCAGTGCCTGAGGTCCACTGGGAATCGTCTTACCTACCCTTGCCTCCCCTGCATTATCTGTCCCTAGCCATGCCTTCCTTCCCCACAGCATTCATCCTGGAGTGGAAGCCTCTTGTTTGCTGGAGAAGAATGCATGAATAGCTCCCCAGGCTGAAACAAAGAGAGCTCTGAGATAAAGCTGTTAATTACAGTGGTGCTTCTGCCCTCCACCTGTTACCACAGGGCTGGCAGGAATCCCTCAGCTAGCAGGAGGGGATGTGATCAGACTCCAACAGAGAAGCATGGGGCCTCTCCTTCCTCACTAGGCCCAGAAGTCAGTCTCAGAATCCAGCCTGGTGGTGGTGATCAAGGAACGCAGGGAGACATTAGGGGACAGAGGTCTTGGTGCACTGAGTACTCCAAAGAGGTGAGGCCTTGGTCCCCTGCCTGCTGCAAATATCCTGCATGCCTGCTTGAAGCTCACAGCCCACTTGCTAGACGGACAAGAGCTAAGAGGAGAGCCTGGGCCCTTGCTTCTCAGCATAGAATCAACAAATAGCACTCAGGGACTATGGGGCCACAAAGGACAATCAGCATCACTTGCCCAACCCTGCCTGCCACAAGCTGGGACTTTGGGTAAGGAGCAGCCACTGCCCAGATGGGAGTGTCCCTGGAAGACAGTCTCTGCTCTGGCCAACACCCAATACCCATAGCTCAAAATCCAACAAGGAGGCTTCTATAGTGGAGAAGACAGCCTCTGCGCCAAGAGCCCAAGAATCATAGCCTGGCAGCCACACAACCTCTCTGCCACCATGGGCAACACCATGACCTCAGGTCCTCTGCCACCAAGAGGATACCCTGAGCTTTGTCCCTCTCCTAAAGCCCCCATGGGAGATGCTGGGTCCTGGATGCTCCTGAGGTCCCCATTCCTGAGGTACCTGCTCTTCTCCCCTTCCATGAGCACTCCCACTGGATCCCACAAACACTCCAGTGCTCCACAGCAGGGACAGTGGGTACACAGTGGTCCCAGTGGAGGAACAGCTGGATGATGAATTGGCCCCTAGATGCCATGAGTGATATGCCCTGCTCTTCCCACTGGCCTGGGGTCCATCCTTCTCTAGTGCCAACAAGGCTGGGATTCCACAGACCTCGGGCAACTTCCAGACTGCAGAGTTGGAGGGAGAGGGCAGATGGATGGCCTTGTCACCGTAAGCATTTCAGAGGACACACTTAAATGAAACAAATCCTTCTATTGGAAATAAACCTCAAAAACATTTTTTAACAAATGGGCGTTAACGTGTCTCCTGGTGGTGGGAGCCTGCGTCTCTCAGCAAACTTTCAGCAATCATTCAGGCGCATTTGCCTACTGCACGCAGCGACGATTCTCAGCGGATTATGCTGGAATAATCGGCCCATTCCGGTTGTTAGGACGTGGTCTTTTAAACTGAGTTATTCCCAAACATCTAGGGGGAAAAAACGGGGCTCTTCATCTCGCCAATTATGAAATACGGTAGGCACTGTCTGCTATCAGGGAAAGAGATTTATTTTCCACAATGATGGCTGGCGGCAGCTCCAGGGCCCTGGGATGCTTCCCGAGGGTTTCCATCATTTTGTTGGTATCAATGGGGCAGACTTAACTGGGGCGGGGGCACAGCAGGACTTCCCAGTCATCACATGAGGGCTGGGAGAGGCTGTAAAGAGGGCCACAGGGGAGCACACATAGGTGTGGTGCTTCAGTGAGCCTAATGTCCCCATTAGTTATTACTCTCTTGTCCTCTACCTAACCCCAGTCCCTGGAAGGAGGTAATAAGGGGCCACCTACCAGAGTTACTACTCAGAGACCAGTTCTGATGGGAAGTCTCAGCTGTCGTCCACGGTGCTCAGCAGACATAGCAGGAAGCAAATGGGAGGTTATCTCAGTCAGGGTTTCTATTCCTGCACAAACATCATGACCAAGAAGCAAGTTGGGGAGGAAAGGGTTCATTCAGCTTACACTTCCAAACTGCTGTTCATCACCAAAGGAAGTCAGGACTGGAACTCAAGCAGGTCAGGAAGCAGGAGCTGATGCAGAGGCCATGGAGGGATGTTCCTTACTGGCTTGCTTCCTCTGGCTTGCTCAGCCTGCTCTCTTATAGAACCCAAGACTGCCAGCCCAGAGATGGTTCCACCTATGAGGGGCCTTTCCCCCTTGATCACTAACTGAGAAAATGCCTTACAGCTGGATCTCATGGAGGCATTTCCCCAACTGAAGCTCCTTTCTCTGTGATAACCCCAGCCTGTGTCAAGTTGACACATAAAACCAGCCAGTACAGAAGGAGAGGGAGTTTCCAGCTCAAGAGCACTTGGGACCTTGGGACCTGATAATGAGACCAGGAGAGTACAAGGCTGGAGTTTAGGAGACCTTGGTGGGGCTATGGTCAGTGAAGGAGTATGGACTGTAGTAGTAATGACCTCACAGGCTCCGGCTGTTCGGCTCACCAGACTGTGTGGTTGCAGTTTGACTCTTTGACTTGCTGGTTAGCCTACCTGAATTAAGAGATGCTTAGGACCCAGTGAGACACTTGCATGCCTGTATGTGGGGAAAGAGGTGGCACACAGGACAGTCACTAGGAGAAAAATACCCATCTCCCATGTGAGAAGTGCCTTACCAAGGGTGAGTCCCAGAAGCGAGGATGAGGAAGGGCATTCCAAGGAAGGCAAAACATACAGAACCAAATGCCCATCAAATACCAGCCTCTTTGCCCTTCTACTGTGAACTCAACTCCAGCAACTGTCTGGTGGCTTCCAGCCTTCAGCACCAGTTTAGGACTGCTAAGGCCTGTGGATTGGAGAGTCATCAAGTTACCTGGTCCTCCAGACTCTATGGTATAAGCTAACTCAATAAATTCCCCCTTATAACACATATTCATTTATATTATTTAAAACATTATTTATATTATTCTTATAACATACATTCTATTGCTCTGATCCTCTTTTAAAAACAAAACAAAAACAACAAACAAACAACAACAAAAAACAGCCTGCCCAATTCAGAGAGTGGAGAGCTAGGAGGGACCATGTAGGGAGTCAAATGCCATCTACCCCAAATTTATGTCCTCCTGGGAATGCAGAATATGACCTTGTGTGGTAATAAAGATAAGGATCAGTAGACAGTCACCACAGACAGATGTGTTCAGTCACCACAGACAGATGTGTTCAGTCACCACAGACAGATGTGTTCAGTCACCACAGACAGATGTGTTCAGTCACCACAGACAGATGTGTTCAGTCACCACAGACAGATGTGTTCAGTCACCACAGACAGATGTGTTCAGTCACCACAGACAGATGTGTTCAGTCACCACAGACAGATGTGTTCAGTCACCACAGACAGATGTGTTCAGTCACCACAGACAGATGTGTTCAGTCACCACAAACAGATGTGTTACTTCCCTGTTTCTATGACAACACACCTGACAAAAACAGCTTAAAGATGGAAGGGCTCATTTTGGCTCACAGTTTGAGGGCACAAACTATCCTGATGAAGAAGTCCCAGAAGCAGGAATTTGAAGTCACACTGCATCTGAAGTCAGGAAGCAGAGGCAGATGAATGCTGCTGTCCAGCTCTCTCCTTTAACACAGTTATCAACCTCAGCCTAGGGAATGGTGCTGCCCACATCAGGACCGGTCTTTTTTCATTGGGAGACATCCTCATAGACCCACCAGAAATGTGTGTCCAAGGTGATCCTAAATCCAGCCAAGGTGACAGTGACAATTTACCTCAACAAGTAGGTTGAACCCTAAATCTAATTAGCCAGTGTAATTGGAGGGGAGGAGGACACGGACACACACGGACACACGGACACACACACACACACACACACACAAAGTCAGCCATGTGAATACTAAGAACTGGAGGAGGCAGGAAGGGCCCTCCCTAAGAGCCCCATAGGAATCATGGTCCCACTAACACATCCACCTCAGACTTCTGGCCTTAGACTGTGGGAGGAGATAAGGTTTCTTTTAAGCTTCCTAATACAGGGTGATCGTTGATTAGAGCCACCCTGGACATTCATCTATACACTGCTTATGATAGACTATTCTACACCAAGGAAGCTGGGCATCTACTTTCCCATATGCTCCTGACATCTAACTCAGGGAAGGGCTCTGTAACCTCAGCCTCCCATGGAGGACCATGACAGGGTGACTGAATGATGCCTGTACCCACAAGGAGAATTGTCAGGTATAAGCCATGAATGAACTGAAGACTCAAAAACAGAAATACCCGCTGTGGTGGTTAATATTGGCAGCCTGACAGGAAATATGAATACCCGGAAGACAAATATTCTGGATATGCTTGTGAAGAATTTTCCAGACAGGAATAACAAAATGAGGAAGAGCCATTCTAAATGTGGGGGGGGGGGGGGAACCATTCCCTAGGCTCGGGTCCTTGGGTACACAAAAAAAGGAGAAAGTGTGTTGGGCACCAGCATTCATCTCTCTCTGCTTCCTTGACTGCAGAAACATTGTTAACAGCTGCCTCAAAATCCTGCCACCATCACCTCTCCACCATAAGGGGTGATACCCTCAAACTTCAAGCAAAAATAAATCATTTTTTTCCTTAAGTCGCTTTTGTTAGTATTTTGTCATAGTGGAAGATAAGTAACGAATCCACCTACAGAACTGGGGAGAAGCGTGTGCAAGAATTTGTCCATGGGAATGAAAGGACTATAAGGGCGTCAAGTCCTGGATGGTGGTGAAGCTGCCCATAGACAGACAAGTTTAGTGCAGACACCAGATCAGACTGGTGTGACTTTGGTCGGCCTGGAAGAGGGAGGAATCAGATGTCTGAAGGACAGAAGATGTGGGGAGGGCATTCCTTTCTGTCCTTACTCCTGCTGCATAGCTGCTGCTGCAGAGCTGAGCAGAAAGCAGACCGTGTGCAGATCCGGGGCTCTCACTCTAATTGCAGTAAATTAATTTCGCAGCTCTGAGGTGAGGAGATGACTGTCTTCCTTTCAAAGAGCCTGGTTGAAACCTCTCTGGATCCGCCCCCTTCATTTTCAGGAGTGGCTAGCCCTGCTTGACCTCTTCTGCATCCAGCCCACCCTCAATTATTCTGAGGCCTCTATGCCTCAAAATAGAGGTTGGAGAAAAGAGGTGTAGCCTTTGCTGTTCTGCCCAAGCTCAGCTGACCCTGCTAAGGATATAGTGTGACAGACAGGGCTGTAGCATCGTCTCTTATCACCACCACTAAATAGGAAGCTCTCAGAGTCCTCCAGACCTGGTATGAAATCTGTGGCCTTTCTCATCCCCCCATCCTTGTGTGGTGTCCTCTGAGAGAGCCCCAGATCTTGGTCTCTGTACCCAGGGTTAATTTGGTGCAAAGTATAAAAATGAGTTGGATGCGGTCCCCTCCCATTCTACAACTGAGTCCCCCTCTGCCCCTCCACTGAGGCCGCACTGGTTCAGGCTCTACCTCTGCAGTGCTCTGCAAACTTCCCTTCATAACCCCGTCCCTTTCATTCCCTACAAGTCAGACCCCTTCATCTCCATATGATAGGTCTTCTCTTAAGACCCCCCAGTTGCTTCTCCTAGCACCTAGATTACAACACTGGTTCCTAGATTCCCACAAGGGAGCTCACAGTTTCATGGCTCTGTAAGCATCCTTAGTTACCTAAGCAAGTGTCTCTGTGCCCAGATAGACCCTCCTGAGCAGGGGCTCCTACAGCTAGTCACCCTGCAGAGCATCTCCTAACTCTGCTCTGAGCACAGCTCTAGAAGGCTCTAGAATCTTTGAAGCATCTCACAGAATCGAAAAGAGCCCTGTGCTCTCTGGAAGAGGATCTAAAGACTGCTTTAGGGGATTTAAAAAACAGGGTACTGCCCATGAATGTGTAAGGCACAAGTTGACATACAGCCAATATGGGGACTATCTCCCCTCAGCTGCAGGAGAGAACAGAAGAGCAATCTGACTGAGAATGGCCATGCCTGACATTCAGCCAGGCCAACAGTGGAGCCCTCAGCTTCAGGACTGCACAGGACCAAGGAAAGCAAGATGGAAGATGGCAGCTGAGGGCTCTGAGGCAGAAACAGTCACTGAAGACACTTTGGGGATGAACATAATAGTTCTAGCTAAGTGCACAACCATTCATGAGGTCAAGAACCTAGAGATACAGGCCAGGATCATGCAGTGACTTAAAGGCACTGTCGGGGATAAAGAGAGGGGAGGACAGGGGGACAGAACCATGCCAGTGCCTGAGCAGGATGTACATAAAGAGGGTGCAGGTGACATTCTCAATGCTTGTCACAGAAGAACTGTGTTAAGTTAATGCTGGAAGAAAAAAAAAAAACCTGAATTCGGTTCATTTGAATGTGGGTTAGCAGATGTGGATAAGCCTGACATGGTTGTCCCTACCACAGCCCAAGTGGTCCTAGTTCTTGATTGGAGTCCACAGAGACACAGTCTATGTCAGATGAGCATCTGGTTGCCTAGCACAAGCCATGTCAGAACTCCAGGGCAGCAGAGTAGATGCTGTGACGGTCACCCTAACCCTGCCATGGTGCATTCTCCCGGATCTACTCTAGGGTCCCTGCTTGGGACACGTTCGCAGTGTCCATCTGTAATAGAGACACTGGTAGAAGCAATTTAAACAAGTGAGAGGAAGGGTTCCCCTCCTTCTATCAGATGCTCATCAGGACCAAAAGGGACAATAAGAAACAGAGGTGCCTTAGCCCCACGCCTCTGTGTTCAAGTAAGAACTGAGATGTGCAATGAACATCAAACAAGTAGAGTGGCTAGAAAGTTACCAGTGGTGGCAGGTATTGGGGTCAGGTGACAAAACCACCTGGGAAACTGACAGTACTGCTCAGGGCAACGGGTTTGATAGTAGATATGTAGCAGAAACCTATGGACTAACATTGCAACTTGTACTAGCTGGTTTTGTTTGTCAACTTGACACAGGCTGGAGTTATCACAGAGAAAGGAGCTTCGGTTGAGGAAATGCCTCCATGAGATCCAACTGTAAGGCATTTTCTCAATTAGTGATCAAGGGGGAAAGGCCCCTTGTGGGTGGTGCCATCTCTGGGCTGGTAATCTTGGTTCTATAAGAGAGCAGGCTGAGCAAGCCAGGGGAAGCAAGCCAGTAAGTAACATCCCTCCATGGCCTCTGCATCAGCTCCTGCTTCCTGACCTGCTTGAGTTCCAGTTCTGACTTTCTTTGGTGATGAACAGCAATGTGGAAGTGTAAGCTGAATAAACCCTTTCCTCCCCAACTTGCTTCTTGGTCATGATGTTTGTGCAGGAATAGAAACCCTGACTAAGACACAGCTTTTCCAGAGTAGTAAAAGCCTGAGCCAGGAAGACATATTTGCAAGAATTAAAGCCTCAGTGAGCCAGGCCATGCTGTGAACTAAATGCCCACCGGATGGGATCAGGGGGAAGGAAGTGGAAGCGATTGTCCCTGTGGTACCCCATCCCCTCAGGGCCTCTTCTGTTGGTGTCTAACACACCAAGTATCTCATAACCATCTGGAGGATTTTAATCTTCATAAAGAAATCAGCCCTGTGCACAGTCTCTTCAGTGGGACATGAAAGGGTCCCTGGACAAGTCAGATAAGGATACAACAAGCACTGGCCACGACCAAGGGGAAGGAAAGGGGAAACCCTGGGCAAGCTATAAACCCATCTGGCTGGGCTGTGATACCAGGGGCAGGATTCAGTGCTAGGACCCAAAAGACTGAGGTCTTCACAGTCCTCCCAACGGAATGTGTAATCCCAAAGTCTCACAGTTTGCCAAGTTATCCTTCAAATAAAAAAGCAGGGCTGGAGAGATGGCTCAGCGATTAAGAGCACTGACTGCTCTTCCAGAGGTCCTGAGTTCAATTCCCAGCAACCGCATGGTGGCTCACAACCATCTGTAATGGGATCTGATGCCCTCTTCTGGTGTGTCTGAAGACAGCTACAGTGTACTCAAATAAAAAAGCAAACGGTTCTGCCGGAGAGATGGTTCAGCAGCTCAGAATACTAGCTGCTCTCGCAGAGGAGCCAGGTTCAGTTCCCAGCACCCCCATGGTAGCTTACAACCACCTCTGTGACTCCAGCTTCTGGTTGTCCAATAC
This sequence comes from Mus caroli, assembly GCF_978045245.1. NCBI lineage: Eukaryota > Metazoa > Chordata > Mammalia > Rodentia > Muridae > Mus > Mus caroli. Next base: position 17,656,905 of record NW_028227271.1, read on the forward strand.
CCACACTGACCTCTATAGGCCTGCACATGACACACAGGGATACAGGCAGCAAAGTGCTCAGACACATAAAATTAATCAAATAGTGTTGTGAGAGGCAAATGGTAAGTGTATTTTGAAAATTAAGTTTAATCAAAACATCAAGTTCAAAATCTATTTAAGTCAAAATCTTGATATTGTGAATTGGTCATTAGTATCAAAATGGAAGTATGGAAGGGACCCATGCTCAAAACGCTAGCAGAGGACAGCCTTGGCTGAGAAAGAAAGAAAGAAAGAAAGAGAGAGAGAGAGAGAGAGAGAAGGGAGGGAGGGAGGGAGGGAGGGAGGGAGGGAGGGAGGGAGGGAGGGAGGAAGGAAGGAAGGAAGGAAGGAGAGAGAGAGAAACAGAGAGACAGAGAGAAAGAGAGAGAGACAGAGATAGAGACAGAGACAGAGAACTAAAGAACTTGTCAAACCCTACCAGCAGGGGGGAACAGGCCCATATACTTGATTATCACACACATACACACACTAAAAACAGTACAATATTGTTAGTAGATACAATGCCACTGCTAGACACAGAACATCTTAGAAATATTCTGCTTTAGAGAGGATTAGAAGAAAAAAGCAGAGGAGTTTGAGAAATGGTATACAAGCACAGATTTCAACATCTGTCATAACCAGAGAAAATATTTATTTCTATATGATAAGCACTTAAGGTGGAATGTACAAATCATATGCTGTATAATTAAACCTATGGTGTAACAGCTACATGCCTAATGGGACAAATATGAAAGTAGTCTAGAATATCTAATATTTACATAGATGTAGACATTAATTAATAGATTATTAATAGGCATATAAATCAATGTTAAAAGTGCAAAACTGAATGTCAAGACTTTAAAACACAGCTGAGCAGAACATAGAAGAAGCTGGGGAGGTTGACGCATGCACCATCCTCTCACTGTTTATCTCTGGGGTCAACAGAGGATAAGGTAGACTTGGAATTAAGAGATGTCCACTGCAGGGCTGGGAGAGATGGCTCAGTGCTTAAGAACACTGGCTGCTCTTCCAGAGGTCCTGAGTTCAATTCCCAGCAACCACATGGTAGCTTATAACCACCTATAATGAGATCTGGTGTGTCTGAAGACAACTACAGTGTAATTATATACACAAAATGGAGAGAGAGAGAGACTGAAGCAAACATCCCACCTTCCAGATGCAAAAAAACAAAACAAAACAACAACAACAACAACAACAACAACAACAACAAAACCAAGCCAAAGCCCTGGGGAAGGAGTAAATACATTCCCCAGGCTAATTCAAAGGTAGCGGCAAACAATGGCAACAGAGCCACCATGCTGGAAAGCATCTGCATCTCAGCCAAAGCTTTAACTAATTCAAGAAGGAAAATCCAGGGACAGAGATAAGCTGCAAACAAGCTGCTCACAGAGGTCAGAGATAAAAGCACAGAAGGTAAATGCATTGTTTAAAGTGCAGGGACAACAATCGATACCAGACAGGCCTTATTTGGGAACAAAATGCATTATTTAAAACAAGTCACTTTATAATGATAAACGGTGCAACTCTCTAGGAAGCACGGTGATTACAGCTGTTCCCAGGTCGCAGGGAGCAGCAGCAGAGCTCAGGGAGGGCCCAGCACCCCAGTCCACGGAGAAGATAAGGGGAAAGAAAGGAGACAGATGCCCGATGGCACCCAACAGTTCCCAGGCTTCCAGGGGCCTGGGGAACAAGGGAGCCCACAGATTGACAGGTGAGAGCTCACTGCCCCATCGTATTAAATGCAACACAAAACTCAGAATCTATAGAAGAAAATAAATTCAAATTTCATATAAGATTGTTTGTTTTGGGGTGTGTGTGTGTGTGTGTACATGTGTGTGTGCATGTGTGTGTGCATGTGTGCGAGCATGTGTACATGGGGGGGGCGTTGTATGTGAAGGTCAGAGTACAATCTCTTTTGTTGGTCTGAGGCAGACCTTTCTTGTTAGTAGCCTGTCTAGCTGGCCTGGGGACTCCAGAGAGTCTGACGTCTCTACCTCCCATCTCTCCGTCAGGAGCATTGATAGCACAGACCATGTAATCTAGCTAGCTTCCTGTGGGTTTTGGATTTAAACTCAGGTTCTCCCATTTGCATGCCAAGCACCTTACACACTGAGCCATCTCCCTAAACCCCCTCCCCGGCCCCCCACAATTGTTTTAATCTTAGTGTCAAACACTTAGAAACTAAGCCAAAACTTGGAAAAAAGTTAGGGAATTTGTGTCATAGGTCAGGTGCTGTTTCATTTTGTTAAATGAAACCATCTTAGCAGTATAAGAATATCAATAATAACAGAAACCAATTGATAACAGCAAAGTCATTTACAGATGCAGAGATGTGTCGATCAACTCTTGCTCTGTGCTGCAGAGGACATGCGCCTGTCAGTCAGGGTTCAGCTGGGTCAAGGGAAACCTTCCAGGTCCTTCCATTAAGAGAGGATTTTGTGTAGGGGACCACAGACTTACAAAGGTTGGGCGCACTCCAAGAGTCAAGAAGAGTGGAAGCCACAGGAAGCCAGCACCATAGACCTGTGGTGTGTACAGGTGACACACGGGACTGTCCTAAGGAGCTCCTGGCAGAACCCACTTAGCCTTCAGTGACACCAAACTTCACAGCCATACACAGTCAGCTTCACCTACTGTCTGGCTCCAGACCTCACAGGGCAGATTTCACTCCAGAAGTGAACTAATAGACCCCTGCTAAGGAAAGACTGCGGGGAATGTTCCCAGGCTCTGACTCCTGCATTAGAGGCCTATGCCCAGAGAGGACAAATGATAAGACAGGATTACACCACACAGATGTTGTTCACTGGGTCACGGCAGGAATTCAAGGCAGGAACCAAAGCAGAAAGCAATGGACTGCTTCTTGCTAGCTTGCACAGGCTTATGTTTAGATTTTCTCATACATCCCAGCACCACCTGCCCAGGGGATGAGACCACCCACAGTGGGCTGGGACCTCCCACATCAATCATCAATTAAGATAATCTCCCACAGGCATGGTCAAGTCAATCTGATTTGGCAATTCCTACATTAAGGTTCCCTCTTCCCACAACTGTAAGTTGTGTTTCTTTGACAGCAGAAACTAAGGGGCACAGTGTGATCTCTGTAGATAACACCCATCAAACCCAGCCCTCCATCAGTGACAGGGCCAAGATTCACTCATGGAATTTTTGCCTGTGTTCAAAATGATGCATGCATGGGGTGCTCTTTACAGAACTGTTTGTGATATAAAAAGACAGGAGAACTGTACAACTGTGGGACAGTAGAGTCAGCAGCGGGAATGATCACAGTGAGTCTCAGGCCCTGTGAGAAATGCTGAGGCAGACCCAGGAGACAGCGATAGCTCCATTTCCAAGGCACATTATTGAGTAAATAAAGCAAAACTGCCTTTGTGATGTTCCCATATGCACGGAAGCATAAAAAACCAAAAGTTCCCAACATCTAGAAGCTTGGGGATGCTTGGAAAGTGCTTCTGAGAAACTGTGAGGGCTGGACAGGGACAGAGATAGGCAGGAGGATAACCGTCTCTACCACTGTTTGCCCCATGTCCGTGTACGATCCAGTCACAAGTAAGCAGTAGTTTGGGATTTGGGGGTTTCTTGCTGTGGTTTAACTGTCAGAGTTAGGGGTTTCTCTGGGGGTGCTTGGTGATCAAATTCAGGGCCTTGTACCTCTGAAACAAGAATCTAACCATCTGAGTTAAATCCCTCGGCTTGTTTAATAGATTTTAAATCAACAGAAGATCAGAGAAGTATAGAAGTGATGGTGGCAATGAAGAAGGTGATGAGGAAGGGGGAAAGGAGGTGATGGAGGAGGAGGTGATAGGGGAGGAGGTGATGGGAAGGAGGTAATGGGAGGAGGTGATGAGGAAGAAGAGGTGATGGAGGAGGAGGTGATAGGGGAGGAGGTAATGGGAGGAGGTGATGAGGAAGAAGAGGTGATGGAGGAGGAGGTGATAGGGGAGGAGGTGATAGGGGAGGAGGTGATAGAGGATGAGATGATAGGGGAGGTGGTGATGGGGGAGGAGGAGATGGGAAAGGAGATGATGAAGGAGGGGCTAGTGGGGATGAAGGAGCTAGTTTGAAGGAGATAATGGTAGGAAGTGATGGAGGTTGCTATAGATTTCTCTGTGGTCTGCCATAGCGCTAGCTAAGCAGTCCCCCAGGAATGCCATCTTTGTGCCTAGTACTGGAGTTTACAGTCCACAGGTCAGGAGGAAGGAGAAGGAAGGGTTTGTGATGGAGATAGCAAGCAGATACTGTAGACCACAGCATGAGCAGAGTCTGCAAGAGTGGACACACCCTTGACTTACAAGGTCTCTGACTTGGTGGTGCACTGCCGAAGCTGAGCCTTCTCCACGACTGAGATGAGGAAATGGGGGAGGGTTGGGGAGAAGAGGAGAGCTAGGGCTTGGTCCTGCCTGTTAGTCCTAAGGCAGATCAGTCTGTGAGGACGGATGACTCCTCTATCGAGATAGAGAGCATGATTCCTGCCCACACAACCTCCATAAGAGACCCTGTGGCTCTTGAGGTAGAAACATACATGGGATTCTGGGAAGCACACTCCCCTAGCCAACATGTCAATCAGCTACTGCACTTTACAAAAAGAGGAACGTGTCCCACTTTATATCCACTTGAAAAATATCAAGAAGAGAGTCTTAGTGCAGGCAAGAGTTTTATAAAACTGATGTAGCCCACATTGTGGCTAAGAGAGTAAGTGGGTATAGACTTCAGAACAGAAATTTGGGCACACAACCTAGGAACTGTGTGGAGTTCCATACAACCTGCGGAATTCTCTATGGACAGTCATAACCAGAACCATTGGTGGGTGGACAGGGGGTAGAAATAGAGATAATCTTCGTAGCCAAAATCTACCAATGATGATGAATAACAACCTCCTCTCTCCTCCCCTCCCTCTCCTCTTCCTCCTCCTTTTCCTTCCTCTTAACAGGTTTCCTATAGTCCAGGTTGGTCTCAAATTCACTATGGAGCCAAGGATGACCTTGGATTTCTGCTCCCCTGCTTCAACCTCCCGAGGAGAAGCTGGGGTTATAAGAGTATGCTAGCAAGCCTAATGGCTAAGGTGCTGGGGACGGAGCCCTCGGCATCCTGCTTGTTGGACAGCACTGTCTGGCTGTATGTATCACCGTGGCAAATGCTTAACAGTCCTGAATGAAGGAAAGCAGGGACCTCCATGCCTGTCCTTTCTGCATCACTTTATGAGCTACGCAAAGAGCAGAGAGGTCTGCTTGCAGGCAGGGCCTGGAGATGCTCCTGCCCTCCAGGCTGAGGACTCTCAGGAAAAGGAGCCTAGCCTCCTACCCTTCATCCATCCCCCCTCTCAGTACAACGATACAGGATCTTGGAAGTGTTCCACAGCCCAGCTAGGAGCTACTATACCAGCATTAGGCAACAGGCTCAGAGGCTCAGGCAACTCAGGTCACATGACCAAAGCCCCCCTCCCCTACAGCATGGCAGCCCCTGAACAGGAAGCCCCTGTTCAGCTCTGAAGTTTCCACCATACCACATCCCTACTGCCAGTCCTCCTGAGTCTCTGTGGCAGGGGAGGAAGCCGCCTGCTGACTGCTTTTTGCAGATTCATCTAATTTTTCATCCCACTCGAGGTAGGGACTTGGCAGCGATTTCTATTCCCCTGACAAGTCCATTTGTGTTACATGGAAGAGATTTCCAAACTGATTTAAGAGAGCTGCTCCCAGGTGGCAGGTCCCAGCAGGTCGGAGATGCTACCAGCCTGGCTTCTCTGCTGTTCCTACTTACCTCAGAATAGCACTGACTTCCTGGAGGGGGGTGCGGGGGGGGGGAGGGGGAGGGGGAGGGAAGCCGGCTGAAAAGCCTGTGGAAAGGTGGTACCTCAAGAAGAGCATCAGCAGCCAACACAGAGAGGACCCAGGGAAACTTTCCGCCATGGAAACAACCCTCAGAGACACTGCAGCAAAGAGACAGCACCTCACCCCCACCCCACACCCGACCCCACTCCTGCGCACCAATTCCTTTTCATCCACCTTCCTCCTGCCAACAAGGACTCCCTGTTAGGCTTCTATAACAATCCAGTGCCCTAGTAGGGGAATGGGTAGATGTCTAAAACAGTCACACCTCCCTCCCTCCCCAGACCCACGATTGTGGCAGTGTGCCTTGGTGGCCACAGCTTTGGCTGCTATGCTGGACTGTCACAGACTGAGTGGTTCATAAAGAAACTCATTTCTCAGGGTCCCCTGGAGGCTAGGAAATCTGATATGGAGGTGTTGCATCTGGTGTGGTCCTTCCTTCAAGGTACACCAGGACGGAGGGCAGGAGAAAGCAGAAGTGGGGAGCAGAGGCCATCAAGAAGGCAGGACTCAGCCTACAGAGGCCCACTCTTGGCAACTAGCCCACTTCCACAGCAGCAGTGGCTACCCAGCCCATTAGGTGGGTAGTTTCCAGTAGCTAGTGACTTCTCAGAGCTCCTAACTCCTCCAGGATGTGTCACATCTGGTTCCACCAGCTCTTCCATCCCACCTGGTAACGGTCTCTAACAGTCAGTCCACTCCCCATCCACCGTCCCATCTCCTGTGAACACACATCAGTACAGAGGCAGCGGCACTGTCCATGGTATCTACAGGTCTACTAGGCTCCTCTCTCCATCACCTGGACCAGACCCAGAGGAGAAAGCCAAGCTGACTCCAGCTCTCTGACCCATCTATTCCCCCATGGGTACGCCCATGTGACTGATGCCAGCCCCTGGCCAGGCTCTCCGCTTCTCACTCAGGAAGATTCCTGCCACATATTTTTATATAATGAGGCCAAGATTCCCATATGCCTGGGCATAGGTATACAGATCAGGGTGTTGCTGGGAAGGGGTTATAGATGAGATTCCTGGTCACATCAGTGGGGTCTGAAATGCCACTCCATTTGAGATGGGCTTCTTCTAACTTGTTGAAGACCAGAAAGACTGAGGCCATGCTAGGAAAAGGAAGTTAAGCCCACATTGGCCTTCAGACTCAAGACTGCACGACCAATCCCTCCTGGTCTCTTGGGGCCTCTGCAGAGTTCAGACAGCCATTCTCAGCTATCACATGAGCCAGCCGTCCCCTTTCTCTGACTCTTTTTCCCCAAATACATACATACAGGCACACATGCATGCTCGTCCACACACTCATATGCACATACTTATCATATTGTGTATGTATGTATGTATAATATATATGTAACATATTACAGTTACATATCACTTACATCATGTCTGATGTTTTAATTAAGGCATTGTTAGGTAATATGTCATCATGCTAAGGGCACAAAATGTACTGCCCCAAACCCAAAGGAGGTTTCCCCATCTTGCATTCTTTCTGAGGCCATTTCAGGTGTAACTAGAATCTAATTAGTTAGCTAATTCTCCTAATGGAGAATCCCATGGAACACTTCCCAACTCTTCTAGGAACCAAAAGTCAGAATGCCCTAGCTAACTTAGCTTCCGTTAAGCTGCTTGTCCACATGGAGCTCTCTCCAGCTAACTGCTTCTCTTAGTTTCTGCCAAAACTGCTTGCTTCTCGAAGACCCCTGCAGCTGCAGACTGAGAGGCAAGGATGTGCTTTCTGTCTTTTAAAAAATCTCATGTGCTCTGGACACTCAGGGCTAGGCCCAGGTCCCCAAATGCTTGGATGTGACTACAGACAGCTGGAATAAAGACTTTCAGTGGCCATATACCATGTCTGAGTGGTCATCTCTGGTGAGTCCCACATGACAAGATGTCAATAGGTGACATATGCCATCTTGGACTGAAGTGTATGAATGTATAACTGTGTGTTGATGTGTGAGCATATAGAAGCTCATATTCCTGTATGCACTTATACCTATCCCACTGATCCCATAACCCTATTCTGAGCACCACTGACATACGCCTTCCAGTCCTAGACAACCATCCCTCCCTTCAGAAGTAGCCCTGTACCCCCAGGCTGACAGCCCACATAGTCTACCATCACACTCCTATACCTGAAGTCCTAGGGCCTTCCCAGCATGCTGCCTTGCCCTGGACTGCCACCTGCAGGGCCTCCTGGACTTGGTTTCTGTGGAAGCAAATGATCTGGTCAGGCAGCTGTTGCTGGAGAATCTTGAATCACCAAGCAGTTTTCTCTCCTCAAGGACAGTGATGGTGTGCTGCAGTTTTTCCTTCGGAATGGAATTCTTATCTTGGGATCTCATGCTGGACCACTGTCATCATTGAGCTGAGTGGCAGAACGGTTGGAGAAGTTGATGGTCTCTTCCCCTGGGATCTCTCTTTAAGCAAATCGATAAATCGCTTCTGAGGGCTTTAGCATAGATTAACCAACTAAGTAAGTCAAGCCAGGGTTTATTTAGTGTCCAGGGATTCTGTCAGCACTGAGGTTAAGTAAGTAACAAAGGGCCAGGGTTTCAAGGCCCAGGGGACTGATCACTACAGCAGACATCATCCCAGAATTGCCAGGGGGTTCCCTCCTCCACCCGTGTGAAGCCAGAGTCAGGGGACACCAGCCAAATTGACCTCATCATCTGTTGCCAGGAGTGGCGTCCGAAGAGTAAAGGCTGGATAGAAAAGCTTCCAATTAACAAAGAGAGAAGCACTCAGCAGAGGCCTGGGAGCCCCTCCCTCCCTAGACCACATGCAAACAAACAGAACTTGCCCAAGAAAGTCTAAGATTTGAGAACCAAGAGAAAGCAGGTTCTATAAAGGGTTCTATGGCTCACGGTCCACACTGTCCACTCACCCACTTCCATTTTAGTCTTAATAGACTGTCTCTATTTCTGTTCCTACCCATGGAGCCCTGGTGTAATTGTTTGTGTTGGGAAGAACGAACCTGTATAACATAGTGGGGCATTCTGCTATCTTTTCAGGGTCATTGGTTGCATGGCCTTCATTGGGGCAGGATGGCATGGGGGAGGGGCATGGTTCCTCACCTTCACTCAGGCTTGGGCACAAAGGACATCCCAGAGCATGCTGACCAACTCATCCCTTCCTGGATCCCCCGGATGTGACCCAACTGGATAAATATGGTCATCCAAGCCACACGCTCTTGACCTTGCTCCCTGATGATCATTGCACCGTTCTTAGTTTTGCATGGTGTGCATGGCTCCTGCACCCTCCATCTCTCCCAAGTGCATCAAAGCTTGGGTCTGAGCTGTTGTCTGAGTTCTGTGCTTGCAGTGAGCCTTCCGACCACGAGCCATACCAGGTTCCAAGCTGGGCTCCTTCTCGTTAGCAATTTATGACTTCCTTCTTCCACAGCATGGCACCCTGCATTTTTTTGGTTCTTCTCATTATTTCTGGACAGCTTGGATATCAGACAAGTAAATCTCATTTTCCCCAGCACTCTGGAGACCAGGTTGTCTCATACAATAGTTTGGGGAAGAGCTGGGCATTGTGCGTTCTCTGCAGCGGTCAGAGAGGTGCTTTGGGTGAGATGCGGGCAACATTCCTGGCCAAGCCATTTACTAAATGCCTCCCCAGGGTGCCCTTCAGGAGGGTGGCCTTGCTCAGCAAGAGGAGGGTACCCTGAGATGTGCACCTGTCCCTAATATCCATGTCTCTATCAGAGGGAGGTGCAGAAGGGGAAGCCCCATTTTATGTTTTTATGTATTGGTTAAAATACACTTAATTAAAAAAAAAAGCTGATAAACCCCCTGTAAGGATAGAAAACCACTGACCAACACTTCCCCGGTACATAGCTGCAAAAATCTCAGCAAAAAGCTAGCTTAGTCTCAAAAATGCAAGACTACTGTAATATTTTAAAAAGCAAGGTATTTCAAGCTAGAGAGATAGCTCAGCTGCCAAAAGCACATACTGTTCTTCCAGATGACGGGAGTTCAATTCCCAGCACCCACAGCACTTGGCTCACAACTGCCTGCAACTCCAGCTTCAAGAGAATGTTATACCTCTGGCTCCTGTGGGGAACCACACTCATGTACACGTGTATACACACACACACACACACACTCATGTATATACACACTCATGTGTACATACATAATTAAAATAAAAAATAAATCTTTTTAGAAAATAAATTCATCATGCTAGAGGGATATGGGGGATGATCTCTTCTCTCTCTCTCTATGTAAAATATCAAATAGCACAACTTTGTACTCACTTGTGATAATAATTCTGCAGGCCAAAACCAGAACACAACCCTACCAACATGGCACAAAGTTAGCTATATAGCTCAGTTGTTGAATACTTGCTTGGCATGCAGGACACTCTGGGTTCTGTTCACAGAACTATTGCAGTAACTGCAGCTAACACCCCTACCACCACTAAATACGGTCTTTCAAAATAGCCAGCATACTTGAGAGTGACGAGCAAGTATTTCCATGTGAGATGGGGAACAACTCAAGGAGAGCTGCTTCCATTGTTTCTCTCCATATGCCCTGAAGTTCCCAGCTGCTGCCAGGAGGCAAAACACAGAAGACAGGGATAGAGAGAGATTCTTAGCTGGGAACGGAGATGCATTCACAGATGGTGACACACATCCAGCACAATGACTGAATCATGTGGCTACATCAAATTTCGAAGCTATAAAAAGTTCTAACGGAGCTAGGAAGATGCTGGGTCGGTAAAGTGCCCACCATGGAAATACACCTAAATCGGAATCTTCAACACCCCTGTAAAAGGCTGGGCGTGGTGGCATGCACCCACAATCCCAACACTGGAGTGGTTCATGATTGCCAGAAGCTAAGAGCTACCCAAATGAGCACCTTCAGATAGATTGAAAAGCAAACACACAGTAAAGCTACATGCATATGGAGGACACAGAGATGAGTTCCACAAAGGTATTCACCAAAGAAGCCAGACACCAAAGGACGATGCTGTACAGCTAATCCTGGTGAACACACTAAACCTCTTTACTATGGTAGAAAACCACACAGCAGGCAGGTCCCTCAGCAAGCTGCCCAGAAGCAGCACTGGAGAAATTTCTTGACTAAGACTTTCATGGCTCAAGTGTGAACAGATGTCAAAACCCGTTGATCTGGAGTTTACGTTCTGTGTGATTTACTGTATGCAGATTACCCCTTGACAAGGAAAGCTCGAGAAATAAAATTTTACAATACCATCTGAAAATATGAGGAAGAAATTAATCTAACAAAATGCAAAAGGTCTTTCTTCAAGAAACTATAAAACGCTGTAGGCAATGTCAAAGAAGCCTTAAAACTGGGGAAGAGGCATTTGCAGTGATTAGAGGCTCCGTCCTACACGGGTGCCCATGTTCATATTCTTGAATTTGTGAGGAACACAGAATATGAATCAGAATCTCCAAAGGAGTTCTTTGGAATTTGACAGGCTAATTCTAAAATTTGGCTTGTGTGTGTGTGTGTGTGTGTGTGTGTGTGTGTGTGTGTGTGTGTGTGTTCCTGAATATATTTGTATAAATGTGCTTATAGACATGTGGAGACCAGTGGCCAATCTCAAGCATCCTTCCTCAAGTATCGCCCTCCTTGATTTCTGAAATAGGGTCTCATAGCCTGAAACTTAACCAATTCAATTAAGCTGGCTTCTGAGAGGACCCCGAGATCCTCCTGTACACTAGAACTCTAACCACTGTGCTTGGCAATCCACTCAGCCATAGATTCTGAGAGTTGAACTCAGGTTCTCCGGTTCCCATGGCAAGCACCTCATCAACTGACCTCTCTCCTCGGCCCTTGGTTCTTTTTGATTGGAAATACAAAAGGCAAGAAAAGGCAAGACCACTGTCAAATGATAAAACTGGAAAACATTTGCTCTCCCAGCACCATAGTGCACCATGAGGCCCCTGAGATGAAGACAAGGTGGGTGCAAATGCAATGAAAGAGACAAGACAGATGAGACAGCCCTGGCTGGAGGACATGTGGGTGGGGAGGAGTTATTGAGAGGAAAAGAGGTCCTGGAACCAGCAGCCATCTACCTGGGAACAAAACAAAATTTGACCCTCAACTCCCTCATACTCAAAATATTAATTCCAGACAGACCCGGATCCAAACTCAAATGTCAAAACACTCGCTAAAGCTTTTAAAAGATGATGGAGGGGGACATCCTTGTGACCTTTGTGTGGTGGAACATTTTGAACAGGAGTCAAATGCAATAACCAGAGAGAAAAAGTTGAGTGTGTTTGGCCACATAAAAATTAAGTATTTCTGTCCATCTAAAATGTCAAAGAGCCAAATCGGGAAAGACTGCAGGAATATTTGTGGCACACATGACTGACAAAGATCTCAAATCTAAAGTAAACAAAAGGCACACTGAGGAGAAAGGCGTGGCAGACACTTGAGCAAGCTTGTCACACTCATGGGTCTCCAATGAGTCAGAAAGACAGGAAGTAGTACCCCATGGTTGTCCTGGAAAAGCAAGTTAGAAGCTTAACAGAAAATCGCCACCAACCTGCCAAAGAGCCAGAACCACAGAGAAGAGGGTTACAATGCAGAATGATAAAACTCCCACTTGCAGGAAGAGTTCGGACTGTCCAGGATACACATGCACACACACAGAGAGACACACACACAAACACACTCCCTATCTCTCATCTCTCCTCTCTCTCTCTCTCTCTCTCTCTCTCTCTCTCTCTCTCTCTCTCTCTCTCTCTCTCTCTCTCTCTCCCCTCTCTCTCTCTCTTTCTCTTTCTCTCTCTCTCTCACCTCACATATACATACATGCACACACAACTGTCTCATATAGTCTTACACATTCACACACACTTTCTCACATACCCACCCTCTCTCACACACATGCACATATACACTGTCATACATTCACACACTTACACACTTTCACACATTTTCTCACACACTGCAATACACACATGCACACAGTCTCACACATGGACACACACACCCATACACAGACACATACACCCATACACTCTGTATCACACACACACACACACACACACACACACACACACACACACACATTGGGGAGATAGTTAGTAAAGTACTCACTGTGCAAGCAGGAAGACCTGAGTTGGGGCCTTAAGACTCACACCATCAAAGCATAGAAGTTAAGTGCCTATTGTACACTCTGTTCCAGGTGGACATATACATTACACTCCAACAGCAGGAGAGTGTGGATGGCTTGGCAGTCAGCAAGCAGAGAGATCACATTTCATCCAACTGCAGAAAGCAGGAAGAGGGAACAGGAAGTAGGGCCAGCTATAAAAACCTCAGAGCCCACCTATCGTGACATACTTCCTCTAGCAAGGCTCTACCTCCTAACCATTCCACAACCTTCCCAAACAGCACCACCATCAGGGGACCAAGTGTCCAAACCCATGAGCCCAGGGGGTGCTCCGCATCCAAACCTCAGCAACAGGAAAGAGCACACTTAGAACCCACGTACCTGGAGGCTGAGGCAGGAGAACCACAAACTTGGGGCCAGCCTAGACAACACAGAAAATTCTAGACTAGCCTAAGCAATAAAAGGAGACTATGCTCAAAACAAAATAAACTGTGTAGGATAACAAGCATAGCTTTACAGAAGAGTTCCGTGTCATTTTATAAGTGGGATGATTTGGGCATCTGCAGGTTTGTGTTTCTGCAGAGGATCCTGGAAATGACTATCCATGGATGCTGAGGCTATTCTTTTGGGAGATAATGGGGCAGGGTGGGGAGATAGAAAGGAGAAAGGGCTCATGGGTGGGGCTAGCACATAGCTGGAAGCAGAAGGGGTACTAGCCAGAGCTCCTGTGGGATCGGAGCAGATTTTCTTCTACAGCTGTGTACCAGTTAGGTTTTTTTTGTTTTGTTTTGTTTTGTTTTGTCACCTTGACACAAGCTAGGGTCATCTTGGAAGAGAAAAATCGCAATTGAGGGAGGTCTTTCTGCTCACTGGCCTGTAGGCATGTCAATAGGGTCATTGTCCTTGACCAATGACAGATGTGGAAGGGTCCAGCCCATTGTGGGTGATGCCACCCCTGGGCAGCATACAAACCAAACTGAGTAAGCCACAGTGAGGCAGCCAGAAAAGCAGCACTCTTCCACTGTCTCTGCTTCAGTTCCTGCCACCAGGTTTCTGTCCTGACTTCCCTTGACCATGGACTGTGATCTATAAAATAAAATAAGCCCCTTTCTTCCCACATTTGGGCATCATTTTATCATAGAAACAGAGAAGGAACCAGGATAAGTTGGGAGCTAGAGCAGTCTAGATGCCATTATGGACAACAGAGAGGTGGTCTCAGAGAGTTAGGGGCAGTGGGGAAGACTCTCCAGCTAGGTGGGGGTAAACCTTAAGTGAGGTCACATGGAGATAGGTGTGCCTTGGTCTCTCAGGCAGTTCATCCAACAAACAGATCCAGAACAGATGCTCAGAAACATAGAATGGGGTCCCTTCTTCTCAGAAAAGATGTGGTTCATTTCTATCATATCATGGCTTCTGGGAGAACTGACACTTCTCTGCCCCTCTGAGCTGCCCTCCCCCAGCTGTCCACTCCCCAGCTTGCCAAGAATATGACATCTCCCAGGTCTAGAAAGCACAGGGTCTACATGGAAAAGCTTACAAAGGCCAAGAAAGCAGCCCTCACTAGGGGCTGCTGCTCGAGCTTGCAGATGTGATTCCTCAAGAAGAATGCACCGAGGAGCCTCTGCCACCTAGACAAACTTCCACAGGAAGAGTTCGCCCAGTAACTCAAAGATGCGCCCAGCGCTCTCGCCAAAAGCTGCAACCAGTACAGCTGGAGGAGGGGAACTCCTTCCAGAAAATTCCAAGGTCAAGGTTCTGAATGATAAGCATGCCTATGGCTCTGAGATGAATGCATGGTGGAACTGAGGAGATAGCATTTGCTGGGGACCTTGCTGTCTGCAGCCAGCTGCAAAGAACAGGGTCGGAACCCAAGTACTGTGGTCTTTCTGCAATGTGAACTCTGGGCAGGGAAGGCTGGCTCCTGATTTGGTGCTAGGAAGGGGCATTCCACCCTAGTGGATTCACTGGGGTGTAGAAATTGCCTTCCCTGTGGCCTAAGCACAGACTTCCAAGACCAGCACAAGCTCAGCTTGAAAATAGTAAGAAGCACAAAGAAATGCAAAGGCACTTCACAATGTGGTTTATGGATTCAAAGCAAAAGCATCGTCTTTGGAAAAATGCAATCAGAGACAGCTCGTCAGTGATGTTGAGTGAGGGTTATAATTTGAAGCCTGAAGAGGAATTATTAAAGTCCTGGGAGCAACATCTGTGGATGGTGAGGAAAATGTCATCATTATTTTGAAAGTCTATATAAAAATTTCAGCTAGATTCAAAACCTATTTGCATGGTTACACACACACACACACACACACACACGCACACACACACACGCACACGCACACACACATCCCAACATTATATTTGTCAGTGAAAGAACAACTCATTAGTTGAGAAGAACAAGATTCCCATCTGGCTTAGAGGAGAGAACCAGGTCAAGGACCTGGGTCAGTCCCGAGGTGAGGTTGCCCATGGGCAGAATGGCAGCAAGTGGTGTTTGATCACATGACCCTAGGGTCTGGCTAAAGCTTTGCATCAGTGCTTTGAGAAGACAGAGCCCGGAGACACCAGAGGGCATTTCAAACACAAGGTCGTGCACCAAGGGCACTGTCTGACTCTTCTTTTCAATCTTATTTTTTATTGTATTTTACTTATTTATAGAGGGCGCACACACCACAGAACACACGTGGAGACCAGAGGGCAACTTGCAGGAGTTGCTTTGCTCCTTCTATCATGGGCATCCCGGACATTGAATTCAGATCACCAGGCTTGGTGACAGGCACCTCGACCTGCTGAGCCATCACAAAAGCCCAATTTTCGTTGTTGAAAAGGTTTCATTTTGGAGCTTAAATTCAATATTCAATGTCTGTACCATGTGGAACTTTTTCCATACCATTCTATACTGTAAAGCTGTGATCATTGGCAAGAGGGGTATATTTATGGCCCTGGGGACGAGAGAAATATTCAGCGGCCCAGAGACTGGGTAGCTAGCCTCCAGGCAGGACCGTGTCTGCTCATCACTGGCCGGTGAACAGACAGCAACAATTCTGGCCCTGGTTCTTCATCCTTAGAATGGAACACCTCACCTAAGAGAATTTTATCAGCATCCAGAGAGGGCAAATTCATTAATCAGAGCAAAACGACTGTTCAGCACACATCAAAAGCCACTTTGCAAACAGATGACAGACAAGAAAGGCAGTAGCAGCCACTGAGGATGACTGAAAGGTCACATGACCAGGCACTCATGCTTCAATGTTCAAATCAAATGTCAGCTGAGTGAGAGCAGAGCCACACCTTGCAGGCCAGGGCCCTTCTGACAATATGCACCCAGTGATTGTGGGGATAGTAGGGTCAGCTCCCAAGGCCTAAGTGTTTGCACTGCCTACAGCTGTCTAGAGCATGCCCAAGGCCCATTGGCTCCTGCTGTTACAAGGAGCCATTAGCCCAGGCTGGGTCCCTAAGGAACATCTGGTCACCTCAGTTCCCTGTGGGCCATGTGCACTGGAAGATGGCTCCGAGAAGATAGAGGGGCAGTGGCCTCTTCCCACAGTCTTCTCCTCACAGCTCATTCTGAAGCATCCAGAAACAGCCCCAAAGCCTCTGGACACACTCCAGCCAAAGTCAAGGCCCTGTCAGGCCTGCTGAGGCTATCAGAGCTTCTGATGTGGCCATGTCAGTCACTGGACCCAAAGAGAGATTTTTGGAAATTCAGCAGGACACAGAGTGTTCTCCCACACAGACCAGATGGAGGCCAAGGTCCCTGGGGACACACACACCAGTTGACTCTCTGGCATCATTAACTGGGAATACATAGGCACCACAGGTGTCCAGCATACCTCAGCCTTTTGCTAGCTCTGTCGCCTCCAGCCAATGAGCAAGGCCCTGTGAACCAGATGCAGCAGATGCTGCCAGCATGGGCTCAGCCTTAGCCATAAGCAAAGCTGGGGAGACCAAAGTAGCAGGCATCCATCTTCTCACAGGGGAGGCTACATGCCCAAGTGTGAAGTGTGGAAGGGCAAGGCTCTACCAAGGCATCTCTCCTCACCCTAGAAAACATCTTCTCGTTGGGTGGGTGTCCAGCTCAGCCATCTGTGCCTATGTGGGTGTGGTCTTCCTCCTATAACAACACCAGTGATGTTGGATGGGGGTCTGCCTGTATGACCTCATTTAGCTGAGTTACCTTTGTGAAGTCCCTGTGTCCAGACATGGCCACATCCTGGGTCCAAGGGGTATTCTACCTGATAGATTTCAAGGACTATTCTCAGCTCACAATTAGCACCCTTGTCCTTTGAATGTCTCTGGACCCTCATCTCTTCTGTCTGCTGACAGTGGTCTGAGCCTGTCTGCCCCTGGCATGGCCAGGATCTTCACAAGGTTTGGGAGAGAACCACTCACAGCTTGCTCACCAAGCCAGCCCACCTTCCTGCCTCCCAAAGAGGGGAAGAAACAGGAAGCAGGCAATTTAGACAAGAACAGAAAAGTGAGCATTTTAGTACATTAATGAGATTTGGCTTATGGACAGACTGCAACTTATTCCTGGGTACCTGGAATAACTGTCCTCCAATGAAGTGGATATAAGGACAACACACCTGTTTTGAGAAACCTGGAAATCAGTGAGGAACTCAAAGAGAAGGTCCCATTTGATAATCCTGTCTTGTACCCACAAAACCCCTGATCTGGAATGTTCCTGGATCAGCAAGCCAACTCAGCTCAGCTGACCAGTCCAGGTTCAGCAGGATATCTGGCATGTGCACAGATCTCGGGTGAGCTGGATTCCTCACACAGGCTGGGTAAGGGCTGTTCCTTGGTGGCTCCTTCTGAAAGCTCAGAAGATATCAGATGAGTCCCAAGAGCCTTTCAAATGCAGGTCCTGCAGCCTCCCAGTTCCGGGAGTGGAAGTATGGAAGAGAGACTAGGAAGACCCTTCCAGGGTGTTCCAGAACATTCAGGGAGAAACACCAACAATATCAAAAGGTTTACATTTTTAAAACAAACAAACAAACTACCTCTCTTAGTCAGGGTTTCTATTCCTGCACAAACATCATGACCAAGAAGCAAGTTGGGGAGGAAAGAGTTTATTCAGCTTACACTTCCATGATGCTGTTGATCACCAAAGAAAGTCAGGACTGGAACTCAAGCAGGTCAGGAAGCAGGAGCTGATGCAGAGACCATGGAGGGATGTTTCTTACTGGCTTACTTCCCCTGGCTTGCTCAGCCTGCTTTCTTGTAGAACCCAGCACTCCAGCCCAGGGATGGCACCACCCACAAGGATCCTCCTCGCCCCCCCCCCCCATCACCAACTGAGAAAATGCCCCACAGCTGGATCTTATGGAGGCATTTCCCCAACTGAAGCTCCTTTCTCTGTGATAACTCCAGCCTGTGTCAAGTTGACCCACAAAACCAGCCAGTACACTACCTAATACAAGAGTGGTCTAGAAAGCCTGGAAGATCTAGGCCCCTCCCACGCCAAGTGCAAAGTGTAGCTCTCAATGAGAGCTAGCAGAGCCATTTTGGAGAAAGGCAGTGGGGAAGAGAGCCCGGGCGTATGATCTGTATGGCCCCTGATCTGGAGAGACCCAGAAGGCCAAATGAATGTATCCACAAACTCCTTCTGCTACCTACTTTGCCTTGTAAGGACTGCTCAGAAACTGAGCTCAAAGAGGCTCCCCCCGGCAGGGCAGTGGTGTAAGGAAACCCGTATTGCTAAAGTCGTAAGAAGCAGAACCTACTTTCACCCCTCAGATGTCAATGGAGGACTCATGATTACAAATCTGCAAGGCACACACATCCTCACTTCATCCTCCCTTCAGATCCCTGGCATTCCCTGCCCCCCTGCAGACTCACATACCCATCATAGCCTGGTGCACACTGGTAATTATCTCCGCAAACCTCTGGTGGAGGCCAGTCTTCTTTGATTCTTGTCAAATCGCTTTAATTATGAGTTTGCAATTGGCCCACTCACAGACTCACCTGGGAGTGGGCAGCTTGCTTCCACTCTGCCGAGTTCGAAAGAAGTTGGGCAAGCCGGAGAGTTCAGAAAGAAGTGGATTTTGTAAAATTCAAGTGTGATCAGGGGTTTGGAAAGGCCCAGAAGCCCTTGACTACCAGGCCCAGCCCTGCCTTCCCTCTTCCAGATGTTGGGAAGCTACAGCCTGTACCGGCTGCAGAGAGCAGAAGACTTGCTGGAGATAGTTGACAGGAAAGGCCTGATGAAGACAGTCTGTGAGGTTTCTAAAATTATACAGGAGCACGTCTGTGCACACACACACACACACACACAAATACACACCTTGCTTGTAGCTCTGATATTCCTCCCTTTGTGCATGGGTAGCCTGTGACTTGCTTTGACCCAAAGGATCTAGAAAAAGTATTGTCAGGCATAGTCTGACCTCAAGGGACCTTGTAGGATTCCATCCTACAAGAGCTCTGCCCGGAGTTCTGCTGAAGGGCCTGTTAACCAGAGTAAGCAGAAGCAAGCTGGACCACTTGTGCCCATGAAGCCTGGTGGGTGGGCCTAGGTAGGATCAACCACTATGGTCCAGCCGAGCATGCAGAAATGACAGGTAATTCTGGGGTACTGGATTGGCGCGTAGTTAGTTATATATGCATCAACAGTTGATGGGTGCTGACATCCACTTCAGCCTTCTCCTAAGCCTGTCCCCAAGAGGCAGTGCTTGTGACAGGGCAGGTATCTCTACTCAGGCTGTTTACAGCCACCTCAACTCTGAGGCCCAGGGGAGAACTCCCAAAACTCACACTGGAACCCCAGTGAATTACAGGTGACCTAAGAGCACTTCAGACCTGCGGTGAGGTCTCACCTTCTGGGACAAGAGGACTTCCTCCGACCTTGCTCTTTAGTTGAAGCCACATGTTCACTGTCATCTATGGCCCTGAGACCTACCCAGACTCACCACTGATTTTCTCTCTCTGCTGAGAACAAGTCCCCATCCACACCCCACCACCCACCCCCACATCCTGCTCTGGTGACTTAACTGTCTTGCTGTTCTCAGCAGTCAGCATAAGGCCCAGAGGCCAGAAACCTGATGTGTCCTAGCCTCTGCCAGTGGCCAGCTGGTAATCGAGCCTCTGCTGTCTGTCTTCTCATCTCTGACGTGGGCATGGGTTTAGAATGGTCACAGCCTGGTCACAGGGGTGAAGTCCCTACATAAAGGGCAGTGCTGATGCAGGGGAGGGATCTGGAATGAGCACACCAGGTCTGCAAAATCCTTCCCTTCCTCTTCCCTGCAGACAAGCTCCTGAACAAACCTGCTGATGTCTATACCTGAGTCCCAAAGGAAGAGTATCTAACCCCAGGCTTGCAGCTACAAGACCCTGGGTGCAGGAGATCACAGTCCAGACAGTCACCCCTTCTGCCAAACCAATGTCCCCAGCGGGCACCTCTTTTACTTCCCACCTGGATATGTGGAGCGGGTAGACGTAGCCTCCTCCAGTCCATCCTTGCCAGATAATTAGTCCATGGCCTTGCAATCTCTGCATTTTGAAATTCATCCTGAACCCTCATAACCCGCTGGGCTTCATCTCAAATGCCCGCGTACTTTCATCTCTCCTTCATTAATTCTCACACCCGCACCCGGGCACAGTGCAGCCGCCTCTCCTCACAGGGCCGTCTGCAGTCTCAGCCCTGCAAATTGATCGGTGCTTCCTCCTTGCTGGCATTTGCACAACGGGAGATGGTCTATGTGTCTGCGACTGGCCAGCATCTCCTTTCCCTTCAATTTGCAGACGGCTCAGCTCCCAGCAAAGAAGGTGAGGTGAGATTAATTGGCAGAGCCGAATGAGGGCTGCTCTGCCCCCAAAAGTGGGCGTGAGGCCACGAACAAGTCACTGTCTAATTGGTTACATGCGACCCTGTCCTTTTTTGCAAAAAACTTAATTCTAAGTCTTAACATTTGAAGCACCATCAATATTAATTATTGCTGCCTTTTTCCTGAGTGACCCCTCACCCGGGAAAGGGCACACCCATTTCTCACAAGGAGCAGGATAGACTTGAGAGCGACCTTGGGGTTTCTGAAGGAGAAGGCCTGGCTCCCTGTGTTGGGGAAACCGAGGTTCAGTGAACAGCTGGCTCCCCTGCCTTCTGATGTCTGTCTTGCTTTATGTCTGCCAGGTGCCGAGAGACGAAGCCACTCCAGTTTTTGCTCACATCTTCTGGCACTTCTCAAGGGTTGCAAAGGTCCTTTCTTGACATTTCCAAAGGATGGACTCTTGGCATTGCTACCAAGGGAATGGCCTAGCCCATAAAGCTCTGTAGAGATGAGTAGTTAAGCCATGAACTGGTTCTGGGCAGTCAGGGTCACTGCCTTCTAACCAGAACAGGTAAGAAAGACTGAATAGGACCCTTAGGGTCCAGTAGAATCCCTCGTACTTGTAGGTGGCCCTGAGGTTCCCTCTAGCCACTCTCCACAGGGAAGATGCCACGCTGCCCAGGGCCTTCTAACCCGAGTGAGTTTCCCAGGGCACATTAGACACAAGGGTCCCGGAAGTGACTACAGTATAAGTGGGCAGCCTCAGAGTGCATCCTGGATCATCTCGGAGGCAGAGTAAAGCATGCAGAGAGTCTGGTTGGTCTTCCAGGGTGGTACCTACATCCTAGGCTCCTCACTACAGAGACACTGAAGGTCTGAGATTAGAATTAAATAATGTGTCTAAATACCAAAGGACATTAAAGATAGTCAGCACTTCAGAAAACTTCAGAAAAAAAGAAAAAGGCTTGAATCAGCCCCTCCATCAGACCCAGAGGGAGCACAGCTTGACAGTACTGTGACTTCTCATCTCGAGACCCAGAAATGGCAAGTGACAAACTTCTACTGTGAAAACCATGGAGTTTGGGGGTTGGCAGCAAGCAGGGAATTAACACAAAATCCATTGTAGAGTCCCGCCTGGCTATGGGTGTGGCTGAGAGGGAAAGCTCTGGCTTACCCTACACTGAAGTCCTAGATTCCCTCCCCAGTGCCACAACAAAAGAGAATGACAGACAAGACGCCTTACTGACCACAGATAGAAGTCTATGTTTTGTCCATTTTGTAGCAAAACTAAGCTAAGGCACAGGGTTGGTAGCTGAGCCAAGGTGACCAGTTAGCCAGCAGTGGTACCTGTGCTCTTGAGCCCTGCTCTGTTCTATACCCCAGTAAGGTCACCTGCAGCCTCTCAGGAGCAGAATGCATGGGTTCAACTCTCACTGTCCACACTCAGATATAACACCTCAGAGACTCCCCTGTGCCCTGGGAAACAAGCTAGGCGCTGAATTGACTGATTTTTTTATTTTTTTTAATTTTTATTTTTTTTTGCAGATTGAGCAAGAGAGGGTCTTGAACAATAATCATGTCATCAACCATCAATATAGGGGGTATAACAAGAGAAAAGAGGTTCAACTGATAGCTACACCAGGGCCACTAACATGCCCTGGGTGACTGGACAATGGAGCCTGAGCTCACAGCTTGTCATGTGTGCTTTCTTTCCCATCAGGCCCTGGGACACCTGCCTCAAGTTCCAGAGGTTTCCATCACTGATTACAAAATGTGGTTCTCTGAACTGCCTGCTCTAATTGCAGGCAAAGATTACTCCCACAGTTTCAGGGCCAGCAGCTGGGCTAAGTGGCCGTCCCCAAAAGCCATTTCCTGCCTGGCTGGGTACAGAATGTTCTTTCCCTCTAAGTGAAATAAACAGGTCTGAACTCGTTGGACTTTCTACCCGCCGTCCACGAAAGCCTTCCAGCTCCTGAGTTTCCACACAACTAAGATTTATAGTGTCTATTCTCCCCAGAGCGGAGTCCCCAGATAATGTTAATAGATGGCTAGTTTTGTCAATAAATCCCTCTGGCAATGGAAATATCTATTTCAGATGAGCTCTCTGAAGCCATGCTCCATGTGTGGAGGGCACTTAGCCCGCTTCCACCCACTTTGCAGGCAAGAGCACTTCTGCAGAGCTAGACTGTGCCACCCTCTTATCTCAGGACCCAGGCAGGTCTCAGGGCTGATGGCTTAGGTGGAAAGCCTTTCAGCAAGGGCCTCTGAGACAGCAGAACAACAGCCTTCCCTGGGCTCGGCGGGGGGGGGGGGGGGGGGAAGGGGCTCAGGGCAGGTCTCACTGAATGCCTACCGCACCTATTATTTGAGTGATGGATTGGTCCAGGTGCCATATTCTCGACTGAGACAGCTTCTCCCATGGCTAACCCCACCAGCCTAGAGGGTATCCATCCCTCTCCCTCTCGGCTTCTGCCTGCATCTCCTGACCTCTTCGGCCCTGGTGCTGCTGAGAGGCCTCTTACAGTTCCCTGACCTTGAGCTGTCCCGCTATCTGTCCTCACCCCATGTCCTTTACCTAAAAGTTGTTTTCTGGAACAAACCCCTCCTGAGCTCTGGGGTTTCCATTCATATTAAGAACGAGGCTGCCAAAGGTGTGTGAGGGGGTCCCATGCTACCTAAGGCCCTGCAAAGCTGGGTCCCCAGCTCCCCTCCAGCACTGGCCACACATCCAGCGTGGGACAATCCCAGGATTCCTCTACAGTAGGGGAACAGAGTTCCCTATAGCATGCTGTGCCCGTGCTAAAAGCACCTAACCCTGGAGGCCCAGTAGGGACCACCTTCTTCAAGGAAGATTGTTAACTCCAGCCTTGGTCACATAAGGAGCCTGTCAAAAAGAAGAAATTGAGGAAAGGAAGGAAGGATGGTGGGAAGAACAGCGACAGAGGGAGGGAGGGAGGGAGGGAGGGAGGGAGGGAGGGAGGGGGAAACACAGCTTCTGGTTAATTCTAGAGCAGAAGATAGAGACGGACTCACTGGTATCAATAATAAGAATTAATGGGGAAGGCAGAACTCACATTTACCTGTGTTCTGTATTAAAATTGCTCTCATGTGTCACTGCCAGCACACAAGTGACACATTTACTTAAGCTCAGTCACTGCTATTGTCGCCTGCAGACTTTCTTGATGATTCTTCCTCCATGGCCAGATTCTCCCTCATAGGGACAGTGAGCCACCCCCCTCACCCACCCACCCACCGAAGGCCACATGGACCCAAAAGCAGTAAGGACCTACCGGGCAGTTTCTTTTCTAAATGGAAGTTCTGTAGCCTGGGGTGTGCATCCTGCTGTCTGTCACTGGGGACATGGGACACCAGAACAAAGCTGTTCTCTACCTCTCTACATCCAGTGCTGATGGTCTCTCAGACCTAAACCCACGGAGACCCATGCAGGCTGGGAGGGTGTCTGGCCTCTGCTCTATCTGCAGCCTTCCAGAGCTGATACCATGCTCCTTAGTTTCTTGGTATAGACCCACCTAGATTAGTGGGCATAATTGATCCCTAGAATACCAAGGCCCTCAAGAGCCTGTTTGGGGTGTAGGCTGGATGACAGAATCATCCCTGTCACATTAGATCAGTCTCAGGAACAAGCTTTTGTGGTAGGTTAACATTCCCAACTAGCTCTTGCCCTTTCCCTATAAATTCCTGAGCATCTCCCAAAATCCCTTTCTGCTCCTGATCTCCCCTCGCCACCTAATTAGGGGGATTCCCTCCACCTCCGCCTTCCCAGTGCCCTCCTCCCGTGGTGTTCTAACAAGCATGGCCCCGTGGGACATCCCTGTGTGCTTGCCTTCTCTCCCGTGTACTGCCATTTTTTCTCCCTCTGTCACAAGTAGCAAGCTGCATAACACCAGTGCAAGACTCCTGGAAGAGGAGCTCAACATAGTTGCAAGCAACAGAAGCTGAGTTAAGCTCCAGGACAAAGAAGATTTGTAAAAGGTCAGGTTGGGTCACAAGGACAAAGACTCTGGAGGGCCCAGGGGAGAAAGGGGTCATAGAGAGCTGTATTGCAGCCCAGGCGGGGCATTCTCCGGCTTTGTGATCAGCATCGCTATCAGAAAGCCAGCACCCATTGGCCTCCCTTACTGGGCTCATAGACTCTGGCTGCACAAGTTTGTGGTCCAAGACCTCCTTTGTGGTCAGTATAATGCAGCCTTGCCACAGCAGAGCTCTGCCAAGAAGACGGTCTGCTGGGCAAACAACTAAGAGCTCTATGAGTGGTGAAGCTACTGTCCTGAGATACAAGCTGTTCGTAGACATGCACTGTGGTAGAAGGGGGTAAGTGTGGGGGATGAATGGACAACAGGAAGGATATGTGGATAGATGAATGGATGGAAGGGGAAGTAGACATATGGAAGAACAGTTGAGAGAATAGATGAATGATAAGATAGATGGATGAACAGATGGATGCTTAGATGGATGGATGCATGGATAGATGGATGCATAGATGGATGAGTGCATGGATGGGTGAGTGGGTGGGTAGATGGATGGATGGGTGTGTGGGTGGATGGATGGGTGGGTGGATGGATAGATGGATGCATGCATGCATGGATGGATGCATGGATGCATGGATGGAAGGGTGGACAGATTGATGAGAAATGGATCCACAGGAAATGTTAGAGGCTCCAGTCAAGATACTTTCCTTTCCCTGTAATCCTGATGGCCCTGCTACTCACCAAAAATAGTTCCTGAATCCTGCCACATCTACCAGAGCCGGCTGGTCATACATGACTTCACAGCTACAATATTATTGGCCCTCTAGCCTGCCCTACATGGGACTTCCCAGCAGAGATATAAAACCTGTGTATTGGAAGTCGTTGGCCACCAGGGGTCTCAGGCAAGCCTCCTCCCTTGCTCACTGAACACCTTAGCATTTGCCAGCCACCCATTGCCTCCATGGTGATTGCCTTCTGCCCTGGGAGTCAGTGGTAAGTCCTTCAGGAATGGAGATGGGGAACCAAACCAGCTGCACCACTGTCTCTAGGAAGCCCCATGGAAACAATGGAGCCCCAGCTTCCCCTATGATGTTCAGACAGTAAGTAAAGGCCATTTGTTGGCATCAGGACCAAGTACCATGGCCCCCTAAATCCACTGCAGCCTCAGGGACCATCAAGCACCATGATATGCAATGCATGTGTCCATGTAAGGATGGGAACACCCAACACAGCTGCATGACATTCATGCTGATCAGCCTCCTCCTGGTGAACACGTTGTCATCGTCCCCCCACACCCCGCCGCCGCCTTAAATGCTCCAGAGCACACCCATTCCATCCATCCATCTCTCCATATTGAGGAGATGCCACACTCAGTCTTCCTCTCAGCTAAGCACTGCTGGCTCTGCAGTCTGTCCATGGGTCTGAGACAGGATGACCCAGTCAGGAGCAGACAGAGCTAAGAGATGGCATTCTGGGTTCCAGGTTCCGATTAGAGTTTCTCCATGCCCAGTGCTCTGTCCACCTCAGCCAGCTCCTAAGGGTGCAGTTCCATTTAGGGGGTCTCTATGTCTTCCACAAGGTCCAGCATGGTTTGTTAACACGAGACTCTCTTGCCAGGCCACTAGCAAAGAGATGCCTGAAATCTGCAGGGCCTCGGAGGAGCTGGAAGGATGAGTCATCCAAGGGGACGATAACAGCTGCCTGTCCACAACAAGGCCTTCAGCACAGGTAAGGCTACTAAGGGACGAGATGAGAAATGGAGAAGGGTCACAAAGCATTGTGTTGTGCCATTTTGGGGAGAAAAGGGCAGTTGTCTTCAGAGTACCCAACACAACATCCCCCAAGATACCAAAAGAGCCTCACTTTCCAGTGTTTCCAACTCCCAGAAAGTAAGCAGTTCCCTAGTAGGTCACCATGTCTCAGGACTGAGCAGCCGTTATGGTTCCATGTTTGTCTCTGCTGGGAAAAGATCTGGTGGGCCTGCTGGAACTGGTATTCTGGGGTTCCAGTAGTAACAGCTAGAACCTGGCCACGGGTCTCAGCTTCCCCAATACACTGCACAGCACAGCTACCATGGTAAGAAACTACAGGGGCATTTCTTAGGGACGTGTACCCAGCAGGGATGACCACCCTTTGTTGGAAACCTACAAAGCTGGTTGTCTGGGCTGCTGAGGTGGCTTCTCTCCACTCTGCCACTGATTCACAAGCACTTGATATTCCTTGCTCCCCAACACAAGCAAGGACTCCATGGCTACTGGGTCTCTGTGGGTGGGAGCCAAGAGTCCCTGGGGTTGCTTAGGAGGGGCCTGAGCAAAGGAGAGAAAGTCAGATGTGGGAAGAAGGACAGACAGCAGTGATTGATTGAGCACTGTGATTGATGAGGCTGTAGGTGGGGCTGTGAGGGGCAGGAATCCTGTCTCTGTGGGACCAGAAAGATTTCTACCCCACCTCTTAGGCAAAGTGAGAGTATCTCAGTTTTTAGCACTGGGTCAGTGACAGCCATTTCTACTGACTGATAGACAATGTGACTTCCCTCTGGGGATGATAAATGAGAGAAGAAGTGGGTATGGCCAAAGCTGTGCCCTTCTCCTGCAAACTTGGAACCAACATACAGCAATTAAGTCCACCTTGGCCCTGGGATCTGGCAGTGTGGCTGAAGACAAAAAAAAAAAAAAAAAAAAAAAAAAAAAAAAAAAAAAAAAAAAAAAAAAAAAACAAGAGAAGGCATCAGGATAGGCCAGGCATCACAGTTATAGCATGGAGACTCCTCAGCAAAGCAGAGAAAGCCATCTGAGAGCAGTAGGTATGGGTTTTGTGGAGGTGAAGAGGAAGCTTGGCACCAGCAAGCTTCCTCAAGGAGTTGGGGTGCTTGTATCTTGCTCTCTAGGCTTACTATCTGAGGTGCCTCATGAAGATTCTGTAAAACCATATGAGAGGATATAGAAGACAACTGTACCCAAGAGCTAGAGATCTGGTCTGGATCCCAGAGCCAGGGATCTGGGTCCACTCTTACTTCAGTAACAAAGGACTTGGTTTCCCCAATGGTTAAAGGAAAGGTCAGTGAACTTCAAGGTCTTTCATGAAGTTTTGATATCCCAGGGCGGGGGCATCTCTAGGAAACTCCCATGAAGCCACAGATACCACCTTCTTGCTAAGAACTGAGATACCCTCACTTTGCCCAAGAGGTGGGGTAGAAAGCTTTCTGGTCCCACAGAGGCAGGAACCCTGCCCCTCACAGCCCCACCTACAGCCTCACCAATCATAGTGCTCAATCAACTGTCAATCACTGCTGTCTGTCCTTCCTCCCACATCTGCCTTTCTCTCCTTTGCCCAGGCCCCTCCTAAGCAACCCCAGGGACCCTTGGCTCCCACCCACAGAGACCCAAAACTGAGTGGGACTCATTAAGCCAGAATCAGGGCATCATTGACAGGGCTGCACTCTTGTCAAGGTCCCGAGAAACACACATCTCTTCCTGCTTCTAGAGGCGCCTGTTTTCCTAGGCTCGTGGCCCCCACTCCCCTCTTCAGAGCCAGCTGCAAATGCTGGAGTCTTGCACATCTGTATAGCTCAGATTCTGCACCCTGTACCTCTTCCTTCACCCTGAGGACTCTGAAGTTGGGAAATGTATACTCCAGAATGGCCTCTGCCCCAATGCCCTCAGCCACACCCACAGAAGCCCTTTATTGCCGTGTATGTCGACTTTCCTATTGCGCTAACAAACACCATGACCGAAGGTAACTTGGGGAGTGGAGACTTTATTAGAAATAGAAAGTCATAATTCATCACTGAGAGAAATTAGGGCAGGAACTCAAGGCAGGAACCATAGAGGAACACAGCTTGCTGGGTAGGTCACTCTGTTTCACTCCCTGGCTTATACTCAGATTCCTTTCCTATACCGCCCAGGACCACCTGGCCACAGAATGGTGTTGCCTACAGTGAGCTGGGCCCTCCTACATCAGTAAATAATAGACTTTCCCTCACAGCCATGTCCCCAGGCCAACTTGATCTAAGTGACTCCTCAGTCAAAGAGTCTTCTCTCAGATGCTATGTCAAGTTGGCAATTAAGGCTAACCAGGACCCTCATCCCTGGGTTCAGGGAATTAGAATGTAAGCATCTTCAAGGGTCGTGATTCTGCCAACCACATAGGTCCTAGGTGGGTCAACCTTGATAGGCCATTCTAGTCCTGGGGGGTGCTCCCAATGGAAGGAACTCTCTCACAGATAACCAGCCAGAGGACACTGAAAGTTAAACTAGCTCCCTAGTGTGCAGAAATCAGACCAGGGGGGATGAGTTGGGCCAAGGATCCCCCTCCCTCACCCCCACCTGGCAGAGGTCACAGGCTATCACCACACAGTCATATGCAAAAAGACGTCAGGAATGTGGCCAAGGCTAGGTCCTGAGCTGCCTGTGTAGTTTCGGCTTCCTGACTTCTGCTCACTGCTAAGAACATCCTCGTCCTGCTGAGAGTCTCTTGGGACTCAGGTTCTCTTCTTTGTCCATTTCCCCAGCAAACAGTGGTTCAATAGTGCCCCAATTACTCAGGAATCACCCATCCATGAAATAGCCAAGCCCTCGTGCCTTCCAGATAAACTGACCATTTCTTAGAACTGGCTTGAAATCTCCATCTCCAGCCATGGAGTCCAGGCAGTGAGGCCATCCCCCCATCCCCGGGCTATGGTGCGGGAGGGGCTGTGGTGACACCCACCGTTCCCAGCCCTCTCATCACTGGGACAAAGTCCCAGCCCTTCCCCAGCCAGGATAGAATAGCATTAAAGACTGTTTTCTCAACTTTGCTCTGAAGGGATTTCCTTGATCTGGAGCTAATTGTATTGGCATTAACCTGTTTTAACAGGACTAAAGTATCAATAAATCATTTTTTAGTAGCTCTTCTTATCACAGCCCTCTGCTAATGCATGGCCCTCATGGTGACAAACAGCCATGAAACCATGGCTTTCCTGTAACACACTTTGTCTTTTTAAGCCTTTTCTCTCTTCCTGCTACTTCAGAGACTTCTAAAGTTGATTTAGAGGCGAGCAAAGATGAACACAAGGCCACCACAGTACCTTGGCCATGCCAGCTTGCTCACCACTACAGTGCCATCTCTCAATGGCCATCTGCCTATCCCACCATCGCTGCACACAACCAGGACTAAGTAGCAGTAAAGCAGGGACTTCGGGAAAGGGCTCAGAGCAAAGTATTGTGCAACATGAAGGTTTGGGAAGCAACAAACCCAAATGCCCAAATCTTAACACAGAGATTGTCAAAAATCTAGTGCCAAGCTTACTGGCAGGCGGGTCAGAAAAGGAAATGGTTTGTATATTTTATTTGTCTTGAATCAGAAAGTGACTGAGGATCTGGGAGATGCTCTCTCTCAGTTCTGGTTCTAGGAGGACTCTGCCGTTTTGTTCGGGAAGACCATGAGTGAACAGACCATAGCAGCAGCTCTCCCTGATTGAGTTCTCAGGAGGTACAGGTCCAGAAGTTACCCAGGTGATGAGAAGGTCATACATCACCTACAAGATATGATCTGCGCTGCTCCCAAGTGTGCACAAGAAGCCGTGGAACAGAAAGCACAGAGAGAATTGACAACTGACAGCCTCCATCTTGCCTGGAGCTGACATCTACTGGGAATGTTCCAGAACGTGCTTGGGTGGTGGTGTTGAGAGAATAAACAGCAACAGGGCTCATGCTGTTAGGGTGTGCTTGCCCCCCAAGATGCCTCCTTCGGCACCACCACCCCAGGGACGGGCGGCTGTTCGCCGTCTTGAACATGAAATGCAGAAGACATGGACCAGAAGCATCCCAACACTTACCGCCTTTTACCCTGGGCCATTCTGTGCTTAAGCTAAATGAGAAAAGCTGATGTGTGGTTCTGGGGCAGCACGGCAGATGGTGAGCTCCTGGTGGCCAGAGTCAGAGGGCAGCGTGCACGCCCTCCTCGCCTAACGCCAGGGGCATCAGCTAAAGGCAGCTCAGAGGTCTCCTTGGTTCACTGAAGCATTCGGGACCAGGGCTGTTCACAGAATGCGTATCTTTTATTAACGGCTCTGACGGAGTTGTCTATTCCCATTCTTGATCAGACTTTCCATTAGGAACCCTTCCCTGGCAAGAAAAGCCACAACTGCCCGTGGGGTTCATGGGGACAACCCTTGCCACCCAGAGCCCTGCGGCTTTACATTTTTCGGTATACGCATCAAATAAGCTGCCCCCTTAGTGAACCCTCCCCCACTCAAGGTCATGAGAACAAAGGCATCCAAGATGCTTTTAGAAGGTCTGATGTGGAGAACATGGGTGTCCTGAGATGCCAAACTCCTTGTCACAAACCTCAGCACCTGTGCCACGGGGCCAATCACCCTTGACACGATCAGCCTTGTCCACGGTGAGAGGGCCAGGCCTGGGCTGTGCCACTTGATTTTGTAGGAGGGTCCATTTCTGCTTGGGAATCATGGCCCTCTGGGAAGACCCAGGTATACAAGTGGGCACTGCCTAAAGGCATCTGTATCAGAATAGCCTCACACCAAAGGGATCAAGCCTGGAGACAGCTGGGGGACCCAAACACCAAGCTGAAAGAGCCAGGTAAAGGCAGCTACAGGCCATCCCTGTAGGTACCTTGGCCAGGTACCTACAGTCTGTGGTCAGTCGTCAGAGACTTACACAGGATAGATGTGCCTTGGGGGCTTAGATCATCAGAAACTTCATCCCTAATTGCCTGGTAGACAACAGCATAGAGCAATGTTTGTATTTGAGCTGTAATGTTCAGTTCATCATGAACTTGGACATTAATTTTGGTATTTGGAATCACTGCATGAAAAAAATATATATTTATTTTGGAGTTGAAAAGATGGCTGACTCAGTCAAGCCCTCGCCCCTCAAGTATAAGGACCTGAGTTAGTCCTCAATGTCCACCGATAAAAGCTGGGTTTTGAAGCGGGTTACCTGTAATCCCAGCCCAGGAGGGTGACTGGCCGGCCAATCTCACCAAGTTTATTATCTCCAGAGCAGTGAGAGACTCTGTCTCAAAAGATAAGGTAGAGAGGAATTGAGGAAGACATCCAACATCAACCTCTGGCTTTTACACACACACACACACACACACACACACACACACACACACTCTTTATCGTGATGATAGAGTTTAAGGGTCCCTTAAGTTTGGAATGTCAGGAGCATAGCCAGCTCTTCTTCCACTGCTGTGAACCTAGAAGTAGGGCCCTGTATCCCTGCAAGTGGTAACCATGCAAGGATTACCCTTCAGAAATGGCCTTGCAGACTAGCTGGAGACTTCCCTAGGCTACTTAGCACAGAGCTCGTGCCATACTGCTCCTGGATCTGGGCCACCTAGGCCTGTCAAAGCCCTCCCCCAGGTCCCCCGCCTAGGGTTAAGGAGGCCCAATTCCCTAGGTTCCCACTTCCTGTTGTCAGCCAGGGAGGATAATTAATCCTGTTGATCCCTAATCGACTTGAGGTGGCTCAAATACCAAACATGATATCATTCCCTTCATGGGAAATTTCTTCACTGAAACTCGCAGTCTCCTTTGGAACGAAAGAATAAGAAAATGAAAGCCACAGGAAGATAAGCGAGCAGAGAATAATAAGAGCATATTTACATACGCAATCAGGAGCCGTGAAAGGCTGGGAACAAGGAAGAACAAAGCACACTTACACACATGTGCATGTGCACGCACACACACACACACATATACCAGGGAGGCTGTAAATACAAAGAGCAGGGAGCCCATGACTGTGAGCCTGAAGGCTGTGGCCAATTCTAATACAAAAGAGTGAGCTGCTGCCTAACGTTCCATGGAGCCACTGTCTGGCATCTAGAAGGTTCTGGGGATCCTCAGTATTGATCTTTGCTCTGTTGGCCACTCCAGATAGACTCTCCTTAATTGGGACACACACACATACACATACACACACACACACACACACACACACACACACACACAGACCTGCTCTCCATCTTTTCCTTCAGGAAACTCTAGAGGTACAGTGCTGCTATCCAGTTTAGAATTCAGGACCCAGGAATACAGACTTGCTGTAGCAACTCCAGATGCCTGTCATGTCCTCCAAGTCCAGCTCTGCTTGTTCCTTGGTCCTTACCATCACTGGAACATCTGCCTAAGGAAGTCAGACACGCCCTAGCATGGCCCCTCTTCCCACCTCCACAGGAGGGGAGTCTTGTCTTGGTTTGGGAACCCTGTGTGTTACAAGCAGCCAGTGCTCTTAACCCTGGAGCCATCTTTTCAGCCCCAAGGTTAACTTTTGAAACTATCACAGTTTCACAGTGACTCAGGGAAGGAATGTGCAATGCGCCCCTGCTGTCAATAAAAGGCAATTATGTAAACATTTTAATTATTATAATTCATTAGACATATCATTGGAATTTGGGGAAGAGAAATAAACTATGCAATAAACATACAACAATTTATGCTATGCATCTTCTTGTTTTATCCTTCATCTTGGTCTGACAACAGATTGCACAGCCTTTTTGCAATAATAATTAAATTCCATTTGCTTGGCTACTTTGCCAGCTTTCGGTTACCAAAAGGATGCCTTGCAACTTTATATACTTTCCCCTGTTGTTCTTACAAAGCTGTATTTGTTAAGGAGAAAGCATGGAAAGAGTTCATTAGCTTCAATTATAATTCATAAATATTTGAGAGTATAGTAGGCAGATCTATGTCTTTTGCCCAAAGCTCACAAATGTGAGAGTTGGGACAGGAAGAGGCAGGGAAGGAGGGAGATAGAGTTAGGAAAAGGAATTCAGAGGGCTCTAAACTTCTAGGAATATTTCCTACAGGGATGGTGGCTGTGTGGAAAGTTATTGCTAGTTTTCTCTATATGTAGTTACAGTTGTTTTTCTTTTGAATGTATGACACCCCCCCCCCCCAAAAAAAAAACAGTAGCAGATAAAATGGAAGAAAGGTGGAGGCACAAGAAGCATGTGCTTCATATGGATGTCAGAGAGGTCACACACACAGGAAGGGGCAGCATGAGGGAAGACACACACAAGAGCCTGCTCTCCCGGCCCAGTGCCCATCTCAGCCCCAGGCTCAACTGTGCCTCCGCTCTGCTGGGAGAGAAAAGCCGGATGACATTTCCCACACAAGAATTGTTAATAACAGGCTTTCTTCTCTATCGATTCTAAACACAGTGCTTTCCCACTTTTGGAAAATTTGGAGACGAAGACTAAAAATCCAGGCTTTATCTCATGACCCAGAGGGAAGCTTTGAAGATTGGGTGTTACGGCCTTTCAGAGCGTGTCTGTCTTTCCATCTGTAATTTTCCCTGATTGAGATCAGCCTCCCAAGATAATTTCTACCTTGTTTTTCTCACTTAATATGCTAGACGTTCCCTCTGTGTTATTACAAACTCATTGTAAGCATCTTTGGCTGCATAATTTACTTAATCATCTGCTCATTAGAGGACATTTAGACAGGCTCTGGTTTCTCACTCTTGTAAATTACTGTAATATGAACAGCCTGAAGGATTCTCACTCGCATCTCAGAACCAATATTTAGAAATGGCCTGGGAGAATCCATAAAAGTTCAGAAGCAGCTACTGAAGACTATACATGAACAGCACTGACTTATCTATCCCATTTGTACACTGATGTGTGGTCACCTCAGGATACAGTGTCCCTTATTAAACAGATCTGAAAGCCACAGGGTGACAGACAGGTTTGAAATCACATCCCAGCTTTGCAAAATATTGTCTGGGCCATCTCCAAAGCCACTGCCTTGCTGATCCTTGAGTTTCTCATCTTTCATAGTGGTAGTGTGGTGGTTTGTATATGCATGATCCAGGGAGTGGCGCTATTAGGAGGTGTGTCCTTTTTGCAGTAGATGTGTCCTTGCTGAAGTAGGTGTAACCTTGTTAGAGTAGGTGTGTCACTGTGGGCATGGGCTTTAAGGCTGTCATCCTAGCTGCCTGGAAGCCAGTATTCTGCTAGCATCCTTCAGATGAAGATGTAGAACTCTCAGCTCCTCTTGTACCATTCCTACCTGAATGTTATCCTGTTCCTACCTGGATGATAATGGACTGAACCTCTGAACCTGTAAGCCAGCCCCAATTAAATGTTGTCCTTATAAGAGTTGACTCGGTCTTGGTGTCTGTTCACAGCAGTAAAACCCTAACTAAGACAAGTAGACTCATGGCCAGATACAGCACTCAGAGGACTTGAACTAGCAGAGCTGGGGAGGGGTGCACCTCACCCAAGGCGTATATCCAATAAATGATGGCTAACACTAACATTTTTAAGACCGTCTCCTTAATTATTCCTGCAAAATGATTAAGGGAGGTTCTGGTTGGCCTGCCTAGGGTCACGCACCATCCCCTGAGCCAGTTACTGTGAGCTGATAGGTATTTCAGTCCTGTGCTCACCTCCGAGTCAATGGCCATTGACTCTAACAGGAAGTACAGAGTGTTGTGCATACCCTGAAACTGCAGCTAGATGTGGAGTCACACCTACCCAAACTGTAAGAGCTGAGAATCCCGAGTCCTAAAGAAATTAATTATATTCAGGAAGAAAATGAGCTACATAGGAAAACTATAACAATGTCCCAGGCTACTTTGGGGATCAGCTGGAGTCCCTAATAAGCCACTGAGACCAAGCAGACAGTGTGTGTTACCATGAGAGGAAACCCACACAAAGCAAGGGTGCAGGAGGCTGAAGCCTGCTACAGTGGCTTCTAAAGACATAGACAGTTGAGGCTGCACAATGGTTCTGTGGATTAAACACTTGTACAACTTTGAGGGTCAGAGTTCAGATCTCCACCACCAGTGTAAGTATCAGGTATAGATGGCTGCTACCATAACCACAGCACTCAGGAGGAAGGGGACAGAGGGTCCCCAGAGCAAGCTGACTGGCCAGACTAGCCACATCAGCAATCACCAGGGTTAGGTGACAGATTTTTGGCCCATGAATAATGGGGAGAGCAATCAAGGAAAACTCTCTATGTCAGCTTTAGGGCTCTATTCTTTGTATATACACATGCACACACACACACACACACACACACACACACACACACACACACACATAGCGGGGCAGGGGGTATCCAGAGAGTTAGGGAATGTTTCCAAGACTGGAACATCGGGTAGGTGTAATTGGCTTGAGCATGCTGACACCTGGGCTTCCCTGGCTAAGAACCTACACCTCCAACAGGGAATTGTGAGCAGAGCCTCTATCAATAGACCTAGGTACTCCCAGTCACTGCTCCAAAAGCCACACCTCTACACCTAGCCCAGTCCAAAAGCATCCTCTGAGGATCTCTGCTGAGCCTATCACACAACCCCAGGCATCCAAGTCAAACAGGCACTCACAGGCTCTCCAGGTGTGTCCTGTGTTCTGCTGACACCTCCCACCCACCCAACAATGCTCCCAAGGAGCTGTGGAGCCCACTCTAGATATGGGACTTCTCAAAGTACCAAGACCCATGATAAGGTCCAAGGTAAGTTCTGGGTGTGCCCTCAGTCAGTGTGGGTTCATACCCCATCCTGCCAAAGCTGTGGGCAGATCCCACTGGGCTAGAGCTCTGGCCACAGTCTGTTCACGTTATTCCTTCCTTCCCATGAGTCACTGGCTGGGAGAGAGCACAGAGTCATTTCTGCCCACTCCAGAGCCCCCACTGAAATAATACAATTAGACTCACTTCTGACTCTGTCACTAGGAGCCACGAGTCATGCAGGAAGGTACTTCAAGGCCGCTGGACCTCTGCCAACTCAGGCCATGGGGACACGGAACCCACATCCCTGCCCCTTCTCTTCTTCCTCTCCTCCCCTGTCCCCTCTCCACACCAGTGGTCCAGGCACCCAAGTTGATGTTCTTGTCAGAACTGAGTCCCTCTGGGTGAGAGTGTTTTTCTCACTTCGCTAAGACAACTAAAGGTGGGCTCCCCGTAGGAGTCTGCTTTTGCAGTCCTACAGAAAGGGGTGTCAAGCTTGTCTGTTTGCTGGCTCTTTGTCAGCATCTAAAAGCCTACCAGTTGTAATCAAATGCTTGACATTATCAAATGATGTTGTTGCCTATAAAATTCACCCTCCAACTGCACAGCACAACACACACACACGTGTGCGTGTGCACATCTCTCATAATGTTTTAAGTAGGTTTATGATTCCATGTTGAGCTGATTAATAGCCATCTTCAGCTTCATGTGGCTACAGGCTGAGCACATCCAGAACTCAGAAACGATGGTAACTTTAAGGACATCAGCAAACACAGAGGACTGGGAAGGGTGGCAGGGAGAGTCACCATGCCTAGCAAACACAGAGACTCCCACCTGCCACCATTGATTAAATAGCTTCATGTCAACCTTGACTCACTCAGCCTCTGATCTGGCAGATTAATTTTATCTTACATCTTCTGCTAGGGAAAGCAACAGAGTGGAGGTTACTTTTACAAGTAGATATGGTAAGAAGACAGAAATTATATCTGTATTTGGGCAGCATCTGCCAACACCACACAACACACTGGGAGAAGCCCAGTGGCTGCACGGGCCAGCCACAGACAGTCTCTTCTCTGTTGGAAAGGAAGCATGGGAGCTGCCTCTCTGCTCAGGTCGGCTGAGTCCCAGGAACCAACCAACCATTCCCTAAGCATGGGCCAGACAAATGATGAATTACTACCAGACAACCATAGCGGTCTATTATGCACCCCTCCCTCCGACTGGAGGCCAGATTCTTGCAACACAGAAGGTAAAGGAAGACCTGAGCCATGGGAGACCTTGGCCAGGCAGCAGCAAGCCAAGAGGGCTTCCTTGAGCTAGTCATGCCTGGTTTTGAAGGCAAACGGGATTCACACTAAGTAAAACAGAAAGGGAACCTGGGCTTCTGCCCTATCCATCCCCTGCTTAGTGTAGGAGATGGCAGAGCCATTTACAAAGGCCAATGCTTGTCACTGAGGAGGACAGATGCCCCCAGGGAAGATCAGTAAACCAGTACATGATGACCAGGAAGAAAGATCTGCAGTGGAAGGTGCCAAGCTAGAGGAAGAAAAAAGCCTGAAGGCACAGCACACCCACCTTTGACTTGCCCCTGGAGACGGAGATATTAGAAGAGGAAAAAGCCACACAAGGGCCTTACTTCTGCCTCCTACAGAAGAACAGAACAGGGTCCCAGAGGAGAACTGCTGGAACTTTGGACATAAGAGGAAACAAAGGCTACTGAAGGAACTAGAATAGGAGAAGGGAACAGTTTGACCCTTATAGGTTGAGTCTTCATCTAAGGGCACTGACCCCAGCTTGGCAGACCCAGACATCTACCAGCAGGGTCAATTTAGGGTCTGTAAATCTTAAGTCCCAACCTTTGTAGGCCCTAGAGACTCTCTGCAATATGTCTTCTTATAGCCTGAGGTAGCCTAGTTGTAAATAAATAGCCTTGGTCTCCTAGCAGGTGAGGAAAAATGAGGACACAAACAGGGAAGGCCTAGGTGAGTGGAGCCAGTGTCCCCTGTGCTCAAGCTTCATCCCACCATGCTATGGTCTGGAGGCCTTCAAAGGCTCCCATGGAAGGGGCAATAAAGACATGCGTTGACGACATTGTCAGGTGGCAGAGACTTGGGGGACATGGCCTCACTAGAGGGGGCAGGTCACTGCATATCTCTCTCTTTCTCTCTCTCTCTCTCTCTCTCTCTCTCTCTCTCTCTCTCTCTCTCTCTCTCTCTCTCTCTCTCTCTCCCCCACCCCTACCTTCTAGCCACAGGAAGGTAAACCACTGAGTTCCCTTCATGGGACTCTGCCTCACCTTGCATACAACAGCCGAGGGACCCCAGACTAAAACTTACACACAATGCGTCAGAATGGATCTTCTTCCCCTCAGGCTGATTCCTTCATGTATTTTTACAGTGTCAGAGTGTCAGACCAGCATGCAGCAGCTCACCCCAAATGGCCACCACCCAGCCTTCTGGATTCATGTCCTGTGGTTACTATAACAAAGAACCACAAGCCAAACCCAGAGGCTTAAAACACAGAACTGTTATCAGCTCTAAGTACCAAAAGCCTAAGGTAGACAGAATGCATAGTTGAAAGTTCTAGGGAGGGCCCTCTGCCCTGTGTCCAAGCTTTACCAAGCTCCTCAGGCCATTGGCGCATCTTGGCTTATGGCCCCCCATCACTTTGACCTCTGCCTCCACAGTCCCAACTCCTTTTTGCCGTGGACCCTCCTGTTTCTCTATCATGGAGACTCTCACGATAGCCTGGAGCCATCAGATAATGCTCAGGGACCAAGGAGACTTCAGGATAACTACTAAGTCCATCCTACCAAGCCACAGGAAAGCCCATGACCCCCTGTACCTCAGACACCTCTAAACGTACAACCGAGAGTCGAATGAATAAACCGTTCCTCCTCCCACATCTTGAGAATCAAAACGGCACCAGCCGGAGGTTTTCAAATCCTCACCCGAACGCAGATCAAAAGCAGCTTCAAAGATGGATCTTGTCCTCGTTCATCTGAATCTGTGGATCTGAAGTCACCAAGGACCCTTCAAAGCAGAATGATGCAAGGAGAGAAAGAACACATTCTGGGCTGCCATCCTCAGGGCTTCCTGGGGAGGCAGAGACACCATAGGCTTGTTACATATCTCTGGGTCTCTCCTCCATCACTCAGGAAGGGGCAAGCACCCGCTTTTACCCAGGTTGCTATGCATCAGTGTGCTGCATTCCCCATCCTCCCTCACTGGGTAGGAAAATTGTCTGCCCAGGTGATGCTTGCTCAAGTGACTCCCTGACCATGGGTTGGGAATGGCAACATGTTATAAGCCACCATAAGATCTTTCTTTTCTTCTCCTCTGTCTGATGCCAGCAATGCTCCAGAGAAAGCCCAACTCCTCAGCCCAGGGCCCAGACGAAGAGCCAGAGCCACTTGTGATGAGAGTGTCACATGAGCAAGGACCTTAGGGGATGTTGTTACTGCAACAGAACTTAGTTTCAGCTGACTGTTAGAGATGGAGCCAGCTGAGGTGCAGTCATGCTGTATCAAGAGCTCACAGCTGGCAGCTGATCCCAGTCTGGATCTGCCTCTCCTGGCAACTCTCTAACCACAAATGGTAGGACCATTAGGATAATCCAACATGGCTACACTAGTTAGTTTGATGATCCAACATGGCTACACTAGTTAGTTAGATGATCCAACATGGCTACACTAGTTACTTAGATGATCCAACATGGCTACACTAGTTAGTTAGATGATCCAACATGGCTACTCTAGTTAGTTTGATGATCCAACATGGCTACACTAGTTAGTTAGATGATCCAACATGGCTACTCTAGTTAGTTTGATGATCCAACATGGCTACACTAGTTAGTTAGATAATCCAACATGGCTACTCTAGTTAGTTAGATGATCCAACATGGCTACACTAGAGTCAACTGGGTATAGGAACCTCAGTTTAGGGATGGCCTCCGCCAGATTGGTCAATGGGACACTTTCTTGACTGATGGTTAACATAGACCATAGTCCAGCCAATGTGGGCAGTGCTTTCCTTGGGCAAGTGGTCCTGAAAGGTATAAGAAAACTAGCTGAGGAAGCCATGGAGAGGAAGCAGGGAGCCAGTGCTCATCTGAGGTCCCTGCCTCTGCTCCTGCTCTCTGATGGACTATAAGATGAAATAAACCCTTTGCACCACAAGTTGCTCTTCAACATGGGGTTTATCATGGCAACAGAAACAAACCAGTTTTCCAATGGGTTTTTGCCTCTTAGCTCATGAAGCAAAAAGGCCTGTGTCTGTTGTTGATCCAACATCTTCATTATGCCAAGAACAGTGTCAAATGCTCTTTATAGTCATCCCAAGGAACAGAAGAGAGGGGCCCCTCAACTCAAAGGACTCAAAGGTGGGAACGCTGTGAGCA
This sequence comes from Mus caroli, assembly GCF_978045245.1. NCBI lineage: Eukaryota > Metazoa > Chordata > Mammalia > Rodentia > Muridae > Mus > Mus caroli. Next base: position 17,697,492 of record NW_028227271.1, read on the forward strand.
CACCATGTCATTCCGATGTCAATCTACCTAATCATTGTCTTAGCATACACACAGTGCTCCACAGTAGGAATGCAGTTGTATTCAAGGACCAGCTCTCCTGTCAAAAGGCACATTAACAGCTTCCAGAATCTGGGGCCTCATGAGCAACATGGCTGTTCTGGTGTAGATCATGGGTGAGAGAGCACAGAGCTTCACAGACTGCATGCAGCCACGGCTCCAGAGTAGCCAAGATCCAGCTACAGAATCCAAGAATACAGCTTTGACAGAAACCAAGATATTATCCACGAAATAAAGACAGCCCCATGTTCACTGACAGCATAAGGCCAGCTGGTTCCCAATGCCATTACCAACCAAGGCTGTCAGCAATATTTAAAACTCACAAAGCCAACAGCTAAAAAGCAGCACTTCATTGTCTTTGGCTCTCTTCTGGAGCCTCGTTGAACAATAGACAACCACTGGGCTCTGTCCTCACCGGGCTTCTTCTCAAAGTACCTTGATCTGGTCATTCCTTGGGCCTATTCCCTTTTCCTCCACCCTACACCTACCTGTGTGCTCTAGACAGGAGGTCCATGTCCCTGCAGCTCCTCATCCTGTGGAAGATGTCACCCTAGTCACATGTGCTCACACTGAGACCAAGAGTGCAGGTTCCTGTAAAGCACCTGTAAAGTGTTTGGAACATTGCTTAGCATTCTACCCATGGTGGTGGTGTGGATCCCAGAAAATGAGACCTGGCAAGCTTGAGAATATGATTATATCTCTCTGTATCTTTCCAACATTCAAAGTCTATACAGAGTTTACATGCAAAGGTGAGGAAATACAAGGACTCTCTCAACTCCTGTGCTCACTCTAGACTTCTTTTCTCTTATGTTTTTTGAGGCAAGGTCTCATGTAGCACAGAATGGCCTCAAACTCACTGCATAGCCAAGGATGGCTTTGAACTCCTGGCCCTCCTGTTCAATTTCTGAGTGCTGGGATTATAGACATGAGCCACCATCCCCTGCTTCCACTGTTCTAAATAGCCAAGACTTGGTTCAACCTGAGTGCCCATCGACAGGTGAACAGATAAGGAAAACGTGGCATCAACACACAAGGACTGGGAAGATGGCTCAATGAAAAAAGTGCTCATTGCCTAAGCATGGAGACCCGGATTCAGATCCCCAGAGCCCATGTAAAGCTGGACATAGTATATTTATAATCTTAGCGCTCCTTCAGCATGATGGGAAGTGGAGAGAGGATGAGAATCTAGTGAGTCAGCATACCCAGAGGTCAACGGGAAATTCTGTGTCAAGCAAGGTGGAGGTGAGGAGCAACATCCAGAAGTATTCCTCTGACTTCCACAGGTGTACACAATGACACATAGACACAATGAAATGCGTGTACCTGCACTTACACACAACCATGCATACACACACACACACAGAGAAACAGGTAAAATATGTGGGTGGGTTAAGGATATGAGCCCATGGCAGAGTAACATGTCTAGCATTTGTGAGACTCGGGGTTCAGTCCCCAACACAACACAATCACAAAAATGACAAGTTCTCACTCCACATCCCAGGCTGTCCTAGAACTCATTATATAGCTCAGGCTGCCTCCTTCCTTGGCCTCCCAAGGACATGATTCTCCTTTTAGTTCCAAAGTCTAAAGAGCACAAAAAACAAAAATATTTTTATAAGTTACTTGTGGGGAAAAACAATCTGTTCTAATGTCCCAAAAGAAGGCCTAGGATCTTTATTTACTGTCTTGGTTTGAATAGCTATGATTTCCTTCTAGAATAAATTGGATTGGGGAGTATTTGCTCTGAACCCCACAGGCAACATCAGGCATTGTGATGCTTGCTGGATCATCTTCCTCAACTCCAGAAGCAGCAGCAATGGCAGATATACTTGTCACCAAGGCTGTAGATAAGAAACTGCAGTCCTGTCTGTCATCCTCCTGTTATACATGAAGAAGAAGAAAAAAATGGCAGAGAGGCCAATTATCTGACCTCTAGGGTGTGCTGCTAAATGACAAAGTGCTCAACTCTGACCTGGTACCTGGTCCTGTATCCACCTGAATTCCAGTGGGAACCTCTGGCTTTGAGTCCTAAAGGGAAAGGTTGGTAAGAACTTCACATTTGTTTGGTTACACGTGGCTTTATATTGAGGGACAGAGACAGGCCCATTAAGCTTATTTGTCTCATTAGGGCTGCAATCCCAGGACAGCATCATGGGATCATAAATGCTATTCGGGGTACCGGGACCCCTGGCATGTTCCTAGACCCCACAGCCTGTGGCTGGGAACAGAGGAACACTGTCCCCGGGGGTGTGTGGCCAAAGCTGGCAGGTGGGAGGATGGCTGGCTCCCTCCCTGGCAGACTAGTTTAATTAAAAGCAGGACGGACGCAGAGTGCTTTTGGAGACATCATTAGCCGATCAAAGCCTCAGGTAGAAGGCAGTAATTGCATTTCACAGAAGCTCTACTGCTATCAAGGCAGAAGCAATCGATAATTAAATTAAAAGTGGAAACAGGTTGCTCCCTGACTTAGCAGATACCCAGTGAGCCCTGTGATTTTTGTCTAGGCTTGGAGAGGAGGGAGGCTCGGCCTCAAGTCGCCCTCCTCCAACCACCACAGTCCCTGCTCCACCAAGAAAGTATCACCATTAAGAACAGTTTGTTCCCATCCAAGGGTGGAAGGGCCTTTGATACAATTGGTTCTAAAATATTATCATAGTGCAACCCTACATCCACTGAGATAAACAGGTGAGGGAGCAGAGCAGCTGACTACAAAGAAACTGCCTGGGCACTGAGGGTTTCCTGAAGCTCTGAGAGTCCGTGTTCTGGTGTTGATTGACAGCTGAGCTCCACAGGTCTGAGTCATGCTGAATGAGTTTGGATAGCAAGGCAAGAAGTAGAGGAGGTGGGATCACCATGGGCCTATTAGTAAGCCCCAGTGGGCTCAGTTAGCATCTGGGAGAGTGTGTGAGAGAGAATAGTCAGGCTCATCAAACCAGTAGCTTCCAAAGGTGAAAGAGCCTGAGTGTGATTCGGGAAGCCTTCATCTAAGGTTCCCTGCCTGCCTGTCTGCTGCCATGTTCTCCCTGTTCTTCCTAAGTGCTCGTGCCTGTTCTCTCTCTCTCTCTCTCTCTCTCTCTCTCTCTCTCTCTCTCTCTCTCTCTCTCTCTCTCTCTCTCCCTCCCTCCCTTCCTCCCCCTCCCTCTCTCTCTCTCTCTCTCTCTCTCTCTCACACACACACACACACACACACACACACGCACACACACAGAGAGAGAGAGAGAGAGAGAGAGAGAGAGAGAGAGAGAGAGAGCTCCCCCTTGCCCTCAGACGCACAAGGTCATATACAATGTGCCTACCATGAGCAGTGTGATCACACTGCTGCCAGCCAGCCTGCGAGACGCTTTGCTTTGCATCGTGTCTGCTCACCCAACCCCTTGAGGGTGGCTCCATTTGTGGCACAGATGGAGAGAGGAGCTTTCTGAGAAGACGAGAATGCTTCAACAGGATGTGAGCTGTGATAGAAGGGCCTTGATACAAATACTTGCTGTCCTGGTCTCCAAGGACTGGGCTCTGGGTTTAGCTCTCCAGAGGCAGGTGATCAAGCTTGGGATGGGACACACACAGGTGACATATCTTCGACTTCACTCCTTAATGCCCATAGTGGCTATGGCATGCTGGGGAGATTACAGGGTAGTTGTGCAACTCCCTGGCCTTCTCTGCTTACAAATATCCCTTGTGGGAAGCTTGGGCACTGTCTCTGGCTTCTGAGGAGAGAGCTGACATGAAGAGAGGGTTTCTACCTGTGTCCACTGGCCTTCCTCCCACTGAGACTCTGAAATGCATTCCTCCCTCTCTCTGTGCCTCTCTGCCTCCAGGACCAGCTAGTAGAATCCTTCAAGGTCTACCAAAGTCACCTCTTCCATTTAGATCTGCCAAGTCTGAGATCTGATCCTCGGTTCCAGATGAAGGTGGGGAGAGAGAGAGAGAGAGAGAGAGAGAGAGAGAGAGAGAGAGAGAGAGAGAGAGAGAGAGAGAGAGAGAGCATCCTCTCCCATCTATCCTGACAAGATCACAGCATCTGCATGTCGTGTGTACCAGTTCACTGAGCATGCAGTGTCCTTGTCACCAGACCAGAACGAGGAGACAGACTGAACAAGAGGACGTGGCTCTGTCCTCAAGAAAGCCCAGCAGGGACAGCCTGAACAGAACAGACCACCTGATAGCTAGTGGAAAACCCAGCCTGATGGTGGGCTCAGTGGAATGGTTTGAGCAGCTGAGTAGGGCCACCAACTTGGCCACTAGCCATCAAAAAGGTAGACACTGGGCCAGCTGCCCCTGAATGGCTGGCAGTCATGTGGAACCTTGGATACCTGCCTCAGCAGGACTGTAAGGTTAGGTGAAATGGGAAGAGTTTCCCTGGGTAACCAAGCACTGGGGACCAGAAGGAATCAGTCAGCCTGTCCTAGAGAGCTCATTCCAGAGCAGAAGGACATAGATAAGCTGCCCTCTGTGATGTGGATACTCAGACTTCAAGAGAGATCTGGAAGTGTCAGGGAAGGCTTCATGAGCTTGATGTGATGGAGGAGAGGAGGTGCCCCAGAGGCACCTCTTTTGCAACAGCAAAGGGAGAGACTCAGAGGGAGAACTGGACACATAGAGCAACAGCAGGGCATAAGGAAGGGGGTCCCTAACTGCTCTGTACAGATAACCAACAATCATGCAGGCCCAGGATATGGTGTGTCTCCTAGAAACGTTCATCAGAGCCAACAGGAACAGCTGAGAACATTCAGCTTCATTAAATGAATATGAATGCAAGCTAAAGCAACAGTGTACACTCCAGCCTGCTTTGCTATGGTCTGATGAGACCAAATAGAGAGCAACACAGAGTCACAGCAACCTACACTCTACGTATGTGGCTGGGTCCCGGGCACCCACAGACACCTGCAGGGAAGGTTACTGCAGAAGTCAGGTGACCATAACCTTTAGGTAGGAAGGAAGCCAGGGGTAACTCAGGCATTTTCTTTCCCTTGGTGATGCAGATATGGGCCATATTAGACCAGATCAAAAGTAGATAAAGGAGGTAGCTCTTGGGTGGGCTCACAGGTAGAGGTCCATGAAGACACATAGCCAAGCTAAAGCAAGGCGCTTTTATAGAGCTTAGGCAAGGAGTGAGGATGTGACAGCTAGAAGCTGGGATTGTATCCATTAATGGTCCAAAACTAAGCCCTGACTCAGGCACTCTTGGGTGGGTTGCTGGAAATGCTGAGTGAGGAGATGTTGATCTGGCATTTTCTCCAAGAAGGAGGAGGGAGGCGGGGGAAATTTTCTCTGTGTGGGTAGGGCTAAGGGAAGGAGGGCAGATTTGGGTTCCCAGCTTGTACAGGGATTAGCAGGGGTTCCAGCCAGACAGTAACACCATGTCCTGAAAGTCACCATGTCCTGAAGGTCACCATTCCTGAGGTAAAAACACAAGTTCCCATCTATACAAGAAAATTCACAAGTACCCACTTCCCAGTCCGGAAGTCTTGGGTGAACAGCCCTCCCTACGTCTTCTGTGACTTTGGGATGCTAGGGTAACTCATATCGCCACCTCTGTATTCACACCAGTTTTAGAGGGCTAGTCCGTGATCATCATGGTGGTAAGTACATACGCATGGCACTAAAATGGTAACTAAGAGCTTTACATCGTGGTCCACAGGCAGCAGGCAGACAGAGGTGGGTAGAGAGGTGGAGGAAAGCTACTGGGCCTGGTGTGGGCATTTAAAACCACAAAGCCCACCTCTGGTGGCAAACCTCCTATGCTCTAACAAGGTCACACCTTCCGATCCTTCCCAAACAGTTTTACTCTCTAATGACTAAACATTCAAATACTTGAGCCTATGGAGGCCATTCTCATTCAGACCACTACAGCTACTTTAACAATAGAAAAAAAGAAAAGAAAATACAACCTATCTATGTTTATTAAAACAAAATTTAAAATCCTTTAAATGACTATTTGAACATTAAAAATTAAAAATCTTAAATATTCTTAGGGGATTTGAGAGACATGCCAGTAGTTAAGAACACTTCCAGAAGACACAGTCTCAGTTCCTAGTACCCAAATGGCAGGTCATTGTCACATGTAACTCCAGATTTAGGGAATCCAATGTCCTCTTCTGACCTATATAGGCATCAGGCATGTTCGTGGTTCATCTATATACATGCAGGTAAAACACTCATATTCATAAAATAAAGATCAATCTTTAAAAGGTAGTCTTGGTACTTGCACCCTATTCTCCCCAGTTGCTAAGATTAAACACTCTGACAAACACAACTTAAGGAGAAAGAGGCTTAGCCTGGCTCGCAGTTCAAGGTAAACTCCATCTTGGCAGGGAAGTCAAGGCAGCAGGAGCTTGAAGCAGCTAGTCACATTGTGTCCAGTCAGAACTGCAGTGAATACATGTTCACAGCCCAGGAGCCCCTGCCTAGGGAATGGTTCCTCCCACAGTTAGGCTGTATCTTCCCACATCAATTACTGTACGAAGAAAAACTCCCCACAGACATGGCCAGAGGCTTGTCTCCCAGATAGTCCTGTGAAGCTAACACTGACCATAACATGTCTGTGGGAACAATTCGCCCCAGGTTCTGCCTCTGTCCTGAATCTGTAGAATTTTTTTAGACTCATGTGTTTTAGTAAGATACTAAATATTTTATTAAAAAATTATTCATGACCTTCCATGTACTTTGAATCAATGCATTTTATAACTCTCCTAAAAGAGACACACTTCTAGCTTAGAAATTCTTCTCTCTGCAGGAATGTAGGTTCCTTACAAGCCCAGAGAGAGTCGTGGTAAGCAAACATTTCCAAGACTGATGCTTCTGTTCAGCAAGCAGAAAAAGTGTTAAAGTATTGCTATCTTTGACCTCTATTCATGGGGTGTGTGTCTGTCTGTCTGTCTGTCTGTCTGTGTCTATGTGTTTCTGTGTGTCTGTCGCTCTCTTCTCGTGTGTGTGTGTGTGTGTGTGTGTGTGTGTCTGTCTGTCTGTCTGCATGTGTGTTTCTGTGTGTCTGTGTGTGTGTGTTGTACAGGTGCACACGCACACTCACATGTACACACATGCAAGCAAAGGTCAACCTCGGCTAACACTGTCTCCTTTTTTGAATCAAGGCCTTTCACTGAGATATGAGGTTCACCAATCAGACTAGCTTGCTGGCTAGCAAGCTCCAGGGATCTCCCCGTCTCCACAACTCAAGCATTGGCATTACAAGTGTGCACTATCAAGTCTCACCTTTTACAGGGGCATTAAGGATCTAACATGGGTCCTCACACATGTGTGGCAGGCACTCTATTGACTGAGTCATCTCCTAGACCATCCAGGTAGGTATTTTTGACATACCTTATTTCACAACAAAGTGCATAGAATGTGACATAGCTGTCCATGATTCTCCTTGATTACTGGTCCAGTCAAATATGCTAGAAAAGTCCTGGCCTTGTTATCAGCTCCCTCTCCACCCTATTACAAGTGGATCTGAGGAAAGTTAAGAGCTATGCTGACAGGGTCCTCCAATAGGCCAAAGATATGCAAGGTGTGAGTCAGGACTACAAGTACTATGAGCTTTGCCGTGCCATATGCAGGCTCCTCACCTCACCAGTGTCACATATAGACCCCTCCCACTTCATCACATGCCCTATGCAGCCCCTCCCTCACCTTATTAGGATAAATGACAGCTGTGTTCCTGTGCGAGAGCTTTGTTTCCCATAATTACAATTTGCTAAAAATGTTAATAACTGACATTTGTGGATTCTATTCATGATTGCTTCAATTAAGGATTTCCAACTGATTTTTATACAACCACATCCAAAATTTAAAGGTTTGGTTTACAAAGGGCTTTGTGCCATCACAGGGTACTGGAGTCAGCTTGCCAAGTAATTGTTCCAAGGCTCAAATGCTCAGGAAATCTGATGCTGGGGAAAATGGAAGTATTGCCATTTGAAGACATGGTAGATTTAAATAAACATCTTTTAAGATCACCCAGTTGTTGATTCCAAGGTTCTCTGGGTGTAGGCTCTGAGGAGGACCACTGTTTAGGCTGCACATCATTGAAGAGGCCCATGGCCATGCATGGAGATCTCCATAGTCCGTGTGGCAGAATTATGTTTACCATGGCATTAGTCTTGCCAAAATTTGTTTTCCTACTGAAACTGTGAGAACAGATAATTTGGTCTCCATGCTGAGTTTTCAGATGAGTTTACAACAGCACTATGATCTCACCAACAACAGAAGGGGTTTCTAAATCCTCACAGAATCTGGAAGTCAGTGGACATAACCGAGTGAGCAAGCACTCCATCCAGCAAGGATATCAGCCTGGGGTCCTCATGTGGCTTCCAAAGAATTTATCCAAACAGGGATGCAGATCTGTACTGGTCCCTCAGCTTTTGTCTATAAGAGAGTACCTGGAGGGGAAACTGAAAAAAAAAATCACTGTCAGGGATGGGCACCGAATCCAAGTGAAAACTCATGACTCATCATGGCATGTGGTCCTCCTGTGACTTCCCAAAATGTCCCTAATGCTTTCTCTACATCTGTTCCTGCATGGAACCTGCATCAAACATGAGGGTAGGAGAGGATGTAAATGCCTACAAAGAAACATTCAATTTGGGCCTTTTGTGTTCACTGATGCTAAAATGACTTATGTAAAGTGTTGGAGAATATGTGATACCAAGCAATCAATGAGTGAACGGGAGAGCAACAGACCCTGTATCACGTGTAGTATAGACCTCTGTAGCAAGCTTGCTGACCACCCCTGGGCTCTGCCACAGATGACCCCACTCTCCTTCCAGAAGCACTTTGTCAACATGTTTGGTATACTCCAGATTTCCCACTGACCCTCTGTGACAGTCTGCTCAAGCAGACAGGGCACAAGTTTTAAAACATCCTGAGTGAAAAATTATTTAAGCCCCTAGACCTGTGTCCAAAATAGCCCCATTGTTCCAGGATGTCAGGTGTTTGCGGTTTTTGCCAGGTTTTTGCGGTTTTTGCCTTTATAGCCCAATGCCAGGTGTTTGCGGGGTTTGTGTCTTTATAAACCCCTTACCCCTTGAGCTCGTGGTCGACTCCTCTACCCCTGTGTGGGATACGAGTCATCCCCAGTGCACTGGTCTTTCCCAAATAAACCTCTTGCAGTTTGCATCAAGACCAATTCTCGTGAGTGACTTGGGGTGTCGTCTCTCCTGAGTCAGAACGTGGAGGAGTCCTCACGTTGTGGGTCTTTCAGTTTCAGGTGGTCACCATGTGGCTGCCAAGTTCACCAGTGCCCAGACTTGCCCCTAGCTAATGCAGACCAGATTCCCAGGAATCAGACTGAATAATAATAAAGTTTGTTGCAATAGTTTAGACTTGAGATGTTCCTGCACAGACTCATGCTTGGATCACTCATTCTTCAACATGGGAAGCTATTATGAAGGCTATGGCCCTATTGTGGAATTATTAGGAAGGCTATGGAACTATTATGGAGCTATTAGGAAGGTTATAGTATTGAGGTCTATTAGCATAAGTGGAGAACAAGAATCAGGCCCTTGGAAGTTCCAGCCTATATTCTGTGCTTTCTGTCCACTTCCAGGTGATAAATCACCACCTCTCATTCCCACCGACACAAGGCCAGTCCACATGCTGTCCCCACTATGAACTAAAATCGCTGAGACGTCATAAGCCAAAACAAACCTTTTAGCCACAGCATCAACAACAAATGGCTAAGACAGAAATAGGCGGCAGAGAAGTGGAGTTGGTGCTGTGATAAATGGCCATGCAGTTCCTAAGTCTTTGGAACTCATTTCCAGGAAGAATTTGGGAACGTTCTGAACCATCGGCCACAGAAACCCTAGGGTGCTGCAAACAGAGCTCAGTGGGTAATTCAGGGGGAGCTCAGACGACTGGAGTGATGACAAGGATGTGGACAGTTTATAGACAGATCAAACGCTCTGTCAGGAATGAGTCTAGAGACCGTTCCATGTTACATTCTGGCAAACATCTGAGTATATGCTGCTCATGTCCTAAGAATATGAGATATGGTAGATTTTAAAAGGTAAACTAAGTCGGTGTTTGGGTTTCGTTTTTAAGATACACACACACACACACACACACACCCCACGTAGCATATACGTGCAGATGCCCTCAGAGGCCAGAGGAGGAACAGATCTCCTGGATCTGAAGTTACAGCGGGCTGTGGGCTGTCTAACCCACATGCTAGGATGCTAGGTTAGGTAACTGCAGTTCTCTGCAAAAAGAGCAAGTGTCCTTAACCACTGGGCCACCTCTCTGACCCCTAGAATGGAGTCATTTGTTTGGCAGAGAATGCTTCAAGACAAAACAGCATTAAGATTGTGGCATGGTTGTTACTGGATGCCTTTAGCCAAGTTTAGGGTGTGAATGAAGGAAGCATGCCTGCTCCTGTAAGCTCCCTGCGCTGCCAAGCAAGTGTGTTTATTGTTCAAGGAAAATAGAATCCAGATTCTCCAACCTGCTATCACAGGGAGCCTCTGCCTTCATACCTGGATCAAAACTCTGATGTATTCAGCTGCTTGGACAGAGAAGCCATAGATGATCATTTGAAGACAATCCAGTCTCTATCATATAAGCAACTCCTCCCAAGATCTTTTATAATGTGTGTTAGTATATATTTTACTCACCTGAAGTAATTATCATCTCTGAGACTTCCTGCCTCTGTCTGCTAATCTAGACCTAGTCCTGGAAGCTTCTAGCCTCTGTACAATCTTACCTAGGCCTAAAATGTTTTCAGCCTCTGAGACTTACTGCTAAATAGGATCACCCTTTCTAGTTATTTCTGAGCTCTGGCTAGCTGGTTCCACTCAGCCATTCTGGCTCAAACTCCTAAGCTGACTATCTGGCTTTTCTCTCTCAGCATCTCTTGAATTGTTCTGCTTGGCCTCATACTAATTTGGCAATCTGTTTTAATCTTCCAGCTCCTTCTTATTCTCTGGCTCATTCTGTCTTTACCTGTATCTAACTTGCTATCTCTCTACAACCTACTCTAGACAACTGCCCTGGTAAAACTGTTTCCTTCCCCTCAACCCCCACCTGCTCTCTTAAGTAGCTTCCCTTTCCCCCTCCTCGTGGGAGTTGGGCATATCCTATTCTGTCAAATCTTTCTCTCATCATTACTTTGTCTGCCACTCAATTAGAAATCACTTTCAAACATGGGTGCTTCTTTCTACTAACTAACTTTACCTTCATTGTTTGGGATTAAAGGCTTGTGTTAAGGGTGTGTCTATATTCCAGACAGGTATTAAAGGTGTATGCTAAGGCTGAGCCACACCACAACAAGAAACAGGTTTGGTTTTTTTTTTTTTTCAGTAAATAACACAATCTTGGGGCTCACGTTATTCTGCAACAAACGTGTGTGTGTGTGTGTGTGTGTGTGTGTGTGTGTGTGTGTGTATCTGTGTGTGTATGTCTGTGTGTGTCTGTGACAGAGCCCAGAGTGCTCGTCAAGCCTGCTACAGAGCTTTGTAGTGATATAGGCTCCCTTGCCACTCTCTGTTAACTCACTAATTGTTTGGTAGCACACAATCTCTAAAGCTCACACTCACACACACTCCATTTGTTCTGTTCCTCTAGAGAAATCTATTAAATAGGTCATCAGGGTTGACTGGCTATGAAAGGAGAACCTGTGTCCAGCCAAGACAATCTGACCTGTATACCTTGTCTGATTGACTTGGTTGTTAATACAGCTGCCTTGCTGGGCAAGACCCCTCTCTCTGGGCCACCTGGAAGGGAGTCCAGCACCAGGCTGACCTGCCTGACAATCTCTCTGAAGCCAAGCAGATAGTCTTTCTCCAAAGAGACCCTGGGTGCTTTCACCTGTGTCTTTGTCTAGGGCTCCATTAGCCTACTGCCTGCTTAGATCCGTTTCTTGAAAATATAAATTTGCATCTCAGCTGGACAGAGTCAAGATGGGGTGGTAGATTGCAGCCTGGCATTCTAATGTGATAAAACTCGTCAGCTTGACTCACCCACTCCGGGTGAGACTGTGAAACACAGACATGTGAGAATGCACACACATGTTCACTAAACCCACACCTCCTCTGGCTGACCTCTGGAAACTTTGGCAGTCATACTTCATCTAAACAGCTGAACCTCAGGTAGGCTACCAAGAGGATCTGGGATAGACACCACCTTGGAAGGCATGGGGGCATAAAGGAAGCTTCCTGCTAACAACACATTCCTCCAGCAACTGGCCTGACTGGGAGAGACCTTCATCTGCTCTTTACCTCTGCCTATGAGGACTCCAGAAAGAAGGTTGTTTTCAAGTTTCAGACAAAAGTCAGGGGTCAGGTATGGAGAGAGTTTCACATCTGCAGTGATGGGTCATTGGTAGGAGCCTCAGGTGAGCCATGGAACCCCCTGAAACATATCACACTACTTCTCATCCACACTGAACCCTCTACCATAAACAGGCTATGGTGACAGAGGACCCATTGGGAATGTCCAGGGCTGAAAGATGGAGTCAGGGTATTGCTAAGACTTACTAGGAATCCTGTCACCCCCTGGATGTATTGCAAGGGCTGGATGCTGAATGGGGAGAAAGTGGAAATCTTGAAGTTGATAGAAAGAAAGGTCCATGATCCCCAAATCTGGTGAAAAACAATATCCAGAAGAACCTCGTGTTTCTCTATTGTTGACTCTGTCTATGTTAGATGGCCACATGGGCAGGGTGACCACAGCCTGAGTGCTGAGACTCTGGGTTCATATTGAGATTTATCTGCCACATGGCTAGCTGGCCTGGACATGCTGCTATAGGTGGTGCAAAAAGACCAGGGTTTCTTTCTGTCTGGCTCCATAGCCTGTAATACACACACTTTACCAAGTCATCTTGCCAGGATGTCGAGGAGCTCGTGACAACAAGCCGTCCCCTCCGTGGGCAGGCAGATGGGGAAGAGACTGTCCCTATGTTGTCAGTGAGATCTAGATGAAAGATAACAGAGTTGAGAAGCAGGAGGCTGCCTTCACTCTTCTTACAGAGAGTGTACTACCCAACTCTGTGAAATCAAAACACGGAGACAGTGAATCGTGACTGTTCGTGCCCCCAAGGGACAGGTTTCTTCACTCAATGCCCATACTGTCCCAGCTCAGCTGTCTACTTCATCCCTGGACCGGAGGCCTCTGTGGCACAGCAGCCTCCTGAGACCCTAAACCATCAGTCTTTCTTAGTAACGTGGATTATGCAGAAGAATTGCTATGAGAAATGAAGGCAGAATTCCCACACCAAGTAGAGGCCAGGTCCTTCTACTGGGCTTGTTTACCTCATTTCCTAGATCTGGAGAGGCCTGCCTTCAGGGAAAGCACATGGGATGGCCCATCTTATCTAAGACTCAAGGAGGGGAGATAGGAGAAGACCCAATTCCCACGCTGACCTGCCCTACCTGGACCATGCAAGGCAACACAGTGTTAGTGTCAAAATATATAGACCTGGACCACAATGTCACTGTGTCAGAATAGGCCTGGACAGAACACTCTCCCAACAATGGTAACAAGAGGGAGGGGAAGGAGACTTGGGGCTGCCAGCAGACGCTGTGAGACTGTAGTGTTGCAACCCAGCTTTGCCAAGCAATCACACAGCAGGAGACAGCAGTTCCTCTTCCCCTCAGCCTGACCTCCAGCTCTGCATACTGGAGCTGCCTTCCCTGGACACCTTATCAACTGCAGCAAAATATGTCTGTCTGCACATCCATCTGCAAGCCAGCCTCCTGCCAGGGCCTGTCAGATAACAGCAATACAGACAGATAAAGCACCTTGGGGACATGAGCTGGGCAGGCTGCTGAGAGGCCCAAGGAGCTATCATGTATAGGAGGACACAGATGTGCCATTCTGGTCTCAGCCTTCAAGGTGAACCCTTGGTCACTCTTGCCTCTTTCCAAGGATACCCAGGAAACTGTCCAACCAGTGGCCTCCTCCTGGTTCCAGCACCTCCAGATGAAACCAGCTCTGTGCATCAGTCACACACTGCACAGGAGTCACTAGCTATCTCTGGCTTATCTTCTGTACTGGTGGATCTAGGAGGTCCAGGATGGGTCTTATCCATTTGTCATGAATTCACCATGCACAATGAACTGCCTCTCAGTGTCTGGTTCTGTCCATGGTCCTGAAAATATATCCTCAGAACACAGCACCATCCTCCTAATCTAACCCCGATCCGGACCCTGACCCTGACCTACAAGTTCCTGCCTACCTCAGATCCTTTTCCTGACACAGACAGAAACTTGATGGACAGGGAGATGGAGAATTTGACTCTACATACAAAGCAAGGCCATGAACTGCCATTGCCTGTATGCTGCACATGGCTTTCTGGAGGTACAGACTGGAGAATAATAAATGCCCTATAACCCTGATCCTAAGGCAGAGATCATACAGATATGTTGGTCTGTACTGGAAAAAACTAAGGCTAGGAGTTGGGAGTTTCAGTACAGAATTATAGTTTTTCACAGTTGGATCCAGGAAAGCCATCATTGAGATAAGGGTGGTGTCAGACTCAAGGCTAGGCTTCTTCCCCATTCAAACCACAAAGGAACAGAGGGCACCACAAAACAGCAACCCAAGAAGGCAAAGTCTCTCCTGAATGTCTTCCCATACCCAAGCTGTACAAATACAGCCCATCCCAGAGTTCCTTCCTGGAGTACTTGTCCAAGAGAGGCCAGTAGAGGACAGCCGAGGGCACCCAAGACTCTAATGTGAAGTCTATCCTGGGTACCCCAGGTCAAAGTGTGCAGCACATACTCTGAGACTTTAGCCATGGCTCCATGTACTGAGTGCCTACTCCTTGAGCAAATCCCCAGACTTCTTCATTTCTGATGCTAGTGTCTCAGGCCAAACATTTTGTGAACACCTTCATTCCCTATGATCACTAGTTTGTGCATGTAAGTGTACATGTGTCTGTTTGTGTGCATGTTCACGCATGCTCACATATGTGTATAAGCCAAAGACCAACCTTGGGCATCATTCCTCAAGCCCTGTGCTTCACTGTGGCTTAGGACAGGCTGGCCACTCAGCAAGCCTCAGGGATCCTTCTGTCTCACTACCGCAGTGTGAGGATCACAAGACTTCACACCAAGGTCCAGCATTTCACATAGGTGCTGGGGACCAAACTCTGGCCCTGTTGCTTACATGGAAAGTGTTTTATTGACTGAGCTCTCTCTGCAGCCCTGTGACCATTGTTTTATTTAAGCCTGGGCAACAATGAGTTTCCTTTCCGCACCCTTGTGTTTGTTTTCTAAGACAATGGTTAGCATCCTGAAGTATTAATGATCTATTAATATGGACAGCTAGGGAAACAAAAGGATTGTAAGGAACACACATTTTTATTCAAATAAATTACATGGATTTTTCTATTAAAATGCTCCACTTATCATGGACACTTAGTCACAGCCCTTTCTGGGCAACCGATACCAGCTCCACGCCTTCATCCCAGCCATGCAGAACAAAAGGTCTATTCAGAGCACAGGCTATTTGGAATCCAGGATGGTCCAGATTGCTGCATCCTTGCTGCCTGCCCATTTGGTACACCTCATCCCTCAAACCCACTTCTTTGGAACTAAATCAGTTTTGAGAGCCAGTGCACAAAGAGGAAAAAGTTCTCTCCGCCCCCAGGCCCTGCTCTTCCAGAATCTTCTCCCGCAGGGCCCTTTCAGGCTCTTTTTGGCTCTGTCTGTGTTTCCTTCCATCTTGCAGCTGACAGCAGCTGGCAGAAGGTTGACTGGCTGGCCCAAGCATCCTCTGATGTAGGACCCCAGCCACATATCTATTCTAACTGTTCAGAGAGCCCCATTTCCCTGATGGCCTGCCTCTGCACTCATTCTTTTTGTCATGATGGATGCCATGTGACCCCATCTTCCCCCAAACAGGTCACCCAGTCCGATCCGGACTTGGCTGAAGTCTGCACAAAGCCTGCCAGTGTTTCTTTGGGGAATCCTCCCTTCCTGGCTGTGCAGCTCAGGATCCATCACCGAATCCTGGGTGGCAGGACTAGCTTTCTCCTGTTTTTGCCTCTTAGATTCAGGTCCCAGTTCATGGTTGACCCATCACTCATAGTGTTCACAAGAAGCAGGCACTGCCAGGCTCTGTCACAAGCTGGATATAGTCCTGTCAGTCTTCTTATCTGTAAAGGGGAGTCAAACGAGACTCCTCGTGCCCTCCTCCCTGGCAGCTGAGAGCATATGCTGGTATCACAGAATAAAATGACAGCATCATCTTACTGCACGGTGTAGTGATGGCAAGATGGGAGAGATGGGACTAGCTGCCAGAGAGGCTTCACTTCCCATTCTGAGCCACACCAAGGATCTGATTGGTCCACTTATCAAGGAAGGAACTAGAACACAGAAGAGTGATCTTGCTGCCACAGTGCTAGCCTCACCAGCTCCCCAGCCCAAAGCCTGGCCCCCGTACTTCCTCTGTGGGCAGCCTCCTCTCCTAATAACAACTGTTCCTTTTTCTGACTTCCACCATCCTAGGTGACTGCCACCTTCCTAGGTGATCTCTTCCTAGAGGTTATCTGTCCTCCTCAGTGACCTCTCCCATCTTGATCTCCTGTCCCCTTTGTGACTGCCCTTAGAACCTGACCTCTATAGGAACTAAGAGACTCTGCTCTTCAGGTCACTCCTAGCCAAACAGCTCAGGCTGGTCCTAGTTCTTTTACTTCTGAAATGTTCTGTGTAGGAGGTTACTCTCATGGCCTGCCTCTGCTCAGTCCTGAATGGTGCCCTTGGTCTCCTGGTGACGCCTTCCCCTTAAATGCAAATTCTATGTTGATGTGTGTCCTGGAGGCCTATCTGGGGCTTCCAGCTAGGGTGTGTTTAACTCTCCGGAAACCTAGGCTGTGTCCTCTTAGGATCTCAGGCTTCCTAAGGAGGCATTGGGTTCCCTCTGCCACCTGCTGGGCTGCAAAGTATGTTCCAAAAATCACTGGGCTGTGTGGGACAGCAGCTTTGGCATATCACAAATACCTGGAAAAATGAATATATGAAGAGAAGAATCATTTGGGCTCAGAGTTTGAGAGGCTCATCTCTTCACTTTGGGCAGCGATGAAACAATATATCATAGAGGTAGCCTATGCAGAACTAACAAAACCAGCAAGCTAAAAGGAAGAAAGAGGAAGAGGCCAACATACCATAATTTTCTTTAGAGTGTGCCAGCAGTGGCCGGAGGACTTCCCACTAGGTACCATTTCCTAAAGCTTCTGTCACCTTCTCATAGTATCACTCTGGACACTAAGCCCCTAAGCCCCCTGGGAGACAAACTACAGCATGTGGTCAGAGAAGTGCGTGGACCACAAGCAAAGAGACTCAAGCTCAGGGTGAGGCCAGCCAAACGGTTAAAGTATTGTGAGCCCAGAGGAGAGATGAAATTCAGCCCATGGGTATGTTGGCATAAATGTCTTGCAACCTACTTTTAATAAGCGTTCAACCCCTCCTCTAGCCCACCACCCAGCAGAGGTAGTGGAAAAGAAAAGTTATTAGGATATGGGAAAAGTGGACTTGTTCGGCAATAGTTCTTTGGGGGCAAGCTCGATCTTCTTGGGCAGCAGTTCAGTCCAGCAAACACCACATATGACTCAGCAGCTGCAGACCAGTCCTCTAGGCAGGCAGACACTACACATAAACCAGCAGCTTCAGTCCAGTCCTCTAGGCAGGCAGACACCAGGCAGCTGTAGTTCAATCCCGAAGAAACAGACAGGCCCACCTTCCAGAACAGTTCTTGGGTGTCTCTCAATGGCAGTGTTACCCCAAGTTGAGCTCAACAATGCTAAGTAAGGCTAACCAATGCATGCGAGGCAGAGCAAACCAAACCAAAGCTAAGTGCTTGTCCTCCACTGTCTATGGGGTCATATTTATACTCCTTCATCAAGTGTCCTTTCACGTGTTTGCTATATCCAAACATCTTTCACCTGTGTGCACCAGCAAAACATTATTTGACCTAACTAACTCTCAAAAGAAACTAGAAGTTTCCACTTCATAGGTGAATAGGTAAACAACACCTATGACAGAGGGAGGGGAGGAAAATGAGAGAGAGACAGACAGAGAGAGACAGACAGAGACAGAGAAAGAGAGAGGGGAGACTGGGATGGAGAGACTAGAAGAGAGACTGTGAAGAAGAAAGATACAGAGAGATGGCAAGAGAGGAAGGGGAGAAACGGGAGATGGAGAGAGGGAGAGAGAAAGGTAAGGGAAAAGTAAGGGAGACAGGGGGAGAGAGAGGGAAGGGAGAAAGGGAGAGAGACAGGGAAAGATGGAGAGAATGAGCTATGGATCTCGGGTTTAGTGGTATTTACATATCAGATTCTAGGATCCTCCTGAAGATGGGGGATGAGCAGGATGTCTAGATTCGTTCATAAAACTACTGAATCCATAAACAAAGCAAATTTTCAGAGCTGGACCTCTACCAACAGAGGTCTCTCTGTAATGTCACAGAGGCCAGCCCCTGAGAGCAGACATCAGAGAACATGAAGCTGGGGTTGAAGGAAAATGAGCAATGGCCTCATCCCTTAATCCCAGAGCCTTGGGATTTCAGCACAGGAACCCCCTCCCTTGCTACCCTGGAGACCAGATACTAAGTGAACTTAGCTGAAGCAATGTACAAACTTGAGCACAGTGGAACTTTTGGGTGAAAATGTGACCAATAATCAATTTAACAAATTAGCACAGGTAGAAACACCCAGTCCAGGTGTTAGAGGCAGCACATGATACCTTAAAATGTCACTGTGAATTTGTTAATTAATTTCTAGGGGGAAAAATGTGGTCAGAGTGAGAGCCAAGAATTGTCAGCAACCACACATAAAGTTCTGCCTGGAAGACTCGCATTTCCACTAGGAAAATTAAAAAATGAAGCTAAAATTCTAAAAATGGTATTTATGAAATTAATAATTTTTGAATAGGTTGGAGATACACCCAATATGTCTAAAAACTTCAATGACTAACGGGAGAAATCTGGATAAAGCCAGTCCTTGGTGAGCCCTCATCAAACTATTGAAAGACAAAGAAACATACTAAAGTGAACTCATAAGGGGGAGTGGAAGCTACATGGGGGGGGGGAGTATAGGCAAGATGACCTTTGACCCTTGTCTCCAAGCCTGATGACCTGAACTCAATCCCTGGGACTCACGTAGCAGGAGAGAGCTGAATCTCCCAAGTTGTCCTCTGACCTCCACATGCATGTGAGGCATAGGCACACATATAGATGAACGAACGAACGAATAAATAAATAAATAAATAAATACTACCTAAATGGGCATGGAGAATAATGGCTGACTTCACAAGGAACAACGGCAATAAGAAGACAATGGGAGTGGCTTTTTGAACCCTGGAAAATATGGTCAACTGGAAATTCTGTATCAAGCCAAGAAATTTTTAATTGGAAATAAAATAAAGATATACCAGATGCCATCGTTAGGGTTCTATTGCTGTGAAAAGACACCATGACCACAGCAGCTCCTATTAGGGACAAACAACATTTAATTGGGGCTGGCTTAGAGGTTCAGAGGTTTAGCCCTGTCTGTGTGTATATTGTATACCCAGAATGGGACCAATAAGAGCAGGGGTCATGACAAACCCAGATTAACAGGCAGGCAGCCTTGTCCAGGGTCGGTGTGGCTTCCAGGTCAACAGCAGCTCATGGATTTCAGCTGTTATTTGACCTTCCGCTTCTTCTTGGCCGAACAACAATGGGAAGGTGAGCTAAAATCCTTCTGTGTTCTTGTGATGACTAGGAGTCGCCCCTTCCACCTGTAGTCAGAAGCCAAGACCCTCTCATGGAGTGCTGAGACCAGCCATGGCCAGTTCATGCCATCATCACTACAGGCCAGTGCACCCAAACTGGGTTTCCTGCCAGGACCCTCCGTCCACTTTACTTGGTCCCACAGCCGAGATTCCCACCGGGCTGTGCTTGCCCATGTGAACTGGAATCAGCAGATAACTTGGCAGGAACTTTGCCTCACTCTCCCCAAAGAGTAGAGCTTGGCCCCACCTCACCCCACCCCCCACCAGCAGCCCCTCATGTCCAGTCATGGCCTCTCCATTATGAGGACCATAGTTGAAGTTTTCCTTTAGAGAAAATGGATTTGTGTTTAATTGCTGCTTAAAAGGGGCAGGGGTGGGAGCATCTGGGGAGGAGGGACAGAAACAGAGGGACCTGTTTCAAATAGGGACCTGGCCAATTGTTCCCTATTTGAAGAGGCTGCAGTAAAATGGCCAGAAGACAGAGTTATTATACCCCTCCCCCCAAATACAGTTATAAATACCCAAAGAACAGCGGCTGATGGATAAGATGGGGAGTGAGCTCCTGCGGCAGTTACAGCTGAGAAGAGAGAGCAGGGTAAGTATGTGGGCAGTGGAACCCAGACCCCAGGGAGCAGCAAGGTGCTTTCACAGGGAACCCCAGAACCCTCAGACCCACCAGCCTCTGCTGCCTGAGAAAGATCAGGCTCCCTAAGAGGAGCAGGAAGTACCCCGTACCACTGCACTATAGATTCATCTCCATGCCATCGCTTGTCCACTCAACAAACACTCCTTAAGTCTAAACCCTTCCTGTAGCTACAAGGGGGTGGAGATGTGACCAGGCATGGATATAGAAGGGCTCTAATGACCCCACTCTGGAAAGCTGGCTTCCGCAGTGGGAGAGGGCAAGCCTTAAAGAGGATGCTCAGACCAAAAGCCATCTCCAGTGAGCACAGAGGGAGAAGCCAGGGCTGTTGGCACCTCAGGCTGTAGGGTGCAAGGTCCCCATGGGAATTGGAAGTGGGCAGGGTCTGCTCAGGTAGCTGTGATTTCATGCCCAGTATGCAAAGACCCTCATCTTTCAATCGTTAGTCCTTAAGGCTGCTTAGCCTTATAGATGAGGAGCCCAGCCACACAGCAACTGACTCCAAAAACTTCCCTTCCAACACCATGACCCACTGGGGTCCACAAGCAGGTCCCTCCCAGAGAAGCCAGATTGGGATCTAGCAAGAGCCAGGTCAGCTGCACTGGGTTGTTTTTACAGAGTGAGCAGTTTCCTCCAGCCTCGGAACAAAGTTGTCCCTCCACGTGGAGACACAAGGGGTGTGGAAGAAGAGCTCCCTTCTACCAGCAAGGAGCTGTGCTGAACAGAAAAAGCCCTGGGTCTGGGGTCAGCCACTTCCTGCTGTTGCATTCACAGACCAGACACCTCGCTGAGCTGCAGCTTCCCACTGCCAGGGCTGGGGATAGAGGAACTTCCTTTAAATGTATTCAAAGATTCGCATCTTTCCCTTAGAACCACAGAGTCTTCTGAGGGGATCCTGCATCCTCCTTCTGTCTTTCCATGCTATCCAGGCTATGCACTTGGCCCCCTTCAGGGCTCACACTCTCTGCAGCATCTCATCAGGTAGAAGAGCCCGGTTCTCTCACAAAACTCTTGGCCTTCATCTTATACACTTGTGGATGGTAAGAAAGCCGGTACCTAGCCCTCGCTCTGCTCCAATGAGCTATGTGGTGCAAGCCTATGATCAGCCAATCTATGCCTCAGGTTTTCTATGTGTAAAGCAGCCATGATAATGTCTCCTCATAGTATTTTGATGAACATTAATTGAGTAGTAATTTAGAATAGTGACTATCGAATAGTAAGAAGATATGTTAGTAATTATAGCCACCACTTACCAACATTACCATCTCTGCCCTCATAATTACACTATCATAACCATCACCAATACCACCATCACCACCACCATCACCATTACCACATTACCACTATCACAAATATCCCCACCATCATCATCATTACCACTATGATTACACTATCATCATCACCAAACCATCACCATCACTCCTCATCACTGTCCCCATATTACCATCATCGCTACCACCACCATCACCACCAGCAGCATCACTACCACCAGCATCACCAACATCACCACCACCATTATCAGCACCTCAATCACCACCATCATCATTACCCACATCAGCATCCCCAACATCCCCACTACCACCCTGACTATTATCACCATCATCACCATAACCAACACTACCATCACCATAACCACCATTACCAGTTTGCTCACCCATCAAGTAAGCAGGTGGCAGAGGGAGCTTCAGCACTCTCCTATGGCTTCTTGACCTCTGCCCGAGCTCCTTTGTGAAAAGAACTTTCCTGTATTAGAGCAGAGCACAGCCTCTCCCACCCCCCATCACCTGTTTCTGCCAAGTGACTGCCATGCCGTAGAGTTATGAGGGGGCCATTTGTCTCACTGGTGTAATTGGTCTGAGCAGCCTAATGAACTCAGTGCCGCCCTAGCCCACCCTCAGGATGAAAAGGCCGCTCTAGCTCTGCTCACCCCTGACCCAGTGGTGTCTTTTCTGAACGAAGTGTCACTCAGAGGACAGTGGTGTCTCATAACTCATCAGCAATATTCATTTGGGCTTCACAGAACTGCCTTTATGCCTATAAAGTCCAAGGCAATTTGGCCCACTCCCTGCCAACCCTGCTCAGGTAGGAATCATCTGGTGTTTCCATGGCAACTTCCTGACCCATATGCTCACAGGCTGTGCCAGGTGCGTCTTCCTAACATGCTGCAGACTTGGAATCTTCACTATGTCCCCAAACCACCATCTCGCACTGGACCTTTGCAGAAACCTCCTTCCTAGATCCTAGGCTCCAGACGTGCCTCCAGCCCATCCTCCACGTGGTTTCTACAAGTCAAGTGTGGTGGGCCCACACCTGAATTTAAGGACTTAACCTCCCCAATATTTCAAAGCCCAAATATCTCATCCTGAAAACCAGTGTGCCCCCAGATCCTGCCCCTCAATCTTTACCTTTGTAATATGTCTGTGGCTACCCTTTCCCACTGTGGTACCCTATCACACTTCACACACAATGTGATGTTCTGTTCCTCTAACAATGAGACCTCCCTCTCCACCCTCTCTGACCACAACCTGTCATGTAGTCATTTCTTAAGGCAAGTAGCTTTTCTGAGAAGTCCCCCTACTCACAATACTGTGATACACTTTATTAATGTTTCTAGATGGATCTACAAAGAAAGTCCAGGATGAGAATTAGAATAGATCCATCTCTGAGTCTCAGAGCTCATCATAAAAGAATGCCAGGGAGAGGTCAGTGGTCAATGACTGGAGAATGCATGCATGATTGGGTAGGTAGATGTGGATGGATATATGGGTGATTGGTAGATAGGTGGATAGATTTATAGATGATGGATGGATGGATGGATGGATGGATGGATGGATGGATGGATGGATGGATGGATGGAAAAATGGATGGATGGATAGATGGATTGATGGATGGATGGATGGATGGATGGAAAAATGGATGGATGGATGGATGAATAAGCACATGTACAGATTTCTGCACAGAGTAGTAGTGCATGGGGTCAGGTGGAAAGATTTGTGGAAAGGATGGAAGGAAGGACAGGTGGGTGAATGGTGGGTTTGTGGGTGGGTGGGTGGTATACTCCTGAATGGATGCAAGGGTGAATGAGTGGGTGGATGAATAGGTGGCTGACTTGGGTGAGTCATGGTTATAGGTGTGGAAGACTGTTTTTAAGCACTCTAAGAGTGTTTAGAGCTGCTTGACTATGACCCAAGCATGTGTTTATCTTCCACACCTATGTTCCACTTTGGGGGGCATTGCATTTACATTTTAGGTAGCTTCTCTTCTTAAAAATGTTTGAGTATGGTTGTGACTATGTAGGAATTTTATTTAGTGAATCTAGAGGTCTGAAGCTCAGTTTTTCCAGCTCTCAACAAGTTAGCACCACACTACTGAAAGGATTCTTTTGGTGAAAGGTAAAGATAAGGCAGCATCTTTTGACTTTTTCTTTTTCAGGAAAATCTGACTTCACTTTCTTTCCCACTGACCCTCTCTAGGACCAGTGGCCACAGTAAAGACAGTAGAGGCTCCAGGGAAGATAAATCCACCACCCATTGCTGAAGGGGCAGCTGGGTGAAGGAGCACAGTGCCATGGCTCTCTTGACTCAGTCCCCAGATACCTGCATCACTGAGACCTCTTGTGTCAGTCCAGCCCTGGCCATGAGTCTGTCCACAGCTGAGTTGTATCATGCCTTAGCCTAGTACATGGGTGTGCACCCTGAATGGATGCCTTCATGACAGCACCCACACATTCTGAGCAGAAACTCATACAGAGGCACTCTAGCCTAACATGAGGAAATCCCAGGACAGCTGTCACCTCCAGTGGATACTCAGACTCTGAGAAGGAGGACCACACTAGAGAGGCTATACTCCCAGGCTGGAAGGGAGTAGGCTACACCAGCACCTTATGGGTAGTGCTGACCCCTTTGCACATATTGCCATCCAATCCCCCAAAACCCTAGGAGGTGGGGATAAGACCCTGTTTCCCATGCCATAGGAAGATGTTCGACTCACCCCAGTTCAGCAGCAATTACATGGCAGAGTGGATTTCAACCCTTAGAAGAGGGCTTGTTCCATAGGAATCCTTCACCTGTGGTAGCCACAATGCCCTGCCCTGGACCACTGTGCCTAACATCTACTCCCAGGCAGCCCCTTTGGAGTCCAGGTGCCTCCCCTTGAATTTAAAGTGGGCTGGGCTGCCTACCATAACAGCAGTTCCTGCTAGAGCAAGGCCCTTCCTCGAAGGCTCTGCATCAGAATGGAGACACCTCCTGTGTGGATGCATGGAACCCTGGCTTGTGCTACCTCGAAAGATGCTACCCCACTGCCTCTTCTACTCCTGCTTTGAAAAGCTGCAACAAACAATTTGGAGCTTTCAAAGCTTTTATCGCGTCTATGGTTAAACCATTCCAATCTTTTTCCCTTTAAACTGAGTGATTGTCCCCATAACGATGCTTAACTGAATGAAACTGTGACATGGTTGAAATGTTGTCATGTCACACACACACACACACACACACACACACACAAATAGAAACATCAAGGAATCTCAGGGGGCAGCTCTTGTCATCTCCCTCTGAGATCAGTGTTGTCTGCCTCTCTCTCTCTCTCTCTCTCTCTCTCTCTCTCTCTCTCTCTCTCTCTCTCTCTCTCTCTCTCTCTCTCCTCCCTTAGTTTTTAAAACTGGGTCTTTTACTGAACTCTGGCTAGACTGGCTGACCATCAAGCCCCCAGAACCTCCTGTCTCTAACTCCCAGGGGCTAGGAATATAGGTGCATACCACCAAACACTTGGGTTTTATGCCGGCGCTGGGGATTTGAACTTGAGTCCTCACACTTGTGTAGCCAAACATCCTAGCCACTGAGCCACACCCCTCCCACCCTATTATCTTTCTTGACAGCAAATACTTGGTTCTGTACTTGGTTCTGTTCAAGCCAGAAAATGGTGTGGGTCGTGGGCGAGGGGACTCATGACTATGCAAGTGGAACTGTATGTGGGGTGGCCTGTGTGCAAGTGTACAGAGGGCAGAGGTCAATCTTGGGCCTCATGCTTCAGGGTTTGTCCATTGTTGTTGTTGTTTTATTTGTTTGGTATTTTGTTTGGGGAGAGTTGTTTGTTTGTTTGTTGTTTTCACTTTTTGAGGCAGGGTCTCTCATTGGCCTAGAGCTTGCCAATCAACCTAAGCTGGCTGACCAGTAAAGCCCAGAGACCTGCCCCTCTTCACCTCTCCAGGATTACAAGTGGCCACTGTGCCTGACTTTACTGTTCCCTTTGTTAATGTGAATGACTACACCCGACTTTTTAAGGATGGTTCCAGGGATCAGACTCAAGACCCCAGGCTTGTGTGGCACATTCTTTACCCACTGAGCCATCTCTCTGGCCCCATCTTTTCTTTTCTTTACTAACTTAAATAATTTCTTCATAATGCAGGCATCATTGTGAATTTGTGTAAAATCACAAATGCTGATGATTTTAGGAATTCTCAAGAGAGTAGGACATTCACCACACTGTGGAGGTGGATCCCCAGTACTGAGACTTCATGCCCATTCCCTGCCCAGCAGGCTCCAGAATCTACCATGCAGTCTGGGCCTGAGAGAGTGGTATCTCCCAGAGTGGACCCTCACCACATCTCCTTGTTTAGCTCATTTGGCCTAGCATCCTCAGCGCGGCTGTAGCCTGAAAGATGCTCCACTGTCTCTTTCACTTCTGCTTTGAGAAGCTGCAAGGAAAAAAAATGAGGCCTTTGAAGCTTTTATCACATCTGTGTTTGAATACCTTAAACACAGTTCACGTTGCATCTGGGACAGGAGTCTCTTCCCGATGAAGACTCGGTAATATTCTCTTGCAGTTTGTACAAGGCCTATTCATTTATCACTTGGCAAGCATATTCAGGTCCATCCACAGAATGGAAATTAGACAAAAAGCAAGATAAATCTCACAGAAAACAAAGAAACAGGCGGGAAAATTGAGGGGTTTCTGTATTAGAAAACCAATGGAATGTTCCAGGAAGCAATGTGCAACACCTGTAGTTTTGTTTGCCTGTGAGAGAACAGACAAATCTCTGAGAAATGTAACTCAAAGCATAAAACACAAACAAATACATAAATTATAAGGGTGCTGTGTGTGGTTTTATGTTGAGTAACAATATAGTTTTTGAATTCTCAATGAAATGGAGTATTTCCCTAGAAAAATCAAAATTCTAAAAACCCTACACAAACTCAATGCATATGAACAATGCAAAGAAAAAATGTAAATGTAATTTAAGCACCTCTCCACTGTTCCTGGCTTAACCAGCTTCAAATAACACATCTCCAGTGCCAGATAAACAGCTCCAGACCATTGAGGTAGGTCCCTCATTTGTTTGTTAACAGCACTTAACCTTGAATCAAAACCTTAGCTTGGTGATATTCAAGAGAACCACAGGCCAAGCTCACTCATTCACAGGCACTCCAAGTCCTTCCTCTTGCTGCACCGTAGCAGTGTGGATGCCTCAAGCTTTGTCCTCAGGCCCAGCATGGAACAAAGCTGTGAAGAAGTAGATGCTCTACATACAAGTCCATCAACAGAGCTAGCACATCAGCAGCTGACAGGGACAGGCACCGGACAACTGTGGCAGCAAGTCCTGAAGGGCTGGGGGAGGTGTGTCATATGATGCTCCAGCTCAGAGAGGAGGAGGAAGGGGAGGAGGAGGAGGAAGAAGACAGATGTAGACCTGCATCATGCTAGGGAGAGGGGACAGGCACAAGGAAACTCCATGCAGGGGGAGATGTTAAGTGATGTGGATGTCCTAAGGCCACTATGACAAAGCATAAGGGACCTCACAGCATTAGCAACCCATAGTCACAAGTCCAGCACCAAGGTGTGAGCAGACAGAGCTTGCCCATCATAAGAGGGAAATCATTATGCTCTATTTTCAGCCTGGTGCACACTTAGTGTTCATCAGAGATTCACTGGTAAGCAGGGGGCACCAGGCCCTGTCTTTCCTAGAGGGCAGCTGGCACCTGTTCATGCAAAAGTTTTCAGTGTATCCTGGGGTTTAAAAGTCACAGGCAGTCAAGCTACATGACTGAGGCCACCCATCAGAAAAGAAGGGAATCTCAAGTTCCAGGATATGCATTAAGTAAGGCTTTGAGTGTCCTGAACCAATGGGACAGGGGATCTGGGAGGGAGCCATGCTAGACCCTGGGAAGGCTGCAACTTGCTGAAGAACCCAGTCGAAGAGGGACTCAAGGGGGAAGGAAAACACAATTAAGAATATAAAAACCACCGTTATGTGTTATAATATCAGGGTATTGGGGTGCCCCTATGAACAGTGGGTGCAGGTCAAAGACCTTTTACCTTTGCTGTGCTGGTAAAGGTAACCCCATCTCCTGGATCTGCCTGGGTGCCAAGAGCAGAACGTCTTGGTATGACGTCAACTAGAGTCAACTTGACTCTCTACACTCATGTCTGTGACGTCTCTACAATTGACTGGCTTTGGAACCATGAAGGAAACAGACCCCTTGGTGTGTCTGCAACGTTGTTTCCGGAGATGCTGAGGAGTGGGAAAGATCCACCTGAGTGTGGGCAGCACCATCCCATTGCATGGAGTTCCTGGCTGAGTAAATGGCAAGGGGCAGGGGAGGAAGGAAGCTGAGGACCAGGGCTCTTCTCTCTCTGCTTCCCTACCGCAGATGCTGTGTGACCAGCTGCCTCGTGCCTCCACCACAATGCCTTCCCCATCACACATGACCTCCTAACCCAATGAGAAACGTAATTAAATCCAGCTGTGGTGGCACACGCCTTTAAGTCTAGCAGTCAAGATGCAGAGACAGGTGGATCTCTGTGTGTTCAAAGCCAGACTAGTGTAAAATTAAAAAAAAAAAATTTGATATAATCGGTTAAGAAGAAGGAGTGTTTCCAGAAACAAGTAATCATGGGGCAGAACCTTCTTCCCTCAGAGTAGACAGCATCATGCTTACCAAGAAGTCATCTATAAATCTCCAAATAATCCCACAGAAATTGCCGTATCGTATGTGCACATACACAATCGAACGCTTAGCTATTTGACTCAATTGTAAATAAAATATTAAAAATCTATACTTCTCCTATATAATAGCAATGAGCAGTTAATGCCCATAATGGGAAAAAGAAAGCAGTTTTCTCAAAATAGCAATTGAGAAAAAAAGCACATCAGACCTAGGGTAACTGCAGTTAAAAAGTCGGTGTTTGTGGCAGGGAAAAAATATTACAGGCTTCATTGAGAAAATATGCATGTATATGGAGAACATGATATATTATGGAAAGTCCCAACATCATAAATGGGTCAGTTCTCCTAAATATGTCAAATATTTGCCCCAGTCCTAGTGGGAGTTCAAGCTGAGAAACAAGAACGAAATACCACACGAAAACATGCCGGGTCTTTCCTGGCACCTAAGGAGAGGAGAATTGAAAAGAGAGTTTGGGATTGGAGGGGAAAGAGGGACCCCCTACTCCCAACCAGATATTGAAATGTACACATAAGACAATGAGATTCAGACACGCTCACAGGCACAAGGTTGTGTGTGACTCTGACATCCTTAGACCTAAGCCAGCTATCTGTATGTCCCAATGGTTAATAAATGGGTCTGTGAGGATGTTTCAAGAAAAGAGTAACTAACCATGGGCCAGGGCCTTCCCCCAAAGAAGACAGCATTTGCTCGTGACAACCTTGCATAAAGAGGTCTGAGCCTGTGAGCACAGGCAGGACCACCACTGCTACTTAGAGGAACCCACTGGGAACCATCAGGACACAGGAACTGAGGAGCTGCCTGGGACAGGAATCTTCCAGTTTCCATCTGCACCCAGAGCTGATCCTGTGCTACAGAGCTACATACACAAATACAGCCAAGAGAGAGCTAGTCTCCCAGGAGTTCCTACACACTTGTGAGCACAGGTAGGACCACCACTTCTCTTCAAATTCCTGGCCCAATAGGGACCCTCCCAGAGACATCAGGACATAGGAACTGTCCTGATCAACTGGGGACACAGAATCCTCCTGGTCTCTGTTTGCACCCCAGAGCTGACCCTGTACCTAAATTCCTCCCAGAGAGACCTGGTCTCCCAGGAGCACTGACACACAGGTTTGCAGGATGGACAAGCCACAGTCAGAGACAGCAAGACCAGCTAATAACAGAGATAACCAAATGGCAAAAGGCAAGTGCAAGAATATAGGCAACAGAAACCAAGGCTACTTGGCATCATGAGAACCCAGTTCTCCCACCACAGCAAACCCTGGTTACCCCAACATTCCAAAAAGCAAGATTCTGATTTATAATCACATCTCATGATGAAAATAGAGGAATTTAAGAAGGACATAAATAACTCCCTTAAAGAAATACAAGAGAACACAGGTAAACAGGTAGAGTTAAAGAGGAAACTCAAAAATTCCTTAAAGAATTACAGGAAAACACAACCAAACAGGTGAAGGAATTGAACAAAATAATCCAGGATCTAAAATTGGAAACAGAAAATGAAAAAAATCACAAAGGGAGACAACACTGGAGATAGAAAACCTAGGAAAGAGATCAGGAGTCATAGATGCAAGCATCACCAACAGAATACAAGAGATAGAAGAGAGAATCTCAGGGGCAGAAGATACCATAGAAAACACAACAGTCAAAGAAAATGCAAAATGCAAAAAGCTCCTAAGCCAAAACATCCAGGAAATCCAGGGCACAATGAGAAGACCAAACCTAAGGATAATAGGTATCGAAGAGAGCTAAGATCCCCAACTTAAAGAGCCAGTAAATATCTTCAACAAAATTATAGAAGAAACCTTCCCTAACCTAAAGAAAGAGATGTCCATGAACATACAGGAAGCCTACAGAACTCCAAATAGACTGGACCAGAAAAAAAATTCCTCCAATCACATAATAATAAAAACAAATGCACAAAACAAAGAAAGAATATTAAAAGCAGTAAGGAAAATAGGACAAGTAACATATAAAGGCAGACCTATCAGAATCACACCAGACTTCTCACAAGAGACTATGAAAGCGGGAAGATCCTGGACAGGTGTCATACAGACCCTAAGAGAACACAAATGCCAGCCCAGGCTACTATACCCAGCAAAACTCTCAATTACCATAGATGGAGAAACCATGATATTCCATGACAAAATCAAATTTACACAATATCTTTCCACAAATCCAGCCCTACAAAGGATAACAGTTGGAAAACACCAACACAAGGAGGGAAACTACACCCTAGAAAAAGAAAGAAAGTGATGCACTTTTAACAAACCCAAAACAAGATAACCACACAAACATAAAAATAACATCAAAAATAACAGGAAGCAATAATCACTATTCCATAATATCTCTTAACATCAATGGACTCAATTGCTTAATAAAAAGACATAGACTAACAGACTGCATACGTACCCAACATTTTGCTGCATACAGGAAACACACTTCAGTGTCAAAGATAAACACTACCACAGAGTAAAGGGCTGGAAAACAGCTTTCCAAGCACATGGTCCAAGAAACAAGCTGGAGTAGCCATTCTAATATCAGATAAAATCGACTTTTAACTAAAAATCATAAAAAAAGGTAAGGAAGGACACTTCATACTCATCAAAGGAAAAATCTACCAAGAAGAACTCTCAATTCTGAACATCTATGCTCCAAATGCAAGGGCACCCACATTTATAAAAGAAACTTTACTAAAGCTAAAAGCACACACTGCACCTCACACAATAATTTGGGGGACTTCAACACCCCACTCTCATCAATGGACAGATCATGGAAACAGAAACTAAACAGAGACACAGTGAAACTAACAGAAGTTATGAACCAAATGGAGCTAACAGATATCTATAGAACATTTCATTCTAAATCAAAAGAATATACCTTCCTCTCAGAACCTCATGGTACCTTCTCTAAAACTGACCATATAATCGGTCACAAATCAGACCTCAACAGATATAAGAAGATTGAAGTAATCCCATACCTCCTATCAGATCACTATGGATTAAGGCTGGTCTTCAATAGCAACAAAAACAGCAGAAAGCCCGCATACACATGGAAGCTGAACAATGCTCTACTCAATGATAACTTGACTTGGTCAAGGAAGAAATAAAGAAATTAAAGATTTTTAGAATTTAATGAAAATGAAGATACAACATACCCAAACTTATGGGTCAAATGAAAGCAGTGCTAAGAGGAAAACTCATAGCTCTGAGTGCCTCCAAAAAGAAACTGGAAAGAGCATACACTAGCAGTTTTACAGCACATCTGAAAGCTCTAGAACAAAAGGAAGCAAATTCACCCACGAGGAGTAGACGTCAGGAAATAATCAAACTCAGGGCTGAAATCAACCAAGTAAAACCAAAAAAGAACTATACAGAAAATCAACTAAACCAGGATCTGGTTCTTGGAGAAAATCAACAAGATAGAGAAACTCTTAGCCAGACTAACCAGAGGGCACAGGGACAGTATCCTAATTAACAAAATCAGAAATGAAAAGGGAGATTTAACAACAGAAACTGAGGAAATTTTTTAAAAAAATCATCAGATCCTACTGCAAAAGCCTATAATCAACACAACCAGAAAATCTGGATGAAATGGACAATTTTCTAGGTAGAAACCAAATACCAAAGTTAAATCAGGATCAGATAAACCATCTTAACTGTCCCATAACCCCTAAAGAAATAGAAGCAGTCATTAAAAGTCTCCCAACCAAAAAAAAAAAAAAAGCCCAGGACCAGATGGTTTTAGTGCAGAATTCTATCAGACCTTCAAAGAAAAGCTAACACCAATATTCTTCAAACTATTCCATGAAATGGAAACAGAAGGAACATTACCGAATTTGTTCTATGAAGCCACATTACAGTGATACTAAAACGACACAAAGATCCAACAAAGAGAACTTCAGACCAATCTCTCTTATAAATATTGATGCAAAAATACTCAATAAAATTCTTGCCAACTGAATCCAAGAACACATCAAAACGATCATTCACCACAATCTAGTAGGCTTCCTCCCAGGGATGCAGGGATGGTTCAATATATGGAAACCCATCAATGTAATCGACTACATAAACAAACTCAAAGAAAAAAAAACACATGATCATTTCATTAGATGCTGAAAAAGCATTAGACAAAATTCAACATCCCTTCATGTCAAAAGTCTTGGAAAGATCAAGAATTCAATCCCATACCTAAACACAGTAAACACAATATACAGCAAACCAGTAGCCAACATCAAACTAAATGGAGAGAAACTTGAATCAATCTTACTAAAATCAGAGACTAGACAAGGCTACCCACTCTCTCCTTATCTATTCAATATAGTACTCGAAGTTCTAGCTAGAGCAATTAGACAACAAAAGGTATTCAAAGGGATACAGCTTAGAAAGGAAGAAGTCAAACTATCACTATTTGCAGATGATATGATGGTATACTTACATGACCCCAAAAACTCCACCAGAGAACTCCTACAGCTGATAAACAACTTCAGCAAAGTGACCAGATATAAAGTTAACTCAAACAAATCAGACACCTTCTTATACTCAAAATATAAACATGATGAGAAAGAAATTAGGGAAACCACACCTTTCACAATAGTCACAAACAATATAAAGTATCTTGGTGTGACTCTAACCAAACAAGTGAGAGATTTGTATGACAAGTACTTCAAGTCTCTGAAGAAAGAAATCAAAGAAGACCTCAGAAGATGGAAAGATCTCCCATGCTCATGGATTGGCAGGATTAATATAGTTAAAATGGCTATCCTGCCAAAGGCAATCTACAGATTCAATGCAATCCCCACCAAATTTCCAACTCAATTCTTCATAGAGTTAGAAAGAGCAATTTTCAAATCCATCTGGAATAACAAAAAACCAAGGATAGTGAAAACTATTCTCAACAATAAAAGAATTTCTGGGGGGAATTAGCATCCTGGACCTCAAGCTGTACTACAGAGCAATGGTGATAAAAACTGTGTGGTATTGGTACAATGACAGGCAGGTAGATCAATGGAATAGAATTGAAGATCCAGAAATGAACCCACACACCTATGGTCACTTGATCTTTGACAAAGGAACTAAAACCATCCAGTGGAAAAAAGACAGCATTTTCAACAAATAGTGCTGGCTCAACTTGCGGTTAGCATGCAAAAGAATGCAAATTGATCTTTTCTTATCTTCTTGTACAAAGCTCAAGTCCAAGTGGATCAAGGACCTCCATATAAAATCAGATACACTGAAACTAATAGAAAAGAAAGTGGGAAAGAGCCTTGAACACATGGGCACAGGGGAGAATTTCCTGAACAGAACACCAATAACTTATGCTCTAAGATCAAGAATTGACAAATGGGACCTCATAAAATTACAAAGCTTCTGTAAGGCAAAGGACACTGTCAATAGGACAAAGCAGGGACCAACAGATTGGGAAAAGATCTTTACCAACCCTACATCCGATAGAGGGCTAATATCCAATATATACAACGAACTCAAGAAGTTAGTCTCCAAAGAACCAAATAATCCTATTAAAAATAGGGTACGGGGGGGGGGGGGGGCTGGAGAGATGGCTCAGCAGTTAAGAGCACTGACTGCTCTTCTGACGGTCCTGAATTCAAATCCCAGCACCCACATGGTGGATCATAATCATCCATAATGAGATCTGACGCCCTCTTATGGGGTGTCTGAAGACAGCTATAGTGTACTTACATATAATAAATAAATAAATCTTTTTTTAAAAAGGGTACAGAGCTAAACAAAGAATTCTCAACTGACAAATATGGAATGGCCAAGAAGCACCTAAAGAAATGTTCAACATCCTTTAGTCATCAGGGAAATACAAATCAAAACAACCCTGAGATTCCACCTCACACCAGTCAGAACGGCTAAGATCAAAAACTCAGGTGACAGCAGATGCTGGCAAGGTTGTGGAGAAACACGAACACTCCTCCTCTGCTCGTGGGATTGCAAGCTGGTACAACCACTCTGGAAATCAGTTTGATGGTTCCTCAGAAAATTGGACATAGTACTACCGGAGGACCCAGCTATACCACTCCTGGGCATATACCCAGAAGATGCTCTGACATGTAATAAGAACACATGCTCCACTATGTTCATAGCAGCCTTATTTATAATAGCCAGAAGCTGGAAAGAATCCAGATGTCCCTCAACAGAGGGATGGCTAAAAAAAAAAATGGGGTACAATTACACAATGGAATACTACTCAGCTATTAAAAACAATGAATTCATGAAATTCCTAGGCAAATGTATGGAACTAGAAAATATAATCCTGAATGAGGTAATCCAATCACAAAAGAATGTACATGGCATATACCCACTGATAAATGAATATCAGTCCTGAAGCTCAGAATACCCAAGATACAATTCACAAACCAAATGAAGCTCAAGAAGAAAGAAGACCAAAGTATGGATACTCTGGTCCTTCTTAGAAGAAGGAACAAAATACTCATGGGAGGAGATACAGAGACAAAGTATGGAGCTGAGACTGAAGGAAAGATCACCCAGAGAATGCCCCACCTGGGGATCCATTCCACATACAGTCACCAAACTCAGACACTATGGTGAATGCCAACAAGTGCTTGCTGACAGCTGATATAGCTGTCTCCTGAGAGGCTCTGACAGTGCCTGACAAATACAGAGGTGGATGCTCTCAGACAACCCCTGGACTGGTCACAAGGTCCCCAGTGGAGGAACTAGCAAAGGACCCAAGGAGCTGAAGGAACTTGCAGCCCCATAGGAGGAACAACAATATGAACAAACCAGTACCCCCCCCCCCCCAGAGCTCCCAGGGACTAAACTACAAACCAAAGAGTACACATGGAGGGACCCATGGCTGCAACTGCATATGTAGCAGAGGATGGCTTTGTTGTACATCAATGGAAGGAGAGGCCCTTGGCCCTGGGAAGGCTTGATGCCCCAGTGTAGGGGAATGCCAGGACAGGAAAGTAGGAGTGGGTGGGTTGGTGAGCAGGAGGGTTGGGGGATGGAATAGGGGTTTTAAGGAGGGGAAACCAGGAAAGAGGTTAACATTTGAAATGTAAATAAAGAAAATATCAAATAAGAGAGAGAGAGAGAGAGAGAGAGAGAGAGAGAGAGAGAGAGAGAGAGAGAGAAAGAAAGAGAGAAAGAGAAAGAGAAAGAGAAAGAGAAAGAGAAAGAGAAAGAGAAAGAGAAAGAGAAAGAGAAAGAGAAAGAGAGAGAGAGAAAGAGAAAGAGAGAGAGAAAGAGAAAGAGAGAGAGGAAGGAAGGAAGGAAGGAAGGAAGGAAGGAAGGAAGGAAGGAAGGAAGGAAGGAAGGAAGGATGGAAGGATGGAAGGATGGAAGGAAGGAAGGAAGAAAAAATGACCCACTTTACCTATGTAGCCATCAATTGCCAACTGCTCCTCAGTCAGGGATGTGTACTTCAGAAGGTCTCCCACTTTCATCCTGGGGGAAAAAAATCCTGAAGGAGAAGGAGAAGGAGAAGGAGAAGGAGAAGGAGAAGGAGAAGGAGAAGGAGAAGGAGAAGGAGAAGGAGAAGGAGAAGGAGAAGGAGAAGGAGAAGGAGAAGGAGAAGGAGAAGGAGAAGGAGAAGGAGAAGGAGAAGGAGAAGGAGAAAGAAGAAGAAGAAGAAGAAGAAGAAGAAGAAGAAGAAGAAGAAGAAGAAGAAGAAGAAGAAGAAGAAGAAGAAGAAGAAGAAGAAGAAGAAGAAGAAGAAAAGAGGTCTGAGAACAGAATGGTCCTGCCTGTCTGCCTTTACTTCTGGCTGGTGAATGCATCTACCCTATTGCTGCTGCGGGCA
This sequence comes from Mus caroli, assembly GCF_978045245.1. Lineage (NCBI taxonomy): Eukaryota > Metazoa > Chordata > Mammalia > Rodentia > Muridae > Mus > Mus caroli. The sequence goes on from NW_028227271.1 coordinate 17,733,653, forward strand.
GCCTTCTCTAGCACCAGAATCTAGCTTTTCTGTGCAGGTCCCTAATTCTGTGGACTGAGCAGCTTTGGGTTCTCAGCCTCTCTGGTGTGGTCATTGTTAGAATACCCAGACAGTGCCCTGTAAGCCAATGTAATAAATCCCCCCCTTTACAAAGGGTATCTCTCTCTCTCTCTCTCTCTCTCTCTCTCTCTCTCTGTGTGTGTGTATGTGTGTGTGTGTGTGTGTGTGTGTGTGTGTAACATCAATATATGTACATATACACATTGTATTGGTTCTGCTCCCCTAGAGAGCTGACTAATGCAAGTATAGCACACAAGAACTCTCAGAGAGGAAGCGACAACTGTCTCCCACTCCCTCTGTGGGGATGGAACCATCACCCTGTGATACAGCCAGTGTTACTGAAATATCCCTGTGAAAGCAGTCTAGGATTTACAAAACTCGCCTCTCCGGATCTGGCTGTAAGTGAGGATAGGAACAAACTTCAGGAACCTCCCAGGTGGACAGGGGTCTCAGCTCAGTTCTTCTCCCATCCCCACCAGCTCAGTGATATCCACATGTGGACTTCAACCTGGTCCCTGGAAGCAGGTGGATGAGAAAACTGGAATTCTCAAGAGCCCAGGACAAGCAGCCCAGGAAAGCCCTAGAAGACACCAGTACAGGTGGACTCTGCTAGAGACACGGGCACTGAGTCATGGGAGCTCTGTAGGGAGCGGGGTAGATGGGTCAAAGCCTTGTAGAGGTTATGATGAAACTGAAACGAAAGCAGTGGCAGCGCCTGGCAGCTCCGGTTATAGTTGGCTGCTGGCACCCAGGGAGAGGGGAGATCCACCAAGGATCTCCCATGGAGATCACCCATGGGAGTCAGAGCAGAGATGGAAGTCTCACCCATGGGTCAAATGTGAGGGTCACTTTGGATAGTTATACTTGTACCAAGCCAGGCTACTGACACTAATTGAATGCCGCTCTGTGTTCAGTGGCAAGGGACTCATGACAGAGGCCATTGGGCCACAGAGTCAAAGCTGTTTACTCTGTGGTCCTTTCCAGAAACATCTGTCAAACCCAGAGTTAGAGAGAAAAGACCAGACTCTGATTGCTGCCAAGCTACTGCAAGTTATGGCACCAGACATGCAGAAACACATTCACCTAGACAGCCAGAAGTGCCACAGGGCAGCCAAATTCCTCCAATCACATCTTCAAAATGACCCGGTGGCCTACTAATCCTCCAAAAGCTGGATTAATGCAGGAAATGGAAAGAATTTGAGATTTTCTAATTAGCATCCCCAGAGAGACTCAAAAGGATATCGTAACCATAAAATACAAACCAGCCGTGATGTTTCAAGTGCAGGATTAAAGAGCAAGAAGGAAGACTTTGATACTGAAAACCTTATTTTTGGGGACTGGAGAGATGGATCGGTGATTACTAGCAATTGCTGCCCATGGACGGGACCCAAGTTCAGTTTTAAGCACCCTCACCAGGTGGCTCACAATCACCTGTAACTCCAGCTCCAAGGGACACTCTCTTCAAGGCTCCTGCAGGCAGCCACACATAAGCCTGTCACACACACACAACACAATCTTATTTTTTTTAAAGAAAGAAAGAAAACGCAGTTATTAAAATAAAAAGAGCTCTGGGTGGCATGACTGCACCCCCCCCCCATTAGGAATCAGGCAACATCACTCAAGTCCTGTCAAGAGTAATGGGAAGAGAAAGAGACAGAATTAAGGGTGCTCAGTTGGGAGACACTGACTCCAGTGTTTCAATGGGGCACAAGGTAGGGGGGGAATGGGGTGGAGAAAAGAATTAATTCTCTAAAATTAAGCAAAGCAGCCTCTGAAATGGAAGGCCATATGTCCTCAGGACATGGCTTCTGACAAAAAAAGCTGGAAAAATGGACACACTCCCTCACAGACCCTGCCGAGAACTCTGACTCAAGGCTTAACAATTTCTGTTAAGATTTCCAAGTGAAAAGTAAACTAAAGTCAAAAGAGCTTACTTTCAAATAAACGATTAATAACCTGGCTCCCACTGGCCATCCTTGTCTGCTCACTGAATGGGTATCGCGTGTGTGTTAGCCACAGTGTTCCAAGGGAGTGGGACTTAAAGCCACCATTCTAGATCCAGACAGACACAGTCCCATCCTGAGGGCAAAATGAACTTGGACCGGAAAGTGACTGTACATCGCTCTGTCAGACAGAAAAATAACCGTGGGGGACAATTCAGTCAGATGAAAGCAAAATAAGAAAGGGATGGAATTAGCATAGAAAACAATGGTGAGCAAATAGATCATTAAAAGTTATGGTTGAGTCCAAGTAATTACTGAGAAAATGAGGTTTAATGCCGTTGTTAGGAAATAATTCCCCGAATAGACAAGACATAATGTTCTTAAAGTAATTGGCATAATGTAAAAGAAACTTAAAGATATTCTGGAAAGCACAACTCCAAACGATTGTGATAAAATAGAGCCAAATGTCCTGTCATATTTGAGTGGTAATTTGTGGCAGCTGCACAATACTTGAAGTTGATGGGAGTGTATGTTTTAATATTTTATTAGTTAGGGTTATTTTGGTCTCTTAGAGCAGAAACTCAATTTCCCCAGTTTAAGTAAAACTGGACATTTTGAAAGGATGTGGCAATGACTCACAGGACCCATGGGAAATATTATAGTTGGCTCTAGGGGACAAAGGCAATCAGGGGACTGAAACACCAAGGGTCCTGACCAGAGACCTTCCTACACTCTTGAGAGCTACTGGCAAGTACTGGTCTCATTGGCTATCTTAGTTTGGGGTTTACTGCTGTGAACGGATACCATGACCAAGACAAGTCTTATAAAGGACAACATTTAATTGGGGGCCGGCTTACAGGTTCAGAGAGGTTCAATCCATTATCATCAAGGTGGGAGCATGGCAGCATCCAGGCAGGCATGATGCAGGAGTTGCTGAGAGTTCTATATCTTCATCTGAAGGCTGCTATGAGACTACTGACTTCCAGGCAGCTAGGATGAGGGACTTAAAGGCCACACCCACAGTGACACACCTACTCCAACAAGGTCACAACTTCTAATAGTGTCACTCTCTGGGCCAAGCATATACAAACCATGACAATGACACTTGCTCCCTAAGTCTGTTTCTTCTATGGCCACTCAGAGAAAGCTTGGTTTCTTACTGCTCAATTACAGTCTCAGAGTCTCCGGGGAGGACACTAATCAGTAGAGCTTAGATCAATTCCCACCCCAGAATCAACCAGCTGGAGCCAAAGGTCAAGACCACGTTGCTTATATGGAAGTTGGGGGGGGGTTCAAATACATGATGTGGGCCAGTGGCTTGGAGAAGGGGTTCTGGGTAGCCTCTCTTCTGACTGTGTGTCTGAAGCAACCAAAGTCAGCATGGCAAAGGGATACCTGCACATCCATGTTTACTGCAAGAGTTTACTGCAGAGTGAGTGAGAGGTGAGACTAATCGGGGTGTACTTGGTAGATGAGTGACATAGAAAATGTGAGAGGTCTGAGGATGTAGTTCAGCAGTATGGAGTTTGCCTACTATGTGCAAAGCCTTGGGTTCTATTTCCATGTCTACAAAGGGAAAAGAAAGAGGGGGGGAGAGAAAACATAGTATAGATGTATACAAGGTAATCTTGTTCAGCCATAAACAGAACCCGAGGTCCAGCCCTCATTGTATTGGAAGGTGCTATGCGAGCTGCCAAGAGAGGAAAAGCAACCAGTAGTTTTGCCCAGCTGAAGAGCCCGTGAATCATGGCATCCATCGTCCTGGCAAAATGTCACCGGTGCTATAGCAGTGGCACCCATGCCTTAGAATTGTCTAACTGGACTTGTTCAATAGGAGGGAGATGTGTCTGATCATGTAAACCTAGCCAGGAACCCAAGGCTGGGGAAGTCCGAGATGTTAAAGGAGAATCTAATAGTGCCAATTCCCTAAATCAGTTGTTTCTATCTGCGTCCTAAATGCCCTATGCCTAAAGATTAGAGTCACTCTCAACCCTCCTTAAAGAAGGTTCTTTTTGCAACAGATGAATAACATTATAGAAATCTACAACTTGTGGAATGCAGTGACTAAGTGACCATGGGGTACCCAGCCCCAGTTGATGCATCTACAATATAACTCCTATACTGAAGGCTTGGGGAACATCTCAGAAGAGAGGGCAGAAAGACTATAAGTAAGAGTCAGAGGATCAAGATACCTGCTATGGGACAGTGTCTTCAAGGTTTCACAGGGAAGCTGCACCCATTGTAATCTCAACAACATGTCTGCCTTCCCAAGATCTATATGATGACCGCAGCGGTTGACATGTCAATGCGGGTGATGAAAGAGTCCCAAGGCCCGACTGGAAATGGAGAGCTACCCACTGCTCTCAATGACTGCTGGAGGTAGCATCAGTTTTCTCAGGGGATAAGCATATCCAGTTCCAAGGGGTCATCCCTAAATACGTGTACATATGCACAACATTGAGTTGACTCGGTAGGTTATAGGGCAGATCTGGTAGTCCTTGGTTCCTCCTATGAGCCTGGCACTTAGTACCCAACTCTTGTGCAAGGTGACAGAGACTGAGAGGTAAAGGGCACCTAGATGCTGAGTGCCTGGCCAGGATTCAAACAGAGAGCATTCCTTATCTCTGCCCCCATGTGACTACTCAGTTGGTCCAAACAGGATCTTTCATAACTGAAGATAAGCTGGACTCTGTGCCCGATACAGGTGTTTATGAATTATGTGCATGGTAGTATACTTGGAGGTATTCATGATAGACGGAAAAAGCTGAAATAAAGCTGAAATAACATGTTGTTAAAATAATTGTAGAGTATTCTGTTAACGGTTCTTACACCACACACTTCCACTTAGAGGCTGCTGTACCTCCTCACTAAGTGAGTGTTAGCCCTTCAACCATGTATTTCCAGTGCACGGAGTCTGAGGCTAGTGCTTTGTAACGCTGTGGGGGAGGTAGGAGGAGGAAGCCCTGAATGATCCAAGTCCTGAGTGAACATGTGTCATTGACATTGTCAGATATGTCATTGACATAGGCACCATCATGTCAAGGACCCTATAGCTCCCAGCTCAGAGGGAAGACAAAGCAGCCCTGGGTGACTGAGTGTCCATGTTGACAGTGTATAGAGTAGATTATGTTCACTATAGCTTTCTCCCCGCTCCCTACAGAGACTGCTCCAACTGAGATTAGCTAAGCCTGTCCCCTTGACCCAGCTGTAGACCATAAACCATGCCTCTTTGTTTGACTTGATGTGTGTTGTAGAATATATACATGTATATGATGTTGTCCGGTTGGGTACAAGGAAGCTAGAGTGGCTGTCTTCTGTCCTTGGGGGAGTTGATGCTTTGATTCTCTAAGGGTAAGTTCTCCCCCTTTTGCTAGGAAGACAAGCTGGATCTTGTCCTTCAGCGTGGTGTGGTAGGCGACCTTTTAATTTATTAAAGAAAATTGAAGTCAGTCTGGGGTGACCTTGTTGACATCCAAAATCTGTGTGATTAAGGTGTAGCCTTGGAAAATGTTCACACCCTCAAATCTATCAGCCCAGTCTGTTACAAGCTGTACTTTCGGTTGGAGCTGTGAACACATCACTAGTAGCTTGCGGCTCCTTTCTGTGTCTCTTATGGGCCTTTTGATGACTTGCTTTTCTTCTTTCCTGAAGAGCTGGTCTGGTTTTCCATCAACCACAAGGTGGTTTTGAAATTCTGAGCTGTCTTCTGACTGTGGTCACCAAGCTATGAGCCGATAAAGACTTGCTGCTGCTGTTAGCTGCTTAGTGTGGGGCACAGTTTGTCACACCGCAGGAGAGATCTGCCCTTGGCTAGGGACTCAGAAAGGACATGGTCCTGTGTTCAGCACAATGTGAATTCCATCGTTCTCCTTCATTCAGATATAATAGTCCCAAGTACACATGTTTCACATGTATACATTGTGTGACATTATTCCAGAGATCTGTTAAGGAGAACTGACAACAGATCAATGTAGTGAAACCATCCAAGTCCAACTTGGTGGCCCAATGCATTTTCTGTTGGGGGTGGTGATGTTCTTAAAGGAATGTAAGTGAGAGGTTACTACAGGAACAGAAGATTCAAAGCCCATCCCAGCATGGGTGACAGCCCATGACATCTGGAAGCCTAGAGCATACAGTGCCACCTGCAGGAGCATCAACAGGTTAGACAGAGTCCTTCCCAGGCAGTTCCTCTGGTCTCTGCTCCTTCTGGGCAGCTAAGCTCATCTGAACTTACTCCGTTACCCTCCCTGCTCATACATCCGTGGGGAGAGCAGGGCCTAGTTGTGGCCAATTTTGGTGAAGTTCTGAGGCTTCGGAATTGTTCGTTTACAGAGTCCTAGGGAGCCTCCCTTCAGAATTTCCTGAGTCTTTAGAACTTGCTGAGCCTTAAAAGCTTTCCTTTAAGATGGAGTGCTTCAACTTGGAGAAAATTGCTACCAACACACTTGTGCATACATTACATGCTGACATACATACCATATAGCACACATACCCTCTATACCACACCCACACACACACGCTGCCTATACACACACTGCATGCTACACACCTCCCCATTACACCATATATGAATACCACACAACACATCTCCCTTCTACATTATACATCACAGACATGTATGCATTCTACAACATACATACATACATACTGCATATACCAAATATACATAATGCACATATAACATTCAAAATACACCACCAACAGACATGCACCACACACGATATTCAAGCAGCATGCATTATCTCACACATACCAACTGCAACCTATCCCTGTACCTACCTAGTATTCTTAATAATATTTTCTTCATCTTGACCACAGGCAGCAAAGCACAGGACCAGCTTACCTGGGGAAGGAAGGTGTGGCCATTAGCAACTCAAGGCACGCCGTCTGACAAGCCCTGTTCACTTTAGTCTCCTCACAATCTGACAAGGATAGGGGTGACCCCATAGAATCAGTGAGTATGTGAGGGCCAGAGAAGAGACACAATCAGTTGGAGGCCCACAGTTGCTCAGTGGGGAGAAACATTTGCCCTGTTCTCTTCCTCCGACCCTCAGCAGGTGCTCCTTACTAATGCTCTAACCTGCAGATGTTCCTGCATTTCATGAGACCATCTGCCTTGGGATGACGGATGCCTTAAATGGATAAACTCACGTGACTTCTGTGAAATTATCCATGTGAATGGACTTCAAGTCTCCCAGTGAATGGATCTGAAATTCCTCCCACCCCATACTCCCAGAAAGGCCCGAAGCCCCATCTTGTGCTAAAGTTCCAGCTCTTTAGAGGAAGCCACTGTTCAGGGTCAGCAGCTTGTATAGTCTGAGAAAGAAAAAAAAAAAACAAAACTCCTAGGCAATGATTCTGTGGCCAGTCTGGAGAACAGGCATTAATGAGCAAGAAACTGGCCTCCCCAAAGACAAGTCCCAGAGTAATTGACCAGATGCCTAATGAACATGACAGCAAAGCATTTGGCGTAATGGCAGCCTATAAAATAAACAGGGGGGAAACTGGCACTTTCTCAGTCCCCACACAGCAGGAACCAACTGACAACTGGGCCATCTTCCTGAGCTGCGCCATCATTAAGGAAAGGGTAAGCAGAGGATGTGGTGGCCCTGGATCTTCTGCGCTGGCCAACCCTGAACCAATCAGGTCTATTTCATCCCAGAGAGTGGCCTTCACCTTTGCACTGCCTAACTTGGAGCACAGGATCCATTGTGGGAGGAAGTAAGCATTGGTTTACCTGTGTAGTGGGGGGGGAGGGAGCACAGCCATATTCTGCATCTACTCAGGCAGCAAGAGCCCCTAGGCTATGTCCCCCGTGGTTCCACTCTATATTTGCTGCCTCTGTTTCCCTAGGGAGCAAGACAGGCTGCTTTCTTTCAGCTATTGAGGATTCAACTATAGAAGATACACACGCATACCTGGTACCCTCACCCTAGGGGCTGCTAAAATGTAAAGACACCGGAAGAGCTCAGACATCAGAGTTGGCTCCTGTTGAATAAGTCGATGACTGAAGTCAACACTCCAGGATGGTTACAGTGGTGAGCACAGCTGTGGGATGAATCCTAGGTGTAACATGTCCCCCACTGAGGCCCCCTGCATGGAGCCAGAGGCTCACATTGTAGGGGGTGGGGCTGAGTCATCCCGAGCTAGGTCCAGCAACCCCAGGGTCTCATGTTCCCTGCCTTCAGCTCATCCCAGAGCCTTTGCATCCAGGGGTCAGACAGAGAAGGAGAGAAGAGACGAGCAGCCAGCCCATGAAGCCAGCAATGGGTGAATCACTTTCTGCAGCTGCCGAGGGGAAAATTGAGCTGGCATGGAGGAGGAGCCATGGAGGACTGAGGAACAGAGAAGAATCCCTAAAAGTCTGGAGGTGACTCTTTAGAGAAGAGGAAGCACTGGGGCAGAGGGCCTACAGCTGGAGGTGCTGAGGCCCCGTGCCCAGAGCCAGGGGACAAAAGGGAATGTGGTGGGGACCAGGCCCAATATCACAGCCAAAAGCAACCTAGGAAGGAAAGGGTTTATCTGGCTTACACTTCCAGGTCACAATTCGCCATTGAGAGAAGTTAGGACAGGGACTTAAGCAGGAACAATGGGAAGAACCAGGGGCAAAAGCTGCTTAACAGGGCATCTATGTATACAGGGTAGCCATGGTAACTCAAATGGTGCCCAAATTGGCCTCAGGACCCAGAGATGCCACAGCCTTGCAAGGAGAAAGACCCCTGGAGACTACCCATAGGAGAAATTGGTGTAACATCCATGTAGTGGTGTGTGGAGCCTTGACCTCCCAAGGACAGTGCTCCTCATCCAGGATCTGCCTGCATTTTCACACTTCATCCTCTCCAACCCACACTAAGTAAGGTGCCCAGGGGTTGGGAAGGAGCTACATGCAAGTGCAGGTCAGTAGCCCAGGCTGGCAATGTTCCTACCCCCCACAGGTAAGTAGACCAACTCACAACAGGGAGCCTGACCAGTATGAAGGTAAGTGGACCAACTTACAACAGGGAGCCTGACTAGTATGAAGAGGTGGGGATAAGAGGGGCTCATCCCTTGCTGGGTCTTTGCCAAGCCTGGACATCAGTTATTACTGGGAAGGAGACTGCGATCTCTAGGAAGCTCCAGGACAGAACTGAGAGAGCATGATCTAGTGATGGCACAGTGGGCAGATCATAGGAAGGCTCTTGCCTCTTGGTTAGACAGAAGGATGTGAAATATAGGGTAGGCAGGAGCAATATGCAGACCCATGACTGGCTGCCTGCTGTAGAGACCACCTCCAACACACACACACACACACACACACACAGAGAGAGAGAGATACCCAAGGTGGGCTGATTGCAGCCATAGACAGGAGAAAGAGTGGCCAGTTGGATTCTCAAGCCACACCCACCTACCCCCAAAGGCCTCTCTGTCCAGAGGTTCAGATATCAAGATGAAAACACCCATGTCTCCCTATAGATCAATGCTAGCCACAGGACCTACACATAAGCCGTCAGATGAATTGCTTTGACCCCAAAGACCCAGAGAAGCTTCGACCCATTAACCAAGAGGTAGGTTCTGCCCCAGGCTGGACCTGTCTGCTATGCCCAAATCACCAGGAGGAACCTGTGCTATATTCCTGCAGCCCAGCGCCGGAGGTGGTAGCTTGGCATAGCTGGCAGGTGCTAACCTTCCTAGAGTGGTTATTACACTCCGAACCTCGGCCACATGTCTTCATTAGGTCACCAAATAAATTATTACATTATTACAGTTGAAGTTGACGAGTAAATCTTATTATCCAAGTGTAATGACACTATAAAAGACGTTTTATTCATCTGCCTCGTCCTCTCGTTCCCAGTGACACTTCATTACTGCTCCCGAGACACGGAGAACTAAAACATTAATTTGGAAAATCGATGGAAATCTTTCGGGATTCTTGCTCTCTGAGCTCTGCCGTGGAGTGGTGGCCACTCTAGGCCAGGACCAGCTCATAGGTTGGGGCAAGCCTCTGACGGTGGGCCCTCTGTGTGAACATGTAGAAGGGCTCACCCAACCCACCCTGAGGTGGTCCCATCTACACTACCAGCTGTGATCCTCTGTCAAACTGGTCATGTGACCTTGACTGTGGTCGGGCACTCTCCCTGACCCCTCCATCTTTAAAAGGGAACAGTGGGTGTCACTTGCAGAGAGGCTGCGAGGACCAGTGAGAATGTCAACTCTGGATTCAAATCCCTTCTCTGCTTCTCCAGCTTCATGGGACTGGGGACAGGCCTGAGCTCTGAACCTTGCTTCAGTGGCTAGAAGACAGGGTCTGTGCAGGACTGGAGTTGGCACCAAGGAGTGTACTGGGGCTATGACCAGTGAATAAAAGGGCAGGGAGGGAGAAAATAAAGACACAGCCTGTAATGACTCCAATTCTGATGGATGCCATGAGCAGGAAATGTGGTTCCAGGGGCCAGAGGATACAGCGGCGCAAGGACTCCACCCAGAGATTCAAGGCTCAGGGACAATGCCATGGGGGTCACCTTACTCACAGAATCAGAATCTGAGGGTGACTGGGGACCTTGTCTGACCTCCCACCCAGTTCTCCATTTCCAGAACATTTCCTAAATCTGCCGCCTGCATCCTGGAGAAAACAGATGACAGACACAGGATGTCACCACCACCACCTTTGTCTCAGCCCCTCAGGCTCAGCTGCAAGATGGCCTCTCCCCCAGGAACTGCCACCACCGCCACCCCCCTCCGCCAAATCCAGTGACAGATGTGTTTGGTGTCTACTAAACTGCCTCTAATTGGAGACAGTACTCTTGAAAACAGCTCGATTTAAAGTTGTGATTTTAAGGTTGATCATTTTTCCTTCCTTCTGTCACCATTAGCAGAACACCAGAGACATTTCTAAGCAAATTATTTGAAACTAGGAATAAAGGCAATAAATGGTCTCCAGAGGGCCCTGAGGGGAGATGATGTCAGTGGGTGGGTGGAGGCTTGCCAGGGAGCTAGGCAGCAGGTCCTGTCCCCCACCTTGAGGCCTCACCCCATATGCCACACCCCCTGCCTTGGCTCTCTTGGATGTCCACATTAGATCCAGGCCCCTTGAAGCTATCCATTCAGATGTGACATAGCAGGTGCCTTGGGCGTCTGCCTTCCCTGTTTCTATGGAAGGACTGCAGAGGGTGGGGGGCGGGGTGCTGACTCCTCACTGGGCTGTCTTTAGGCACGGATGTCTTGCTGTCACTGACCCACAGTCACGCTGCTGGTTCTCAGTGACCCTGTCCAAGCATCACCTACTGCTGGGTCCTATTCCACTTCTATTCCAGTCTCTTGCAAAGTACCTGGCTAAAGCCACAAGTACAACGCATGCACTAGTACCATCTTTGAAGGCTCCGAAGTCATCAGAGAAAAGGGACTCTGAGAGTGAACACAAGGCCCACGCTCCGTACCTGGAGGCTCCATCCTCAGCCAGCTCTATACAGAGGCAGGTAAAAGAAAGGAGGACCAAGATGAGGTGAGTGGGATCATGTGGCTCCTTCAAGATGGTACCTCTACTGGGAGGATGTATCAAAGAAAAATCTGAGCACAGAGGTCTCAGATCTGGTCCCAAAGTTCTCAAGACACTGGCAGGCAAACAGTGCAGGCTACACAGGGCTGAGGACATCATTGAACCTTGAAGGAAGAATCAAGAGTCCCCCAAAAGACCAGGGCGCATAGGGTCCACAGTGAGCCTGTGCTCCACTTACTCTGAATTGCTCTATTCCCTGTCCAGGCTGCCACTATGGACCTGAGGAGAGAAAGAGGGTGGTGTGGGTTCAGGATGGCTGTGGGGGCCATGTCTGCTTACTTTACAGGGGTGCCTCTTTTCCCTGTCCCTCTTTTACCTACTCATCCTTCTCACCTCTCTCTGGAGAGTACCCTGCAGTCTTTACTGGACTCATAGATTTAAATAGCTGAGAGATGGTCCCAACACATCTTGGTTTCCATAGCAACATGAGAATAACTCACATCTCCCAGGCAAACTGAGAGCGAACACATTTTTCCTCCCTGTTATGGGTGGCCAATTATTTTTAATAGCCAGGTCAGCACCAGCTGTCCCCAGATCCCCAATCTTCATTAGCATTCCCAGGCGATGACCACACAAGAATGGTGGCCTCTAAGAGGTCACTTAGATTGCCACAGAGAGGGGACCAGAAGTATATGCTCTGGCCACATGGCCTCCCAGGAGCACCATGGACAAACTGTCCCATGCCCACGCTATTGTAATATATGTGAGGCTCTGATTCCCTCTTCCCATGGTCACTGGCCACTGTAAAGAGCCTAGAAGACACTACATGTTCAATAAACACTGAGCCAGCTCACCATCCATCAGTCTCCACACCCCCAGGCCAGCTTTACCCACTTGCTAGGCAAAGTCTAGCCTCCCCAACAGATTCCTGAGACACGGCCTAGCAGTCCTGGGCTTCGGCCTTGATAATGGAGAACGGAGAGCAGCTGAGGTACTCCAGGAACACCCTGCAGTTGAGAGAAAGCAGTTTTAGAAACCAGGCAGCCCTGGCCTTCCTGGATATGGCCCTGAGCATGCTCATTAGCCCCTCTGAACTCCATCCCAGCCCCCAGTCTCTTAATTATGAGCTGGACTGGCCATGTGTCTGACTCCATGTTTGCTGGGAACAAGAGTGGGGTGGAGGTTCAGCCTGCACTTAAGAGTAGATGAGCCTGGAAGGTAGATGAGCATTTCCTAGTAATGTGAAAGAAGAGATGTTAGTCAAGGTGTTCTACCAGAGCAGAGCTGACAGGCTTACACCACACCACCTGGCTCATTTCGCGATGGCCCCCTGCACCCTGGAGAGGCTGAGAACCCAGTAGCTTCTTAGTCCACAAGAAGCTGGCTGCATCAGGAGTCCCACTCCTGCCTGAAGGCCTAGGAGATTCATGGAAAGTCACTGGTCTTCATTCAACTTTGGAAAGAAGCTGGATTCTTCTTGTGGCAGCCAAGGACAACAGGGGGGCGGTTGTGGGGGTTGTGGGGGGCAGAGGCAGTAACAGAGTCGATGAGCTCACCAGCGCGACAGGAAGGCAAGCAGGCAAAAAGGCAGAAAAGAGATTCCTGTTTGTCTGAACGCCTCCTCGTGTTTGGACTGCTGCTAAGGTGCTGCCTATGTTTGGGGTGGAACTCCTCACTTCAGTTAATGGAATCAAGAGACTCCCTCATAGGTGTGCCCAGAGGCTTGTCTTTTAGTTGCTTCCAGACCCAGTCTAATTGACACTGAAGCTTAGACGTCACAGCAGAGGGGGGACGGGAAGGAGTGAGGGAGAGAAGGGAGGGGCAGCCTGTGCAGACCGTGCCCACGCCTGCTCCATTGTCTGTCTCAGGGGATCTTAGCTGTCTCTGGGGGTACCTGTCTTTCTCTTCTTCCATGAAGAACCACCCTTGCATTCCACCACCCACGTCTGCCAGTTGGTAGCCGTTGGGTAGAGGCTGCCACTTCACTTCAGCCCTGGCAGCCCTCCTTCTGGTCAACATTGCCATATCTGCCTCCCACTAGCTATTCCACATCAGTCTGGAATGCCTTTCAAACTTAGCCCTGACACCCTCAGCTCGTCCCTCTGTCCACATTCTCGACCCCACTGCTCCTCTTCCCTGCTTTCTACAACACTCAATCAGCTCCTTCTACCTCCATCCAAACTCAGGAAGCCTGTCACCCCATTTTTAAAACTTTTTTAGAATACAATCTATTCTGAGTTGGGGGGTCACTAAACTGGCAGGCCATGCCCATAGGCCAATGGGGGAAGAGAAGTTTTCCTCCAGATCAGAATCCAGTCCAAAACCACAACAAGGGAATGGGCACAGCCCTCACCCGCATGTCTGACTCCCTGGCTGCTGACATAGAAACTCCATTAGCCCAGCAGGGGTCAGGAGCTGAAGACTTAAGATAAATAAAATCACAAAAGCAGAGAATTTAGCTGCTCAGTTAAAACCCCACTTGCCAGGGTTCCATCAGGCTCAGAAGTCAAAAGCCAAGCACAGGGCTGTAGAGCCCAACTCCATGACCACACATGACCCAGAAATATCACATGTAGCCAGGCAAGACCTCGCCCAGCCTCGGGCTGGCCAGAGGTAGCCAGGCAGTGTGTTCAGCTGCTGTTCTGCAACCCCTGGCTCCCAGGCCACTGCACTCTGGATTCTGACCACAGTACTGGTACAGGGGGAGCCTCAGACCACACTTCAAGTCAGTCTGATTATCGTTGCTCAGTTCTCGATTTCTTCTTGAGCCAGTTTTTGGAATTTGTATCTTTCTACTTCAACAAGTTTTCTAATTCTGGGGTTCTTCTTCTTCCTCCTCCTCCTCTTCCTCCTCCTCCTTTTCCTCTTCCTCCTCCTTCTCTTCTACTCCTTCTACTTTTTATTCTTATTTTCTCCTCCTCTTCTTCTCCTTGTCCTCTTCCTCTTCCTCCTCTTCTTTTACTTCTCCTTCTCTTTTTTTCTCTAGCTTTTGTGTCAGAGAGTTTTGAACATGACTCTGAGTGTAGATACCGACAGGCTCATGTGCCAGCTGGTGAGATTGTTAGCAAAGGTTGTGGAGCTTTTAGGAGGTGGAGCCTTCTGAGAAAGGTGGCAAATCACGGAGGGCAGACCTTCAGGCTTTGTAACTGAGCCTACTTCCCTGTCACTCTCTGCATCCTCCAGGTAGGCTCCTGTTCCTGCTGCCACGTCTCCTTCACCATAACAGGCAATCTCTCTGGAACCATGAGCCAAAAGAAACCTTCACTCTCTGAAGTTGCTTTTGACACAGTATTTTATCACAGCAACGGGAAAGAAACTAAGACAAATGTTATTTTAAAAAATAGGTACACAAATCAAACATTTACCAATAATAAATCACAAGAATTTTATTTTGAAACAACTCTTTAATAGACATATAATTTTACCAGCTATTGAAGAGTGAAGCGCATCTGCATGCTAACGAGATGGACTGTTTATCTGTACATAAAGATTAAGTCTCAGCTGAATATTTTATTCTGCAGGATACAGAGTGTTTTTAAGATTTTGCAGAGTTGATCGATATTTCGATCTTAGACTCATCAATGCCGAAAGAGCACCACTTCACACTGATATAGTACAAGATGGCAGAAGTATGTTTAGGGCCATTTCAGAAATTGTTGGAAATTCTGTCCTAATTCCAAGCCAATATTCACTTAATGATTTTTTTTTCTTTTAAATGACTCTAGTCAACAACTGAGCAGCAATTTTAAAGATCCGCCATTCGGACACAGTACAATCCAGTGTTGTGCTAATTTTGAGACGCTCTGAGGAGTGGCAATAGGAAAATGTGAGGTCTTTTTCTAAATTGAACCATGGTGTGCCTGTAAGAGTGGAAAGCTTTGTATGTGTGGTAAGGATGCTGCCATTCACAGCGTGCAATAGTCTCAACTCTGAGCGCAGCTGCTTTGGTTGGCTCTGGGTGGCATGTGGATGCGCACAGTGCAAGGGGCTCGTGTGGGGCATTCAGCAGTGGGGCTGCAGCAAGGCCAACAGCTGTGGGCTGGGCCATCGCTGCAGAAACCCCTGGCTCCATTGTGCCTTTGATATTGCATTCATCCATGGTTGCTGGGCACTCAGACATCTTCTACTCTCGTCTCCTTTTCAAAACCCACATTCTTTTCTGTGACCTCAGATGAGCACAGGCCACAGCTGGGCTCTAACTCACAGTCACTCAGCCACACCTGTGCTTTCTCCAGCTAATAGACTACAGCTTTTAGAGCCATTTGGGGATGGTAACAAAAGTCAGCAAAAGCATGATATTCCCAACCCCCCTCCCCATGCCCCACAGGACGTCCCTGTATCAATGTCCCATACAGCCGCACAGATGTCTCAGTACAGTGACATGGATCAAGTCCTTCCCACAGCTCCAAGTCCACCATGTACCTTGGGCTGACTCTTGATGGCCTATGGCTTGGGGAAAATGTCTGACCCTCTTCCCCCATCATAGGTGCCGAATGACTTCCATGCTGGAGACCCTCTCTGTCACCTGTTCATCCCCATGCTCTGAACTCTGGACACCACTGGTCTTCCTAGGTGCCCACAGTTTGGTCTTTTCCAGAACTGGCTTTGTTCATTGAATGCATGAGTTTTGCCCATATGGTTTTGAAGCTCATTTCCAACAACCACCCCCCCCCACACACACACACACACAATGCCAGTGTGCGGATGAGGCATCCAGGCAAGATCCCTTATTGAAAAGATCTTTGTGTCTCCACCTTTGGTAATTACACTTGAATGGCTGCCTGTGGATTTAGACTGACCATTAAGCTCCCAAGTCAACTGACAGGCCGTGGAACACACTGTGGAGTGCTGTACGCTAAAGATGGTGTTCAGGGTGGGAGATACCACCAAACTTTAGCCAAGGTGCCTGCACCACATGGTCTTCCTGCCTGCAGTGAGTGAGCGTTTCCAAGGCATCTCATCCTCACCTATGCCCAATTTGGATAGATTGTTTTGTTTTGTTCTGTTTTGTTTTGTTTGAGACATGGTTTCTCACTGTAGTCCTGGCTATCCTGGAACAATCAAAGTAATCTGAACATTGACCCTTCTAACAGGTATAGGGGTACCTCACTATTTAAATCTGTAGTTCTCTAATATATGGAAGTGGGGAGGAGAGAGGGATGGGGATGTAGGAGAGGGGTCAGATGGAGATGACAGTGTAGGTGGGATGGGGAGGGAAGTTGGGGGGTGGGTGAGGGTTTGTGGGTACAGAGGTAGGAATGGGATGGGGTGGGATAGGGTGTAGGTGAAGATGAGGTAGAGGTGGAGACAAGGGTGGAGTGGGATAGAATGGGTTGAGAGTGGAGTTGGGGTTTAGCTGAGTGCACTTGGTGTGGTTCACTAGTTCAGGCATCTAGCAGCAATGGCTGAAGGTTCCACTGCCACTGCCCTGTGGAAGAGTACTGGGAACCTACAATGCTTCTCACAGCTACATTGGCAATGTAGAAGGAAAAGGAAGCAACTTTCTTTATAATAAAGGAGTAAACGGATTATGTTAATACACACAGTGGCTATAGGCAGCCATTAAAGTCATGTTTTAAAGAATTTTAATAACTGAGGGTGGCGTCTCTGGCATTGGCACATCCAGACATCCTGAGAGGTCTCTCTCTGAGCTGCAGAAGGCCAGAGAGGTAGCCAGAGAGGTAGACTGGGTCAGGAATAGGCAAAGTGGCTGCAGAACCCAGCCTGCAGCAGCTGGGCTCACCATCCATCTCCAGGAGAAGCAGGGAGCAAGAGAGCCTCACACCTTGCAGTGTGGGAAGGTAATTTGTCAGTACCTATTACTGTGACAGATAGCCACCATCTGGCCCTGCGTTCCCACTTCTAGACAAATGCTCAGCCCAACAGTGGGCGCTGGCCCTTCGGGAGATGCACACACAGATGTTGTGAGCAGCTCTGTTTATAACAGCACCAACTAGAAATGTCCCAGACGACCACCAGAGTCACGAATCTTCACACTGTGCTCTCTTCACCCAGGGTTAAGCCACCCCGCAACGGGAAAGCACGGGCGATGATCCTCCAAGGCGAAAGACTAGCCGAAGAAACTTCCTGTTTGTGTACACTGAGGGCCAGTGGGATGGCTCAGAGGGTAAAAGGGGCCTGCAGCCAAGCCTGCTGACCATCCCTGGGACCCATATAATGAAAGGAGACAATCAACTCCTTTCTCCTTTGTCATTTATGGGGGCATTTGCAACACACACATACATACCACAAATAAATAAGTAAACAAATAAATAAATGTTTTTATAAAGTGTCTATTATATACCCCATATATAATATATAAACGTATAAACAATAAAGGCACAGGCATGCCGAAGCATGAATGGTGGCTAAGGTGAGTTGTATATGCGCATAAGGAGAACATTCAGGGCTGCACCTGCTCTGTGTGTCCATCTCAGCTGTGACCCCTTGCTGTGCACTTGGTGATCATTTTCTGGGTGCTGGTGTCAGGTCACGCCCTCTTCAGCTGTGACAAACTTGATAATGTCAAAGCAGAGACCAAGTTTTGTCTTAGCAGAAGCTTCATGAAGAACAGAGACTGAAAGTGTGTTAGTTTTCTACTGCCTTGTAACAAATGAGTCCACCCAGAGCCTAGGGTCACCTGCCAAGTACCAATGGACCCAGATTTCCCAGGTCAGGTACTGGGTACGGACTGATGGGTCCAGTATCTCAGGTCAGAAACCAGGCACTGATGGACACACATCTCAGCACAGATTTCCCCTAGGTCTTGATGATTAGAGCTGTGAACGTGTCACAGGCACCTGTATTGCCTCTCTTCTGGGAGGCCAGTGCTCTGTGCTGAGGCTCACTATTACTGATTGCCAATAACCATATGTGCTAAGGGATTCAGGGCAGTTGAGGGGCCAAGCAGGTAAAGGGGCCTGACAACCTGAGTCCCATCCCAGAAACTCACGAAGTAGAAGGAGAGAACTGGCTCTTGCAAAATGTCTTCTCCTCTCTACGTCCCACAGCAGGCGTGCAGACACATTAAATAAATGTTAATTTTTTTTTTACTAAGGAATTTCAATGACCCCTCAGTTGAGAGTGTGCTTGCCCAGATTGGCTATTGCCCTTGTTCTGTGAGCTTTTCAAATTCAGGCAGGCCCTGTGGCCCAGGGGTTTGTCTTCCTACTCTGTTCTGGATCTGTCTTAACACTGGTTTTGCCATTGGCATGGAGTTCAACCCTCTGTCAGCCTCAACTATAAAAACAGTCATCAACTCTTAATCCAGGGGGCATTTGGTCTCACGGACCAATGTGTTCACTGAGAATTTATTTGCACATACACCCTTCTCTCTAAAATAAATAAATAAATAAATAAATAACCACCATCCTTCTGTGCACAGCTCCACTTCTAAGCTCTGTGTTCCGTTTGGCCAGGCAGTGTGTTATATCTGCCAGATCCATCCTTGGTCTGTCAACTTGTCTACATCTAGAATCAACTGAAAGTCAAGTAGTTGGGTACATCTGTGAGGGATTTTTCTTAAATCACGTGAAGTGGGAAGACCTTTAATCCAGAGCTTTTGAGGTGGGAAGATTCATCTTTAGTCCTGGCTACACCTTCTGCTGGAAGCTTTTATAAAGGATATGGAAGAAGAACGCTCTCTTGCTTTGCCTGTTTGCTCTCTCCTCACTTACAAGTCTGTTCCTTCACTGGCGTCAGAGCCTACTTCTTCAGGGTACTGGCATATATTGAAGGCCAGCTGAGATGTCCAGCCTCGTGAACTAAACTACTGAATTCTTGGAATTTCTTTTGGTAGACTGCTATTGTTGGACTAGCTTGACTATACTCTATAACCCACTGTAATAACTCTGTCCCCATCTCCCTATCTCTGTCTATCTATTTTCTTCATAAGGAGACATAGATAGATAGATAGATAGATAGATAGATAGATAGATAGATAGAATCTTTCTATCAGTTGTTTCTCTAAAGAATTCTAACACATGTACTACACACGTACTACATTAAGGCCCTTGTCTTTGCAGTATAGTTGCCATTAAACAGTATGGTGTCTTCAGCTTTGCTTTCAGCTCATTGGGTGGGCTGAGTTTTACATTCCAAATGTACTTTAGGGTGTTTTCTTTCTATGAGCTATGAGGTTGGGACTGTGGCAGGGATTTTACTGCCCAGTCTGGAAGACATTACAATCTTGACTCTTCAATCCACGGACAAGGGCATTGTACTGGCTAGTTTTGTGTCAACTTGACACAGCTGGAGTTATTACAGAGAAAGGAGTTTCAGTTGAGGAAATGCCTCCATGAGATCCAACTGTAGGGCATTTTCTCAATTAGTGATCAAGGGTAAAGGCCCCTTGTGGGTGGGACCATCTCTGGGCTGGTGATCTTGGTTCTATAAGAGAGCAAGCTGAGCAAGCCAGTAAATAACATCCCTCCATGGCCTCTGCATCAGCTCCTGCTTCCTGACCTGCTTGAGTTCCAGTCCTGACTTCCTTGGTGATGAACAGCAATGTGGAAGTGTATGCCGAATAAACCCTTTCCTCCCCAACTTGCTTCTTGGTCATGATGTTTGGGCAGGAATAGAAACCCTGACTAAGGTAGGCATCTTTTGTTGTAGCCACGCCTTCATCAATCCTTTCATCAATGCTTTAGCTTTTAGGACAACAGATTTCCTACTTTCTTGTTATCTTTACTGCTGTCTTTTTTTTTTAAACAGATTTTTTTTCTTTTTTTTTTTAAGATTTATTTATTTATTATATGTAAATACACTGTAGCTGTCCTCAGACACTCCAGAAGAGGGCGCCAGATCTCGTTACGGATGGTTGTGAGCCACCATGTGGTTGCTGGGATTTGAACTCTGGACCTTAGGAAGAGCAGTCGGGTGCTCTTACCCACTGGGCCATCTCACCAGCCCCCCTTTACTGCTGTCTTATGCTGGACTTTGCTTTATCGCAACCATTGTAAATGGGGTAGTTCTCTTGAGTCCTTGCCTCTGAGTTTGCTGCTGTCATAGCAAATGCTAGGACTTTAATTCGTTCACTAGTTGTATCTCTTTTGGTAGAATCATGCCAACAGCAAACAGGAATGAGTTAATATCTTCTTTCTGACTCCTTTTTAAATTCTCTTCCTATCACTTTGTCCAGGAAGGACTTCCAGTATTAGGCTGAGTACTTCCAGTGCTGTACTGAGTTCCTCCAGTGGTGAGAACAGGCAGCCTTCCTTGTTTCATTCCAGGCTTTAAAAAGGGCTTCTGCTTTTTCTACTGTAAATTGTTGGGTATGGCTGAGTAGGGCTACAGGCCTCATCCGGCCGGATCAGCTCCGGAGTAGCTGGAGCGCAGGGTTGCCTGACACCCGCCAGCTACCCTCAACCCCGCCGCAGGATTTCGGGACTGCTGGTGAGTGGAACACAGCTTCTGCTCCAGTCCAATCACGCGGGACCTGAGACTGCTCTGGTTGGGGAGAGAGAAATCCGGCCTACATAGGGCCACAACCCTCTTCCGGTCAGAAAAGCACCGGGGCAGCTGGGGCGCAGGGTCGGCTGACACTCGCCAGCTACCCACAACACCCGCCACAGCCACAGGATCTTAAGACTTCTGGTGAGTGGAACACAGCTTCTGCTCCAATCCAATTGCACGCGGGACCTGAGACTGCATTAGTTAGGGAAGCAGAAACTGGCCTGAGTAGGGCCACAGGCCTCATCCGGCTGGATCAGCACCGGGGTAGCTGGAGCGCAGGGTTGCCTGACACCCGCCAGCTACCCTCAACCCCGCCGCAGGATTTTGGGACTGCTGGTGAGTGGAACACAGCTTCTGCTCCAGTCCAATCACGCGGGACCTGAGACTGCTCTGGTTGGGGAGAGAGAAATCCGGCCTACATAGGGCCACAAGCCTCTTCCAGTCAGAAAAGCACTGGGGCAACTGGGGCGCAGGGTCAGCTGACACTCGCCAGCTACCCACAACACCCACCACAAGATCTTAAGACTTCTGGTGAGTGGAGCACAGCTTCTGCTCCAATCCAATTGCGTGCGGGACCAGAGACTGCATTAGTTAGGGAAGCAGAAAACCGGCCTGAGTAGGACCACAGGCCTCTTCCGGCTGGACCAGCACCGGGGTACCGTCAGCTACCCACGACCCCCGCCGCAGGATTTTGAGACTGCTGGTGAGTGGAACACAGCTTCTGCTCAAATCTTTAAACAGTGACAACGATAACAACTAACCCCAGAGATTACCAGATGGCGAAAGGTAAACGTAATAATCTTACTAACAGAAACCAAGACCACTCACCATCATCAGAACCCAGCACCCCCACTTCGCCCAGTCCAGGGCACCCCAACACACCGGAAAAGCTAGACACGGATCTAAAAGCATATCTCCTGATGATGGTAGAGGACTTCAAGAAGGACTTTAATAACACACTTAAAGAAATACAGGAGAACAATGCTAAACAGGCAGAAGACACTAAAGAGGAAGCACAAAAATCCCTTAAAGAATTGCAGGAGAACACTGCTAAAGAGTTACAAATCCTTAAAGAAAAACAGGATAACATAATCAAACAGGTAGAAGTCCTTACAGAAAAACAGGAAAACACATCCAAACAGATGATGGAAATGAACAAAACCATACTAGACCTAAAAAGGGAAGTAGACACAATAAAGAAAACCCAAAATGAGGCAACACTGGAGATAGAAACCCTAGGAAAGAAATCTGGAACCATAGATACGAGCATCAGCAACAGAATACAAGAGATGGAAGAGAGAATCTCAGGTGCAGAAGATTCCATAGAGAACATCGGCACAACAATCAAGGAAAATGTAAAATGCAAAAAGATCCTAACTCAAAACATCCAAGAAATACAGGACACAATGAGAAGACCAAACCTACGGTTAATAGGAGTGGATGAGAATGAAGATTTTCAACTCAAAGGACCAGCAAACATCTTCAACAAAATTATAGAAGAAAACTTCCCAAATCTAAAGAAAGAGATGCCCATGAACATACAAGAAGCCTACAGAACTCCAAATAGACTGGACCAGAAAAGAAATACCTCCCGACACATAATAATCAGAACAACAAATGCTCTAAATAAAGATAGAATACTAAAAGCAGTAAGAGAAAAAGGCCAAGTAACATATAAAGGCAAGCCTATCAGAATTACACCAGATTTTTCACCAGAGACTATGAAAGCCAGAAGATCCTGGACGGATGTTATACAGACACTAAAAGAACACAAATTCCAGCCCAGGCTACTATACCCAGCCAAACTCTCAATTAACATAGATGGAGAAACCAAAGTATTCCACGACAAAACCAAATTCACACATTATCTCTCCACGAATCCAGCCCTTCAAAGGATAATAACAGAAAAAAACCAATACAAGGACAGGAACCACGCCCTAGAAACAACAAGAAGGTAATCCCTCAACAAACCTAAAAGAAGACAGCCACAAGAACAAAATGCCAACTTTAACAACAAAAATAACAGGAAACAACAATTACTTTTCCTTAATATCTCTTAATATCAATGGACTCAACTCCCCGATAAAAAGACATAGACTAACAAACTGGCTACACAAACAAGACCCAACATTTTGCTGCTTACAGGAAACTCATCTCAGAGAAAAGGATAGACACTACCTCAGAATGAAAGGCTGGAAAACAATTTTCCAAGCAAATGGCATGAAGAAACAAGCTGGAGTAGCCATTCTAATATCTGATAAGATTGACTTCCAACCCAAAGTCATTAAAAAAGACAGGGAGGGACACTTCATACTCATCAAAGGTAAAATCCTCCAAGAGGAACTATCAATCCTGAATATCTATGCTCCAAATACAAAGGCAGCCACATTCATTAAAGAAACTTTAGTAAATCTCAAAGCACACATTGCACCTCATACAATAATAGTGGGAGACTTCAACACACCACTTTCACCAATGGACAGATCATGGAAACAGAAACTAAACAGGGACACAGAGAAACTAAGAGAAATTATGAATCAAATGGATCTGGCAGATATCTACAGAACATTCTATCCTAAAACAAAAGGATATACCTTCTTCTCAGCACCTCATGGTACCTTCTCCAAAATTGACCACATAATTGGTCACAAAACAGGCCTCAACAGATACAAAAATATTGAAATTGTCCCATGCATCCTATCAGATCACCATGGACTAAGGCTGATCTTCAATAACAAAATAAATATAGAAAACCAACCTTCACGTGGAAACTGAACAACACTCTTCTCAATGATACCTTGGTCAAGGAAGGAATACAGAAAGAAATTAAGGACTTTTTAGAGTCAATGAAAATGAAGCCACAACATACCCAAACTTATGGGACGCAATGAAAGCATTTCTAAGAGGAAAACTCATAGCTCTGAGTGCCTCCAAAAGGAAACTAGAGAGAGCACACATTAGCAGCTTGACAACACACCTAAAAGCACTAGAACAAAAGGAAGCAAATTCACCCAAGAGGAGTAGACGGCAGGAAATAATCAAACTCAGGGGTGAAATCAACCAAGTGGAAACAAGAAAAACTATTCAAAGAATCAACCAATCAAGGAGCTTGTTCTTTGAGAAAATCAACAAGATAGATAAACCCTTAGCCAGACTCACTAGAGGGCACAGGGAAAGCATCCTAATTAACAAAATCAGAAATGAAAAAGGAGACATAACAACAGATCCTGAAGACATCCAAAACACCATCAGATCCTTCTACCAAAGGCTATACTCAACAAAACTGGAGAACCTGGATGAAATGGAGAAGTTCCTAGACAGATACCAGGTACCAAAGTTGAATCAAGATCAGGTTAATGATCTAAACAGCCCTATATCCCCCAAAGAAATAGAAGCAGTCATTAATAGTCTCCCAACTAAAAAAAGCCCAGGACCAGATGGGTTTAGTGCAGAGTTCTATCAGACCTTCAAAGAAGATCTAATCCCAGTTCTTCACAAACTATTCCACAAAATAGAAACAGAAGGTACTCTACCCAACTCATTCTATGAAGCCACAATTACTCTGATACCTAAACCACAAAAAGACCCAACAAAGATAGAAAACTTCAGACCAATATCCCTTATGAATATTGATGCAAAAATCCTCAATAAAGTTCTTGCTAACCGAATCCAAGAACACATCAAAACAATCATCCATCCTGACCAAGTAGGTTTCATCCCAGGGATGCAGGGATGGTTCAATATACGGAAATCCATCAACGTAATCCAGTATATAAACAAACTCAAAGACAAAAACCACATGGTCATCTCGTTAGATGCGGAAAAAGCATTTGACAAGATCCAACACCCATTCATGATAAAAGTCTTGGAAAGATCAGGAATTCAAGGCCCATATCTAAACATGATAAAAGCAATCTACAGCAAACCAGTAGCCAACATCAAAGTAAATGGTGAGAAGCTTGAAGCAATCCCTCTAAAATCAGGGACTAGACAAGGCTGTCCACTTTCTCCATACCTATTCAACATTGTACTTGAAGTCCTAGCCAGAGCAATTCGACAACAAAAGGAGATCAAAGGGATACAAATTGGAAAAGATGAAGTCAAAATATCACTTTTTGCAGATGATATGATAGTATATCTAAGTGACCCTAAAAATTCCACCAGAGAACTCCTAAGCCTGATAAACAGCTTCGGTGAAGTAGCTGGATATAAAATTAACTCAAACAAATCAATGGCCTTTCTCTACACAAAGAATAAACAGGCTGAGAAAGAAATTAGGGAAACAACACCCTTCTCAATAGTCACAAATAATATAAAATATCTTGGCGTGACTCTAACTAAGGAAGTGAAAGATCTGTATAATAAAAACTTCAAGTCTCTGAAGAAAGAAATTATAGAAGATCTCAGAAGATGGAAAGATCTCCCATGCTCATGGATTGGCAGGATCAACATTGTAAAAATGGCTATCTTGCCAAAAGCAATCTACAGATTCAATGCAATTCCCATCAAAATTCCAAATCAATTCTTCAACGAATTAGAAAGTGCAATCTGCAAATTCATCTGGAATAACAAAAAACCTAGGATAGCAAAAACTCTTCTCAAGGATAAAAGAACCTCTGGTGGAATCACCATGCCGGACCTAAAGCTCTACTACAGAGCAATTGTGATAAAAACTGCATAGTACTGGTATAGTGACAGACAAATAGACCAATGGAATAGAATTGAAGACCCAGAAATGAACCCACACACCCACGGTCACTTGATCTTCGACAAGGGAGCTAAAAACATCCAGTGGAAGAAAGACAGCATTTTCAACAAATGGTGCTGGCACAACTGGTTGTTAACATGTAGAAGAATGCGAATCGATCCATTCCTATCTCCTTGTACTAAGGTCAAGTCTAAGTGGATCAAGGAACTTCACATAAAACCAGAGACACTGAAACTTATAGAGGAGAAAGTGGGGAAAAGCCTTGAAGATATGGGCACAGGGGAAAAATTCCTGAATAGAACAGTAATGGCTTGTGCTGTAAGATCGAGAATTGACAAGTGGGACCTCATGAAACTACAAAGCTTCTGCAAGGCTAAAGACACCATCAATAAGACAAAAAAACCACCAACAGATTGGGAAAGGATCTTCACCTATCCTAAATCAGATAAGGGACTAATATCCAATATATATAAAGAACTCAAGAAGGTGGACTCCAGAAAGTCAAATAACCCCATTAAAAAATGGGGCTCAGAACTGAACAAAGAATTCTCACCTGAGGAATACCGAATGGCAGAGAAACACCTGAAAAAATGTTCAACATCCTTAATCATCAGGGAAATGCAAATCAAAACAACCCTGAGATTCCACCTCACACCAGTCAGAATGGCTAAGATCAAAAATTCAGGTGACAGCAGATGCTGGCGAGGATGTGGAGAAAGAGGAACACTCCTCCATTGTTGGTGGGATTGCAAGCTTGTACAACCACTCTGGAAATCAGTCTGGCGGTTCCTCAGAAAATTGGACATAGTACTACCGGAGGATCCAGCAATACCTCTCCTGGGCATATATCCAGAAGATGTCCCAACCGGTAAAAAGGACACATGCTCCACTATGTTCATAGCAGCCCTATTTATAATAGCCAGAAGCTGGAAAGAACCCAGATGTCCCTCAACAGAGGAATGGATACAGAAATTATGGTACATTTACACAATGGAGTACTACTCAGCTATTAAAAAGAATGAATTTATGAAATTCCTAGCCAAATGGATGGACCTGGAGGGCATCATCTTGAGTGAAGTAACACAATCACAAAAGAACTCATACAATATGTATTCATTGATAAGTGGATATTAGCCCAAAACTTAGGATACCCAAGATATAAGATACAATTTGATAAACGCATGAAACTCAAGAAGAATGAAGACCAAAGTGTGGACACTGTGCACCTTCTTAGAATTGGGAACAAAACACCCAGGGAAGGAGTTACAGAGACAAAGTTCGTAGCTGTGAGGAAAGGATGGACCATTTAGAGACTGCTGTATCCAGGGATCCGTCCCATAATCAGCTTCTAAACGCTGACACCATTCAATACACTAGCAACATTTTGCTGAAAGGACCCAAATATAGCTGTCTCTTGTGAGACGATGCCGGGGCCTAGCAAACACAGGAGTGGATGTTCACAGTCAGCTATTGGATGTATCACAGGGCTCCCAATGGAGAAGCTAGAGAAAGTACCCAAGGAGCTAAAGGGATCTGCAACCCTATTGTTGGAACAACATGATGTACTAACCAGTACCCCGGAGCTCTTGTCTCTAGCTGCATATGTATCGAAAGATGGCCTAGTCGGCCATCAATGGAAAGAGAGGCCCATTGGACTTGCAAACTTTATATGCCCCAATATAGGGGAATGCCAGGGCCAAAAGAATGGGAATGGGTGGGTAGGGAAGTGGGGGGCGCTATGGGGGACTTTTGGGATAGCATTGGAAATGTAATTGAGGAAAATATGTAATAAAAATATTAAAAATCAAAAAAATGTTGGGTATGGGCTTCTCACACAGGGTCTTCACTCTGCAGAGGTATAGTCCTCTATACTGTAAAGAATTCCTCTATACCCAGTTTGTATACTTTTTTGTTTTTTGTTTCAAGACATGGCTCTGTATAGCCCTGGTTGTCCTGGAACTCACAATGTAGACCAGGTTGGCCTTGAACTCACAGAGATCCCACCTGCCTCTGTCCCCCTCCCCCGACTAGGATTAAAGGTGTGCATCTAGCTTGGATAATGTTTTGAATTATGAAAGACTATTGAATTTTCCAGCTGCTCTTCCTGCATGTAAAACACGATCACATGGCTTTTTCCTTCTGTTAATTAGGCATACCATATTTACTTAAGTTGAACCATCTTTGCACACGGGGAACAAATCCTATTCTGCCCTCCTGGACTATACTTCCATGTGTCATGAATTCATGGAATTGTTAAGGATTTCCCTGAGTCCTTTGTCTTTTCCTTGTCCTTTCCTTGGCTTTTCTTCTAGGGCCCAGTCCTTGTCTGGTTTTGGTACCAAGGAGACTGAATGCCGGCCTGGTAAGTGGAGGTTGGAAGTGGTCCCTCCCCTTTGGATTTTTTGAAGGGATGTGAGAAAGACTGGTGTTAGCTCTTGAAATTCTCGGCAGAATCCAGCAGTAAACCACCCGGTCCCACATTTTTCCTCTGATGGGAGATGTTAAGCAATCTCAATCTGCCGGCGAAATGGACCCGAAGGGTCATTCATCTGTGTTCCTCCAAAGCTACCTGTTAAGCATCTTCCATGGAAGGCCTCCAAGTGACATGGGACAGATGTGTGTGGCTCAGTCCTGCTAGCTGAAGGTCATACCAGAGGAAAGAATGCCTGAGGTGAGAGAGGAGCAGGCCAATGCACAGAGAGAAGGGTAGGGAGGCTCCAGGAGGGGCCTGAATTCAGGCTTTCTGTTCCCACACTCTTGGATAGGGCATGCCCAGGACAACACATGCCTGGAGGCCGTCTGGCTGCACTTGAGTTAGGGCCTATCTTCCTGCAGCTCATCTCCGTGCTCCCACATGAGCAAGTCATTCCAGGAAACCCTCTCCTCTCCAACACAGTTGGCCTCGCCATAGTGACTGCCCCATGGTGTCACTTCAGGCATTTCGAAACAGTAGAGCTAAGTAGGTAGGGTCTGTCTTGTGAATTCGGTGTCCTGGCTACCACCCAGGGTAGGAGCTTGTCCAGGAACCCTGGGCCCCAGGAGCCCATCCCAGACAGGGAAGTACTCAATTAAGGAAATGACAGCACGTGGCAGGTGTTCGACCAGGGTCATGACTCTTACGCTGGGACTGAAGGTAGGGTGACATGCCCTGGGTTCCTGGGGGTATGGCGGAGGGGCACAGATCCCAGCGCCAACTCAGTTTAGGCGTTTTACAAAGGAAACTTGGAGTTGCCTCTTGTCCAGAGGCTGGCAGAAGGTTTGGAGGCCCTGGCACTTATTCTTCTGGCTTCTGACAATACCAAGTCTGGACTTCAGAGGCTCAGAGCCAGGAAAGTGGCATGCCCGTGCCATGGGCACGTACTCTTCCTCTCCTGAGGTCCCAACCTTGTCAGCAAGGCCACGGCACTGCTGTGATCAAGACTAGGCCTAGAGCACAAGGCTCAGTGTTGGGACAGGGCCTAAGTCTTGAAGAGAAAGTGAGCCAAGACCATAGGGCTAACAAGGTGGATGGCTCAGTGTGTATAGGAGCTTGCCACCAAGCCTAACATCTTATGTTTGATCTCTGATACCCACATGATAGACAAGAATAGGCTTCAGCAAGTTGTATTCTGACTGCCACATTTGGACCATGGCACAGGTACCCCAGCCCCCATCACCAAATAAATGCAATAAAAAGACCACAGGCCATATGAAGCATCTTTATTTCGTGTTTCCAACACATCACATTCAAAGCACACATCCTGCCCGGCTCAGCTCATGGGCTCAGACACAGGACTGTCGCCAGTGTCTCGTACACCCAGTCAAGCATTTGCACACATAAAAATACATTCAGGGCTTAAGTTAACCTCATGGGTCCTTGTCATCTCATAAAAAAACACCATGGGGCAGATCGTTATGGGCCTACCCTTCTGGCTGAGGGGTGATCTGCACCATGGAAGGATCAGGAAAGATGGTGCTTCTCCACAGAGCCACAGAGGCAGCTTTCCTTATAACTGAGTGCCTCTCATCCAGGACAGGCACTGGTCTGAGGGAGCATGTCCCTCTGCTGATCCAGGACATTGGATTGCCTGCACAGCACTCTGTTGATGTCACATCCCACCTGAACCAGGATGATCTGAACAGAAGCAGGCACACGTCTTTTGTATGTCTTCCCCACAGCCTCTGGGCAGAGTCCTAGTGCCTGGGCAGTGTTGCGCTGCTCCTAAAGAAGGGACAGGTCAGAGTGGGCTGCAGTGGGTAACTCAGGACAGGCGGCTGCTCTAGGAGTCTAGGCTCTTGCCCTACAGGTGGCCTGGTGGTCCTTGGGGATCCCACATCACAGAGGCCAGGCAGCCTGGGGAGGCATCTGTAGGATATACACGTGGGAAGCCAGTCTGAGGGCCCTGGAGAAGCCTAGCAACAGGAGGCAAAGGCTCCAACCCAGTGGCTCTGGAAAGGGCAGTAGGGCATGAAGAGAGGCCAGCCCAGCAGCTCCTGGCTATTGCCATCTGGGTAGTGTTAGGAAGAAGCTCCCTACACATGGCTGGGACTTTAGAACCACTAATTTCTGCCCTGTTGTGGTCAAGTTTGGGCCCATGAGACAATCTCTGGAACCCTGACTGACAAAAACCCCTGCCTAGGGGTTCCTTGACCCTTCTCCCCACCCGGACAGGGAACGGGTTAATTAAAAACAGAAAGTAAGGTGACCGTGAGAAGCCTCAGCCTGCCCTGACCTCCTCTTGTCCCACAGTCTCCCAGCATCCAACTCCTGACCTAGCCCTGTTTAAACCAAGTCAAACCTAAACATGGTGGCCATTAAAGGCTCTGTGTGCAGAACTCCTAGCTCAGCCTAAGTCATGCTCGGCATTGTTTTCTGGACTTTATTCTTTCACTTGACAGAACACATTTGTGCAATTGAGATGGCTGCCCACCGCTGCCTGGCACCCGTACGTACAGCAGGGCTCTCTGAGGGACTTCCTCTTGGCTGTCTGGACTGGGGGCTGTAGGGAGGGCATTTGGCAAGGCAGGGCCAGGGTGAGGGCACTCCTGGCCACACTGAGCTTCTGAAGCTAGGAGTCTCTCCTGGGCTCTCTTTGGTATCTCATCAAACTAGGCTGCCTATCCTGCCAGCCCTGGACCATGCTGGGCCCACTCTGCTAGGTCACACCAGGAAAGGACCAGTCCAGAGGCCAGCAACTGCCCAGGCAGAGAGGGGATGCTATCCCCAGGGTGAGGCCACTGCCGTGGGCCCCAGGCTCACTTCTTGTAGTGATTGGGGGCATCTGCGAAGGCAAACTTGAGGCGATAGGCCTCAGCTAGCAGCAGGCTGACATCCTGGTCATCCCAGCGGGCAGTAGGCAGGTTCTGGAGGAAGAGCAGCAACTCCTGTGGGGAGAGACAGACGGTTAGGGAGAGCCCAGGCTGCAGGCCAGGTCCCAAATGCACATACCTGGGAGACCTCCATCAGCAGCAGGGGGAAGGCATGGGGCAGTGCCCTCAGCCACTGTGGCCCCTCCTACTTGCTCAGCTCCAACCCCACTCAGCCAGATGCCGGCTTTTACAGGGTCTCATCTGCCACCCAGCTCAGTATCTGAGGAGCCACACAGTGGTCTTCCCCACGCTTCAGTTGGGACCCCTGTATCTAAACCCTCTGACCCTCCAGGGAGATAATATCAGTTGTCCCCACAGTCAAGAAGGATCCATGGGCCAGGCTACAGGAGATTTCTGAGAGCCAAAAGCCTCTCTGAGACCAGAGATGACACATGGCTTCCTTCTAACTGCCAGAGACACATACTTCCTCGTGTATCAGGTGACCACCTCAGGTCTCAGCAGTGTGCTTGTACCACAGGGCAGAGCCAGCACAAGGTCCCCCAACAAAGCCACCTGTCTCCCATATTCTTCCCAAAGCAAAGGTAATAGGTCTGACACTAGGGTACTGGGCAACAAGATACCCTACTGAGCACCTAGGGACAATCGTTCATGTCACCTAGAAGTCCAAAGACCTCCTTTGTAAACACAGCATGACTGGCCTGCCAGCCAATGGGATGATACATGGACCACAAGGACATCTCCAGCACCAGACAGGCACATAAGAACACACTAGACAGACCTGAACACAGTAGGCAGACAGCAGATACACACTGCATATACTGGGCATGGACTGAATACAATAAACATGCATTGCACACAGTGGGCATATAGTAGACACCCAATTCACACAGTGGGCATACACCTGACATGCTCTGCACACAGTATGTGCACAGTATATACACATGCACTGGATATGCACTGCACACACTGGGCACACACTGAGTGCAGGATGAGTACACACTGGTTTCCTGCCACTGTCACTCAGTACTGCTGGCACCAGGGATAAGAAGCTCTGCTTTGGAATTTCCATGCTACAGCTCCTCTGCTTCACCCAGCACCCCAGGTACTCACTGAGCCATGTCTCAGAGTGGGGATGTAGGGTCACCCCTACAGGCTCAGGGATGTCTGAGAGCTAAGAGGACAATAGCTGAGGCCAGTGATGGAGGGAAAGCACTGCCATGGTCTTGGGGGTACCATGGTATGATGGAAGTGACCTGACCCCACCCCACCCCCATCATGCCAGTGACAGCCTGGCCTCTCCTATCAGATGATGACTCACATAAAGTGACTCTGGGGACTTCATCAAGGACTGGGAGCGTCCTGGGAGACTACAATACTGAGAGGAACTAAGCAGACATGGGCCTTAGAGGCCTGTGTGGTTAAGACAGCTTCCAACAGAGGAGTCTCCAAAGAGGAATGGGTGGAAGCTAGGCCACCCCGTCCAGGGAGCAGCATACTCCTTTCCGATGGTTCTGCACACTAGCTATATAGGACTTGGGCCCTGAAGCCATCCTTCCCCGGATCCAGACAGCTAATAAGAGACAGAGAACAGCTGGCCTCAAAAGAGTACTGCCCAGTAGGACTGTTCCCAATCATGGTAGCTGCTGGACTGGCCCACCAAGCTTCCAGAACTCTACTTAAATACCACGGAAGGGCCAGAGATGCCCATTAAGGTGGAGCAGGACAGCACAATTGGCACGGGTAGAACCAGGAGAGGCCACAGTGGTACTCAGGACAGAGGCCCAGGCTTGGCTCTGCCCCCAGCATCTCCAACCTGATGAGGCGGGAACCTCCAGCAGCCCAGGGCTGCACACCCCAATCACAAGAGCCATGTGCCAGGACGTTCTTTAATCGCCGTTTACTGTGGCTCCCCACCCCTTTTTCCTTTGCATTTTGGATACTTTCTGTGGGCCTTTAAATTGAATTCATGGAGCAGATCTCCCTGGCAGCATGTCCTCAGGGACACATCAACATCAATCTACTGTCTTCCACCATTAGATGCAACTTACACGGATGCCAATCCAATTCTGAGCAGGTCATAAATAAATACCTTTGGTTTTATTTTTAATCCACTTCGCTTCATATTATCATGACCTCGCTACTTGCAAGGTGAGAAGCAATACCCTCCCATTACGGTAACTTACCGACTCCACTGCACACTCAATTTCAGAATCTAATTTAGTCCCCCAGGTTCACTGGATGGAGGGAGAATGGAAATGCCTGGCTCTTCACGGCCTGCAATGCTAAAGAAGGAAAAATCTATCCAGGTGACCTTTAAGGCAGGCAAAGAACACAGACAAACACAACCTTAAATACATATTTCTTTTTAAAAAAAGGCTTGTCTTCTTGCTGCAGCAAGCAGCGACATCTCCAATCTGAGAACATGACGCATTTATTAAGGACTGTTGTCTGTCACCAACATGGTACACGAGGCTAGCGGTAACTCATGAAGCCATTGCTGGCATGGCATAGAGGCCGTGGCTGCTGGGGGACAGCTCTGTATTGCACAACTACAGGGACTCCATGGAGCTGATGTTAGAACTCGGCAGGTAGCTCTTGAGCCTTCTGTCCTAACTCCAGAACCAAACCAGTGCTATGACCACAGTGGTGGGTGGCTACAAGCATAAAGGAAGGTTTCTCTTCTGACACTGGCGCTGTGGAAAGCCACTGCAAGAGCATAGTGCAGTGTTACACACCTGCCTTTCTCAGCTAACCATAGCTTTCATAGAACAAAGGAAGGGCCCCTGTGGGGTTTGTGGTCAGTGAGGAACCAAAAGTGACTGAACCCACTGCATGCCCCGGTGGGTCAGTGCTTCTCAGCCATGAGCACATACTGTGGACTGGGGTCACCGGAGGAACTCCAGAGACATACTAATGCCCTTGGCGCTGTTGCAGTTGTCAATCTCTACTCAAATCAACCTGACGGCGGTGCATTCCTCACTACCCACCCCAATGTTCTGGGTTCCTGGAATAAAGACACATACATGGAGCCTTATATTTTAATGTCTTCAACAGCTCGATGACTGGGCCATCCAAAACCTCCCCGTGGCTAACACTTTCCCTCTGATGTGAGTTTTACTTACTAAAATCTCTACTCCATATCTGTTGCCCTGGACCCAGTCGGGGGGAGGGGGCTGGGACTGTTCTTCCCTGGCTCTTCCGTGTTAGCTGTCTCTCTATCTGTTACTTCTCAGGTGTGGCAGCTGCTCCTTTCCCAGCATGGCGGCTCTACCTCCTCCTCCTCCAGTCCCCTGTGCAGGAATCCTAAAGTCCCACCTCTGTCTACCTGCCCAATCAACCATTGGCCCTCAGCAACTTTACCGATCAAAACCAACTAGAGGCAGGGACCCTCAGCATCTTATGTGCGGATTCTCATACAATTTTGAGCACTCAATTAACATAATACAAGCATTAGACCAAATCCACAACATGATGCAACCCAGGTAGACATCCTAGATGAATGGGCTTAGTGCCCCAGCAATGGCCTATGGTCAAGGGGGACTGGGTCATATTTCGGACACTATGACTTCCCAGTGGGAGGACACTATGGATCCAGACAGTTTCTGTTTCACCAAGCAACCTACTCAGAGTGCACAGTGTCTCCCCTCAGGAGTGGGCACTTTGGAAGATGCCAAGTCAAGTCCCCAAAGCCAGGCTGCTTCAGCCTGCTCCGTGTGAAATGCTAAATGATACCCTCTTCAACACAGTCTTGCTGACATGTGCGGTCTTTGGGAAGGTTCCAAAGAAACTGACTCTGTCTGCTCCTTGATGAAGAGTTTATCTATCCAGAGTCAGCACTTTGCAGTGTCTTCTGCACACAAGTCCTTCCATAAGGGACAATGTGCTGACCTGCTTACATTCTTGGTCCCTCTTAGGACTTACTGCTGGAACTCTGAAAGCTGAGGCAACAGTGATGGGGGAGGGGTGAAGGATCTGGGAGTCAGAGGTCAATGGATTTTTGTCCAGGCTCTGGCCAAACCAAGCTCACTGAATTCCACAGTCACGCCCGGGTGCTATTACCTCAGCAGTGCCATGTGTCTGTTAGTTCCTCAGATTGGCACATGGCCATCCATGGGCAATGAGTGTGGAGACCAGGCAGTACAAGGAGTACATGCTCAAACATGCTAGGCAGCCAGGGCCAAATACCACCCCTGCCTTTGCTGCTGTGTGACTCTGGGCAAATCTCAGACTTCTATTGCTTCTGGTTTTCGTCTACAAAATGGAGACAGTGCTGAGAGCTCTCCTGTTGGTTGCCAAGTGTGTGCACACTCTCCCAGAATGCTCACTATTCAGGGACAGCAGCCTGCCTTCACTGATTAATAGTCTAGCCATCACTAGTGAGGTGGCTGGCACCCCGAGGACGCAGGAGCGTCTCAGCAGTACAGCTTGGAAGAAGAAACCTGCTGCTGAACAAAGTCCCTGTCTATGTGAGAGGAGAAGTCATTTAGCAGGTAGGCTGGAGGGGTGGTGCAGACAGACAGATGGCATGTGTGTGCTCATGTGTGTGGAGGCCAGAAGATAATCTTGGGGAGTTACTCTCCCGAGCTGTCCACCTCGGTGAGACCTGGGCTTCACATAGGACTAGGGTAGGCTGGCCAGCCAGCAAGTCCTAGGGAAGCGTCTGTGCCTGCCTCTCCAGTGTTGGAACTACAAGCATACAGCACTGTACTTAACTTTTTCACAGGGCTTGTGGGGGTCCAACGTGGGTCCTCACCAGCACTTTGTCAGGTGAGCCATCATCCTTAACCAGCAGCCAGATTTAAGAAAACAATGAAATCTGTGTGGCCTAATGCTCAAAGACGGAGGACAGCAGCACTTTGCTTTCCTGTTAGGGTGCTGTGCGATGCGGGGACGAGGCAGGTCCAGTGGGAAGAACTGCCATCGAGGGTGGCAACTCTGCTGTGGGGAGGAGTCCACTGCCTCGGGGAGCCACTGAGCCGGCACACATGCCAGTGCCTGTACCACACCTGGTGCTCCCGAGGCCACTGAACCACTTAAACCTGCTCTTCAAATTCCAACCCAGATGCAAAACAAACTATATTTAATAAAAACATCTGCAAAGGGCTGACTGGGGTGGGGGTAGCGGGGGGCAGGAACTGCTAAGAGAATAAAATGGGGAAAGCTCCCTCACACTAACCGCACCCCTGCCCTAGGAAAAATGCAGCAGACCTTCCATGCAGGTGGACTTGGGCTGCAGAAGGGCAGTGTCTGTAAAGTGTTCTCGTACAAGACCTACCTTGGCCTGGTGGCAGTTCATATGACTCTTCTAGGTAGATAATATACCTGAGTTGGCTGAAAAGGGCCACTGCCTGTCTGTACTAGGGGCATGGACACCAAGCCCCAAGACACAAGGTTTCTTATATAAAAGTCAAAATGTGCACAGGAAAGTACCATCAGTGTGGCCCTGCCCCTCATGGCATGACCAGGACCACTGGATTCTAGTCCAGGTACACTGGGACAAACTGGAGAGGGAAAGAGGGCAGAGGAGATGCAGAGTACAGCCAGCTTCTGCTTCAGGACTGAGATGAAGAGAAAGGGAGAGGGCTGAGCCACTGACCAGGCAGTTAGGATGTAGGGCCCACCACTGGGCCTTCCAGCTGGACACTCCATGTGTGAGGGTGGAGGAGAAAGGCTCAGGACCCCACAGCTATGAAGACCCTGTAAGAGCACAAAGCTGGAACACTGGGATGGAGCTGTGTGGCCAGCCACACCGCCACGGGGTAGCTGCCAGGGTCATGACGAGCCAGGTGTCATGCGAACTCCTGGGCCTCCGTGTTCTGCCTGCAGCCGTGGGGTGTCCTGTGAGTATGCCTGTAAGCTGCCTTTCTGTGTGGCCACATGGATTCACAGGCATGCATGATTGGACCTGATGGGACTGGTGGAGATAGGGCATAAGGCAGGCTCTTAAGAAAACAAAACCCCAAACCACCTGTCTGTACTTTTCTCACCTTTTCAAAATTACATGCATTAGCAAATACTAAATAGAAGGCCCACTTCCTTCTTGTCAGGTCCTCTGACAGTGTTCCTGCCTAAAGATGCTCTCTATTTATAGGGACAGGAAGAAAGCCTGGGCAGTGTGGGATATCACACTGGCCTCCAGCAAAAAGAGTGGGAAGGACAAATTATTCATTCATTGGGAATTTAGTCAGACTGAGGACTGTGCCTTACCCTGTGCCAGCCCTGCAGTGATGAGGAGTCAGGAAACATGTAGAGATTGTGTTTAAAGAGGCCAATGGATGTAACTGAGAGGCGTGCCTGGCTGGCTGCTGTGGGCCACACGGCATCTGAAATAGGACAACTCTAGCTAACATGTACTGCTGTCAGAACCTGAATAATTTCGGATGGTGAGTACACACAAAAGAAGGTAAAGATACTCTTCAATAATTCTATATGGCATGCAGGTTAAGATGATAGCATTTTGGCTTTGCTGAACTAAATAAATTTCAATACATTAAAATCTTAGCATTGTAAGACGGGTCTTGTTATGCCATTTTCAGACCACAGATGGCTGTCACCACTCTTGCTCTCCACCCCACTTCTGTTTCCACATTGTGCACAGATAGTTAGACCCAGGGTCACTGCACAGACAGAACCCTGGCTACCAGCCTTCATTACTCAGGGCTCTCCAGAGGAGCAGAACTTACAGAATATATATGTGCATGGGATTTAGTTAATGCCAGGGAAGGAACAGACTTGTCAGGGAGAGCAAGCAGGGAGAATGCAAGCTTCCTTCTTCCCCGTCCTTTATATAGGCTGCCAGCAGAAGGTGTGGCCCAGATTAAATGTGGATCTTCCCTCCCCAAAAGACATAGATTAAAAGTGGGTCTTCCCACCTAAGATGATTTAATTAAGAAAAATATTCCCTCACGGGTATACCTGGCTGCTTGGGTTTTAGTTAATTCTGGATGTAGTCAGGTTGAGAGCCATGAATGGCCATTACACACCTTCTCTTGTCCCTCCTTCCTTTTGTATTCCCTAAATGGCACCAGATGTGTTAGTGCATGTTTATAGCTCCAGCAGTTGAGGGCTGAGGTGGAACCAACCCAAGTTCAAGTCTACCCTGGGCCATATACAGAATCCCTACCTGGGAGAACAAAGGTAAGTACATGGATGGATGAAAATCCTAGGTGGCTCTGTCCCAAGTCATGCTACCTCCTGGCACCTGGGGGCCCTGCGTGCAGAAAGACCCTGGGCATGGAGGCCAAGCTCAGCAGCAGCAGCTGTACTGCAGAGTACACACAGGTCTGCTTAAAGCTACTCAAGCCCGAGCTTTACAAATTGTTGACACGCAAAGATGACTACATTAATCAGGACAGGGCTAAGAGGGCCTGCTTGTCTCTTCTCATTGCTTTCCTCCCTAACTGGGAAAGATGAAGGCGGGGCCTCCATCCTGACACCCGAGGCAGAGAGTGGGGTTAATTGATTTAACCCACCTCCCATCCTGCTCGGCTCAGCTGTGTGTTGGCCAGCAACCCCAAGGGCTGGAGGTACTGCAAGGAGCCCCCCTGCCCTCTGCCTGGAGAGAAGGCCAGGTGCCATCTGGGCCACTGTTGGAGACATGCAGGACAGAGCACAGAATTTCTTGGGTTCTTGAATCCTTTCTCCCAACTTGTCAGTCACAGAGAGGCTGGACGATGGTTGCGGGCAGTCAGGGGAGGGAGCGTGTAGAAGGCACTCTATATACCTGTTAAAGAATGGCACAGCTTGTCCTCATCTGCTCGGGAGGCAGCAGAGGGACAATCAGAGCCCTATACACTGTCCCTTTGAGGGCCACCTGGATGTACAAGGGAGAAGAAAGGACCCCTCCAAGCAGGAGGGAGGTGACCCAGAACTAGCCATGCAGAGGAAGGGTCCCAGGAACCAACTCTCAGTTCCCTTGTCACCTTCACAATGACCGTACTCCCTTCCTCAGGGCAGATCAGGGGACACACAGGACACACCTGAAGCACAATACACAGGTTTTATTAAGGGGCTGCCTGCTCTGTGTCCTCATTACTACAGCTCTGGATATGTGAGCCGTCATACAACCCCTTTACAGAGCAGGAAATGGAATCTGGGTTCTAAGATAAGATGGGACAGAGGCCAGGACAGAGCCCTGCCTGCACCTGGCTCTAGAACAGGGACTTCCATGCCCTCTGCTGTCCTGAGGCCTATCTGTACCTCAGTAGCTGTCTCTGGCTTACAACTGCCCACTCTGGTCCCAGCCTCTAAAGAAGTATCGGCAAACCTTGAGCTTGGGAAGGCACAGGTCCCAGCTCCACTTAAGCCCAGACCTCAAGCAGAAGGCAGGGGGGCAGGATATGTGCACCCCTCTACACTGTATGGCTAAGGTTGTGCCACAGTCAACATGAAACATGGTGTGTTAGGCACATGTATAAAATGGAGGTGTGTGTGTGTGGGGGGGGGGGGATTAGTGACACTCTAAAACAAACTGGCAAAAGACAGGAAGAGGTTTAGAAGGTTTACAGAAATAGGAGGCCAGTGAAGAGATGTGCTCCAAAATGGACTGGAGATGACAGCCTGGAGACATTGCGGCCACCAGCAAACCTGGCATAAGCCCACAAGGTGTGAGCCCACTCAGCTGGCAGGAACAGTTGTCAAAACCAGATCCTGAGCTAGGGAGATGGCTCAGTAGGTGAGGTATCTATCGCCCAAACACGAGAACCTGAGCTGGATCCCTGGCACCCACGTTCAAAGCACCAACAAGAACACAGGACATGGTGGTGTGTGCTTGAAATCCTAGTCCGGGGAGGCAAGATTCCTGGAGCTTGTGGCCAGCCAGCCTCCCTTGGCAAGCTCTGTGCCTATGAGGTACCCAAAGCTGATGTGCATATTATACATAAGAAGAGCACACACCCGAGAGAGAGAGAGAAAGAGAGAGAGAGAGAGAGAGAGAGAGAGAGAGAGAGAGAGAGAGAGAGAGAGAGAGAGAGAGAGAGAACAGTGGACTGATAGAACTCTGCTGTGACCTAGGTCCCAGGCCTGTGCTCACACATGCATACAGATCACCTCCGGTGTTTCTCTTACTGCTGTGAACAACTGAGACAAACAACTCAATAAAGGAAGGATTTATTTTACCCTTGCCTTCAGAGAGTTTGGCACAGCAGAGCAGGGCGGCCCTCTCTTTAATAGCTGGGAAGCGGGGGGGGGGGGGGGGGCGGCGGGGCTGTGTTCACTGAATTTCTCCTTTTCCCTATCAGTCTGTGGGATGCTGCGGCCCACAGCCAGAGCAGGTCCCCCACTCGGTTAACTATTTTTGAAAGCACCCTCACAGTGCCACGCAGATGTACACCCTGCCAATCTCCTAGGTGATTCAAGCCCAGTTGTGTTGGCAGTGAGGGTTGCCCATTGCCCTGGTGAAGGTGGTGGTCTTAATGATGCACTTCCAGCTCACTCACCCAA
The DNA here is from genome assembly GCF_978045245.1 of Mus caroli. NCBI lineage: Eukaryota > Metazoa > Chordata > Mammalia > Rodentia > Muridae > Mus > Mus caroli. The sequence goes on from NW_028227271.1 coordinate 17,774,040, forward strand.
GGCTCAACCCCTGATGAGCAATCAAGAGCTGAATAAATCTGTCTGCTTGCCAAATCAAGGTGCTATTCTCTCAACCATGCCTTCCGTTTCCCCATATTTAAATTTCTTTAGCAATAAAATGTCAGAGAAAAAGACCACCCCTGCTGGTGTACAAAAAGCCTTGGCACAGCCATACAATAGTATGTTTATTTAGCAGTTTAAAAATATGTTCTCGAGAGGCATGAAGATACCCTGGTGCGTGACGACAAGTGAGGTGATATGGGAGCCACACAGGCACTCGTGGCCCTTTTTATGCCGACAGAGGCAGAGCAGCAGGTCCCTCTCTTGAGGAGCTGGGCTTCGGGTGGGAAGAGCTACCCTGTGGCTTTCTTTTAAAAATGCTCTTTTCTAAGGGTGGTATTTTTGCAGTGGAGAGTGTTCAAACCAAGGTTTCCATTTTCAAAGGCAAGCCAAGCATTTCCCTCCTCCTCTGGAGCTGGCCTGGCAGTGTTTCCTTACAAGCAGGACTGGGTGAACTCTCTACTGCACAGTGGAGGGACTCACACCATGCCCCATGCCCTGAAGGAGGGCTGCCTTCCCACTTCTCAACATTCTGCCAGCCACGAAGTTTCTTGAACTGATAATCGATTCAGAGAGGAGTGTGGAGCCAAGACTCCATGTCCTTCCTTACACAGAGCATGAGGCTGACCAGCCTGCTTTCAGGGCTATGCTGGGCCCCATGGCACAGAGAATGCTGAGGGGAGGAAGTGGGTAGCCAGAGACTGTTCTGCCTAGGAACCCCTCCTCCACCCCACAGGACTTGCCCATGGATTTGCCCAGCCTTCTGAAGCCTACTTCTAGAGGCTCAATGGTGTCAAGTGTGGGGTTCAGATGACTCTGAAGAGTCTGGGACATGCAAAGGACTACATTTCTGACCTGAGGGATTTCTTTCCAGGGACCAGGCACCTGCCTAGGGCAGGAGTTCCTTCCAGGGAACTGCAGCTCAGGATTGCAGCTGACATCAGCTGAAGGCTGTAGCCCCATAGTTGTCCATACCTACTAATAGGGCAAAGCTGCAATTCCACAGGGATGGTAGGCCCTGGCTTCTAAGTTGTACGCTACAGCCATGACTGCTAGGCCATCCCCCTGGCTCTGAGCTTGACCACAAGGAGGGCCTCCTGGGTGCTTACTACCATCTGGTGAACTCAGAAGCCAGGAACCTCAGTCAAAGCTGTCTGGGACGTCCTGCATGCCCTCAGCTCAGGAGTATGCAGAATGCAGTCCTGCCCCCTTGACTGGGGGAAAGGAACCATGACTGTTTCACCAAGTCAGGATGGAAGGGCCGAAGCCTATCTCTGACCAGAGGGAGGGAGGTCATACTGAATAAGCCCCACCTCTTATTCACTGCAGAAAACAGGAAGGGCTGCAGAGGCTCTGTCTCCGTGGCTATCACCCAGTAAATCAAAAGCACAGAACATCATTTTAAGAGGCAGTGGCAGGCAAAGAACCACAGCAGGGCACTGTCTCGGTGGTAGACACTCTGTTGGTCTAAATTCATCCTACTAAGGATCTCTAACTCTCAACATAGTCAGTGTTAGGGTGACCTAAGTGCCTAAGGACAGACCACAGCAAACTGTGCTTTGCAGACTTGCATTGTGAGGCCCCCTCGGGTGTCCTGGGTCCTTGCTGGCCCTATGCCTGCAGAAGGAGCTGTAGAGCCCCATCATCCCCCTATTTGTCCCACAGTGCCCGCTGACGGTGGGCTCTGGCCCTGAAGTCCTTTCTTGCTTCACTCCTAACTCACCTTGTGAGCTCAGTCTCTAGCCTTGACAGTTGACTTCTTTGACAATACACTTATTAGTTTGAGAATCTTGTCAAGTTCGGTCCATATCAGGACTAAAAATAGGAAAGTGACAGCCAGCTGGGACTGAGCTACTGGCTGACCATCGCTCAGGCTGACATCCCACTCATAGTGGAAAGGAGACACCTCAACAGGGCCATCCTCTGAAGAGCCTACACCAGCAATGGGGACAGGGACTGTCCTTGTCATTAATTTCTTTTCTTTCTTTTTTTCCAAAGAGAAAAAAAAAAAAAAAAAAAAACAGCATTTGATGCTGAAAACAGGGGCTGGCACAGGGGCTCCAGCTGAGCCGTCTCCCCTTTAATCTCCCAGCATGGCTGAGAGTCCTCTGATCAACATTCAGAGAAAGCTCACTTCCAAGCACTGCGATTAGAGTCTGTTTCATCCCCAAGCAGATTTCTTGCTTTGTGGTACCCAAGGCCAGGATGTGGGGCCATGTGGTCCTGAGGCATCACTGGGGAGGTGGTGGGACTTAAGGCAGGAGGTGATCACAGGAAGGAGCCCATACCTCCACTCTTATCTACAAGGCAGCAGACTCACCGCCCTCACACAGGGATCCCTAGAGAGAGGGCCTGTGGAGAGGGCCTCTGTGAGGCCTGCCAGCTCCTAATCTCAGAGCTGTCACTAGGAGGCAGATGCAAGATGGACAGGAGGGACCACGGCATTGTAGCTTAGAGCAGCTGTCAACTCCACAATCTGATTCCAGGCCCACGGGTAGTAGCCGCACCCAGCTCCAGACAAGCTGATTGGGAGGCACAGAGGGGAGGTCCCCCAGTCTCCTAAAAGCTCCAAGTAGCCAGTCCTGACTCTGCTGGACTGCACACGGGGAACCTTGGGCAGTACATGGGCTTCAGCAGCAAAGAGTGGGAGGCACAATGAGAACACAGTCCTGGGCTTAAGCAGGCCTAGGCTTGACCAGCCACATGGTCACACTTGTACCCATTTATCTCTGGACTTGTCTACTCATCCTCCAGCAGCAGACCTCAAGTGCTGCCTTCCACATTTCCATCAGGCCCAGCCCGCCCTTGCAGCTCTGCTTTGGAAAGGACAGAGAAAACTCAGTCTGGCCATGAGAGGCCCTCTGATCTCTTGGTGCTCGCAGTGCCAGGTAGAGGTCACATAAAGTACCAAGCCTCCTACTAAAATGAGAGCAAGGTATAGACTCAGCTTATCAGACATACTCAGGGGCAGTCGGGGAGTTCTCCCCATCACTGCCCAGGGTGCAACTGCTACCCAGCAAGCAGGAAGGCCAGAGCTGCAGCCAGAAGAGTCCTGTCCCTGTTGTGAGGAAGCTGTATCCCACAGAGATCCTAGTCCCAACAGTCTGCAAATGAACAGGACAGAGTTGCTGGGCCATGACCCCTGACTTTTGTGTGACATGTGCTAGGACACCTACACTCAGGACAGAGTCTCTCACTCCCCTTGTAAGTACCCAAGGTTCATCCTTCCAGTCCTTGCTCACCAAGGGTCCTTCTTATCCCCAGGGCAAGATGGGGCCTTCTTGGTAAAGGATCTGTGACCCACTGAAGTCTGAGAGACCTTCAGGGAAATGATATCTCACAATGTCCCCAATCACAAGGCAAGGCCAGGCCTAGCATTCACCACAACCCTGAAAGCTAACACAACTTAGTGCCCATCAAAACTCAGCAGCCAACATAGCCCAGTGCTCCTCAGTCACCCAAGATTCCAGCCAAGGGATGGAGCTCCTGCCCTTCAGAGTGGGTCATGAAAGCTGGACTTCAAAGTCCCTTCCCAGCAATGGACCAGCACTGAAGGATGCATTTCAAGGTACAGATTACTGACTGTCACAGAGCTGAGTTCACAGGTTCACTAGGAAGATGGCATTTTTCTTGTAATATACTTTGTAAAAGTTCTTCAATTTCTGGAGTTGTCCAACTCTGAGTTCTCATATTGATTTTCTGCTGTTGGGGAAGTCAGGTGGAAAGACACAGGAAGGGTGGGGGGAGGTCTGGAAAGGTCAGTTTCCACACTAGTGCATCCAGGGAGCCATGGCCTGTCTTAGATGACAGTGTGGGGAGTGGACACAAAACCTCGTACTGACCAGAGCATGAGAGGGCACTGGGCATCAGAAATCCCCTCGGGCTGGTGAGATGGCTCAGTGGGTAAGAGCACCCAACTGCTCTTCCGAAGGTCCAGAGTTCAAATCCCAGCAACCACATGGTGGCTCACAACCATCCGTAACAAGATCTGGCGCCCTCTTCTGGAGTGTCTGAAGACAGCTACAGTGTACTTACATATAATAAAATAAATAAATCTTTAAAAAAAAAAAAAAGAAATCCCCTCAAAGTGATCAATGGTGTATTGAGAACGGCAGTCCAGCCCCGACAGCCTGGCTTGCTGTGTACATGTGGAAGACTAGACAGTGGTACAGGCTCCTCTTCTCAGATGAAATAGAATCTGCAGCTCACAGGCCTGGTTAAGGGAACAGGTCCTGGTGTGGGCACGAGCCCAGGGCAGGCCAGGCTAGGCTACTCTGCAACACTTCTACATAATGGCATGTTGTAATTATGAATCGGTGCATCTTCCCTGAGCCTTGATCCCTCTGCATACAGTGGGAGAAAGGGCTACAGCCATCTTGTACCCACTTGAGCACATGACCATCACTGTTGGTCACATTTGTGAACTGGCCACTGAAGGAGACAGACATGGGAGGAATAGGGCTGATCTCCTCCCACCGGGCCCCATAAAAGGGTTACACAGGGAACTTTGTGGGTGAAGAGGAGGCACCGTTTGCACGTAAGGGTCCAAAAGAAGGGCAGGCAGCAGGTAAGGGGCCACATAGAGACCTGGAGAACAGCACTGCTGCCCAGTCACTGTGTCCGAGAGGTTAGTCTGGTCTGGCCTATGAGTCTGTCGAGCAAATGGATGGTCCTGCAGGAGAGCCAGCTAAGGAGCACACACAGGCTGGCAGGAAAGGCCCGGGAAGCAGGCACAGGAGGGCTGAGCAAGGGACGAAAGTGCAAGGTGTCAGCACACTTGGTGGACTGGACCACTCCAGCAAAAGTGCAGGGGCAGTTAAGTATCTTGGATGGAAGGGACAATCCCAGCACAGGCTGGCATGCAGGCAGAGTCATGCCCGGAAGCCTTTTACCCTCTAAGGATTTGAAAGGAGGAACTTGTAAGTGGGAGAAGACTGACTTCTGACAGCTCCGAGTGCCCCAGCCGCTTAGTGTCACTAGACAAGTATTTAAGACTTCCCAGTGCTGGCAGCGGAGTCTGACCACTTACATGCATGGCATCTGCTCAATGGGGCATTGACAGTGCCTGGAGCCCCGGTGTTGTTGGTCTCAGGGGCATTCATAGCCCATACGTTGTAAGGGCCTTTTCTTACTCTAAGAAAAGGTGAACTGGCTTACAGAAAGTACAGGTGGAGAAAACTACACAGAGAGGCTGAGCCACCACGCCCAAGGCTCTGAGCACCCTTCATGGCACAGACACAGTTCTCCACATCTTGATGGAGGACCCTGGGGTTTCTGCTGTATACATCCTTGAGGCACCTGCTGGGCTCACCTGAGTCTGAAGAGTGCAGCAGAGGGGTGTGCCATATACTCTTTAACTGTGGTCACAAGTGGTCACAGGCAAGACATACTATTGGGACACTTTCAGGAAGTCATTAAACCCTCAAAAGACCAAATGCTGCAGAGCCCACAGATCTTCTTAGGCGCCCTACCTCTAGTATTACTCCTTTTCTCCAGAACTTTCCTTCGTGAGCCTCCACAATGGACACCTGCCACTTATACCAGCTTCATTCAGCCATTTCCTCTCCCAGCCCATCTGCAGAACACAGGCCACCTCAGAGCTTTCACATGAGCGTGGGCAGCCATGTCATGAGGGTGCTGCCCTACTGTGTGCTCTGAGAGCTACCCACCATGTATGCATGTGCAGGGGCATTCACTTGTGTAAAATGAACAATGCAGCCAACTCCAGGGATAAATACTGGGCGATATTTTACTAAATATCTAATTAAAGTCCTATTTTTAGAACATTGGGGGAATCATGTGAGGGAGATAAATGGAAGCCACATGCTATCCAGCAGCTGTGTGAGCCACACAGGTTCTGTGCTAATGAGGCCTGGGGTACTAGCACACCCCCACAAGCTCTGACACTGTGCCACCATAGAGAACAACTATGTCCTTAGCAGATAGGTCACTTGGCAAGCCTGCCATCACTGGTCCTACATGCATCCCTCAGGAGAGGGACCCTCTAGTGTCACATGACCCAAGTCTAGGGGTGACAGGAGGAGTAGACACTGATCATGCATTAGAAGGGACAAGTTTGACTTGCAACATTCTGCACTGAGCCTGGGAGAGTGAACTGACAGGATGAGCCTGGCAGAGAGAGCCAGCCTGGAAGGGTGGGCCTGGGTAAGGTACCAGTTGAAAGGGAAGAGGCACCATGGGAAAGGCACTGGGAGAACTCTGTTCACTGCCCTCCCCTACTTCCTCTGGGTAGTACTCAGTCCATCAGAGCCAGGCGGTGGCACTAACCAAGGGAAGGGGAAGCTGGGTCTCACTCCTTGTCTAGGGTCTCATGCAGGGTCTACAAACTGCTTAGAGACATTTTTTTAAAAAGATTTCTGTTAAGTCCAACTGTTCTTTTTCTCTTGTGCCATATGCTGTCCCTTTCTGCCTGTATTTGTTTCAAATCTTTTTTCAAGTGTTTGCAAAGAGATGTGTGGACTGGTAGCAGCTTCCTCCTGTCAGAGCCTTCAGTAGATCCCCCTGTGGTGGGATCTCACCTTGGGGAGCCCTCAAGGAAACCCCACTTGCTGCCTGACAGGACAGAGAGGGTCATAGAGAATAACTATGTCCTTAGCAGATCATGGATAGGTCACTTGGCAAGCCTGCCATCACTGGTCCTGCATGCATCCCTCAGGAGAGGGACCCTCTAGTGTCACATGACCCAAGTCTAGGGGTGACAGGAGGAGTAGACACTGATCACCTTTCATGTGAGTGTCCCAGGGCTCCCTTAGGATGGCAGTCCTTCAGCAACCTTCCTCTGGCATGGCCATGCATGCTGACTACAGCATCAGCTAAGTCGGGAGCTTCCCCAGCTCTCTAACACATCAGAGGAGATTTCAGACTCATACTGCCCCTCATGGACTGGTTCCCCTACCCCTGGGACGGGCTCATCAGTCTATCCTGGTGTCAGGCTTTGAGCAAAGTGCTCATTAACGAGCACTTAGGCCAGGCCCTAGGTGCAGCTCTGGTCCTCTTCTCCTTCCTGGCCCCAAAGGCTCTACTCCCTGCTGAGCAATTTGGAGCCAGAAGCCACATTTGGGCTGCAATGTAACTGCCCCATTGAAAAGGGACCTACAGTGTGACTCAGCTACACTACCCCGGGCACACTGGGAGTAAGCTCTGTCCACTTCCCACAGCAACATTATAGAAGAACCAGCCTAGGGTCCTGTAGATGGATGAATGGATACGGAAAATGTGCTGTGTGCACACAGTGGAGTCTTACCTGGCCCTGCAGAAAGAAGTTATGTTATCTGCAGGAAGGAGCTGAGATCATCATGTTAAGTGAGGTAAACCAGACTCAGGCAGGCAAATGGATTATTCTTTCTATTGCTGTAGTATAAATGACCTAGCAAAAGAAGTGTAAGGAAGGAAGAGTTTGTCTCGTCTATAATGCAGTCATGACAGCTAGAACTTGAGACAGCTGGTCACACTGTATCCAAGTTGAGATGTAGAGGGTGATGAATGTGGGCTCTCAGCTCACTTCCTCTGTTTATACAATCCAGGATTCCAGCCTTGAAAATAGGGCTCCCCACCTCAATTAACCTAATCAGGAAAATCCCTCACAGGAATGCCCAGAGGTTAACTAACCTAATATAGACACTCGTCTCAGCTTCTCCTGGAGGATTGTCTCCTACAGAACTCTGGGTCCTCTTAGGGTAGCACCAGTGTCAAGCAAACAGAGTAAGTGTTTTCTAGCCTCTAGGATCTAGGGGAGGAAGGGACATGACAGTAAAAGGGGGCTATTGCAGTGGACGGGGGGGGGGGGGGGGCATATGTAAAGTAATAGAGAGACAAAGACAATCAAAGTACTTTATATGCATTTATGCAAATGTCAAAACGGAAACACACACACACTTCATCCAGCTAAACACTCACTAATGAAAAACAACAACAAAAATCCCAGTAAGTGGTCAGTACAGACATGAAGTCATTTCCTAGGAAGAGAAGTGTAGACATGAAGTTTCCGACTTCCTGGTTTTGTAGTACTGCTGATTTTCTAAGTCTGTAATCTGGTTCTGAATTCTATTCCTACGCTGAACTGACATGGGCCCCGGCTGTGTGCCTATGGTTGGCACTTTCTTACTGAGATGTCTTCCAAATCCTAGAGCTTTCAGCGCCATGCCCACACCCCTACATCCACTTAATAATCACATGAGCACACTTTCCCCAAGGAGGTGTGTGAGGGGAGGAGCTTTCCAGGAAGAACTCAAGCCTGTGGACCCTATGTGCCTCTCTTCCCGTGTGGCCTGTGTGTGAGCAGGCAGCCTGCCCTGTCTAAGAGGCAGAGAGGCAAGCGAGGTTGGTGAACCTTCCCACATCCATCTCTGTGAGGCCAGAGCCTGTGATCACAGTTGCTAGGTAGAACTAATGAAGAGATTGTAGGAAAACTCTGTGAGCTTCATTCTGCAGATGGGAAGGGCTGGCCCACAGCCTCTTGAGCTAGGCAGACATAGCTGTTATCTTCCATGTCGTCCCTACCAGCAGGGCCTCTTAATCTCCAGCCAGGGTGTCCAGTGCCTCTGCCTTGCTGTAATAGCTCAGAGATAATCAAATCGGATTACCTCTCAGACAGGAATTGATTTTGGCTGGGCAGTGGAGCAGGCAGCCAGATGTTTCTTCTGATACATGGTCTGTGACTCAGTGGCCAATTCTAGATTTGGCCAGAGGAGGGCTATGCATGCTGGGAAGCAGGGCGTCTTCTCAGAGAAGCAGGGACTCAGGCCAAGACTGGTATCTTCCTGTAGACACTGTTCTGACACTGTGTGTAGCTAGCTGCAGATGGGGCACTGGCCTCAGCCATACACTGAGGGATCTGCCTTCTGCAATGGAGCCCACAGCCTTAGGGAGATCATACCTCCACTTCCTCATTCAGAAAACACTTAGGACCAGACCTGGGCTGCATTGGAGCAGGGTTGCGGGAACGGAGAACAGGGCAGGTGGCAAAGTGGCCCTGCTGATGGTCTGGGCTACATGTAAGCTGGACAGGAAAGGAGGAAACAGAGAAACAGGGCTCACAGTCACAGGAGGCTCCTGAGTGTCTGGTGAAGAGGAGACTCACTGAGGCAAAGCCAATGGAGTCAGGGAAGTGCAGAAGACTGTGACAGTCTAGCCTGTGTCCAGGAGACCTTGGGAGATAACAGAAAGCCAGCCTAGACTGTAGCATGGGATACGGGCACCTGATAGGTGAGTGATATGGTCATCTGGAACCTAGGGAGACTCAGGTGTTCACTCTGACCTCCACCTCAGCACCGGCCTGCTCCTACCATGTCATAAGCCTCAAGACTTCCCTGACCTTCCCCAGCTCTCATGGGCACCATGATCTCATGGGCAGGCTGTAGCTCTTTGTTGGAGGACTCCAGGCAAGTACCTGACCCACCACTCACTCCCACAACCTCAGCACACCTACCTCCCAGGCTCCAGATGATGTCGAGACTAAGAAGCCGGGAGTAGGACTGGCAGACTCTCAGAGATTTGCCAGAAACAGCCCCATGTCTCCACTTGTGCCAACAGAATCCTTCCTTTCCCACTGGAACTGAGTTCGCTCACCCAGACACAGCCTCTGAGAGCTCAGAGGACTGGGAAGGCCAAGTCCAGGACTCAATCTCTGGAAAGGTCTAGGCACTCCAGGGGTTTAATTAATGGAGAATGAAGGCCTGGCTCAGGAAGTGAGGGTGGAGGAGATCAGTTTTTTATAAAGAAGTCACAGGCATTAGATCCTGGAAAAGCTCTCAGCCCCATGTATGGGGACTGTCTGGGCTTTAAATCTCCTATAGTGCATGAAACTAGTTGTTGAGAAGTGTTAGTTCAGGCAGGAAAGGAAGGTTACCAACTTAAGAGCTAACATGCAGAGTGCCCAGGCACCACTGGTGGAAGATGGAGTGGCTAGCCTCCTACACAGGAGAGGTTCAAGCAAGTTTTCCACCATTCAATGTCTCTTCAGGAGAAGGGCTGAACCAACAAGCCTCTTGTCCCTTGTGCCTGCCAGACTTTCTAAAATATTCCAGGCAGGGTTCTAGGGACCAATATTGGGCAGGCACCTCCTGTCCACAGTGCATATATATGCACAGGTTTCCCACAGGACTCTAGGCAGGCCTACTTGCTGAGAGAAGGACTCTGTACTTCCCAGGGCCCAGCTCTGTATGCCATCCCAGGCTGTCACCACACTGAAGGTGTGCAGTGGCACTGATGGTGATATTTAAAATGCAAACCTATTCCTGGAAGCTGTTCAAGACTAATTAACTAGCCTGGACTGCAGGCTTCTCACTGCCTGGTTCCAGTAAAGCCCAGGCTGTAAATCCTCTGCTGTTAGGACACTTTCCTTTTGTTTTCAAGAATGTTAAAGGGTCACTGCCAAGTACTCCAGCCTGAGATTTATAGACTCACGAGGCCAAGCACTGCTTTTAGGGCTCCATCAATTTGTAGGCCTGCATGTCTGTTGCTCAGAGGCAGACCTTGAGCTTAGAGGGTGGAGTCCTGCTGGCTCTGGGGTACTGACACACCTGGGTGGTTCTCCTGCCTGAGCATATGCAGATCCCCTCAAAGTCAAGGCTGGGTAGGAGCACACTCCTCCCAGTGCCTCCCTCTGGGAAGCTCTGTGATTCTCAGTATTCCCCACAGTGTGTCTCTACACGCTCTGATGCAAAGATGCGTCACATCTTTAGGATGTCCCAGCACAAGGCTGAGAGGAGAAACGTAGTAGCCAAACAAAATGGGTTCCCACCTTGGGGAGTTAAAGCCACCATGCATGAACACGAGGTTAAGAATGGAGAATTATGAGCTGTAGCAGACGAGGCGACCTGTTCCTCAAGCAAGGCCTCCTTCAACAAAGTAAGCACAGACACCTCGTTTAGTGAGCCTACACATATCCATATAGGGCTGCCCACTCCTGAGCAGTGTTGTTGAGCAGCTCACTTCTGAGCATGCTCAGTGTGCCATAACTAAGAAGGAAAGAGAGTGGACAAATTTGGGGACATGCTTAGCTCATGTAAAAGTTAAAATGGTGGACAAGAGTGCCTCCAGGAATTCTCAGCTTTCATAAAAATGTTTTAGCTGAAAATAAAGTAAATGTCACTTGAAGGTCCATTAACAGAGAGAGCTGCCTCTAAAGCTGCCTTCTCACTAAGGCCCCTAACAGGGTGCTGTCCAAATGAACTTGGAGCACGGGGTGGGTGTGCAGCTAAGTGAAAGGATGGCCGTGTGAACAGGCTGGTGCTGTGTGAGGAGGTGAGTAGGCGGATATGCGGTGGGGTGAAGAGTGAGCGAATGGGGGGAGGTGTAGATAGCTGGATATGTGGGTGAGAGAGAGAAGGGAAACAATTCAAGCCCTACAGCCCTGGCTTTCCTGCTGGGAATGTAAAGGCTGGCCAGTTGGCAGAAGCCAACCTCAGCATGCAGGCACCAGGCCCAGCTGTGGCAGGTGCAGGCACACATTACTGGTCTGGCAGAAGGCTGTGCACACAGGAGGCTGACGTCACTCATGCTCTGTCAGCACCATCGATGGCAAAACAATACACAAAGAGCAGACACATTCCATGACAGAGCACAGTTTGGGAAGAGTGAGGATTTCAAGTGAAGACTTAAAAATATCACTGGGCTAAGCTGTGGTTTAGAAATAATAGTCTCCAATAGATAAAACTGTGGTTTTTAAACCAAAATATTGGCCCTTTTCTTCCTTCCTCCTGCCTTGCTCTCTCTTCCTACGAAAACCAAGCTCTCTGAAACATATGACTGGTCAGAATTTGTCTCTTACAGAATCAAGGTACCTGACTGTACAATACATGCTGGCTGGGATTTTCCAGGGAACCTAGGCTCAGATCACAAAGCCAGGTGCCAGCCGTGTGACCCTGGCCAAAGCTTTGACCCTTCAAATGGAGGCCAGCCTACCTCCCTAAAAAGATTAACATACACACAGGCACACACACACACACACACACACACACACACACACACAGAGAGAGAGAGAGAGAGAGAGAGAGAGAGAGAGAGAGAGAGAGAGAGAGAGAGAGAGCACACAGCACATAAGAAGGTGCTCGGATCTTACACATACTCATGACAGCTGCCTTGAGGATGGAGAACAGCAAAGCTACCTGACTGAAGCGTGCCAAGGAACAGAGCTGAGCATTCCAGCTCTTCAACCTAATGTTTGGGTCCTCCTGGACTGCCTACCTGTTCTAGGCTGTGTATGCAGGTAGGGAGTGTGTGTGTGTGTGTGTGTGTGCGCACTCGCGTGCGTGTATCACCCATCACAGGGTCTTGGAGGCCACAGGAACTGATAGACTCAGAACCACCTATCCCTGGGTCACAGCCTCACAGTCTTTCAGGGCCAGCAGGGACCCAACAAAGACAGTCAGTCTGTGCATAAACAAGATGTGTTTTCTGAACTGGGCTCTGCCATGAAGCATTTTCCACAACTGATGAGATCTGTCTGCAGATAAGTGGAGCAAGCAGTGCTGCCCTGGACAGAACAGACGGATTTGGCGCTCACATCCAGAGCTGAGGGATGTGATCTCCTCAACTGATTTCTAAATACACACAGTTCAATTGCTGCTCCAAGAGATGTCCACTGTGCCTAGTGAGGAGAAACTGCTTTAAAAAAAATGCCAAGCTTCATTTGGGGTGTTAGTGCTGTTCCTAGAGACCAGTCTCCACAGTGACAAAGGCGTCAGATAATGATTATAAAAGATGTTAATGTAGTGGGGAGTACAGGCAGAATCACAGATTGGTACTTAGAGCAAGATTCCAGTTCTGCGTAAAAATGGAAGAGGGAATGTCAAGTCATTTGACTCAGTGACAGGCTCACAGGCTGCTTCTCATGGACAGCAGGAATTAGGTTTACTACAAAGGATTATCTGGAGACATAATCTGTACCACCATGGGGCTGTTAGTAAGGAGGATGGGTGAGGGAGTGCAATTTACCCCCACTGCTGCAGCTTACCCCCCCCCCACCGCTTACCCTCTAGTCAGAGGTCAGTGGAGACCTCTGGCACACTGCAGGTGAGGTGCTTCCCCTTATCCAAACAGTGGGAGGCCCTTGTATCCTGTCCTCTACATGCAAGAGCTGGGAAGACATCCAGTGTGAAGGAGCTGGGTAGAGCCCAGCAGGGCAGCAGGATCCTACAAGGACAGTCCTGATCAGCTTCCCTGGGCAACTGGTTATCCTGAGCAATGAGGATCTAGGGCCACCCGAGCCAGGATGTCCTCCAGAAACCAAGGTAAGTTTCCTACTCATGAGGCAATGGGAGCCGTGACTACCGTGGGACCTGGGCTCATGCCGGAGGCCTTTGCTGAGGTACTGGCCTTGGCAAACTGTCTTAAACGTGTTTAGAGGAACTGCTCTCCAGAGGCTTCGGATCACTGTACCCAAGCAAACCAGGGATGGATGAGTAAAGACAGCCACCCAGCAAACAAGCCAGAGGGTTCCAACCCAGGTGGGCCAGCCATAGAGGGTAGCCACAGTTGAAAAAGCTGGGAGGGATGACTGAGTTTATGAACAAAGGTCCTGCTGTCACCCCAGCGAGGAAGTATCACAGTTCACTCGGAACTTACAGAAAGGCTGATGCTACTCTCTGCTGTGTCACCAGCTCTTAGCTTTCGGTGCTACCAACTCAGCTGTGTTAGAAGTCACGAAGAGGCTACACAGTACTATCCTGAGGCTTATACTGTAGCATAAAGGGATGGAGCTCCCAGACAGGCTCCCTCAGGACTGAGGAGCGAAGCATACAGAGGCTGAGGTGGTCTGGCTGACACAAGCTGAGAGCTGTTATGCTCCAGTGACAGTCCTCTGCCCTTGGCATCAGGTTCGCAACACCTTCACATCAACCTAAGACAGAGGTGTTCACATTCTTTCGCAAGCCTTGACTGTCACCTCCACCATTAGGTCCGTGGCAGCAGAAGTGGCAGCTGTGGTCACCGCAGAAGCTGACTTGGTGGTGATGGCAGCAGTGGCAGTTGTTGCCCCAGTCAGTGCAGTGCTGGTGGCTGAGGCCTGTGTACGGCCTTGCAGTCAGCACAGTCCTGACTCAACTCATACTCTTCCTAACCTGAGGCATGACATGGCTACTGGGGGTAGAGAGTGGTGATGACTGTCAGCTAGGTCATGGAGAAGGGGGCTCCTGACTGCACAGGCCCTTGATAGGGCTAGGCCTTTTCTCTTGTCTCACTATGATCTGAATATGTCGGCAAGGGGAGACCTGAGATCATAGAATACGTCTTCATGGGTCGGCGGCCCTAATGAAAGACTCAAGAAACAAACGCCTTGCCCCTTCTACCAACTGAGGCCACAGGAAGAAATTCCTTGCCGTTAAGACCCCAGAGCCCTGATCTTGGATGTCTAGCCTCCAGATGCTGAGAAACAGAAGTTAGTTGTTTACAGGCTCCTGAGCCAGGGTGTGCTGTTACAAAGCCCATGGCTAACTCACATGGATGGCACTGGAAGCATATGGGCACCAAATGGAGGAGGCAGTCAAAGGATAAGCTTTGGCCATACCTGCTCTGACGTCTCAGGGAAGAAAAGCAGCACAGTAGACTAGGGGCTGAAGACGTGGTCCCCGCACTTCTCACAACATCCCGGACAGAGTGCCTCAGATCATGCATCCTCAGCTGGCGCACAGGAAACAGAGCTGGGGACTGGGTATATTTGCTTGATAAGCTGTACTCCAGGGACTTTTTCCCTGACATGGGATGAGGTGACTGCTGGACTTCCTCTGCTTGGTGATCTCCTTTAGCTTCTGGACCAGAGGGAGACTAGAAGGCCCACTGGGTGATAGACAAGTAACCAAGGTGGTGCGGGCCATGGACAGTTATGCTCCAAGACATTCCTCACACCTCTAAGTATACCTCACTGACAGGTGGAAACCCTAGCTCTACAAGGAAAGAGAGGCCCTGGCGGAACATGGCAAGTCATATCTCAGGGTTATTAATAGGAAAGTAGACAAAATAATATAGATGTTTGGTATCTGCCAGGCTCTAGTGCTATTTACGGCTTATTATAAATATAAAAGCTTGGTGTCTTTTATGTGGGAAATAAATAATCAATGGTGGGGCATAACATCCACCCCAATTGACATTAAACACTAACCACAACAAGCCACCACCACTAATCTGGGCATCAACAGCACTTGGCACTGAGGGCACTGCAGCCTGGGCATCAGCAGTGCCCTCACAGGAGGCTGCTCATCCTTAGCACTACCTGGGTCTAAGGGGGACAGCAGTCAAATGGCTGTTCAGGGTCCCACAGTAAGGTGTCTAAGGCTTGGAGAGTGGAGATAAGTCTTCAGCCTGGCACCCTAGGCTTCTCTCACCACTCAACTAAGCCTCCCTAGCAGTCAGTCTTAGATGCTAGCAGGGGGGTTTGCACTGCATTGCCAGCCCCTCTGGTGCGAGCTGCCCCTCCCCAGCAGAGCCCAGGAGGCTGTCTCCCAGCCTGAGCCCCTTCTCTGGATGCTAAATAAACAAAACGATATTGCCCACACTGTACCAGCAGCTCTCCACCAAGAAGCCCAGGGGTTTGCTAATCAAGGAAGTGATTGCTGCAGGGCTTGGCGTCATGCACACCAGTCCAGCCAGTTTCTGCCTGCTGCTTTTCACTTGGGACACCTCTAAGAGTGTTAGGTCCTCTCCTCAGCATTTGCAGGTCAGTGCCTACCAAGGTTGGCTGAATCCTCCAAATGTTGGCAGCGATGAGCTCTGCACATGAGACCTGCTTCAGCAGGTGGCCCACAAGGACAGCAGGGAGCCTTGGGTCTGAGGAAACTGCAGGCTGCAGGCCCACCAGCCTCCAGCAGTGCTTCTATATGACTGTGTCATTTTTATTTCCAAGGAAGACTTGTCTCAGTGTCCACAAAAGGAAGCAAAATGGGACATGTGACAGCAGAGAGGGGACATCTTAATAATGCCCACGCTGTAATTACATTTCTTCGAGGTCCAAGCAGGCAAGCTTCCTTTAGTTCATCTGCCTTCGATATCAAACACCATTAATGAGATAATAAGGCCTCTCAATTAATGATTTGAGTGGTGAGTCTAATTTTTTCCTTAATGGCAGGATTAATTCATAGGCAAATGAGCGAGAGATGCTGGCAAAGTTTTGAACATTCAGCTGCCCTCCAGCTCACCTGTGGGCACATTTCTTCTGATGCAGACTTGGGTAGCCCTTCTGCTTAGGGAAAAGGGTCCTGGGGTCCAGGTGCCAACTTTACCCCACACGAGAGTTCTCTTATAAAGGGAAGTGGGGAGGAAAGTGTACCTATCTGAGGAAACCGCCCAGGTAAGGCCATGTAGACCTGCAGAGATACATGGGACCGGAATAACTGCAGCTGGCCAAGGCTGCTGCTGTATGAGACAGGATTCACTGACAGCCGACACATGCCCAGGCAGAGGCTATGCTCCACGTGGCATAGCTGAAGCTCTGCTGCCCTCCTGCCAGCCCCAGCCCCGAGCTTCAAATGGAGATGCACGGACCACAGTGAGGCAATGCACATAGGGGCCTGACATGCTTTAGGAGAGCTGTCCCCTACATTACTCCATATGGTCACAGTCCCTTTCCAAGGAAGGCTGTCCCTCAGCTATTCTACATAGGAATAGTCACCCCTAAGGAGGACTGATTCCCATCTACATAACTGCCCCAGTCTACATAACTGTAGGAGGAGCAGAAAGACCCTGCTGCCAAGGCGGTGGCTGCTTCCACATAAACTTTGGTAAGCAGTGAGTGTGGCTGTGCAGCCGCAGAGCCGGCTTCCTCCACATGAGGGCTAAACTAAATCCTGTCTGAGAGCCCAGAGATTGGTGATGCAGACAATGACAGCCGATTGGGAACTGCCACTTAGAGGAGACACTTGCTTGGGACCAACGGGACTAGGGTGGAGGGTATAAAGGGTGCTCCCTGAGAATTAATTAAAAGAGCTTTCTGCCGCATTCTCACCTGCTCCTGGAGTCTGAGCAGTTGATTCGCCCCTTCTCACCCACTGCCCCCAAGGGGACGCAGGGCAGGACTGAGGACTCAAAGCAACACATAACCACAGTCCCTTCCCAAGGAGGGCTGTCCTATGACACCCTACACAACCACAGTCACTTCCTAAGGTTTTCAGTTCTATTGTGGAGCTGAAATTTTACCCAGACCCTAAATATGTCAGTCATTGATGAACAACACACAGGATAATGGCCCCATGAGATTATACCATCCAGTGATGCCATAACCATCTCAGCTTGTGCAACCACATGGTGTGAGGATCACACATGGATGGAATCACCTGTTCATGGTAATAAATACGCATTATTACTAAGCAATTCATTCTGGTGCCTGGCATTTCAGAAGTACCTGAAATAGAAGTTAAAACCAGGATCCACAGTCCAACCTGTCACTCAAGTGGCAGAGTCCTTGGCATCACAGCAAGCACAGGTTCTGGGACCTCTGCATGGCCAGGTAACAGCTGGTATGGCTTTTGTCCCTTGGGGGCCATTCTTATTCAAACCACCAGATTCCACTCCATGGTCCCTACAGACTTGTAGCCACATCATTATGCAAAAATGTATTCAGTCTAACTTCAAAAGTCCCCATAGACTTTCAGTCTCAAGACTGATTCAAAGTCTAAAGTCTCTGCCAAGACTCAAAGCATTCTCTCAACTGTAACCCCTGTAAAATCATAATCAGAATGTGGATTGCATACTTCCAACATATACTGGCATAGAATATATATTGCCATTCCAAAAGAGAGGACATGAAGCACAAAGAGGAAATAATGAACCAAAGCAAGACTGAAAACTAGCAAGACAAGCATTCTACATCTCCATGCCTGATGCTAAAGTGCTCTTCAGATCACCAACTCTTTTAGTTCTGTTGACTGCAACACATTCTCTCTCGGGCTGGTACCACATTCTGTTAGCAATTCTCCTTGGCAGGTAACCCACAGCTTAGGCTCTTCTAACACAACCCAGGCTTCACTTTCATAGCTTCAGAGTGTGGGCATCCATGCAGGGGCACCCCTGACATACACCTGGCCTCAAAGGCTTCCTTTAGCTGTGCAGGAAGATTCTACAACCCTTTTCTTGTATCTTTGACTTTAATGAAGCCAAGACAAGGCAGAAGCTGCCAAGTTCTGCTGCTTGCTGGGGATGGTACTTAGCCCCCTACCAGCTTTCAATTGTTGATGGTTCCCTTCCCTGCTTAAGTTTTCCTTTAATCTCTTTCACAAGTCCAAAGCTTAGCTGGGCTGGGTCTTGCCCTGAGGCCACCACTGCTTTTATTTCTTTTGGCACCAGGATTTTCTTTGAGTTTGTTTTTGATTGTTTGTCTTTTTATTTTTTATTCTTTCCTTCTTGAGCACAGGACCTGGCTCCAGCATCACCTTCCCTGGCACTATTTTTTTTTCCTCACTCTGCACTTTTGTATTTCTCCCTGCCCCACTTGCACCTTTACATTGTAGATCTGTATAACAGTGGCTACTAATAACCACATGACAAAGTCAATACTAGGTTGTCTTGAAGTCTCCTCTGCCAACGCCATTAATCCAAAAATACTTCAGGTATATATTTTTTTAGGACAAGGACAAAAACCACTCACTTTTTTTTTTTGCTAAAATAGCAAAAGAATAGTCTGTAGCCACTTAATATTCTTCCCTCTAAAACTTCTTTACTGAACTGCCACGGTTCTGCCCTCAGCGCTGTCTTCCATTTCATACTAGGATGGCCCATTAAGTCCCACTTAGAGTATCCAACCACTTTTCTAGTCCAAACTCCCAAAGTTTTCTATATTCATCCAACAAACAGCATAATCTGGCTTGCCAAAGCAAAAACCCCATTCCTGGGTACCAGCTATAGTCTAGTCATTTGTCTGTTGCTCTGAAGAGACACCATAACTAAGGCAACTCTTATAAAAGGAAACATTTAATGGGGGTTTGCTAACAGTTTCAGAGGTTGGAGGGGAGCATGGCAGCACTCAGACAGGTATAGCTGAGTAGCTTTACATCCTGATTCACAGACACAGAGAGAGAACCTGGGTTGGGCATGAGATTCTTGCAAAAAAAGAAAAAAAAGCCCCACCTCCTACTCCTATAAAAGAGTTGTACTCCCTGGTGACTAGGAATGCAAATATATGAGCCTATGGAGTCCATTCTCATTCAAAGCACCACATCCCTGTACCAGAATCCTATCCTACAGAACTAAAACACAGCCAAAACTCCATGGTGAAGATGTTTTCTCTTTAAGAACAAGGTAATGTGCCTAGTCCTGCATGGCCATGCAGAAGGGATGACAAGACACAGTTCCTGCACCTGGAGCAGAGCTAGTAGGGCATAAGGCCTCAACCAGTATTGACAGTTGCTAGGGTTGTTAAGTGTAAGGCTTGTTTGTATCATTTACTTTATGTTGCTCCTTCGGGAGATGTTCTCTCTGCCAAGATTAATGACTTCATGATAATTCGAAGCATGAGCCTGGGAGGCAAGGGTATGTCTAATGTCCTTGGCAAAATTGTAAATACTGTTACCTTCAGGATAGTCCTTATGACTGTGGGAAAGAACTCTGAAAACATGAGTTCAAGAAATGTATAATTTCTCAACTATGCAAAATATATGGACACAATATGAATTATATGAGAGGCTTAATAGACCTCAAAGACAAGAGGCAGCTGCACTATGAGCCAGCTTGTCAGAAAGATACTAAGGAAGGAGATAAAAGAAAATTGAGGAGTGGTGTTCAAAGGGCAAGATCCCTCCTAGCTAAGTTTATTATTTGTGCTTACAAAGGCAGTCAGATTCCTGAGTTCATGGTCAGCCTAGGACAGAGCAAATTTAGGTCCAGGCATGGTGGGAATGGCAATTTCAAGATAAGATCCCACCTAGCTAGCTTATTGTGTATGCTTATAAAGGCAGGCAGATCTCTGAAATCATCTGCCATGTTTTAAAAAACAATATACTTGTTATCTTCTTCTAAGAATCAAAGGGCTAAGGTCATAAAATGCTAATTCATGGGATAGTCAAAAGGGAACTCTGGTAGAGAGAGCTACCCAGAGAGAATGGTTTAGAGAGTGAACACAATTCTTTCAGATTTTTTTCTAGCAGCTTTTCTGGATTTTTAGAATTTTTTCTAGCAAGAGAGCTGTCTTGAGTAGAATGCTATCTCCAGCAGAAAGCTAACTCAAACAGACCACAAAGCCAAGAGCTATCTACAGAAAGCTGTCCAGGGAGCCATCTTGAACAGACTACAGAGCTGTCATTTTGCACCCCATCATTTGACTTCAAGTCATTTCTTTCACTGCTTCCAAACACTCCTCCCTCACAACCCCCTCTTCAAGCTGAAGATGGTCCTTAGCAGTAATGTTTTTCTAATTTAGCAGTGAGTAGTTTAAAATTGGCTATGATGCTAAGATTCTGTGCACACCTAGAGTTGAAGTGACCGGTTCTAACCTACATTTTATGTTTAAGCACCATCCACTTTATGAATGTACACTAGAACACACAGGGTATTGCTTTTTTTTTTTTATAAATATCACCTAAGCATGCTAAAGCTATTTCTGGTATTTTCTATTTTCAGGTCTCAATGTCCTAAAGCTGAACCAGATACCTTGTCATACACTTACATGCAGGTTGGGTTGAAATCCCTACCTGGTCTGACATCTACCATGAAGACATCAAGGGTCCTGGCTCAAAGTGAAATGCACTGAGAAGCTGGATCTGCTGGTGATGTGCTATGTTGAAGCTAAGCATCTCTACATTCTGGGCACTTCCCACCCTTTTAAATACAATGTAATGATGGAGATATGCACATCCCACGTGCTGTCCATGGGGAAAGTGGGGATGCTTCATGTCTAAGCTGTTTACATTCCACCCTGGCCCCTAAAAGGTTCACATACATTTCAAACTAAATGGTGCATTGAGTCCATAGCCAAGAATCCTCAATGGTTCAAACTGAACTCAAGAACCCAGGTAAAATTTTCTCTGAGACTCACGGTGAATTCTGAGCTAAGCTATTTCAACACGGCAATCTGTAACTCCAACACACAATGGCCCAGAGGAAACACTCTCATTCCAAAAGCAAGGGACAGGGCAGAGAAGGAAGAAAAAGAAGAAGACTGAAACCTAGCAGTGTAAACAAACCCTGTAGCTTCAAGTGCACATCCAGGGTCACAGTGGCATGGTAGAAGCTCCAATGAGCATGGAAGCTTCACACAAGCTCTGGCAGCCATAGAACACATGGCTTTTCTCCTTGGATGGCTCTCTTCACTGTCTGAAGCTTTCCATGACAGACACTCCATACCCCTGGCATCTCCAGTTTCCTTGGGTCTTCACTGCATCTAACAGCTTCAGTATCACAGCTTCATGTGCTGCCCTTTGGTGTGGGGGATGCTTCTGCTACATCTTACCTGTACTCCCAGTATTTCACCTAAAACCTGGATGAAGGCCTCCACCTGCATTCACCATACCTAAAAAGTCATTAGCACATAGGGCAGTGATTCCAAGCGACTGACAGGGCTCCTAAGACCACAGCTGCAATAGCCTGTACATCTGGGCTTCCCAGAATGATGAAATAAATCTTCATAGGTGGCCCTTGTGCACAGCGTGCCTGGGTGGGACGACTTTCTCAAAGGAAAGTCTTTTTAATGTATTAATACTTTTATACTCTTTAGTGCCATAGGAAGGGTCCTGCCACTCCTGAGGTGCCCTGGAGGTAGCTTTTCTCCTGTCCTGGTGCAAAGTCCTTGGTTTCTTTCTGATGTTACTAATCCCTTTAGGCAGCAGCTTTCTCAGGCTTGACTTGGCATGCGCTTCTCTTCCAGAAAAGTCACAAGGTTTTACTCACCCTTCTCTGTTTTAACCATCTTCAATGCAAACCTAGAAGCAGACAGCAATGCCAACTCCAAAGCCTGGAAGCTTTGTCGTCTTGAATTTTTTTCCAAGTTCAGCTTCATGTAATGTCTCCAGGCATGGATAAAATGTAGACAAGTTCCCCTCCACAGTATAACACAAATGGATTCTGGTTCCCTTCCCAACAGAGTCCTCCCTCCCATTGGACACCTATGAGCAGTCTTTACTCTCCATGTTCCTAGCCACATTATGGGTTCTGAACTCCCTTGAGAACAACCCACTAAGCTCTGCTTTGAACAGTGGTTTTCAACCTTCCTACTGCTGTACCTTTAAACCTCATGTTAGGGGGACTCCCAACCATAGAATTGTTTTCATTGCTACACCATAACTGTAATTTTTCTAGTTCTGAATTGTAATGTAAATATCTGTGTTTTCCCATAATCTTGGAGACCCCTGTGAAAGGGTTGAGAACTGCTGGCTTAGAACCTCCCTCTCCAGACTTTCCCAACCAGTTACATGGTCAGGTAATCACAGCAATGACCACTTGTAACAACTGCCCATGGCAGCCAGCTTTTTATTCCCAGGACACCTGAGAAAAATCGCTTAAGATACAAAGTGTATTTGACTGGGTGAGCTGACTCCATGGCTCTCAGGACTGAGGCAAGGCAGAAAAGTCACCGTGGAAGAGCACGGTGAGCAGAACTGTCTAAATCAAGGGGGCCAGGAAGTCATTGAGAGAAAAGAGCCAGGGACTAAAACACTCTTCAAAGCCATGTTCCCAACGACCCACATCCTCCAACTAGGCTCTACCTCCTGGTCTCCACCACCTCCTAGCAATTCCACCCTGTTACAAACCCATCAATGGATAAGCCCATTGATTAGGTCAGAGCCCTAGAACCTAATAATCACTTCTCACTGACTAGCTCCACCAGCTGGGATCAAGCCTTTAAAACAGAACTTGGGGGATTCTTTATATGCAAACTACTCTAACAGCTGAGGGAAAGCAGAAGACACAGGGGAGGGGCAGGCAGCTCATGACCTGCATGATCAGGCAGCATGCTGCAGGGCCCCTGTCCTGGAAAGGCTATGCAGAACAGAGTGGGCTTCAGGTGGACAGGTTAGACCCACAAGGCTGTCATGATGCCCAGAAGACAGCTTTCCCACTGTACTGGTAAAAAAGCACTTTTTTTTTTTTTATGAATTAAATCCCTTACGCTTTTATTGAGGTTATATGTTTTATTGAGGTTACACGTTCAGGTGTCTGTTGCCCATTATCCCAGCCATGGTCAGGCACATGCATGAAGTTGTAGCTGCTCATCCCCCAAAGAAGGTAAACTCCAACGCAGAGAGAGATGCTCAATAAGTAGGTGTGCCTGAACACAACCACGGGACTCACACTGATTTTCTACAGCCTCTAGACTGTGAGTGGGGGTGGGGGAAGGTAAACTCCAACGCAGACAGAGATGCTCAATAAGATATGTAGGTGTGCCTGAGCACAACCACAGGACTCAGACTGATTTTCTACAGCCTCTAGACTGTGAGTGGGGGTGGGGCAGCAGCAGAAACTAGGCCTAGAAACTGGGCCTCTTTCCACCAGCCTCTACCCTCTTGCAACCATTGAGAAACTGAGGACAGTGGTGTGTTAGGAAGGCAACTCAGGACAAAGATGAAGTCTGGATGGCCCCAAAGGAAGGGTCCAAGTACTACGAAGAAGGCAAATGACTCAGCCATCCCTGCCATGGGTAGCCCACACTCTACAAGTACACTCCGAGTGCCTCCCATGGCTCTAGAGAACACACAGTCCCAGCCTCTCATGACATTTGGCAGCAGGACCATGAAACAGAGGTTCCCCCTTCCCACACACAAGCATACATCTTTCTTTATGCACACAAGAGTGAGCTGGCCTAATGTGAAAGTCAGGTGTCCCTCAAAGACATAATAACTAAATGGCTAAAGCACAGGGTTCATTGTGCTAACAGAAATCATTTTTCCTTATGACTATTTCAGCATGAATTTCCCATTTGTAAAGAGAAAGGCTTGGTTTTCCACATTAAGAAGGAAAAGAACAGCCAGTCTTCATACCGTGTTTCCTAAGAAATACCGAGGGCATGTATGCATGCTTGTGAATATATGTCTTCGTGAGTGTGTGAGTGTGTGTGTATGTGTGTGTGTGTTTTCAAGTTTGTGAAGAAGCTGCAGGATGAGCCCCTCCTTCTCAGATGAGAAATTCAGACGCAGCAGACACCCCCTCCGTGCTGCCTCTCTTTCTGTGGACCCCTCAATGTTTGCAAGAGGGTAGAGGCTGGTGGAAAGAGAAGTTGCCTGTCCCCTCCCAGTCCCCGAGTTTCTGCTCCTGCCCCTGACCCCCATGCCCATTGCTTGCGGCAGTAGGCTGGAAAGAGGCATGCCCCTGCATCAGCACTGCCACTCTCCTGGGCAGCAAGCCCCAGGGTATGGCTTCCTGGCACTGCTCCAGAGCTGTGCTTGGCACTGCTCTTTGATGGCATATACTCCTGAAGCTAGTATGCCACTAAGTTCACTCCAGCTAGGGCTGTGAAGCCTGGTACAGACCTCCATAGGACATCAGGCTGTCCTTGCAAGTCACAGCACAACAGCCAGGAGGCTGATCTTGGGCTGGGCTTGTGCTTTCCTCATTCTGCTGAGCCACAGGAACGCAGCACTCATTACTTCTCTCGGACGTAAGGACTGTACAGCACCGGGGGCCTCTTCCACAATCTGCTCCTTTCATCTTCCCTAGTGCCTCATCTTCAGCCTTTAATCACTTCTCCTGATAAGAAAGTTGCTATTCAACTTTGTAGCCCACAGGATACTTCGCTCAGAAATGGCTCAGATCTTCAATGCCTGCCGCTATTACCATAATGAGCAGTAGGGCTTAATAAGGAGGGCGCATCTTCTGAGGTCTGAAAGAAAATGACTGCCCATATTTGAATGTGCAGGCCAGGAAACAAACACTCTACCATGGCACGGGGCACAGGGGTGGCAGGGAACACAGACAAGGATGGATGAGACACAAGACACTCAGCCTGCTCATTCTCCATGAAAACCATGTCCCATAACATGAATTTGGGATGGTAGGCTCTGCACAACAGCTGTCCTCAAAGAAGCAGGCCTTGCTTAGAGCTGAGACGACTACCTGAGGCTGAGTCCCCTGGGGGGGCTAGATAACTCAGGCACACATTTCTGTCCCCCATACCTAAGTCTCCCACTCTCCCTGAACACAAACACTTCCAGCCCTCTCCTACATCTATGGCTTGGCCTGGCCCTTCCTTCTAGCAGGCCTTTTGGCTGCTCTGACTTTCTCTGTCCCTACACTCCTGCAGCTGCCCGGTTGGGAATCCTGCAGTTGCAGGCTCTGTTCTGCTCTATATCTGAACTTACCTGTCTTCCCAATTGCCGGTGGCCTAGAACTACCAGCCCATGTCTACACACTGATTCCTCTCAGACAGCTCTCACCTGAACCCAAACGCATCTCCCTCTGCCATCCCACAGGGCCAAGCAGCCTGTGCCCTCAGCCTGTGGCCACTGCTCCCCTGCTTCTGGGCCCAGCTATTCTGGACATCCCTCTGCCTCTTCAATACAGTTCCTACCCAGCTGCCTTACCAGCCACCACCACCAGCCACCAGCCACAATGCAGGCCTGCAGGACCTCTGCTCAGAGCTCCCACCTCTACCTTGCTCTACTGCAGGCTGTGCTCACGGCCTCGCCTGGACATGCTGTCTCCTCAGCACTCTGGCCCTCTCTTTCTGGGAGACACAGCAGCACCTGACTCCCACCTTTGTTGCTCTGTCACCTGCGTTGCACCTCCCAGACGCTGAGGATGCCCTCAGTGGGCAAGAGTAGACAGAGAACTAGAGAAGGCTCCGTGAAAGCCTGGGGGTAAAGGTCTGCTGTATGCATAGCCCACATACTTAGATGTGTGCCTGTGTGCTACTCAACTCAGGGAAGAAGTGCTGTCTCTTACTTTCCAAAAAGCCCCTCCTCCTAACTATCAACATCATAACTGGCCCATCTCACTATTAGTCCATTGGCCCTATTGCAGGCCAGGACCCACCTGCCAGTAGGGTCTCCCCATGTATGTGGTATAAGAATCTGTCCTCTCTCTGCAAGGATGTCTGAGGCCAGGAAGTATCCACAACTGATCTGATACAAGGCCAGAAAGAATAGGCAGTGTCCCTCATGCATTTCACTATATCTCATCAGGAAATGGCAGACCAGGGCATGGGCCCCACAGTTCTGTTTAAGAAGTTAAAAGTAGTTAAAAATACACCAGGCAATTGCAGGAGCCCCACAGCAACACATTCCCATTACAGCACGCAAGCACCCCACAACACATTCCATTACAGCACGCAAGCACCCCACAACACACCCACACTACAGCATACGAACTCCCCACAACACACCTACACTACAGCACACAAGCCCCCCACAACTACCCACACTACAGCACACAAGCCCCACACAACACACCCACACTACAGCACACAAGCCCCCCACAACTACCCACACTACAGCACACAAGCCCCACACAGTAACACACCCACACTACAGCACACGAGCTCCCCACAACACACTCACACTACAGCACACAAGCCCCACACAGTAACACACCCACACCACAGCACACAAACCCCACACAACACACCCACACTATAGCACACAAGCCCCATACAACACACTATGGCACACAAGCCCTACACAACACACCCACACAACACACCCACACTACAGCACACAAACCCCACACAACACACCCCACTACAGCATGAGAGCCTCACACAACATACCCACTGCACTACAGAGCACCAGCCCCACACAACAGCAAACACAAACTAGAGCACAGTGCTGCCCACACAGCATCAATCACCACACCACACCACAGTGCACTAGCCAGGCACAGCAACACCCTCACACTACAGCGCAGGGCCCTCCCTACTCAGCACCACAGGCAGCTCTACCTACCCCTACACCTCACTTTGCAGCAACCTGCCAGAAGCAAAGAAGAAATAACAATTCATTTCAAAGATCTCTTTTCTATTGACCAATTTTGTCTTCAAAAATGTCTGGAAACGATGAGGAAGATGATCTTTAGTTTGGCATTTTGTGACATTTGCTGCTTTAAGGGTACACTGTGTGTGAGAGAGAGAGACATCAACCCGTAAAAGCCATTAGCTTACAGTGGCTATTCATACATTCAGTTAGGCACTGGACAGGAAAGTGCATGCTGCCTCAAGTCCGCTAGATGGCCCAGGAGGCAGGACAGGGCTTTGAATAATTAGCTGGGCCAGACCCAAGGTCAGCAGTAGTCCATGCAGAGAGATGCTATAAGGCCCTGCCAGCAAAGCCATGCAGATGCAGGTATGTCAGGACCAGTGCCATCCACCTTGCCATCTCCAAGTGGTCTTTCCATGTTTGCTCCTAGCCCTAGATGGGAAGCTGTGGTTCAAGGGCTTGAGAGAAAAGGGCAGGCAGGCACAAGGCACAGCGGTTCAAGTACAAGTGCACAGACTCCTCAAGAGAGGAAGGAAAAACACACGGTAGTGAACACTTAGAACAGAAAGTAAGAAAACAAGGTAGAAGCACCCATCTCAATGGTCTGACGTCATAATGAGTTGACATCAGAAGCAAGCACCTGAGTATGGCCAGCAGCACTGTGGGAACGGCAATCAGAAGCAGGGGCACAAGAGTGCCCAGACAAGATAAGCCTCCCCAGGGCAGTAAAACCCAGGCTGCAGTCAGCCCCAGCACACACTGGTCTCTAATACACCTCAGTGCCCTCAAGACAGGTACTCCAGCAGTAAGAGACCTTTCTAGCTACCTCAGTTCCACCAGGATCTCTTGTCTCTGGCCTAGCTCTGACCCTGGTAACCCTTGAGTGTCTGGCATCCTGGCTGACCTGGCCTCACAAACACAAAAGCCCTAGCCTCTGCCACTCAAAGGAGAACCTGCTACAGGGTGCATGCTGTCCCTTTTCCCACCAGTGGACGGACACACAGGCTTGCTGTGTGCTGGGAAGTGGAACTTGAAAACTGTGCCATCTCCCCCCACTGTCTGCTGTCTGGGAGCGAGCCCCGCCTCTGGATCCCAGTGGCATCACCTACAGCTGGATCATCAGCTGTCAGGTTCACTGGCTCTGAGCTGTTTCTCCTTTTTATGTGTGAACAATAAACTGCGTTAAAACATACCGACTGCCTGCATCTCTGACGCCTAAGTTGAGTTCGAGACAGACACCTAGAAGTTGTCTGGATTTATGCCTACAGGACAGGTGTCAGGGAATGCTCCCTCCTCAGCCCATTCCCAGCAGACAAGTATCCACAAGGACCTATGAATGGCTCTTCTAATAAGTAGGTCAGAATATGGAGTAAGTGGTCTCCCAACACCTTCAAGCAGAATTTCAAAGCTGTCACCAGGCTGAAGACAACTTTGATTACTGAGACACCATACATGCTAACAGGCCAAGGCCTTAGCCATGGAGCCTACTACTCTGAGGCTGCTTGGGAGGCAACAAAGGGGAGCTCAGGGTCTGTGTCCCAGGAGGCTGTGCATTCCTCAGGGATAGAGAGTGTCTTAGCCCAGCAGGCAGGGCCCATCTGCATGCTGCAGCTGTTGGGTTTCTGCCAGAATCCTCTTCTTTGGTAAAGTCAGGTTGTCAGGGATAGGGGGTGGGGTGGAGGGTGGGGGGTGGAACAGGGTGTAGTCTTTCTGGTGGCTTCTCACCAGAGCTCCCTCTGTTTGAAGTCTGGGCACTTAAGGAAGCTCTGATTCAGGAAAGGAGCTGGGTAGATCTTTGGGTGGATCCCAGAGAAGAGCTAGGCTCTGGGACTCGTCCCTGATGGAAGGTGATGGGCTGAGGTTTGATTCATTTGGATAAAGATTCCAAACCCATTTCTCAGATGTGATTTCTTAAAACTCTCTTCTCTGCAGATGGGACACCAATGACACCAGGAAGAAGCCTGTCCCAGGGAGTAGTGACACAGGGACTATCCAGGGACAGTCATCCCTGGATGAGCAACAGTTCTACAGGTTTCCTCAGTGGCTACCAGAGAGAAAAAGTGTCAGCCACCCCAGTACTTCATACAGCTTGGGATCTGTGGGAGAACTGTGGCATCCACTTGCCTTGCTGTGTGGTCTCATGACCCCACCTCACTCTCAGAGCCTAGCATCCCTCAGTACCAACCTTAAGCCATGAACCCACAGAGCAGGGGCTGCTCTGAAAGTAGGCACTGCCCTAGTTGGAGAATCACAACTGTGCATAATGTCCAGAAGCAGATGAACTGAAGGGAAAGGGCCAAACAAGAGAATAAAATTATCTAGATACTACTAGCCCAATCTGAGCAATGATCATACTATACTGGGTCTCCTTTTGTTCAGACTTCTCTGAGCTTCAAACACGAGCCAATCTGGGATTATCTTTTCATTGCTGCTCCTGTGTGTAGGAATGTAATTCTGGACCAGGTTTCTCCACAGAAATGTGCCCAGCATCTCCAAAGCCATCGAGGTTATTTAAGACCAGTTTGGGTAGTTACAAAGTATTTCAAACAGCAATTCACATGGCTTGGAGACAGACTGTAAGTAACCTATTCTCCATGGACCACAGGCTGGTGCTGGATCAGAGGTCCACTGAGGACTTGAGGTCTCCAGAAAGGCTCTATACGTCGGCCTCCAGGAGGGGCAGTGCAGTCTGCTCTGCTCTACACCTGCTGATCTTGAAGTACACTCTACAAAGTGCTGCCTGCGGACAGCATCGCCTGTGTTCATTTTCAGTTCTATATTAATGACTAGATTTTTTTCTAAATTGTTGCATAATTTTTCAGTGACATGTCTGACCACTCTGGGTGTCTTCATTCATTTTCCATGGGGACATTTCCTTTTTATTCATTCTCTGTGTGGATTCCCTGTATATTAAGGACACAGGATATGTTTTAGTTCCAGCTGAGACCCATCCCCCACCAAAACAAGCTATTTCTGATTTTTACCTGCCCTTTAATTTGTGACACTTCAAACAAACATTTACGTTGTCAGTACATGCTCAGAATAATCTAGGGCAATACTTTCCCCCGAGGCTCTTGTCAGTTAAAAACCAACATTTTAGTATCAAGTGACATGAAAGTGATGCAAACGCTACCCCAAATGTGTGCTGAGTGGGCTGCAGCAGATGCTTCTAGAAGCAGCTCTGACTTATTCCATTCATCTAAGCCACAGACAAGCAAGGAGGCCACTCCAGCCTGTGTGTCCTAGAGCTGATTCAGGGTTCTGGACTCTTACATCAGGGGAAGGGTCTGACTCTCCTTTGCTAAGTCGGCTTCCCCTGGTCCTGTGCCAGCTATTTATATAGGGGATGGGCCCACAGCACAAAGAAGTGTGTGCCATCCCTTGGAGTGGAATGGAGGCTGCCAGTTTCAGACATCTCAGCACTCTAAGACAATGTAGCTATGTCTACTTAAAAACGGAGCTGTTCTTCCTTCTCTTACATTTGGGGAATGCTACTGTACATTGTAGGCGACCAGATGATTCTGCCTTTAGTTCACTGTCAGGATGTTGTATAGAGGGGGGTGGGAAAGTGGTTACCCCTTGCATGGCATCTGGGAACATAGCTTCTGACCTATTTTATAGGTGCTAAAGGCAAAGACCAGCTTACCTGAACTTCTCACACGCATGTGGCAAAACATGAGTTTCTTACCTGATTTTAGAGGGTAGACGATGCCCCATGACCAGCCCACAATAAAAGCCTAAGTTCCTGGATCCCTAATGGGCGTGGCCCCTCATTTACTGTTGGGGGAGCATGTTCCATTGTATCTCTTGTCAGGAATATGTGGGGAGCCTGCCCTGCGTGCCTTTCCTTCCTATTACTGATCTGGCCAGGTCTCAGTGACATTCCCACTCAGCATGAATATGATCAGGGCTTGGTCATTAGCTCTTCTCATTGGAGCCCAGATGTGTATGACTGGGGGACTCCAATACAAACAGACTTGCAAACAGCAAACTAGCTCAACACACCTAGGTAAACATAGATTATAAAATACTAGATCAGTACATTGATAAACTCAAGAGTATCTGTCTTTAGACTGTGAGTGGAATTAGACTGTTATCTGACCTGCACACGGGCTTTCTTTCATACTCGTTACTTCTATTCGGTCATGCTTGTGTTCCTACCTGGTGTCTGGTGAGTAAATCTGTGAACCTTGCCTGACCTGTGAACCTCATGTAACCCACATGTTACTCCACACTTCAGTTTCGATGCCTCCAGCATTCATACAGTGGCACTCAGTCCTCAAAGTGCTAGTACTAAGAGAAGTTAGTATTTCCAGGAATTTAGTCCCCCTCACAAGCAGAGCAACACCCTTACCAAGGCATTGAGCCTTAGTCCCTTCCATTCTGAGCCTTGACCATGTGAAGACACAGCACCAAGGCACCAGCTTAGAAGCAGACCCCAAACTTGCCAGTGAGCTCTTAGGCATCCCTGCCTCCAGAACCATGAAAAATGTGTGCCTGTTATCTATAAATTATCTCATCTCAGAGATCTATGGAGGCCAGGGATGGATACAGGCATGGAGGGAGACTGATGGGCAGACAGAGGCACAGTGCACAGCAGTCCAGTGTCCAAGATGGACACAGACTGATGTTCCTGAGCTCTGTGAACTGGAACATGAAGTTCTCTCTGTGGGAACTGTGGAGACAAGCTCCCAGAAGGACACATGCCTGCAACAACAGGCATGCTCCAGCCTTATCTTACTCATCCACAAAGTATGGGTCTACCAGGCTGCAGGGCTTGAAAAAAAATCACCAAGGCAATCTTAGGACTTCGTGTTCTCCCCAAATATCTAAACTCCTCTTTCTTCACACACCTGCTTAGTGGCCTGCCTGTCACTGGCAGCTCTAAATCCTCTAAAATACACCTAGCAACTTACTTATCAGCTCCAATTTCTTTCTTTTTAATTGTGTGTGTGTGTTTTCATATGTGTGAAGGTACATGTGTGTCAAAGGTGCAGGTGGAGGCCAAAGGACAACGTGCCTTCCATCTTGCAGAGACAGGGACTCTATGTAGGCCAGACTAGCCATCTCTCAAGGGATTCTCCTGCCCTGTCCCCTATCTCACAGCCAGGGATGGGGTGCAGGAGGACAGGCGTGCTCTACAGTGCCCAGCTCTCCATAGGCTCAGGCAAGTGCTTTACCCACTAAGTCATGTCCCTCGCCCTCGACTCTGGCTTCTAACCCACATGTTTTTACTTACTGATTTCTTTACCGTTATAAACAGACCTCATTTCTCCTCTTTTTGAGCTAAAGGTGAACTTTGTTTATTTTGGAAAGTTTTAAATAGAATCATGAGTTTGACATCTACTTACAAGCCTGGTGCTGGCCATGTCTCATGTCTAAAACCCTTTCTGTAACCCCACGATCATTTTCACCCTGACCCATGTTAATTCTGAAGCTTCACCCTGACCCATGTTAATTCCGAAGCTTGGTCATCTGTTTGCCAGCTTGTTGGTGTCTGTTTTATTTTTTAAAGTTAATTTTATTTATTTATTCTTTTCTCCTCTCTCCTCCCTCTATCCCTCCCCCAATCTCCCCTCTCTCCTAGATCCATCCCCGCCTGTTTCCCTTCAGAAAAAGAGCAGGCCTCCCAGGGATATCAACCAAACATGGTATAGCAAATTATAGTATATAACATGTATGTTAGGGTTCATAGCTTGTGTTCCAGTGGGACTCCTAACAGTGGGAACAGGGGCTGTCTCTAACTCTTTTGTCTACTTTTGGAACCCTTTCCTCCTACTGGGTCACCTCATCCTGCCCTGAATGACGGTATATGCCTAGTCTTACTATAATTTGCTATACCATGTTTGGTCAGATCCACACAAGCTCCCTGACTGTCACCCTTTAGTCTCTGTGCGCCCCTATGGGCTCTGGTTAGTTAATGTTGCAAGCCATGTTCTCCTGGTGTCCTTGACCCCTCTGGATCCTACAATCCTTCCTCCCTCTCTCCTGCAGGATTCCCCGAGCTCTGCCTGATGTTTGTCAGTGCGTCTCCGCATCTGCTCCTATCAGTTGCTGGGTGAAGCCTCTCTGATGACAGTTATGCGAGGCTCCAGTCTAAGAGTACACCAGAATATCATTAGGAATCATTTCGGTGACTTTTTTTTTTTTTTTTTTTTGGTCGTGTTTGGTTCTATCCTAGGTCTCTGGGCTATCCAAAATCTGGTTCCTGGCCGTTCAGGCTGTGTCAGGAGTGGGCTCCCTCTCATGGTGTGGGTCTCAAGTTGGAATAGTCACTGGGTGTGTGTTCTGAAGATCTGTGTTGGGGAAGGCAGCCTACAGACTTTTCTTTCAGCCTCACTCCTGTTGCCTCCCACACACCTTTGCTGTGGGGTATATGAGGTCCTCTTTCCAATGTACCTGTCTGGTCATCCCTCCCCTGTGGAATCTTGATATTCCTTGCCGTGGGTATAAGGTCGCTTCAGGGAAAAAAAAAAAGGAAGCTGTCCTTGCCTGTCTTCCCCTTTTCCTTTTGCAGGATTGTAGTCACCAGGCTTATCTACAATGGCAACACACTTCTGATTTCTCTCCGGTTACTCCTCATTGCCTGATCTTATTTCTCTTCCCTGTCCCCTCTGCAGGTGCCCATAACAGAGAGTCTCATCTTGCCCCCCACCCCTCAAGCCACTTCCAGCCTGAGCTGCCCTTGAGGGTGGGACAGGACCTGAGCCACGCAGCGCTCGGCAATGATTACTGAGCAAATGCAGCAAACGTGGATGAAGGCTGAGAGGACAAGGACCACACAGCCTGGAGCTCACACTCAGAACTACCCTTTCCTGTCCTCTCTAGATTCTCACTTAGTAGCCACAGATGCTTCAGGTCTCCACTCATCCCAAAGGAGAGCAAGAGGGGGTACCAGGTCATTCCCCACAGGTGGGATAGGGCCTGCACATCCTTCTAATGGCACTAGGAACAGGGCCTGTGCAAACCCTGCCGGCATGGACTTGATCCGGAGTGTGGCTTCCAGAACAGGCACTGCCTCTCATCCGGTCCTTGCTGCTTCACAGACCTCCAGGCAGCGCTCACCACATGCCATGCGTACAGATGATGAGGCTGGAGGCTGTGCTCATCTACAAGAATGGTCATAGACAACCAAAGCTGCAGGCTCCTCAGCCGCTGGGGTCCACAGAAAGACCCACACTCATCCAGAAGACATCATTTGAAACAGTGCTGTAGGTGGCTGCCACCTCCTGTTCCTACAGAGCTTCTATCTTTAACACTTAGAATAAACGCCCCAGTCCATCCACAGGTGGAATCTCACCAACGCATTGGCTTACTACTCCTCTGGGCCAGCTGTTTCTGGAGATCGGCAGGACCCAGCCAACCCTGTCCGGGGTAAGCACAAGTGTGCCAGGTGACCAGCTCTGGAGGCAGGGAGGATTAGACTGGAGTCAAAACCTCAGTGAACCCTGGCCAGGAGGCTCAGAAATCATGAATAAGACAGACACAGTGCACATTTTACACCACTGCACTTGGACCATGCAGTCCAAAAGCCAGGAAAGCCAAGCTGTGGGTCAGACTATGAACACAGTGCCTCCTGGGGAGGTACCAGCAGTCTTGTGTGGGGTCCTGCATGTCTCAGCTATGCAGTCACTCAAGAGTGTCATACTCTTGTCAAGTATGTGTCACACTGCAGCCAGCACTGTGGGGTCATATGTCCTGGAGGAAACAGCAGGTGCTGAGGGAAGGCAAAAGCTTCCTTCCCCTTACTCCCAAAACTACTTACAAAAAAACAAACTAACAAGCAAACCCCTAGAAAACAAGGAAGGTGAAGAGTGGCAAGTGCCCCCACCCCTGGAGATACAAGACAGTCTACACCCTGGATTTCCTTCACCTCAAAGGGCCCCTTAAAAATATGGCTGAAGGACAAACACGAGCATAGGACCTCACTGGCTGGCAGGGATAATGCAGCTTGTGGAGAGACCCCAGTGGCACACACTGTGCAGAGCCTATGGGCGCCATGGGTAATGTTCTGAGTGCATGGCAAGGTCGGTGCTGTAAGAGGACACTGCCATGCAGTACACAGATCCTTACACACCGAGCCAGGAACAGTCCCTGGGGAAGGGGGGCGGGGGGGGGGGGGGCGGGGGGGGGGGGCGGGAGTCTGCCCAGGATCCAAAGATCCAGTGCACAACCAGAATCCCTGCCTGTCCCATGCCCCAGCTGACCTGCCACATCTACAGAACCATGCAGAACCAGCCCATAGACAGCACCCCAGCTGCCACTTGCCAGTGCCTGCCTTGCCCTGGGTGTGCCTCCTCCTCAAGCACAACCCGGCACCTATGGACATGGTAGGCGCAGCACAGGACTGCCTACACGGCCGATCCCGGCCAACAGAGGAGGGGCTGTGGCAGCCGTTCGCCAGAACACACCACTGCCAGAGGCTCAGCCTACTCCACTTCCATGAGGCAGAGTCCTTTCCTAAAATGTCAGTGGCAAGCACAATCACTGGCACTCACCAGGACCCCAGGGTTCTTCATTTAATTTAATTCAATTCTCCACAACACGCACTGAGTTCATGGCACACACTCTCTCTAGCCTCCAGGCCACTAAAGCACTACCTCATTGCAGCACAGCATAAATCTACCCTGTGGCTCCCTGTCCTCCCCATTCACACCCAAGTTTCGAGGCTGCAAGGATAGCATCCAGGCAGCACCACACCCTGTACTGTCCTGCCCGGTCCTCCTCACCCCAAGCTGTGTGAGGAGAAGGACGGTGGGTGATGACATGCAGGAGGCCAGAAACACACTGGAGTCAGCCTCCCAGTGTGAACCCATAATCACAACAGCACACTGCAGCCCAACAGCAAGGACTTAAAACAAGTATGTGCTGAAATCAATGCAGCCTCAGCAAGAGCAGGGGAGCCATCAGTGCAGCCTGTCAGGATGCCATGGGTCCTGTCTATCACACACATGGCCACAGTGTCCCCAGCTACTCCAGTGTCTAGTAACTGCACATACCTTTTGACCACCTCCCAGGGGTTTAGTCCCTGCTGTGACACATCACTGCATATCCTCACAAGATAAATGCTGTACTTAAGAGGCCAAGATCGGTGTTCCTGGTCTAGTCTGAGCCAGTGTGTGGGGAGAGGTACAGACAGCCCCTTGCTAAAGGTGGCTGTTGAGCACATGTGGCCTAGGGTCTTTGCGGGGAGCTGCAGAGCTATTGTTGTAGGAATGGGGGATTCCTCCCCTAAGCACATGGCTGTGCCCAACATGAGTTCTCTGTTACCCATATCCAACCCTAGGCTGGCCTAGCCTGGAAGGCAGCAAAGTCTGCCTGGAGCCTCTTTAGACACTGTGCCCAGTTAGGGAGGCCAGATTCAAGATGGCAGTTACCTGAGAGCCTACCTCAGCTGAGACCTCTGACCCTCAGGAAGTGGGGCAGCAATGTGAGTCTGGCACAAATTCTCGTGGAGGCTCCTGAGAGCCAGTCAGGCCAGGAGTGTCCAGTGACCTAACATACTGGCCAGTGCACTGAGTAGCCACTGTATATCAGGAGAGCAGGGCCCTTCTCTCTTCTGTAAGCAGGCAGTTAGGGTAACAGGTCAGGCGGGTACCTGTAGAGTCAGCCCTGCTTCCCAGTGTGTCCTGGTGACAAACAAGCATACTGTGGGAGAGGGAGCTGAGCATTTAGGACATTTTACTCTAAATCACTTGGTGACAGGGAAAGTCATGTTCCCTGTGGCCTCCATGTTCTCAGGATGCAGCAAGAAGGGCCAGGTAGGCCAGATGGCTTCAGCTCCAGTAGCGTCACATATACCTAATGGGGCAGGTAGCCAGTACATCTCAACCACTTATAAACCATATTCATGAGGCTAGAGGAGGGGACCCCTGGCCAGCCTACGGCCACAGTCCACAGGACAACTGAGTTGTGTAATGACAGGGGCAGCAACCGAGGAAAAGGATAACCTCATACCCGATGTACTTAAAACACTATGGACTGGTGGGCAGACTGGTTCTCTGTCTGCCAAGCCAAGGGTAGTATTGGCAGTTCCTTCCCCTGGCCAATGCCCTCACCTGTCCATGGGCCTTCCTTCTACTGTGCCCTTATCTGGGCTGCTACCCTCGCTAGGAGTGAGTCTTCAGATATCAAAGGAGACAATTGGGGAAGCTGTTCAGGTGAGGTTCCCTACACGGATCATTTTAATTCACAGCAAGTGGACACAAAACCAACTGTGACCCCTGAGGTCTCCAGCAGGCCTCGGTGAGACTGGGCAGAACTTTACTGACTCCTCCGATAGTCATCAGATGGGAAGCAGGGAGCTCAGAGCCATCTGAGAAGCACAGAGCTGAGGAACAAGATCACTGAGCCACCACAAGTTACCACACTGGGAACCCCAAGGACCACAGGCCACCTAACCTATTGAGAGCTGGAGGCAAGGGAATGACCACAGATAGTCAGTGCAGAGTCCAGTCCCTACAATGCTGGTATCTGCTTTGCTGCACCCTAGACTGCCCCACCCTACCCGGCAAGGGCCTTGGCCACTAGGCCTCTTGAGCATAATCAAGGACTCTTTCACACCTCAGTGATAGCAGAAAGCACCTGGGAAGGGTCAACAGTCCTCACAATACCTGGGCCACCTCTTGGGGGGACTCAGGCAGTCTATGATCTGGGGACCTGGACCATGGGGTTTTCTTGGTGGAACACACAGCTGGCAGGATATTTGTGGGTTCCTTACAGCTCTACAGTTAGTTGGTAAGGGAACTTGCACAGAGAGGCTAGACGGTGCCTCCCAAGTCACACAGCTACCAAGTGGCTGCTAAGATGGGAGTTCAGGCTGTGTGGTTCTTTTCCAACTCAGGCCCCAGCACACATAGCACAGACCCTGTGATGAGGACCCTGGGAACTGGAGGTTATGACAGGCCCTCCAGGGTCACCTTGGTGAGGACACAGGGCTCAGGAAGCCTGTGGCTTGATATATAATAGCTCATGATGCCAGCCCAGTTCACACCATGGTGGCCTGGTGGCATCAGCTCTAAGTCCCAGCAGGAGCTTCCCAGCAGGAGGTCAGCGGTGAGCCACAAGCAGGGCTCTTCAGGCTCCTCCACAAATCAGGCGTGAACTAGAATTTAATAAACCTTTCTCCCAACAGAAACCCTAACTCGGGCTCTTGTGAACAGTGGTTACTTACTTGAAAATCTCTTTCTTCTAGAATTTCTCTCCTCCATCTCACGAGGAAAGCAGCACAAACATATAAGTGGAAATGAGAAAAGCCCTCGGGTTCAGACTGAAAGAGAAAAAAAAAACAAGGAGAATTGCTTAGTGTATGGAGCCATCAGCCAATGGGTAAAGCCATCTGGGTGGGCTCTCCGGTCAGGGCCACGGGGAAAGTTCACTTTCATCAGAGACTACACTGCAACATGCCCAACTCATTACAATAAACAGCATTTTAAATACCCGCAGTTTGGTAAACAGGGTCCCAGCCTAGGCTTTCAACAATGTCAAGGACAGTAACTTTGTTCAGTCACAGATGACAGCCTGCCATAGTGCCAGTAGATCTCTTGAGTGCCCATCCTATGCCAGGTGCCAAACCTGAGCTTTGGAGAGCAGCTTCTACTTCCCAGAGGAGAAAACAAGCCTCAAAACTGAGGAAGCAGCCCAAGTGGGACGCCAGACAAGCAGTGGAGAGGAGCTACCTGCTGTGTGAGCACCAATAAGGGATGCAGCTGGCAGGACAGGAAGTCTAGTGGCTTCTACTAGAATTATGTCTCTCTCCAGTGCAGTCGGATGCATGTTTTTACCACCTCATACTTCTGTCACCCCTGGAGACCTGTTGGGCCTGCCCATACCACCCCACTGGGCCTGCTCAGCCCCCTTCTAGAAGGCTCTCATTCCTTCACCCGCTGCAACTCCCACCTAAGTTCAAGACCATACCACCAACTACTCAGACTAGTGGTCCCCAAGCTTAGGGCTCAGTCTGTTACCTTCATGGCTCTCGCTATGTCCACGCATACCTGTGAAGCCACTGTGACTGGCATGTTAAGCAATGTAAGTATGCAATGTGTCAGAAAGTAACACGCTTTGGGGAAAAAATACAGCAAGCGATGGGGAAGGATAACAAGGAGTGTCTATGTACTTCCAGCAAGGCTGGCAGTGCAGGAAAGCTTGCGGGGCACAGATCTGCAGGGCCATGTCGCCAGGTGTTCCCATGAGCCAGGAAAGCTCTTAGCAGGCAAGTCAAAGGCCCCACTGGCTTTCCTACTGAGACTAGGGCACAGGGCAAGGGGGAAAGGAAGAGCTCAGGACAAGATTGAGGCAGAGACGGCACAAAATGACAGGTGTAAACTGGTTGGTGGTGGCGCACACCTTTAATCCCAGCACTCAGGAGTCAGGGACAGGCTGATCTCTGAGTTCAAGGCCAGCCTGCTCTACAGAATGAGTTTTAGGACAGCCATGACTACACAGAAACCCTGTCTCAGAAAAATAACACCAACCAACCAACCAAAGAAACAAGACAAAACCTGAAAGGTGTTAGTGATGTGCACCAAAAGGGGGCAAGAGCTTGTAGCTAGCATGCACATTCTAGGTCCA
The DNA here is from genome assembly GCF_978045245.1 of Mus caroli. Lineage (NCBI taxonomy): Eukaryota > Metazoa > Chordata > Mammalia > Rodentia > Muridae > Mus > Mus caroli. The sequence continues at coordinate 17,813,516 of NW_028227271.1, forward strand.
TATTAAAGGGTGAGCCACAGAATACTGCTACACGTGAGACTTGGGGGTCTAAGGGGAAGATGGAGGAAGGACCATAACTCAGGGGGATGTGCAAGATGAGAGGCTTTACGACTGCAGCAGAACACATTAGACGGGACAGCTGTGACTCTAAGCCTTAGTGTGGGATGGGAAAGGAGTAAAGAAGTCACCTTGGGTAGGCACACTGACAGTAGTCAGGGAGCTGCAGGGAGCCCAGAGGCCCCATGCAGGAGGAGTGGGAATGTGATCATTGGAGGCCACTGGGCAGGGCCGGCTGACCACCCTCAGCCATAGGGGTGGCACTGTTTCTTCATCTCCCTGCACTCCCTGTCCAGGGCTGTGTTGGCAACTTGAACAGCCAAGCCACTCTGCCTCTACTCCCTAGCTGCAAGGGATTAGCTGCCATCATTTCATTGCAGAGAATGGTGTCTGCTAAGGCCGGCGGACATCACAGCGGGCTAGGAAAGTCTGTTGTGCTCCAGGCTGAAGAGAGTTCTCATCACAGTCACAGATGATGTCTATATCCACCAAGATGGCAAACGATGCTCATTCACCTAGTGATGGAGACGATGCCCAGAGTTCCCTCAGCTGAAACAACCTCGTATTCCCAGCATAGGCTGCATCCAGTCACAATGCACCCCAGCTTTTAATGATATCTAGATCCTGACGACACTCCCTCTGCAAGATGAGACTCTAGATGTCTTTTCTCTAACTTTGTAGGCTCTAAGCATTCAGCTGTTTGCCTCTTTCCCGCTTCCTTTCTCAGAAGGGCACACACAGGTCTGGGATGTTTCCTTCTGATTCCTGAGAGACAGCCCCCATGTGGTGGTCAGGATCTGGTGACTTTTCAGTCATCACCCCTGAATTAATTTGTATATGGTTATAAAACAATCCAGATTTCCTCACAGTTTTGTATAGTCTTACTTTTATTCCAGCAATGTCTCATCAAAGTTTTTGAACTCGCTCATTATATATTTTTCCTCCAGATTTCTGTGCATCTAACAGTAATATTCTATTTGGCAATGCCTGTTCCCCACACACCACTTTTCTGGACAGGATCTCTCCTCATCACCCTCCTGCTGTTTGGACCTATGAGAATCCCTCATTCCACTTTAGTTGCCCACTCCTCCACCTTAGCAATTAACTAGCTTTAAGCTCAACTGTTTTCTAAAAACAAGACAAAAACAAACAAAAAACTTAAGATTTCAATGATGGGTGTTCTGGCTAGTTTTGTGTCAACCTGACACAAGTTAGAGTCATCTGAAAGGAAGGAGCCTCAGTCGAGGAAATGCCTCATGAGATCCAGCTGTAAGGCATTTTCACAATTAGTGATCAATGGGAGAGGGCCCCCTAGTGCTAGCCCTAGTCTGGTAGTTCTGGGTTCTATAAGAAAGCAGGCAGGGGAAGCCAGCCAGTAAACAGCAGGGCTCCACAGCCTCTGTGTCTTCTCCTGCCTCCAGAATCCTGCCCTGTCTGCCCTGTTTGAGTTCCTGTGCTGACTTCCTTAAATAATGAACAGCAAGTGATAGGGAAATGTAAGTCAAGTAAACCCTTTTCTCCCCAACTTGCCTAGTGGTTATGGTGTTTCCTCACAGCGGTAAAACCCCTGACTCAGACAATGGGTATTTGTCAACCTCTCTGTCACCTTGATTATTCCCTTCCTCTAAATGTGCTCTCTCGTAGTCTGTTGTGGCATTATCAAATACAGACAGAAGCAGAGTACCTTCTTTTTCCAGTTCCTTCTCTAACTTAAGGAAGCTGGCTGCAAGCTCATTAGGGTCTGGCTTTTTTCATTTCTGATACAAGCAAGCAATACAAGCCTGTCAGTCACCCTCAGAAGCCACACTTCAGCAGCACTCCAGTCTTAATGAAGCGTTATCATCCCAATGTCTGAGAACATGCCACTGGCTTTTCGATGTCTTTTTTGGGTCATACCTGATTTATCAGTACACTTTGCAATCTGGAAATGCATGGTTCGTTTTTATCCCTTTAGCTTAAGTTACTGACTGCCAGTTAATCAACTTCTTATAGGATGGGAGTTAAGGACTCCAGTTCTTTGAAGGTAATTTGGGTTTAGGTTGGAACAGAACACAGTTTCCACAAATGATTCCTGAGGCAGCATCCTCGGAGGCCAGAGAGTGAACGGTGAGGCCACATTCCTGCCTCTGACATAGTGACATGACTAGGCCACCAATGAGTGACCCATGTGGACCACCCCACACTCTGTAAGTAGTGGTAACAGACCCCTGGTTCACCAACCTGGACCTGGACAGGGTCTTTCCTTTGTTTTTTTTGCTGGTTTCTGGGGTAAGTAGATGTTTCTTTAGATACCCATAGAAAAGTCACCCCATAAAATGCTTGCTGTTCTTAAATGCATGACTGGAATGTCTGGAGACAGCAATTCATATATGTCTACTGAAGAAATTAACTCACAGCATTAAATAATCTTCAATCTTCCAGGAAATATATAAGGATGTATTAAAAAATCCCTATGACAACAGTAGATTTATTTTCTCATCAGGGTTCTGCCAAATTTGTTTTCTGTACTGGAAGTATGTTATTGGGTGCCTACAAATTCAAAGTGTCTTCAGTATTACTGTCACTGAGCATCACCTCCTTATCTCAAGCAATCCACTGCGCAGATCTCTGGCTTAGAGCATTGGTGGGCTAGCGAGACACCATGATCATCCACCAGCTTTGCTCAGTCTATTTTAAAAGGAATTACATCTGCTATGTGTGCGCCCAATCACAGTCAGGATAGTGTACACCCCTATCACCCAGCTGTGTCCTTGTGGCCATTTAGAAGTCCTCCCACACTGCCAGGTAACTACTGAGCTGTTCTTCAACACACACCAGTTTACAACTCATGCTTGCAGAAAGACGCCACTCTACTGTATGAACCGATTTTCCAATATCCTTCGCTCAGAGCTACTATTTTGAAATTTGTCTCTCACGTTCCATGCAGCTAGAGTTCATTCTCTGCAAATCCCACAGGCCCTTCCCCTGAACAGCACAGCATAGTGGTTTTCCATTCCCTGTAAATGCTAAGGTTCCCCTGAATGGGCATGCCACCATTTATTCCCCACAAATACTTAGGTGTTTCCCTGTATCTATTCCCTGCAAACACTGAGGTATGTCTTCCTGGATGGGTATATCATATCCATTCATCTGTAGAAAGACACGGAGCTGCTTCCAGCTCGCAGCTATGATGCAGAGCTGTGTGCACATTTGCGCCTTAGTCCCCCATGGAAACATGTTACCAAACTACTTTCCAAGGTGGCTCTACCCTCTTATGTTCCCAGGGCAGTGAAGGAAGTCCATGTTCTGACCAATCCTAGCCAGCACTGTGCAGAGCCAAACAACTCTGTTGTAACTGAGCATCTGACAGCCTGCAGTAGTGCTTCACTGTGGCTTCCAGGCACCTAGCCACACATCCCAAATGACCACTGACCAAGCATCCCTCAGGTCACCCCACATCTTTTGGTATTTGGAACTTTTTCTGGCTGTTTGCTATTCTCGAGTTTTATAAACTGTCTTCTTATATTCATCATGGTAAGTCTCTTGCAAGCCTCTGTTGGAAAAATGTGATGAGACTAGACCTTGTCCTTCCACACTCTGAAGAGTGACTTTGTGGAAATATGTCTTAAATTCTGCTGCAGGTTCCATTTTAATTTGTTACATCTAAGAAACCTTCCCCCCAACTCAAGGGCACACAAGGTTTGCTTCTACGAGAGTTTTCCATTTTCTGTTTAGGTCTCTGGTCCATTGCCAATCACTTTTTCACAAGTGTAAAGAACCTGAGGGTTGTGCACATGAACACTGCTCCAACAATTTGTTAAGAAGCTGATGCCCACCCCCGAGTTAAGGTTGAGGTCACCCTGACTTTCATTTTTACCCTTCTCCAGAGCACCTGCCTCGAATCTCCACTCTGGATCCATTGCACGGTCAGTTTGTCAAATACTGCAAAAGAGCTTGTGAATCTCCAGATCAACCTGTGTGTGTGTGTGTGTGTGTGTGTGTGTGTGTGTGTGTGTGTATGCATATGTATGCCTGACTATGTGTGTGTGTCTATGTATATTTGTATGTCTATGTGTGTGTATGCCTGTCTATATGTGTGTGTATGTGTGTCTGTATCTCTGCATGCCTGTGTGCATGGCTATGTCTGTGTGTATCTGTAATTGCACACATGCCCATCCTAGAAACCCTGAGTTTTCAGTCCCTTTTCACTCAATTAGGTCTCTATATCTTCAGCAGCATTTTATAGTTTTCAGGATTCAGATAAATTGCAGTGTTTGCCAGAATGTCCCTAAAAAATGTCATTGTTCTGATGATACTGAAAATATTGTCCTGAAATCTTCCAATTCTGCTTCCTTATGCTAGCAGTTAGCTAATTTCTGGGTTCTTTTTTTTTTTTTAATCCTTAATTTTCCTTTGTCTCTACAGTGACAGATCTTTCTAAATGAAGGCAAGGTCCCTAATTCAGCAGCTTGGTCCCCACCAACCATGACTGATACTTTCTGTTATTCTGCATCCTAACACTCTCAACCTGCTGGTGACTCCGTGTCCTCACTTCTTTTCCTCCTTGTAGTGAACTTGCTTGTCTTTACTCATTATTCCACGGTCTACCTCTAATTGACCCAGACATTAGCGAGGTTCTGCTTTTATCTTAGCAGTAGCCTTACTTTAGCAGACAAGCTTAGCTCCGTGGTTAAAATGGGGCCTGTGGACACGTGCACGTGCGCGTGCACACACACACACACACACACACACACACATACAAAATGTACAATAAAAGAAAAATGAATCCTTATCCTTATTTTAATCCCAATTAAGAAGGAAGTTGGGAACGCCTTCACTGTGGCCACAGCCAAGACACACATTGCCTTCCCTTTCCCCAGCTTCACACGAGTGCTCTGTGCCATCCTGGTCGTCTTCCTTACAACCTGGGATGCCCTTTGTGTTGCTTTCTCTATCAACACTCTTGTGGATTTGCTCAGAGACCTGTCCTGTCTTTTGGGGTCACCACTTTTCATGAAATCCAGAAACCCAGCTTTCCTGCCATGCTCAGGCAGTCCTGAGTTGTCCAATGTTAAACAGTTCACTGCACCGTATTCTAGCTTCTGCTATTTAATGCTCTCAGTCTAGTTGTTATTCGGCCCCAGGAACTGACTCTCTCTGGCTGTTCTCTAGAACCTTCTTGGTCCTTGGTCTTGTGCAGTTTCCTTATGATGGTTATTTTGTCAGAGATGACTTATCTTTTAGAATCTAGGAACAGTTCTGATGAGAGGAAACCATTATCAGATCTGTTAACCTCACACCAAGAATTCACCTGTTCCTCTGATGGTCTCTGCATTTTCTCGGAATTCTAGTGAGGTTGATTTGGGCTCTTGTAATTCTGTCCCCATTTCTTTTATATTTTATATCCCTGTGGGCAAAGGATTTTCTTTACATCTTTATTCTAGCTGAGTAATCTTCTTCCCCTCTGTGTCACAATTTCCTTTAAACATTTTTTTACTGCATGTATGTGCCTCTGTGTGAACACACACACTCACACGCCATATGCATATGCACATGCATGGCATAGCATGCATGTGGAGGTCAGAGGACCAACCGCCTGGAGGAGCCGTTCCTCTCCTTCCACCATGTAAGTTCTGGTGATCAGACTCATCAGCTCATTAGTCTTAGTAGTGGGCACCGTTACCTGCTGAGGGATCCTGCGTATGCCCCGTTTGTGCTTTGTTTTTAATTCATTTATCACATTTGACCCTGAGGGTTTCAGTCTTGCACACTGTTGTCGTTCCCTTTTCTTCTCCCTCCATTTAATATCATTCTCGTTCCATCTCCAACAGTCCAAGAATATTCCAGGCTGTATCTCAGGCACCTCCTCACACACCCCTCTCTGAAGCTGTCTTTTCTGCTGACTCTAATGTCTGTGACTCCCTTCACTGGAACATAAGCCTGTTGGGATTCCCTGAAGCTGCTTTCAAAAAATGCCTTTCCTCTGCTTGGTGTCTTACAGGGATATTGAGCCTGGCTACTTGAAGTAGATTTTCAATGGGCAACTTTTCCAGGCAACCATCATGTGACCCGGAGTCCCAAGCTGAATGTAGGACAATGGTTGGAAAGTGTATGTGGGTAGATCCTTCCTTCTTTCATTACCTTCATGGCCAAAACTAAGAAAGAAAAGTCTAGCACCTGGTAGCGCTGAACAGTGTCCAGGTTGTAGTAGTTGGCTCATTAAAACTAATCAGCAGATCCCAGAAATCACAGGGCAGGAGTCTGGGTAATGCAGCTTTGAGGCCATTCTTTCAAGTTTCTCAACTTAAGAGTCCCCCAGATGCCTGCTCTCTGAAGTGGAGTTCATATTTGTAAAAGCCACACTAGCCTGGGGGTGTGTTCTGGCGAGGAGGACCTTATGGATTTTGCCTCTGCCATCTTACTTCCTTTAAATAGTCTTAACTTTTTGGAAAACATGCATTCGATCCTGCTAGCCTTGTCACATGTCTACTGTGGTGGCTGTCATAGCACCAACAATATATAAAAATCTCTATGCAGAAACAAGCAGCAACTGAGTGAGTGTAGTAAGATATCATAAGGCCTTCACCCAGTGACCTTAGCACTCTGCCATGGTGTGACCAGGACACCTCCTCTATCTAAGAGGTACTGTCTTGGACTATCATATCATGTCACTAACCATGGAGGATCACAGTTGCCGCTAGCCTCTTGTCTGATACCCCTGACCTTTGACCTTCTCCAGCTTCCTGCAGTGCTCCAGACCTGCAGCCTGCCTGGCTTGTGCAGAGCTGTTGGCACATGCCACATACCCTTGTTCTCCCAGAGAAACCCATTTTCTCCTTAGTCAGCTGAGCCCCACCTCTCCTCCAGCGGACCTCACCAAGTCTACTGCCACTTCCCATACTGTGGTCATTGATGGTCACACACTCTGTCTTCTAGTCCTCTGTTCCACCTGCTCTGGGGTCTCTGGGACCCCTTTTCTTTGCAATCCCTGTCCCCAAACCCAAGAGCAGAATTAGAGACAGAATGAAAGCCCATTCTCCCAATCTCGTGGCTCCCCTGAGAGCCTGGTGCAGGCAGCATTAGTGGACAAGACACTGAGCAGCATCTAAAGAACCAGGCATTGGTTTTCCTTTGTAATAAATACTAAAGATGAGTGGATCCTTAAGGGCTGGAGGGAAGTTCCCTAAGGAACGAAGGCCAGAGCTCAGCATTGTAAGCACTGAGAGGACCAGGGGCTCAGGAGTACTGGGGACGTTCCAGATTGACAGATTCTCTGCAGAGCCTTGGACACACTCTTAATTCACTCACCAGCCTTTTATTAACAGAGAAGGCTCAGGTGGGCTGCCGGACACCCTCCAAGCCAACCCCATAGGAACTCAAGTGCTGGGCTGTGAATGCTGCAGCCTGTACTTTCTCCAGCTGAGAGTGGAACAAGGCGTGAGCCCAACTCCACAGAACAGGCGTTGTGGACAAATGGAGTTTTACGGCTTGGTCTAAGTGGATTATTTGTCTTCAGTGACTTGGTAAATTATATTAGAGTAACAATTTGATAAATAAAAAATTCTCATCATAAATGGAAAATGGGCCTCTGCTGTAATGAAGCTTAACCCAGATGATTCATACCAGCATTGCAGGAAGGGTGCATGCACAGTGGGGCAGGGGGAGGGCAGCAGCTAAAGACAGACCCCGGCCAGACCTGCTCAGTCTGCTTCACCCACATAGCTTCACCATTCTGGACAATGGTCAAGTCAACAGGCCACTTCTAAGACTTGTAGGGAGCCCTTTGCCAGCAGAAAGACCATGGCTCTTAGAATCCCCTTGTCAGGGACATTTCAGACCATAGAGAAAGACAGTGTAGGCTGTTTCAAGTATGGCCATGCTGGATAGCTGGTCCACAGGTTTCTGAAAGGGTCTGAACCCTGATCCAGTCCTTCCTTCCAGCCCTGGTTCCCTGTGTCCCTGACCTCCCTGCCCATAGCCATGGCCCAGGCCTGCCTCTGATTCCCAGGCTCTAGGCTCCATGCAAAAAGGAGGGGGGGGGGGGGGTCAGGAAAGGGGATTGGAAGAGTTGTCCTGGAGAAAGAGGTCCCGGACAACTGTGGTCCTGTGTTGTCTGGGAATTTCATGGGTGGGGCAAGAGCATGGAAAGCTCCCTCCCTCAGCCCAAACACCAACAAAACCATAGGGATGCTAGGAATGCCCTGCTTTTCCAGTAGAAATCCAGAAGTCAGAAAGCACCGTCAGATGTGTGAACGTTTCTAGATGGGGTGTGGAGCTGGGGAGGGCATGAGGTGCTTTTTTGCTTTCTTATCAGCTAGGAGTTATTATGGAACTCCTGCACATGGTTAGATAAAGGGCCCCAGCTACCCATCCAGGCCTCTGTGTTACAGAGGTCCCTTGTCAAAGCTTCCCAGTGCTGGACCTGCTCTGCTCCTCTAACTACAGCCTGAGAGGGCTGGAGCGGAGTCAAACCCTGGAACCTAGTGGCCTACAACCAAGGTGTGTCCAGAGTGGAGCACCGTGGCACGCCTTTGCTGTCCTCTCTGGAGCATCTGGACCTCATGCAGGAGGTTCCCGCAGGCCAGGCACAGATCAGAGGCACAGCAAGAGGGAGTACAACTAAGGCCACATCGAGACGTGCTGGTGGCCAGTGGCTACCAGTCTTAGCAGGGCATCTACAGTCTGTCCCAGGGCTCCTCCCTGGAGGGGTCGCACAGCACGCCTGTCCTCACACCTCCTGTCTACAGAGTGAACACATCACAAGAACACTGCAGGAGATCAGGGCTCATGGCTCTTATCATGTAGTGTGTTAGTAACTCCCTACTGCTATGATCAAACGCCAAGACCCAGAGTGACTATGAAGGGAAGAACTGATCTGGTTCTGGAAGGATGAGTTCATGGGCGAAAGCATGGCAGCAAAGGGACAGCCATTGTGACCTGAGCAGGAGGCTGAGACCTCACACCCTTAACTGTAAACATGAAGAGAGAGACCCAGAAGGAGAACAAAGCTATTCACATTCACCCCACTGACCTACTTCCTCTAGCTGAGGTTGCACCTCCTAAACCTTCCCCCAAAGTGCCACCAACTGTGGACCAAGAGCTCAAACACCCAAGAAGGTGGGGACATTTCATTGGAACCACCGTATGTGATAACAACAGAAGAGCAGATTTTGTTTCATATCATTTAGGCACTAGGTAAGGAAACAGTAACCAAGGACTTGGCAGTAAGTCTGACAGGGCTAGATTCTGTCTCACCACCCCACTGTGAGCGCTGCGCAAGCCGGGAGGTGCTCCTGAGCTTTAAGAAGGAATGTGATGTTTGAAACCGATCCTGCCAGGCTCAAATGCTACCCCACAGAAGCCCAGAGCTAATTTAGTTAAAGCTCTTTCCATCTACACAGAGACTGGGTATCATACTCCTGCCCACCATTTGTAGAAAAGATCTCCTCTTCCCCGACAGGGACTAGCGATGCAATGAGGACGAGCCAGGACGAGCCTGTGACAGCAGAGATGGACCAAGCAGAGGATTGAGAGGCCACCTAGCTGGGCTTTATTCTCTCTACTATATAGCCCCAATCACTTCCCTGCAATGGCTCCCACTAGTGGCTGTCATTGCCTGCCTGTCCATCATCCACTCTATAGTTTATGTCCCTGTCCCCCAGCTCAGGCCTCCCTAATCCAGGGCTGAGGTTCACTGTTCTCATGAGAATACACCCCCAACACTCAAGCTAGGCAGGCCCTTAGCTTGGGTGGCTCAGCCACGATCCCACCCTAGGGCTGTGTGTGGTTCAAGCGTACAAAAGTCCCAGTATGAACAGTGACCTGATGTCTACTGGGATGTGACAATACCTACCTCACCCTTTTAAAAATTTATTTTAATATGCCAAGGGTGGAGCTTAATACCTACAGCTCTTCCCAGCTCCTTCCCTAAAACACAACCCACCCTGGCTCTACCAGCCATCAGCCTTCTGTACTCCCCCTGGACCCCCTTCCCCTTCCTACATGATTCTGGAAGTGACAGCAGCGTCTAGGCCCTTCTTTCTCTTTTTTTCTAACACTCTCCACCCTTTATGATCCATGATGATAATCAGGAGTCTCTGGCTTTATGAGGGCCAGACCTCCACCTCTGCAGTGACCTTAGCAATGAAAGCATAGAATGGGCAGACTAGGACATTTTCTCTAGAACGTTCTCCCAAAGTGGGAAACTTTGTGAGAAAGGAACTCATGTGCAGTCCATCTCCATCGTGACTTTTGTTCGGCATATGGACTCGGAAAGTCAAGAGCAGCAACTGCTGTTCCCCACAGCTACAGGTGTCCCACAGCTGCCTGGAGCATGCCTACAAAGTGCAGCCAGCTGCCAGGGACAAAAAGCCCCATGTGCAGCTGTCCCTGGAGTCTACACATCACTCATAGGGGAGAGCTGCCAGTGATGGTTACAGACAACAATGACTGCCACTGATCCATCATAGAGATGTGGGGTGGAGGAGGAGGGCACCTCTGTTGCATAAGACAGAGATGAAGCAAGGTGACGCCATGACCCAGGGACAGTGGCATCAAGGTGAAAAGATAGTGATAGTGAGTCATGGCTGCCTCTGAATGCACCTAGCTGTCCCACTGTCCCACTGAAGACAGATATGCTGGGAGAGGGCTCTCCTAACTTGCTTAACCTGGCACGGCAGCACTCTTCCTTTGACATGGTCCTCCTTAGTCACTTAGAGCTACACTTAGCAGTCCTAAGTCCCCCATGCACTGCTTAAGAGACAGACAAGTCCTGGCAGAGCCTGGTACACTGAGAAAAGACCCTAAGAAAGCCTCAGACCACACAGCTACATCAGACTCTGGAGTCTCCCAAGTGCCTTCTTAGTATGAGCTACTGTGTCTCTAAGTTTTACTAGTATATAACTGACAAGAAGAAACTGAGAATACAGAACCAGCAACGTGGACCTGGCTCTATGCTAGCTGAGTCCCCACAATCAAGCCCATCAGCATATCTGTCACCCTGCAATTACCTCTGTCTGCGACAAAAACTCATCAGACCCACCTTCTCAGCAAACATCAAGTATCTATACAAAATTGTCAAGATAGTCAGTAGCCTTGTGTTCTCCAGTCCTGGATAACTAAAACTCTGCACCCTTTCAGATCTCCCTATTCCCCACCCCAGGCCTGGCAACCACCATCCTTACATCTGTAAGCTCAACCAGTTTAGATTCTACATGCTAGCGAGATCATGCAGTACTTGTCTTCCTGTGCCTAGCTTAGTGCAATGTCCTCCAAGGGACCATAAAGGCAAGACCTCCTCCCTGGATAATACTCACACATTTAATGTATATATGTTCTAGACTGATACACAGAAGAAGCATACGGCTGCACGCCACGTATGGCTAGAACCACATGCAATTGCATACCATGTCTTATTGAGAATGGACATCAAGGACCTTGGTTATCAGGAATAACGTTGCAATGACTTTGAGTGAGGACGTCCTGACTTCACCTCCATCAGACTGATCCCTACAGTGGGATGGATCATAGATCATATGGCAATTCTATCTCTAATTTTCAGGAGCCTGCAAACTGGTTACTATAATGACTGTGCCAATTTAAAATCTCACCAACCTTGTAAAAAAGGAAATGTTATTCTTCAAGTTCTCTAGGGCAAGGGCATGTGGAGATAGATACAAGGTCAGAGGTCAGGCTTGGAGTTATCTGTAGTTGTAACATACTCAGGAACTGTTGAGCCATGTGACTGGGGAACAAATAGAGCCCAGCTTTTCCAGCCATCGAGGAACTGAAGTACAGTAGCAACCGAGCCAAATCCATCACGATGGACCAACACTAGCAACACAAAGCTGCATTAATCATGCTGCGAATGTAGTTTAAGCGTGATGCTATTAACAGACTGTGTACCCAGTGTAGTACTAAATTGTTTATGGATATATACATTTGATTAATAGACTAACACTTTACAAAGGGGATAATAAAAGCCAATTTCAAGGCACTTAGCTATAGAAAGGAAAGGGAAAGACTTTGAGGTACATATAAAACTTAATTTCTAGATAAATAAACAAAAGACCCAAGGCAGGAAATTAAAAAAAAAAAAAACAAAAAAAAAAAACCCAACCTCTTTTAGATTTAATATCCTGGGTAGTAAGTACATGGGTATTTGTTGAATTATCACTGAGACTTTTCTGAATATTACACATCTTTCATAATTAAGAAAAACACCAGAGACCAATTTTGCATGGTCTGCCATAGTCATCAACGGTCTTCCCTATTTATAGGGTCCTGCCATCTGGGTATCCCAGGCCTGGGGACCACAGGACAAGTAGCCAGGAGCAGACTGCTCAGCTCCTGCCCTGCCAGGAAGACTCTATAGCCTCATCTCCTGCAGTCTGGTCGTCATGACCTTGGGCAGCCCTGCCCAGTGCCTTTTTTCTGGCAATGCTAGAAGCTGCCACACCTTGTCCCCTGGCCCTGAGATGCAGGACTTCTGCCCACTTGTTCTCTTAGAGACTGCCCTGGGCTCAGCACCCAGTATCCTGGATTACAGAGGCACCCAAGGGGATGGAAAAGCTCATGGAGAAGAGGTTCATCAGCTACCTCTGACCATCAGCTTCTCCTATCTGTCAGCTGCTCTTGTCCATCAGCTACTCCCTCCATCAGTTACCAGAAGAAGGGAGAAAGTATACCCTGATACTATGACATCAGGTTTCCCAACACTGCATACCAGCTTTCCAGTAGTTTCCATGTGGCTTTCAAAATAAAATGAAGGTCAAAGGGGACTACTGATTAACTAAATGCAAATTACATATGACAGGCAGTTTTTAAAATGTAGTAAATAAGACAGAAAAAAACAAAAACCAAAAACTCCACCTATAAATCACCTTCAGATTTTATTTTTTTTTTAAATATGTGTGTGTGTGTGTGTGTGTGTGTGTGGTAAAAGGAACAATTTTTCACCTTTAATTACATCATTAAATTATACTTATAAGTTTTGGCACTGGAAAAAACTGACTGGCCTTTTGGCACCCGGAAATTCCCTGATGTACACGTATTTACATAGATGTATTTCTGAGGCCATTCAAATGAAGGAAACTATTTTCCAGTCTCTGCTCAGATTCAAATATACCAACTTCAGCTGTGCAGGCAAATGCTGGGCCATGATTTCCTTTGAAATATTCATCAGCAGGCCACTGCATGACACAATTACCTGCCGGTAATGCAGAGCACGGCCCTTTTAAAATTCATACCAACATCCCTGTGTTTGGTGCATAGGCCAGTAATGAGAACTGTAAATCACACTTCATTATGCGGCCAAATCGTGGAGCACAAATGAGCCGGCTTCAAAGTGACCGATCTATCAACTCCACGCCAACCTGCATTAGCTTTGGCCAGACACTTATTGGCAGGTGTCTGTCCATGTCTGAGAACATTCCAGCTGCTTAAATGACAAAGGTCACAGACTACCACATCTGTGTATTACGAGGCAGAGTCTCATCTCTGCAATCCTGGAAAGGAAGCCCATGGGAAAAGATGACCCTCATGGTCTGTGCCAGCTCCTGGGATTCTGGTTGGTGCCCTCAATATATCAGGACTCTCTGACAGAAGCTAGTCTTCAAAGTCCAGCAGGTATCATAACATAGGAAATAATACTGTCAGGAATTTTTGGTTAATGTATTGATAAGGGATATCCAGAGAAACAAAGTCAGAGAGAATGAGGAGTGGGGGTGGGGGAGCATCTCTGTGTGTCCCCATCCAGGCATACATGTTTATGCTAGGAGCTGATCTGAAGGCAGTGATGCATGAGGCCAGAGAAAGCAGTTCAAGGCCAAAGGCCAGATGCCAGCAGACTTCCTTCTTGCTTATAAGATCAGTCTTGTGGCCTTCACTGACTGGATAAGGCCCCTCTATGTGATGCAGAGCCACTTGCTTTATACAAAGTCTCCTAGCTTAAGTGTTAATCTCTAAAAGTACTCACAGAAACTTCTAGAGCACTGCTTGTCTAACTATCTAAGCATGATGGATCAGCAAGCTGAAGTATAAATTCATCATCACAGTCAGTAATGCAGGTCAAGGTCTACCTGTGAATCGGAAGGTGTTCTCTGGTGCTATGTCTCTAGGTCCCTTTAATATTCCATTAACTAACAAGAAATCAATATTCCATGAAGAGCTCCACTTCCTGTGTGGCTGGTGTCTCAGAAGGGGCCAACCAGTTATTCTAGCAGATTGTTTGGAAGAATCTAGAGATCATGGGAAACAGAGAGCACCCTTAAGCCCTTCTTCTTCCGGCCCTGTGGGGTAAGAACAACCCCCAGCACACAAATGTACCCCAGCAAAAGCCAGCTAAGAAACGCACACAAAGGGTGACCTTGATTTACATATTTGAGCAAGGGTCTCAACAGGGATCCACGGTCTCCCAGCAGAGACTCTCAGGGTGGACCATGTAGGACCACGCGGGATCACAGGGCTGTCTGTTACCACCACGCCTCACCTCACAGGGAGTATGCTGTCTGCAATGCTCTCTCCTTGATGGAGGAAATCAAAGGCACCCTTTTAATGCTGCTGGGTCAAAACTCCATGAATTATACAAGCACTGAAGGACTGTAGAGGGCTAAGGAAAGGAGAATCAACCTACCATGCTCCCCTCCCACGTCCCAGGCCACCATCCCAAGTCTGTCTCAACTCAGCATTTTTAAAAGATGTCGTGCCACTGTCTGGCCTATCAGCGCTGCCATGCAGGAACCCATGACACCCTCCGCAACCTGAAACATTCCACCACTTTTAAATTTGTGTCAAGGACGTTCCTGGCAAACTCAAAGGAAACTAAAGGGAAAGATCCCGCTGTGGGCCCTGATTAATTTTACTTTGAAGAAAGAAATGACATCACGCCAGTTAGTAACTCAAAGCCTCTGTGCAAAGCCAACTTAGCCCAAAGGGCAGGCAGGCAGAAAATGAGCAAAGAAGTGGCAATTCTGCGGTCAGGCCCTGCCCGGGCTTGGGCTGCTCTCGTGGGAGGCGTAAGCAGCCTGCACCCCTGGCCACCCTGTCACTGGGGGCTTGCCATGCCTGTCATCACTCCAGCCCTCGGCCCGGGGTTTCCATCTACTTTCTCCAAGGACTGGCCCCTGTTCTCAGAGTTGGGAAACCCCTTCTCCTACCTTAGAAAGTAACCTTTAAGGCCTTTGGTCTCCTTCCATTGATACTCCTATCCAATGCTCTGGGAGCTTAATCCCCACCACCACCCAAGGACCACTAAAGCCAGACAGGCCACAGTGACAGCTCCCATCTTCAGGACAAGAGGCAAGTCACTGTCCTGCCTCAGCCCCACCCTCACCTACACAACCACACAGCATCTCTGTTTCTCCAGTGTAAATATTGGTGAGACTTAAACATAAAGCTGGCTAAACATACAGCACAAAGGGCCACTCTCAGCCGGCACCATGTCTAAAGCTGGAATCCCAGAATTTGAAGGTTGACACAGGAGGACTACAATGAGTTTGAGGCCAGTGTAGGCTACATAGTGAGTTCTAGGTCAGTCTGGGATACAGCAAGACTGTTTCAAAAAACCAAATGCAAAACCAACTTCGCACACCCAACAGTTGGCTGTGAATGGTAAAAATAACGTGGCCTGCCTGCATCTCAGGATGAGCAGCAATGTGAAAGTTGAGCGTGCGTTTTCTTAATTGAAGAGAGGCGGAGACAACCAGATAAACCCTGAGGCCTTGGTAAGAGAGCCAGGTCACAAAGCTTGCATTCCAAGGCTCCAGACCATCAGAAAAGAATCACAGCAGTCCACCTCCCACCCCCAGGAGAGTCTCCCTCTGGGCGTGTCAATAGCAAGGATCCACCTGAAGCTAAGGCTACACTGCCTGGTCATCCACCATGGGCACCTGGTGAGCCTTTTAGAGCCACATCCACCTAGAGAGGGAACAGAGGCA
The DNA here is from genome assembly GCF_978045245.1 of Mus caroli. Classification (NCBI taxonomy): domain Eukaryota; kingdom Metazoa; phylum Chordata; class Mammalia; order Rodentia; family Muridae; genus Mus; species Mus caroli. The sequence goes on from NW_028227271.1 coordinate 17,829,487, forward strand.
ACCATTTCCTAGGAGGCAATGAAGACACTGCTGCAGGCTGGCAAATTAGGTTTCTGTGCTGCTGGCAGGGATTCCCCACAGATGCTTGGAATTGGAACCTGTAGAAGGAGCTGGCAATGTGGAAATAAACGAGAGGAGCTGTACCTGATGCTGAGACAGAATCAACTGGTATCCCTGACATGACCTCGAGCTGGGAATTCCTGAGGACAATGACTGGACCCCATGTGACACATCCAGCTCCCAGCATGGAAGGTGGACTGGTGGGCCAGCAGACAGTCTGTCCTAGAGTAGACAGAAATGGAGCTCCTGGTGGTGGCCTAGGAACCTTCATTTGTAACAAGTTCCAGAGAGGAGATGACTCCCACCCGGAGCACAGATGAAGAGCCACTTGCTGGGATCCAAGCTTCTGGAAGAGAGGCCTCTCCTTCCCCTTGTGTGGGTCCCCTCTGCACCCTGTGCGTCTGCTCTCAGTGGGGATTCCCAAATGTAAAAGGTAATGAGAGAGAGAAGGAAAGGTGCGCAAACTTCCACATCATTTACTAATTGGGAGCTTCCCACAGAGCCACTCTGACCCCTGACCCCTGACCACAGCTGATGGCTGAGCACTTAAAGGGCCTGGGACCACCAGCCTTGAACAAACACTGGCACCTGTCCCCCTGAAAATTGGGCTGTGAATGTGTCTTTTATTGCTTTGAAACCAATTTGAACAAAAGGGATCACCTAACAGACCTTCCCCCAGGGAACTGCAGATTTAGCAGGAAGTAGACCAAGAGAAGAGTTCCTGATGAGAGGAGACAGGGGACCTGCAGCCCAATGAGAGAGAATGAGAACCAGATGAGTGGGGCTTCTAGACAGGCAAGCTGACCTCATCCCCAGGTGCCAGCCTGTGCCTGCTGTGGCTTCTAACCACCTGCAGGCTTCATGCACTCATTCGCTCAGGCCAGATCTATCAGCATTTGCAAGAGTGTGCGTGGTGGGGTGGGGAGGGGAAGGGAGGTATTAGTGTGTGCCCATTCAAGTGTGCGTGCATATGTGTGTATATGCTCGCATGTGTGGCTCTGTGTGCGTGGGTGTGCATGTGCGTGATGTGGTTAATGAATACAACACATCTGGATCATATCTACTTCCCCGTCTAACTTTTCCTGGACCACCCCATTTCCCTCATGATTTTATGTCATCGTCATCACCTTTTAACATATAACCCCAACAGCCTTCTGTTCTGGACTTAGGCCCAGATGCACAGACCGGAACTTACACCTTACTGTGAACCAAGCCTAGAGGCAGTTGAGGAGGTCATAGGCCCAATTATGGCTGTTTTGCTAAAAGGGCACAGTCTCAAGCTACCTTCTAAATACTTGTGGGTATCCCCATAGACAAGAGTACTCGAAGCTCATCAGGGAAGCTGCTTTAGGAAGCCAATGATGGCTACAGATCTCACTCCTGGATGGGGTGGAGTTTGTAAAAGCATTTTCTAACAAGCCTCTTCAAAAGTTCCCCAAGGAGAAAGCACCATGTGAGAAGAGCACCTGTTCACTACTGGGATGTATGAGGATCACGGCTCCACCAAGGAGCCTCCTTGCCAACCCCACTCCGCCCACACACCACTGGAGCATTCTAAAGCCACCCTGGGTGCCATGCTTCACCACAAATGGCTTCTTCTAGAGCCAAGAAGTCTTCCTAAAGGCAGAGACCTTCCCACCTAAAACTGTCCCATTTCCTCACTGTAAGCCCCCAAAGCCCACGTCCACTCAGTGTGGCTCTGCCCTGATGGTCCCCAAACGTAAAGCTCTCGGGCAGTTGGTCTCCTGCCTCTCAGTCTGTCTCAGAACCTCCCTGCCCTGTGCCTTTGTCTTGTTTGCTTTGAGAACCAGTCTTTTGCTAAAAAGGGAGTTGACCCTAGTCTTGACAGGGCCATTCCTACAGTGGGGGTCCTACCTGTACTTCTTCCCTGGTACTTCCTGGAAATTAGACTCAAACTGAAAGGCTAGGTTGTACTCTGAGGTGTTAGGCATAGTTTACGCCATCAGGAGACAAGAGACTGTCCATGGTCTCCTTCTTACAATATGATGGAGCGACAGGCCCAGGTGCTGCCATACATAACCATCCATCAAATAGCTCCCTCCAAGCTCTGGGTCCAGGTGCAGCCAGGCAGGACCATCTGCTGCCAAATTCCCCTGGCTGGCTTCTGAGGGGCTGGTTAGCACAGCCTTCCACTCTTTCAGTAGATCCACACTGCAGGTCTCCCGCCCACTCTGCACCTACACCTGCATTTCTCCCTGAAGAAAGTGTACAAAGCTGCCTAGTCACCAGGAGAACACATGCATGCCCGAATCTTTCCTCTTGTCTACCAGCTGGTGACTTAGCTGTCTCTAAAGGAAAACTAGGGTTCGATTTAGAAATTACAATGAATCCATAGACAAAGACTGCCCCAGTAAATGGCCCTGAGGAAGGCCTCCTAATGCCCCTTTTATCAGGGTGCTGACAAGACCCTGCCTGGGGGTTTGCCAGAGGTGCCACTTTTTGTGATTCGTGTTGCAGGCTCATCAGGGCATCCTAAGAAGCCCTGGTCTCTTCTCACAGGATATGGTGGAGGGCTGAGGCAGGACTGGAACCCTCCCCACATTCCTTTTGGATACAGTGATTTTGCATGAAGAACTAGGCATTATAATTTCATTTTTTAAAAAGAAAAAATGCACCATAATTTCAAGCCAAGTCTTAATTCATATTTAAGATATTATATATATTTTAATTCTTTGAATTCATGCTTGATTCTCTTCTCTCTGGTATTTAAAATCTTAGTTCCTATAGCATTATCATAATTACTTATTTGTTTTTCCCTAATATACATATGTAAGTATGCATTTCAGTCCGTGTAAACACTTTCAAAAGAACACTAATATTACTGCTGTGAATGTTTATTGAATAGTGCTCTTAATTTATTTTTTATTACTAGAATTTGTTTTTTGGCTAAGCTATCTTGTACAAGGACTGCACACTACAACTGCTAGAAAGTCTATCTGATGGAGTTTTCTTTGGGTGCTACAGCGCTTTTCTTAAAGCGCTTTTTTTTTTTAAATCAGTTTTACTCTGGTTTTCAAGGACAGGTTTCATAACTTGGTGTGCTTTGGTTTAATAATTAAATAAAGCAATCCATGCTTCTAAAGTGAGAGGAGAGAGAGCACAGGTGCTCTGAGAGGCTGGGCCTCCCTCCTGCCCCTTCCACGTGGCCCACTTTCTTCAGAGGGCCTCTTTGTTGGCCCCTGGCTTATTCCTTCATTGGAATTCCATTTTGTGTAAAATATAAGGACACCGAAGTGTGTGGGCATGCTCACACTCTGCCAAGCAGTTACCAGGTAAGCAATGGGCTGGCTTACACCCACTTTGCTTCCCTAGTAAACAGCACTACAGAGCTCAGTGACCAGATCCAGCCTCGGTCCTGCCACCCACACAGGACATTCCACATGGAGGCGGGGGTGGATTGGAGTCCAGGCCTATACTGGCAGTCTCTGGGCCGTTTCTCCTCTCTCCTACTGGACCAACTTTAAATGAACAGGCCTAGAGACACCATGTTTTATGTTCTCACCAGCCTATCTTAGGAGTTGACTCTGACTAACAAGAGAACAAAAATGTGTGTCACTTTCTAGAGTGGCCTGTGTCTTCTCCTACTGGAGACTGATCATGTGTCTGGCCTACCCACACTCCTAGTGACTTGTAAGCTCACTGAAGACTGGGTGTGCTCCTCTGCTGGTCATTGGACAAGCATTGTCTCAAACACACTGTATTTCAGAGGAGACAGGCGATTGTTTAAAATAAAGCCTACCTGAGATAATCATAGCCCCACGCTGTATGATGAACAACACACAGTAATCCCATGGCCTTTGCCCAGTGAGTGACTACATTCTAAATTCACAGTAAAGGAAACAGTGTCCTATCTTCTGCCTGGGTCATGGGCCACTTGAGTGACTTACTAAAGATGATAGATGCTACCGTTGGTGGACTCAGCCAGACATGACAGTTAGGTGTGTGACACATTCTATTAAGCTGTTCATTCCAGTGGGCACTAATGGATATGACAATCTTAATCTGGGCACATGATCATATATGGCTGAGTTGAATTTGCATTGCAGAATCAACAGTGAGCAGGAGGCACACACAGATAACCCACACATCCATATTCTTGCATGTGGGCATCAGTGTGATTCCTTCTAAACAGAGTCCAGCTAGTTGTTCTCTCTCTCTCTAGATTGCTGGTGAACGACATTAGCTCGGCCATAAGCACTGTACTGCCCGGGCCCCTGTGTGACCTGATAGTGCACACACTGAAGGGAAAACGCCTGAGCTCTCCCTCTGCAGTGCTGACAGCTCAGATCCCCGCTGCACGGCTTATCTGCAGGCTTACAACACATGTATTCAACAGGGTTTAGCTACCATAAAAAAGAAAAAGAAGAAAAGAAGGAAAAGAAAAGGCTAAAAGGGTTTTCTCTAACTTAACACCGGCTTCCTGAAGCAGGCACTGACAACTGAGTGTTAGCACCCACTTTTGATCCTGCTCTGGTCCGATTTGGAGAGCTTTCCCCAGCATTGTGTTGCCAAGCCTTCTCCATCCTTTAAAGGAAGAATAAGTGCTAAGCTGGAGTTAGAGCAGAAGTGGCAATCAAGGATTACAGGAATGAAAGGTTTACCCAATTGGGGGTCAAAGACAGTATTTGTGGCATTCTACTGTACTTCTGCGGAGAAGTTAACTATACATAATCATTAGAAACTACAATTTTAGGGATTTTAAAAATTATTTAATTAAACATTGGGTAATATAATAGGTTAGTTTTGGGGGTAGGGGAGAGGGCTCAGTGGTTAAATCTTTGGCCATGACAGTGTGAGGATTGGAACTGCTGTCCCAGAACTCACGAGAAATGCTGTGTAAACATGGTATTCCATCTGTAATTCAACCTTAGAAGGCAGACACAAAGGGGACCCAGGGAAAGCTGGCTAGCAGGACTGACCAAACAGATGAGTCTGGGTTTGACTGAGAGACCCTGCCTCAGTGAATAAGATGCAGGAGTAACAGAGGATGCTGCCTGCCGTCAGCCTCAGGCTCCATGTGCACCAGCACACACATGCGCACTACACACAGAAGCACATGAGAAGTGAATACAGACAGACAGAAAGATACATGACACATAGTTCTCTGTGTGTGCATATATAACACATACATATATATGTATGTAATCATGCCAAGAGTCAGTCCGAGAACCTTGAGCAATAGCATTCTCCCACTGTCTGAGAAGGAATTCACTGGCAGGACAGCAGCCCTATACTTGAGAGCGGAGACACTGCGGGTCAACTGCCTCTTAAACACAAAAAGTGGGTGACACTTCCTCAGTATCCACTGTTGTTTGCTAAGGTTCTACTTTTAGATAAAAGCAGTGTACGCTATGCACTAAGGACGGCTTTCTTTGCATTCCACACGATGGTCTTGCTGCACAGCTAGCTCTCCAGCTCACTTACCCATTTTGTCATCAACTGATGGGTGTTTAGGTTCTCTAATTAAGGCTCTCTCTGGAGCAGAGGCTCTGAGTCTCTGTGCCCCACACCCAGTACTTCTTCAGCCCCCAGTTGTGTGTGTGTCGCTGGCCACGGGACACACTTTGATAACTGTTCTGAAGCTCACCGCCGAATGGACGTGCCTTCTGCCTCTGCTAAAGCAGAGCAGCCACTAGCTGAGGGTGTGGCTTTAGTGGCTGCAGCATAGCTAGTTGGAGTGAGCAGCTGAAGTCTTCTTAATCCTAATCGAGACTCATAGAAACAGCCACGTGTGGCTAGCTGCTGCCACTGGGACGGGGAGGTTCTGAGGAGCTAGAACTAGGACCCAGGCAAGGCCTGCCTGCTTTCTGAAGCTGATTTCGATAGTTTACAGTACTCCATATGGATGACAGTTCTCACTACTTAATGTTCCTATACTTTGCTGTCTTACCTTCACTCCAAAGCAGTCCTGAATCCTCACTTGCAAGCAACACACACACACACACACACACACACACACACACCTCTCACCCAGACCAATGGCTTTGTTCAGGAGTCTCCTCAGCTGCACTGGCACGGCACTGCCAGAGGGGAACAATGTACACTACTCTACCCCAAAGAAATGGCAGGTTTCCCAACCCACAACCTCAAGTTCCAAGTGTGAAAAGCATAACTCTAAGGTTTCACTCAGTGGGTTTGACCTTTTTTTTTTTTTTTTTTTTTTTTGGTTTTTCAAGACAGGGTTTCTCTGTGTAGCCCTAGCTGTCCTGGAACTCACTTTGTAGAACCAGTCTGGCCTCGAACTCAGAAATCCGCCTGCCTCTGCCTCCCGAGTGCTGGGATTAAAGGCGTGCGCCACCACACCCGGCTGGCTGTTTTTTAATGTATAATTTATAACACAGAAACCTATGCATGCTGCTTGATGAGTTTTGCAGAAAGAACTCACCTGTGAGGTCTACATCCCTGTCATGGTGGAGAATGTGTCCTGTCACCAGGAGCCGCACCCAGGGAACACACTTTGATTCCTATCACCTGGCCATTCTGTCAGCTCCAGAAGGTCCCACTCGGGCCAGTGTGCTCTGTCCTTGGTTCCCTAGGCCAGCACGATGAAGGGGACTCTGCTCTGCAGCTTTGGAGCACTGAGGTCCACAAAGACCCTGTCTGGTTGATGTGCACTTGAGACTTAGCAGGTGTGAGATCTGTGACTATGAGCCCTGTTTTATGAATATAAACATGTGTTTCTTATAAAAAAACACAAACAAAACCAAAAAACCAAAAACCCCGGGAGTTAGAGCTGCTGAGTGGGGGTGGGGAGTGGTTTTCTGAGAAAGTCCATTTCCTATCATGGCAGGCACGCTGGAGATTTGTGCTACTGTCCTTGCTGATTACTGGCTGGCTGTCCCCCCAGCTGCTGTACTGAGTGTGTACACCACATGTCACTGAGGCTTCCTTGCGATTTCCCAGGTGACTAATGAAGCTCAGTGGTTTTTCAGGTGTTCACTTTGATTGTTGTTAAGTTGGGTATTTACCTTGTAAACATCGGGTGTGAGAGACCCTCTGTCACATCCATATTGCACATACTTCCTCATGGTCTCCCTCCTGACTAATCTGGACTGGGTTTTCTCTCTCTACTTCATCACTTCCTCATGCCCGCACACCATCACCACTGTAGCTCTGGCCCAGCCTTGAAACCAAGAGGATAAATCCCCTCCTTAGCTCTTCCTTCAGGAATGACATTCTCTCAGATCCTCTGCAACTCTGTAGAAATTTTACAAGACTCCTGGCAGTTTCTACCCAAAACCTTGGTACTAATTTGAGATGCCAGCAGTTCTACAGAGCAGTTTTCGAGGACTAACATGCCAAGTCTTCACTCATCAGTATGGTACCATGGACTCAGGTCAGTTTCAATGGCTGCAGTATGACGCAGGCTCTAGAGTAGTTTCATTTGAATTTCTCCCTGTATATTTTTATAGCTATCCACGTAACCTATGGTATTCGGCTCTAAAATGTTGTTTTCTAATTGTTTACTTCTAATATACAGAAATCCTACCACATCTAACATACTGACCTTGTATTCCATGTCTCTTTTGGCAAATTCTTTATAGTTTTCTAAATATTCTGTAAACAAAAATCAAACTCAGGCTCTGCCAATACACTCTTTTCAGTTTGCTTTTGTGCCTGTCTGGCTCTCTGACTGCCTGTCTCTGGTTACATGGCTATCTGGCTATCTGACTATCTGGCTGTCTGGCTTTCTGGCTGTCTAGCCCTCTGGCTATCTGGCTGTCTGGCTGTCTGGCTGTCTGGCCCTCTGGCTGTCTGGTTATCTGGCTCTCTAGCTCTCTAGATATCAGGGCTATGTGGCTGCCTGGCTGCCTAGCTCTCTGGTTGTCTGGCAGCCTGGCCTCCAAGCCAACACAGAAGGTAAATAACAAGAACAAATGTTCTTGACCTGTTCTCAGCGTGGGAAAAGCATTTGCCCTCACCAGGACCAACACTGCAAACCCCTTATTGTCTTTATACACAAGGAGCTTCTTCTTGGTCTCGCTAAGTCAGAGTTTTTACATGAGTGGGCACAGAATCTTGTCAACTGCTTTTTCTGGATCTATTGACATAATCATAAGGTTTCTTCCTTTATTCTGTTAATGTGGTCAATTACATTGATGAATTTTTGAGTGTTGAGTGAACCTGGCATGTCTGGGGTAAGTCCCACACAGTCATGATGTAGTGCCACTTTTAGACATTAGGTGAGCCAATTTGCTAATGCTTTCTTGGGGATTTTGGCATGATTGTTAATGAGAGATGTTGGTTTCTAATTTTCTTGTAATGTCCTTGTCTCTTTTTGGTGTCTGAGTTATGCTGACTGATAGGAAGTAGAAGATGCTGCGCCTTCCTCTACTTTCTCAAAGACTCTTGGAAGTCCCCAGTGAAGTCACCTGATGTGCCATAGTCTCTACGAAGGGCTCTTAATGACAAATCTATTTAATGGCCTTCAGGAAGCCTGAGCAGGCGTTAGTACCAGCCCCTCACTACTTTTCTCATTTCGTGGAATTTCCAGCCATGCTCCCTCTTCCATTCCTGGAGCTGTTAACCCTCTCCGTCCCTGATTAGCCGAGCTGGAGATTTTTTTATTTAGATGCTAACTATCTTTTGATTTGGGTTTGTCCTTATTGACTGCCTGGCTCTGTTTCACGGAGATCTGCCCTCTCTATTGTTTCCTTCCTTCCTTCCAGTTCCTTTGAGCCTAATTTCCTCTACTCTTCCCAACTGCTAAAGGTAAGGTTAAAATGATCAATTTTTACTTTTGGGTGCATGCACCTAAAGGCACACGTGAGCTGTCAGTATAACTGCACATAACTGCACTCTAAGGCAGTCATCCTCTCAGCTGAGGTGTGTCCTCATTTCCCTCTCACTTATTGGATTCATGAACTAGGCCAGAAGTCTGCTGCTGCTGTTCCTGCTGCTGCTGCTGCTGCTGCTGCTGCTGCTGTTCATCAGAATTTAGGGAATATCCAGATAAATCTCTGTCTGCTTCTTAATTTAATTCTCTCATAGCCAGATACACTTTGTGTGATTTCAATCCCTTTAAACGACATACAGACTTTGATGACCCAAGAAATAGATCAGCTTGAGTGGCCAGCAGTGAACTCTTGGACAGAGGCTGTGGGGATCCAGTGTCCCCTTGTGAGCTGCTAGAGAGACCTGCAAGCCCCCTGAGCATATCACTTGAGTTCTGGACATTTTTACTGAATTTTGGCCCAACTATCCCATCATTCAGTCAATCTAAAGTTTTGGTTTGTTTTTCTGCTCTTTCAGGTGTTTTGTAAACATGTCTTCAGGGTTATGGTTTCCTGGTTAGCAGAACCTGTCAACATTAAAAACTGTCCTTATTTTACTTGGGCATTTCACTTGGGCAGCCTGGAGTCTCCTTCACCTGAGAGCAACAAAGACAGCATTCCTTTGACAAGCACTGCAGGACTTCTCTCTCCTCCCACATGGTGACATGAAGGTGCAGCCCATGACTAGGTCTTGTACCTTTCCAAGTGGCTACTCCACTTACATTTAGCATTAAGGTAGTATGTACTGTCTCTTCTCTATTCCTTTTGCTGCCTTTATTTCCTGTCCATTTTGGATTCTAAACAAACAAACAAACAAAGTATCTTGGAGCTAGAGCGATCGCTTATTGTTTAAGAGTGCATTCTGCTCTTACAGAGGACCCACATTCAGTTTAGTTCCTTGTGGGCACACTGGACATCTCACAACCACCTGTAACTCTAGCTCCAGGGTCTCTAACACTTCTGGCCACACAGGTACTCACATGTACATACCCCCGTCCTCACACACACACACACAGAAACATGCATGTATATATTTTAAAATTCTGGTGTTTTCCCATCTCATCTGCTGCTATTTATAACCATTTTTGATTAATTAGCAGTGGCTATGGGGTTTTGACCCACATGGCCATGGCCACCTGAACTCACCGTTGGTCATGATGAAGCTGTGCCTTAGTGGGGCCCCCTTTACTTACCCGTTTCTTTCCCCTTGCACTATTGTAAACTTGTGCCTATGAATTACTTTAGGGCTTATATTTGTCTTCAATGAAAAGCTGCCCATGTCACAACATTCTAGGATGGAACTTCAATCTTTCTCTACAGTGATGGCTGCCCATCCCTCACCTCATTCTGCAAGAACAGCCCCACAGCAAGCTTAGTTCTGCTCCCATTTGCACGTGTAAGGGGGAGGCAGGGACTCTCCACGGTCAAGTGCACCGTGATTAAACACTTTCACACTCACTCTTGCTAGCCCGGGGCAGTCCTGATGATCTTGATCAACCACCACTAGTATCTCCAGATGGGGAAACTGAGCTCCAAGGCAGAGCTCTGACATATGAAGGGGATTTGGGGAAATACAAGTAGACATTTCTCAGATTATGTGAGTCAGAATTAAAGAGGCACTACGGTGAGAACAACTCTTCCTGTCATCACAGGTGACACAGTAGAAGTTAGATGCTCAGCCAGAAGGACACAGCAGAAACCCTGCTACTGGGTAGACTTCCTTCAACACAATGATCAAGTCCCACGCTCATCTGCAAAGGGTGGAAAATGTCCCACATTCCTATCGCTACCCCAGGCATGGCTGAGAGGATAGAGGAGCAGCCCTCTGGCAGTCAGGCACAGATAGGAGCCCCACCCATAGCTGTATCCAGAAGGGAATGGTTTAGAACCAGTGCACCAAGTAAGGGTTGCAGGATATGTGTGCCTACGATACTTCCTGGGTGAGCCACGGAGGCTTCAAAATGGCTTTGATTTATTCAAAGTTAATGGCAGCACTAACAGGCTGGGGTGTAAGAAGCCCTCAAAGCTAAGCATCTCAGCTTCATCTGGCGAGCACAGCGAGCATCAGAGGAGTGGGGGAATAGCCTCCAGATGGCATGGAGCCCTGGCCCTCAGCAACCAACGGACAACAGACCAAGGACACCATCAACTCCATGGGAGCCAGAGGTCAGTGTGCACAGGCGGACACTGTAACAGCTGTGGGTCTGTTTTCTTAAAACCCACACAGAAAAGCAAATTATTCACTTGAGCGGCTGTAGCTTAGGAGCCATGGCAGACAGATTTCACCAACAGGCCTGTTTCTCTGCAGAGAAAAGAAGCAGGAGTTGCCCAGAGAGAGTTAAGACTCGGCACTAATACAGTGCCAGCTTTAAGCATCGCTGGAGTTGCCACGGTGACCCTGGTAACCAAGATACTGACTCCAGCCAGTGGTTTCTCCTAAGCTGTCCTACTGGATGTGGTGACACATGCTAGGGAGAGTCCACAAGGCTTTTCTGACCCATCCCAGCTTGCTGCCTACAATCTGTTTCCTTCTAAGACAGGGCCTGGTGTGGCCAGTTGTCAGAGGAGGACTGGGAGATGGGACACAAGCACTGTCACACCATCACCACATGGCTATGGACTAGGAGTACCAGGCAGGATATCAAGAGCAAGCTAGCATGGGAAGGTAATGAGGTGCATATAAGGCTATTGGCACCAACACTGCTGGGCTCAGTCTTCACAAGACAAGCAACTATGTCTAACTTCAACACCCCTTCCCTCCCTGTGTCCTGCTTTAACATCTGCTGGTTAGACCCCTCCCTGCCTCCATTAACCGAATCTGGGTGACAGGGCCCTTGTGACTTCATGGTTCCATCCAGCACAGAGAGGCTGGAGAGACCTGGAGAGACCTGTGAGGGGTCTGGGTGCTTCTGTGTGAGTGATGGCACTTTGCCTGTATCATTTGTAGGTTTGGGTCTTTCCTGCTCCTTGGCTGGGATGCTGCAGTGTTCCCAGCAGAGAAGGCTGGGTGATGAATACCCAAAAGACATGATGTTATTGAGTTCATAAAAATGCCAGCAGCTCAGAACAAATTCCATACTTCAAGATTACGAATAACAATACTTGTTTGCCTCAGCCTCTAACATCATGCAGATGTAGTTTCTATGAGTGCATGCTCTCCTGTTTCCTCTGAGTTTTCTGGGTCATATGTATTTCTTCGCCCAGTCTACGCTTCTGTCTCCACCGTTAGCAGAGTCTTTGAGTATCATTTTCCCTGAAATAATTTGTTATCCATCATTTTTATGTCAGCGTTAAATTTTAGGAGAGAATTGAGAGGGATAGAAAATCTACTGCATATTCCAGCTCCAAAGAAAGCCCTTAATAAATTCACAACTTTTCAGTTTTACATTCAGGTTGGACCTCAGAGCCAAAATCCTGCCTAGCACAGTCTGTCCTTCACACAGGGGCATGGGGCCAATTACCCAATTGTCTGCAGCCCAGAGAAGACTGGGCAGGCCTCCTTTCAGGCAAGGTAGAACTCAAGGCCCCAACCATGAAAGGGATGGCCAGAGGACAGAGCCTCATTTCATCCATCCAAACACCTGCCAGCTATTCACAAGCAAACTCCATCAGACGCCAGGGAGAGTTGGGTTCCTATCATGCTCTGCCCAACCCTCAGAGATGCCAGCACACCAGGTCCCATGTTGGGTAAGTTCCAGCCAGGCACAATACCTGACTTATAGGATGTCCTGGGTTATGGGAGGGGCAAAATCTGACTGAGGGGCAGAGCAAACTGCATCCATTGTGTGTGCACTGCAGGCTAGGCCCCCAGCTAATCTGACCTGGTCCACCACTCTCAGCCACAAAGGACCAACCAGGCTGCTGAATATCAAGAGTAAGACGCAGAGAGTCAGTCAGAGTAGCCCCAGGAGGAGGCATGGCCAGTATGGCTTGAATCAACCTCCAGGCATCTGGGCAGCCTCACCCTAACCAAAACAGCTTTCCGGATTCCACAAAGTTCTTCAGGGTCTGCCTATTTCTCTTTTCCTTCCTAATTCCAAAAGAACCTCCTGGTCACTGCCCCTGCCCTGGCTGACCCTCCACAGGAACACTATCTATGGAATACTGGTCCTCCTTAAAACGTGACATTTTCTATAATACTCTCAGAGACCAAGGGAATATAGGTCTGCTTCCAGCATTAAGCGGAGCATGTAATTTGCAATACAAACAGGCAGAATGCCTCCAGAGACGCCATGCCTGAGCCTGGCCAGATCCAGTGTGCACTTTATCATCACGGCCAGGATGACGCACAACGAGAAATCTTCGTTCTGCTTCAAGAAAGAGAAGATTGATGTCCGCCTCATATTGACTCTCTGGACTTCAAAATTCAAATGAGGGAATAACTTTTATTTATTAGGACTGGCTCGTTCCTGTTGCTCTTTCCCAGAACCTCAACAAACCACGGCCATAAAGCATTAGCAAGTGTTTCTGGATTGACAGATCAAATCGTGGGATGATTAATAGGCAGTGTTTCATTTGAGAGAAAGAGGGAGCAAATGGCAGGGCCAGGTCCTTTCCTTCCAGCTGAGCTAAGGCAAAAGTAAACAGCCTAAAAGTGGGTACAGACCACCCATGGCAGACAGAGCAGTATAAGAGCAAAGGCTAGAGTGTTTGCAGGTCACAGGATCTGGAGAAGGGCACAGAAGGATGCGGCCACATGGCCTCCCAAATGTTTCTGGCCCTTCTCTATCTCTCACCGTGACACTTCCTTCCTAAGGCTCAGCAGCACCAATGGGAAAGGGGCTCCAGGTTGCATTGCTTGTGGGGTTCTTAGGCACAAAGTGCTTATGGCAATGGCAGAACTTGGGGCTTATAATAAGTACAAAATGTTTTCACTCTGCCCTCCAATAACTTTTAAGTTGTCACTAAAAGTTTGAAAGTGGGCCGGCCATGTGTGGTGGTGCACATCTATCAGCCACACTCAGAAGGCTAAGGCAGGAAGACTGAAAGTTCAAGGCCAGTACTTAACTAAAAAACAAAAAACAAACACAAACAAACAAAAGAAATCTATGTAAAATATATTAAATGCTTAAGTATTAAATGCTCAAATATTTACAAAAGGGCTTGTCACTTTAATGGTGATGTTCCCCCAAACAAATGTATACACATCCAGTCTCCCAGCAGTGCAGCACCTAGGTCATCCTGGTATGGGCCTCAAGATGGTCCAGGACAGCACTGAGAGACCGTGTGTACACCTGGGTACACTGAGGATCACACTGCTTCCCAAAGAGCACCGTGCAGGGGGCACTGTCTTGTCCTGTGGTACCTTTCCACCCAACCACTCTGGTCACAAGGAAGGTTCAGTCAGCATCTAGATCAGCCTGGGACAAAAATTCATCTGCAGTCTGTGAGTTCTTGCTGAAGCTTGGTAAGTTAGTCAAATTAACTCTTCCAAAAACTTGTTTTTGTAACTTTTGTTGTATTATTAGATTTTGCAATAGGAGTTATTTTAACAATGCACAATATAATTAGCCACTTAATGTTATTAAGAGAATTTATGAGCCTTTATGAGTTGAAAAACAGCCCCAAATAGTATTTATTAAGTATCCAAGACTAAAAATAGGGCCAACTGCCTCAGTGAACCACATTTAAAAAAATGTATAGTCACAAATAATATGTCTAATTATGTATTAAACTAATTCTTGCCTTCACCTTTTGAATTTCTAAACTCCTTACCTCATGTATCATTTTAATTATTTTTCCAGTTCATTCCCAGGGAAACTGGCTGATGGGGAATTAATTAATGGGCCCAATAAAGAGGCTGCAGCATTGTTCTCCCACAGTCTGCACCCGGGCTCATTTGCATGTCTCCTCTTATTCCAAACAATAGCACTGCTGAGATTTCAGCCTGAAATTGTTAGCTCATTAAAGAGGACACAATCATATCCATCCCCACAGATACTCATCAATTATCGCCCCTTACTGCAACATGAATCCATGAATAGAGCACCCACCAGAGCTCCTGGCCCCCGAGTAGTAGACACAGCACAGGCATGTGAATTCGGCAAGGAACGAACAGACCACTTGACGGGATGACTGAGGATTAGCTCACAAGAGGTGGGCATGGAAACACATCAGCTCAGTCTCCTGAAAACTATGCAACCACTGCTAGAGTAATTGCAGAAAAAGACACAGCTTGCTGGGGGTGGTGGCACATGCCTATTATCCATACATTCAGGAAGCTGAGGCTCTGTATTTAAAAAAGAGAGAGAGAGAGAGAGAGAGAGAGAGAGAGAGAGAGAGAGAGAGAGAGAGAGGGAGGGAGGAGGAAAGAGGGAGGAGGTAGGAGGGAGAGGGAGGAGGGAGGAGGGAGAGGGAGGAGGGAGGAGGGAGAAGGGAGGAGGGAGGAGGGAGAAGGGAGAGAGGAGAAAGAACGAAGAACGAAGGAAGACAGAGAAAACCCAACTTCCTTCGGTGAAACCTGATCTCTGGATGGCTAGTAACAGAGTGGGTGCTTGTTCTGTGCCCAGACATGGTGGCAGAGATAAGAGGAAGAACAATGGGAAGCTGGTGCTCATTAGAAGATATGCAGAGGGGCTCCCTGCCCAGATGCCACTGAACAGACAACTGCTCTTCAACTGTGCACAGTCTGCAGAGCACAATCTTGCTCACAAGCACCTTGCCTCATGCTTGCACAGAACTTGGTCAGAGAGAAGATACTTGCCAGACCCCACTCCCTAGGAGACTCCTCCAAGGCTGAGAACCATCCTCATAGCCCTGGTGGTCCTCCCATGTTCCACAGAGAGCACTGGGAAGAGCCATACAAAGCATGTGGACAGGCAGATGGACAGGCAGGCAGACAGGCAGATGGACAGGCAGATGAGTGTGAGCCAGACACAGCAATGCCTGTCCATGGTCCTAGGGACACCATGATAGACCTTGATAGAGCAATAACTGGTCAAATGCTGCATGGCCCATGTGTACATGTGTGTCCACATGCTCACGATATTTTATCCGTTTCTTTTGAGTTACTACATAAAAGACTATGTCCCTTCTTGGGCTTTAGCATGAATGTGGCCTCATACATTCCTATGTGACACTGATAACTCACAAGAATTCTCCCCACCACACTGAGCTGCTAACACGGTGAGATGGGGTGTGATGGCCACCTTTAGCAGTTCTCTGCACACTGTGACTTTGCAACAGGTGCCTTCACAGGCTGTGTGCTGATGTCATGTGGTGTTCAAGTAGGCACACATGGGAAGTGCTGCTGAGGGTAGAAAGAGTAAGATCACCCTTCTGCCAGCTACCACATCCTTTGCCCAGCTTCTGGTGTCTCTCCTGAAAGAATGAAGAGAGGAGACTACACTACACAGTTTATTAATCCAGTGCCTGGAGAGCTAGAACTAAAGTTCATACTGTGGTAGTTTCTATCTTGAGAGAAAGAGGCCAACGCAGTTAGAATGGCTTTATAAAGAAGTCTAGGATGGGGGAAGCAGGCCAGGACACTGGCAGCCATGGCAGCAGCACCTGGAGAATCGCACCTTCCCTTCCGCAGCACAGCAGGCTCGGGAGGCTCTGCAGTTGGCTGTGCAGATGGCACTGAAGCTGGGGCTTGAAGAAAGACAGAGGTGATGGAAGGCAGGAGGTGAGAGCTAAGACTCTGGTCCCTCAGAGAAAGAGCACAGCTGAAAAAAGGGACCAAGAAGTGTGTCTGCTCTGTGATGTGAGGGTACAAAGAAGCCGGCCACTCCAGGGATCCTGCCTCCCAGGTTCTGAGTGCTCATGTACAGGTGTCTGAGAGACAGGCAATCAGTGCTGTGCTGTGATTCCACAGCAAGACCGTGAGCAGGACACCTGCTGGACAC
Source organism: Mus caroli (assembly GCF_978045245.1). Classification (NCBI taxonomy): domain Eukaryota; kingdom Metazoa; phylum Chordata; class Mammalia; order Rodentia; family Muridae; genus Mus; species Mus caroli. The sequence continues at coordinate 17,846,189 of NW_028227271.1, forward strand.
TATTCCCAGCCACATCTGGGCAAAACACTCAGGGATGTGCCACCTAGAGAGTCCTGGGCAGCCAGATATCTGCCCTCTCCACCTGCTGACTGTCTCATCGAGGTTTCCTGGTAGGGCCTGTGCCCCAGCATGCTAGCCGTGCCCCATATAACGCCAGGGATCACGTCCTTGCCTGCTGCTACCCAGACTGGGAACAGGCAGTACTGTACCTCTCTAAACAAATGTCAGCTGGTTTTGCCATTTTGTGAGTATGGGGTTCCTATGTAGCAAACCACCCAGCTCACAAGTCCTTTTGTGTGTGCTTTGATTTACTGAATGTCAGAGGCTTCATTCTTACATTGGAACATCACAGCCGGAATGGTCTGTCACCTTCTCTGACTGCCCTCAATGGGGGCATTTCTTTTTGTGAGTCTGCTCATTGCAAACCAGGGCACATTTCAGAGTGGCTCATGGATCAGGGTTTTTTCCTTGGAGCCACAAGTCCAACACTCACAGGACATGTCCCTAGGATGTACCCGAAGTCCTCAAACTCAGTCTGCCCATGTATGGCCTCATCTTGTCTCCCAGATGGGCCTTAGTACCTGTACCCTGCAGAGGCAGACATGACTGCTTGAAGAATGAACAGAATTTAGAAAGCTAGCAAGGAGGCCCAGACTCCAGAAGCGAAGCTCTGGGGATGCCCTTTCTGCCCTCCCTCAACATGTGGAGATAAAGTTGGGGGAGAGGAGAGAACGGGCAATCCTTTCGCCTCCCAGCTTCTCATAGGACCCAGCAGCCGTGCGGTTCTCATTCCCAAGCCTTAGACCCTCTTCCTCCTGCCTACAGCAGTGGCTTCGCCACGGTGCTCATCTGAGACTCCCAGTCCAGGAGAGGGCACGGATTGAATGCAGGGGAAGGTAGTCAGCCCGGCGGTGTTCCGTCCACACAGCAGGCCCTGGGAGGAGCTGGCACCTGCTCTGGAAAGGATGGTGGCGTGCCACTGGGCAGGTCCACTTGCAAAGCCGTAGCTGCTGAGAAGACCTGACCCGTCACTGACCATCCTGAGTACGGAACCCAGACAGACTCAAGCCAGCCTTAAATCACCAGCACCATTTGCAGGGTAGATAAATCCTTTAGCAACTGGCCCTGTATTCTGAGGGCAAACGAGTGTGCAGTACATTTCTCAAAGAGATACTGTCAACTTCAGGGGAAGAAGTTACAGCGTTCAAGAGCTAACACCTACAGGATGTGAAATTTAATTAAAAGAAACTCATTCTTGAAGACGCAGGCCAGTGATCCCAAGGAGGAAAGACAAAGGATAGCTGCAGGGTCTCCCTGAGTTTAAGAACATGGGGTGCCCCTATCTGGTTTAGATAACTGGGTCATGTTTTGTGGTGACAGTGATGACAGAGCCCTGCCAGGGGTTATATACAGCCCTGCTCTACAACCAGGAGGCAGGCCAGGCCCCTCAGGTGACACAGGTTTATTAGCAACAGTGAATTCATAGCTACAAGGGGAGGAACGCTGTTTTCCTGAGGCCAAACCACTACCCTATACTTAACTGAAGCACCATCAGGTGAAATGGTCCAAATGGTGAAATGGTACTGCTGGCTCCTTCCTGACATTAGCCACGCTTACGGGCAGAGCTCGTCTGGGCTGCCCTCCATGGACACTTTGGATTTCCAAAGTCTGTTACTAACACGTGGGGAGGAAGGTACACCTGCTCAGACAGTGGCATCAACTGCAGCAGAGGGCCCCACATGGCAGTGTCCACAGCTGGGCCTGGACCAGAAGTGTTTGTGTGTCTCTACCTGTGTCTCCAGAAAGTGACACAAAGGGATACTGTGGACGTGAATGTTAGAAAACAAGAGAGGGGCATGCCTCTCTGGGGATGTGGTGTGTAGCGGGGATCCATTCTGATGGCTGTTTTCATAAGAAGAAGCAATATGGACATACACACAGAAAAGGTCATGTGACACTTGGGACAGAGGTGGAAGAGATCCTACCAGTCAATGGGGAGCCTGGGGAGGATCTTCCTGCTAAGCCCTTATTTATCTTTATTTATCATGTGTTGAGGGAGTGCAGAGAATGTGTAAGAGTGCATGTGTATGTATGTATGCTGCCCATGTGTGAACCACATGCCTGTGCACAGGCTTCAGGAGAGCATCAGGTGTTCTGCTCATTATTTCTTTAAGGCATTTCTATGAACATGGAACTGGCTTTTTTTTTTTTTTTTTTTTTTTTTTTTTTGGCTAGGCCAGCAAGCCTCAGCAATCCTCCTGTCTCCTAACAACACTGAGGTTAGAGACATAGGTACAGCCATACGTAGCTTTTTAGTTGGGGCTGAGATCTAAACATGGGTCCTCAGGCTTGCCCAGCAAGTACTCTTACCTACTACATTGTTTCCAGAACTCAGTGAGCCTGAAGAAGGAATGGCCCTGCCACACCTTGCAAGCCTCTGGCTTTGCAGCTTTGAGGGAACCAGTGTCTGTATTCATTAGCCCAGTCTATTATACTAGCTATGCAACCCCAGGAGCCCGATTCACTGGCAACCAAATCCCCAGCCTAATATTGTCCCCTCCCTGGAGTGTGGCTAGGAAGGTACCACACTCCACTAAGACTGTGATCACAGATAGCCCCCGCTCCTGAGAAATGTGGTATGTAGACATGGCCCATGCCCTGGACCACAAACAGCCACTTTATCCCTCCTGCCTTCTGAGATGACATTTCCCTTCCATGCCCATGCTCTGGGATACAGTGACCTCTCTTATAGTACCCCAAGATTTACAAGAGTGTGGGTGTGTTGTATGAACATGCTTTGCCAAGCCTAGGTACTTGGTATGCCAGAGAGAAAATGCAGATCTCTGTGTGAGGACTACGTGCCAGGAGGTACTGTGTCAAGCAGCCTAGTAAAAATGGGATGCAAGAAGGCAGCTGACGACCAATACCACAGACTCAAGACATGTGTGGCTCCAATGGCCCTATCCATGCCACTCTAAACGGGAGCTGACTCTGCTGAGGTGGCGCCATGGCCACATAATATAAAGGGGACTCTTCATGGGGCCTGTCTCTCACCTATCTCTAAGAAGCACCCAACAGAGTTAGAGTCAGTGGAAGCAAGGCAGAAACACTGAAGAGTGGCTGGAGTCACTGAGCCAAGGACAAAGCTGGCTGGAGGTCACTGGCAGGATGAGGGGGTAGGGGCTTTGACTCTGAGCTGGCTGGCACCCTTCTCCCAAGAGGGAGGCCTCCCTGATCACAAAGTCCTTCTCAGCTGAATGCTCAAAGGTTAGAGTGGAGCTGATTAAACTGCATTTGCATATGTATTCCCATTTTCAATATTCAAGGCATAAAAAAACTTGCAATACTTTTTAATAACTTGGACTTAATTCATATTTAGATCTGCCTTTGTGTGCAGCTGCTGGCTTTGTTGGTGGTGATAGAGCAGACAGGGCCGTGGCAGGTGAGTGCTGGCTTATTGTGCAGACCTCTCCAGGCCTGCTGGGGGCTGGGCTGTTGGCCCGACTGATGGGCTGTGCTCCTGGAGCACAGAGCAGTCCAGAATATGGTATGTGCATGGCCTGGTGTGAGGAGAATTACACAATCATACCTGATGTGAGGGGAATGATACAATCCTGTTCACTGGGGGTCCCCACAGGCTGCTTTTGCCTGGCAAAATATTGGGGTGTTCAAATTGGCTTATGACCTTACACCAGACACAGACTTAAGGGAGGAACTCAGGTTGGCTTAGCTCAGACTGTCAGCTCAAGGAAAACCCATGCTACCTAATCAGCTCCAACTTCCCCAGTGATGTGAAGGGATAGCCCAGGCAGTCAGATCCTGCACCCTCAGTTGGAAGACTGAAGTCAGGGCGGGGCAGCTCTTCTACCCACATGTACCAGCCATGTTTCCACACAGAGTGCCAGGGACCAGAGCACCTGAAGCAGGTGATCAGAACCCCAGAGTGAATGGAGACCATGTAGCTACGGGATTCAGCTCCAGACACCACAGATGAACACTGGCTACCAGCCTATAAAGTCCCAGGGACATCCTTGAAGTCCCCGGAGGCTCTGCAGAAGGAACAGACCTCACTAGGACCACTCCACCACTGAGCCACTGGAAGGCAGCACTCGCTAGGCACACTCCATCAAGCGGTCCTCAGACTTCTGCAAGGGCCTCTTATAGGGCCTATCTCCAGAAAAGCAGTGGGGCAAATGGCTTGCGATCAACATCTGGATCTTAGATGACTTAGCTGGTGTTCCACATTTCAGATCTTACAGGGGCTTAAGGGGTATGACAGTTTGAATAAAAATGGCCCCCATTTTATTGTTCATATATTTGAATGCTAAGTCATTCAGGGAACAGCACTACTTGAGAGGGAATAGAACCTTCCTTAGTGGAAGAAGTGTGTCACTGGGGGTGGGCTTCAAGGTTTCAAAAGCCCAAGCCAGGCCCAGGGTCTCTCTCTTCCTGCTGCCTGTGAATCCAGATGGAGAGCTAACTCTCTGCTACCAACCTGATGGTAATGGACTGAACCTCTGAAACTGTAGGCCAGCCCCAATTACATGCTATCTTTTATAAGAGTTGCCATGGCTATGGTGTCTCTTCACAGTAATGGAACACTAAGACGAGAGGAGATTGAGGAAAGTAGCATAGCTCAGGCTGGAGCCCCCAGTAACTCTACAGTCTGCTCTCTTAGAATGTCAAGAGCCAGCTGTCTACTGAGAATCTGACATCTCACTCCTGCTAAAGGGTGACAGCCACCACCCTCTGCTGGAAAACTTGTATGAAGCAACAGCATGGGGCCTGTCACGCACCATGTGAATGGCAATGGGTAGGGGCAAGCACAATGCAGAGGCCATCCATCCTCCAGAGGTCTGCTGCTTGTGTTCCCTGAGGAGCCACGGACAGCAGGCCACACGCCCCCTGCACTGAGTTGGTACAGCTGTGGACAGAGGCCTCCCAGCAGAGAGTGGAGAGAATGGCTGTCACCTCATTGTGCCTACGGAAGCTGCCATAGGAAACCTCCCCCTCGCCATGCTTTTGCAGAACCTGACCCAGCCCCATCAGGAGCTGGAGTTTGTATCCCCTTGGACAGAGACTTCCTCAAGGTGCACTAGAAATCGAGATGAGGCCATTAAGACAGGCAGTTGGGTGGACTTTCTCAGAATTCAGCTACCATGCCGTGAGGACACTTGAACAACCGGATGCCCAGTAGAGAGAAACGAGCTCCAGCCTTAGCCCTCCAGGGCCCATGCTGAGCCAGTTCAGCACACAGAGTCTACCAGCCAGGTAAGTCACATTCAGGGAGGACTCTCACCATCATGCTGGTCACCCTGCCATGCTGCCCCTGCTGAGCCAGAACAAATGGAACAAATGTGACCGAATAACAGCTGTGGTCTGAAGCCATTTAGCAGCAGTGTGGGATGATCTGTTTCACAGAACAGAGCTTCTTCCGGGTGGGACATCAGAACAGCCTGAGCCTGGTACTCTGTGAGCCAGGCGGGGCTAGGAGGCCTTTCTGAGCAGAGGTGAGGCCTGGCTCTGGGAACCTGCACAGCCTCCAAGTACCATATGCCAATGTGGTCTCAGTGCTAACCAGACTTTAAAGACAGACAGACAGACAGACAGACAGACAGACACACACACACACACACACACTTTCTCCCTTCTCCCTCCCCCTTCCTCCATAATAACCTAATGCAGAATGTTGAAATTACCAAAGATCCAAGTCTCCACAGCTAAAATCCCCAAGGTCTAAATGCCTGAAAAATCACAGCCCACTGGTGAAATCCTGAAAGTTGCAATTCCTTGGGGAGGGCCTGTGGGATGCTGTATACAGGTAAGAGAGGAGGGAGGCATCTGGACTCTGGAGAAGGGAATGGTCATGAATGTAGACACAACATGCACTTCAGCCTGGAAATGTGTCACGGGTCTACACTGTCATCCTATCCATCAGGATGCTGAAACCCCAGGAATGGAAATGAATCCAAGAGCTTGATTCTGCCTCAACAAGACTAGGAAGTTACTGGATGGCTGAAACGTACTCACCTTCCCAACCGGATGAGAAGACAGTGCTGTTGTGCCATTGGCCACCACTACTGACCCTGCCACACTTGTGCTACATGCGTGCATGCTAAGCAGACATCTATGGGTGTAAGAAAGCAGAGACATGATACATAGAAGGTGAGAAACTCAATCAGCTATGTCCACACGAATGTAGATTGAGTCCCACATGAAGCTCAAAACAGCATCTCATACAAAAATGAATCTAAATGCACTTTCATAGGAGATATGTTTCTGAAAGAGAAAAAGCAGCTATTCATTTTCTTTTCTTTTTTTTTTTTTCTTTTTTGTTTTTTCAAGACAGGATTTCTCTATATAGCTCTGGCTGTTCTGGAACTCACTTTGTAGACCAGGTTGGCCTCAAACTCAGAAATCCATCTGCCTCTGCCTCCCGAGTGCTGGAATTAAAGGTGTGCGCCACCACACCCGGCTTTAAAAGCAGCTATTCATGGAGATACAAGATTGTGAATGCCAGTCAGGCTTACAGGCTGCTTCCATGCAACTGGCCATAGCCTATGCTCTTTCCCGTGCTCCACAACTGTTTGCTCCCCGGTAAGCTGCTGGAGTTACTCCTGCAGTTCACTGTGCTAGTTGATTTGTGTCTATATCATTTCAAAGCTGAAATTAATGCCATGCCTTCCTGGCTGCCACAGGTGAGCACCCTCTTCCCTGCACTCTTCCTGTGATGTGCTGCCCTGCCACAGGCCCAAATGCAATGGACTGTGAGACTTAATGGCCCAGGGTCATGAAGGAAGAGTAGAGACAGCTTCAACCCCAGAAACCTCAAAGACAAGAGTTGGCTATCTCCCCTCCCCCACCCTCACCCCAAGCCTGGCACCAGAAAGCTGGCTCTCCCACCATTAACCCTAGTAAGAAGTTCCTGCCCTGACAGTTACCAGGCTCTGCTCCTTGTTTTATAAGGGTCCCCACCCACTGCCCTGGCGCCTACGGCCCCTGAGAATGCAGATGGGAGTATCTTCCGACACGAGGGCCCTAGTCAATGGCCACACAAACCTTGCCCCAGAGAATCCTCCCCAAGACAAAAATACCCTTTTCCCCTCTAATAAGCAGAACCAGGTCTCTAAAGCTGTTGTCCAGGTAAGTGTTCTTTACCTACTCACAGCCAACCAAGGTCCTGTCTGCAAACCCAGCCTCCCAGGACAGCAATGGACCCATGTTGGCACCCCAACCATGCAACTCCCAAAGCTATGCCCCTTTTCCTCTTAAAATATTATTTATTATTCTTATGTATATATATAGATATGCATTTGACTGCAGGAGCCCACAGTGGCCAGATGAAGAATTCAACACCCCTGGAACTAGAGTTACAGATAGTTGTAAGTCACCATGTGCATTCTGGGAACTGAACATAGGTCCTGGGTAAGAGCAGCTGCCAGTGCTCTTACACACTGAGCCACTTCTCCAGCCCCAGTTCTTCCTCCTTTGATGGTGGTTGTTTTAAGCAGGTTGTGACAGTGAATGAAAGCGACAGTGTGCTGTCACAATGCTGACTCCACGCATTTTGCACAACGCAGACAATTCGGCAGCATCCCCAGTGGATGAAGAAAGAACTTCTTGAGGTCTTGGCTCTCTGGTGATGGCACATGTGACGGTCTGACCCATTTCACATATAAGTTTAAGTGGTAGCTCAGATATCCTCAGTAACAAAAGCTGGGTATACACAATTATTAACCAGCAGTGTGCTTATGTACTTGACTTTCTGGCCATCCTCTATGAATGTGGTTCACTGGCTGTGGCTCTGTATCTACACCACTGCCATACTGTTCCTGAGTACTGATGCTGTAGCCCATTCTGTTGTGTAAACTAGCCTATGAAGAGTTCTGTCATGTTTTTATGTTTCTCAAATAAATCACCTTCCTTAAAAAAAAAATGTCTTTAGAAAGAATGTTTTAAATTATTTTTTTCTAGAATTGCATTTTCAGGTCTTTGTTAAACAGTCTAGACTTGGGAATTATGGGTTATGGGCTGACTGAATTTTTCAAAATTATGGCTTGAAACACGTACTGCTGAGACAGGGTCTGCTGGCCAAAAGCAGAAATGTAAGCTCAGGAAGCATCGGAGTCGGAGGAGGTGGCACCTTAGCGCCAAGCGGTGATGCCCACCTCGGGGGAAATGATAGGGCAGTGGTGGTCATTCCGGTGCAGAAGCCATAGGCTTAGGTATGGAAATGGGAGAAGTGGGCTGGGTGCTGGGTGACAGGTAGCAGGGGTCATAAGCTAGAGGGCCTGGCCTAAGAGAGTACTTGGGATTCAGGGTACACCCACACGTGAGAAAGACAGGGAGTCTATGGTAGAGTGAGGGCAGGTGCTGGTGTCTGATGGCCGTTATCATGAAAAGCTGCCCAGCGAGAGTGGTGGGATGGGAAGGAAAAGGTCTTCACTGAGAGCAGGAACCTGAGTTGTACAAGGGACACCCCAAGGTCAGCAGTCCTCAGGCTTTAGAAGAAGGCTCCATGTCTCTGGTCCTTGTTAAATCGACCACAGGGCCACAAGGATCTGAGGATGAGCAAGTGCATTCCCAGGTGGACCAGGGAGAAGCATCACTGCAGCCCTCTGAGGACCACCAGGGGGCGAGTGACCCTGCCAAAGTGGGATCACCGAAGGTGGGAAGGCCTGCAATGCTGAAAAGACACATAATGAAAGGCCTCTGAGCAGTGACGGCGGACACTCCTGACCACACAAAAGGACTAGCAAACTCAAGAGCACGAGAGAAATCCAGACCAAAAAGGGGATAGACCACAAGTCCATGCTTAACCAAGTTCTAGAAGAGGTAAAAGCCAAAGCCACCAGTGCACACTGACCTTTGTTGAACGTATAAACGAAGGCTCTGGGCCTGCCCTGATGTCTGTGCAATGTTTGAGAGACAGCACACTGCTGAGGGTCTGGGGTGGCGCGTAGGAAGGACAGGCACGCTAGGGACCCCAAGAACACAGAAACAAGGACAGGACCATAAGTAAGGTAGAAGACTGAAGGAGTGGAAGAAGAGCTGAGGAACATATCTGGGAGGGAGCCTCCATTTCTCTGTTCCCACAGAAACAGCTTCCGAGCTTCTTCATGGAGGACTTGGCATGGGGGTGGCCCCTCTTCCATCTCACATGCACACAATCCCAGTGCTTATTTTAAGTGACTTGAATGTCCTTCGGGAGCTGCAGATGGATTTGAAGTGGGGAAGACAAAGCCTCTGATGGTTAAGTGTAAATGACAGTCCTCACATCTGCTGACATGAGGACCTGAGAGAACAGACAGTGACAGGAGAGGCCAGCATGAGCTGCACCTGCAGAGAAGAGAGCTTCTGAGGGCTCCGGTGCTGAACCTGCTCCAACTCACCCACTTGCCCTTTCTGACAGCGCTTCCCTGCTATGCCATTTGGCAATTACTTGGCTGGTGAACTATCAGTAACTTTCTCCTAAAGAGAAAGAAGCCCTTAGCAGCTGCCACTGAAGTAAGTTCAGGAGGGCCTGCTCCACTTGGCAGAGACCTGGAAAGACGGGCTTTGAACAGTGTGGCTTTAATGATAAGCAGAGGATATACAGAAACAGAACACCAAGAGCCATGGCTCAAGTTACCTCAGTCTTGTCCCAGCGGGGCCTCTCCAGATTCTCAGATGGCCAACAAAGGAGGTCTGCTTGATCTAGTCCTGGATCCATGTTCACTCAAGCCAGAGCACTCTTGCTCATTCTGACATTGGAAGGTCTGCTAACTCTCCCATGCAGCTCAGCAACAAAGCGTGGAGAGGACACCCCTTACTGCCTAAGAACCCTGACTGAACTTTGAGTGTGCATTCTGTGGGCTGGCTGATACCTACACTGAGGGCTGCCACAGGACCACCCCAAGACCACTTGACCCATGACAAGACTTCTGAGTGACCTCACATGGGTCCACTGTCTAGGACCAATCTTCCCAACCTCCTGAGGCTGTTCTACCACCTCCCTTTCTGGAGGCCCTTCTGTAGTACGTGTGGGGTCTTTCTGTGTCCTAGACTCCCCACTTCTGTAGTATGTGTGGGATCTTTCTGTGTCCTAGACTCCCCACTTCTGTAGTACATGTGGGGTCTTTCTGTGTCCTAGACTCCCCACTTCTGTAGTACGTGTGGGGTCTTTCTGTGTCCTAGACTCCCCACTTTTGTAGTACGTGTGGGGTCGTTCTGTGTCCTAGACTCCCCACTTCTGTAGTACGTGTGGGATCGTTCTGTGTCCTAGACTCCCCACTTCAGGCAGCAGTGATCTCAGCTCCCAGCTTTGGCAATGCAAACGCTGAGAAGGTAAATATCCCATTGGTGTGTATCTTCAAAGCACTCTCCACTACACAGTGCTGAGGATGGAACCCAGGGCTTTGTACATGCTAGGCAAACATTTTACCACTGAGCTACACCCAGCCCTAAGGTTCTAAATTCTGTGTCTGTAAGAAAGGAGGCTGCACATATTAATTACCCCAGTTACTATCAGGGCTCCTTTCCCCACCAACCATCCTCTGACCTGTTTGCTAGGGCAGTCTCTGCTTCCAAACAGCCACTCTAGGCTGGTGGCCTGGAAGCCCCCAGACCCCATCTGCCTTCACACACAGACCAAGTCCCAGGGCTGAAGGGAGCTGGGTGAGCACTATGCTGGATCAGCTCCTCCACCGTTAGCCATGCCGTCCTACAGCACACTGACCTTGGCTCCTATGTGCCTTCTCAGACTCCTGTGAGCCACGGTCGTGCTTTAAGAGTAAGAAGACACTAGCTCCAGAGAGAAGTGGCCCTACCCCCAAAGCCCTGCAAAGGACACATGCACCCCTAAACCTATGCCCAACACCACCTACCCCCAAAGCCCTGCAAAGGACACATGCACCCCTTAAGCCTATGCCTAACACCAGTGCTCCAGTACAGGGTGATGAAGGAGAAGAGGAGATGCCAAGGCCACTGAGAGGCCACTGCTCTCTTGGTACTGTTTCTGTGTGTCAGGGCTATTTGTCCTGACCACAGTTCTCATCAGCAATCTCCCAGACCCCGCTGCTGGCCCTGCTACTTGACTTCAATCAGCAGCAAAGTGCCTGTCTCCTGTTATCACATCCAAGAGGGGAAATGAATACCCAGGCTCTAGCAGGCCTGTGCAGGAAGGGGAGCCAGACTGTGGGAATGGGAATGAGCTGCTGCTGGAAAGCTCTTGGCTGTGCCAGAGGAGAAGCGCAAAGGAGGGCCAAAAGCAGATGCTGAGAGGGAACTCAGGAGCAGAAAGGACACAGCCAGGGAAACACAGCCCAAAGTAGAGTGAGGCTGGGTGTAGCACAGACCATGAACAACTGTACCCTCTACACTCATGATATCCACATCCAAAGACATGGAGGTTGCCTGTGGTGACAGTCAGCCTGGTGAGCGTGCTACAGTGGTAATGCCATCTCCAACGTGTGGGGCAAGGCTTCAGCATCAGTTGTACATCCTGCTAACTCTCCCTCTTTTCTAAGCAGTGCTCACCTGTGCTGGGCTCTAGTATACTCCATTCTACGGTTCATGACAGCACGGTTTACAAGTGGAGAGGGCACCTGTTGGGAGTTCCAGACACTGAACGAGATGTACACACTGACCTGCTCCTATCAGTACTACCTCCCCATGCACTACATCCTGGAGGTTAATTCCAATGCTCTGTGATAAGAAAGCAGCAGCTGGCCCAGGAAGCTGTCCTAATGTCTTAAAGCCTGGTCCCAACTGGCCTAGAAAAAAGAACCAACTATTTGCCTGAGGGACCGTGAAAAGTAGCCTTGTTCTGGGTTGAGCTAAGGCTTGAAACCCCTTCCACGGCTCTCAGCGGCACCTGGGTGTCCATGAGCCTGAGAACCAACCATATGGCCCCAGCCTTGTCATAGGTCCAGGGACCCCTGAGCGAGCTCTGGCTATCCCGAGCCTCAGACACTGCTGCCCCACTCTTGAATCAGTGTCCCGGGGCTGCCCTACAGCCTGAAACCCACCCAGTGACTGTGTGGGATAAACGCAGTCAATTTCCCAAGTCCTGCCTCCCCGAGCGGCTGAGCCCTGTCGCGGGGCAGACATGGGACACATAACCCTACACTTGCTCACGAGGCAAAGCTATGAGCAATGCATCAGGGAAACAGGCGGAGCTGTTTATGGTCAGGACGACCATAAACAAAACGTTACAGAAAAGTGGACTAGAAACCATGAGACTACCTATCATGGGTAGTCTAGAGGGGGACTGGGGACCCCCTCTCCACTGTCCATGGGAACCTGGATCCCAGAGGAGCTATGTTTTAGTGACAACAGCAGATCTAGGGCTCTTGGGACAGCCAGGAGGCACCCACACCTCAAGTGGACCCTTTTTCAGCTTTCTCTTGTGGTTACTTGTGGTTACATTGTCCTATAGGCTGGGAGCAAGCAACCCTTGCACATACAGAAAGCAGGTAAGCCATTGCTTCTAATTAGCTTCCCAAGAAGAAGTCAAGCCTAATGGTCTCAGGAAGCAGCAAGGATAGGAACGTGAAGCCTAGTCCACCTCATGCCCCAGGCTGAAGTCAAGCCTGTGCCTAGAGAAGACCTCATGGAGGCAGCTGAACAAAGCTCTGAGCAAGTCCCAGGGAAGACGCTGAATATCCACCCAGAAGTAGGAGGTTGGTAGGACCCTGGAAAACAACACAGCCCCATAGGATGAGGACACAGGAAAGAGCCCTCAAAGAAGAGTTCTACAAGTCCCTTGAAATCTGCCAGCTCTTCTCTGGCTCTCAGGCCATAGGAGATCCTTGTTCTGTCCCTTCCTGCTCTCATGTGGACTGTCTTGCTATCCATTTCTGTCACTGTAAGTACAGAGCAGTCGTTTGTGGAAAGCAGGCATATCTGTGCCCTACCCCTCAGCGTCCCCACATGACACGCTGGGAGGATGATTGGATTCTCTGACCACACAGAATTTAACAATTTCCCTAAAGCATATGGTTCTTATTTAGGACACACAGCCTGAGTTATCATTCATTGTATGTCCACCCTTGTAATCATATTGGGACTCTCCCAGGCTGTGCATTTCTAGCAGGTAAATGGGATCTTGGTATTGGGGAATGGCTAGTTCTCTGGAGGAGTGGCCTGCTGGTGACCCCTGCTCAGAAGCAACTTCACACATGCCAGGAACCCAGGCTCCTCTAGGGTCCCCCTAACAGCCCTGGCTTTCTTGAATCCAGAGGCCCATAGAACTTAGACAAATTGCTGAAGGTTCCTCTTCAAATAAAATATTCATGAATACATCATCTCAGAGATTAGTAGAAGCAGGACGAGAACAAAGTCTTTGTGACACTAGGAGAGGCTACCACCTCCAGATCTTCCACTCCTGTCCAACAAGGTCACAGAACAGCCAGCCACTCCTAGCCCTGGGTGGGGAATCCAGGACTCAGGTCCTAGAAGGTCATCAATTCATTCATCAGTTAGCACTAAACCCCTTGACTGAACCACGTGGTGAATGCACATGCTTTGAGAGGTCCATGCCCTATGACATCAGCAGCCCTAGCATAGAGAGATTTCTGTTTCAGACCACAGATTCCAGCCACACAGACAAAGAGACTCGTACCCTCAGGGAAACATAGTCAACAGATGTCGTATATGCTCTGGGCTTCCCTCCCTTGGCTACATGTCCTCTACTGCCTACTGCACATAGGGAGGAGCAGCTGTCCCATAGGTCTCTACTCCACCCTTATCAGTGACTCTGGCACCTGTCTCCTTGTACCGTTCCCACACCACCTCAAAGGGATAATCAAGGTCTGAGAGGGCTTTCCTAGAGGCCCAGTGGCCTACCAGAGACCCATATGGCCAAGGTTTCTCCATGGAGCAGTGACCCCCACCCCCACCTGCAGATGCTCCTGTGAGGGTAAAGCTGCACACTGCTAGCCTCTAACATATCACACTCTGGGCTGTCTGAGAGTTCCATGGGGACATCACCTCATGACTTCCACATTGAGAGTACCAAGTCCCAAGCTCTTCTCAGACTTGCAAATGCAGGCTTTCCTAAAGTACCTTGCATAAAGCAAAGGTAGTCCAAGGACCTTCTACTCAGCTCCAGAGAGCAGGGTCTCAACAGAGAGCAGCCTGTTGTCCCCAATCCTGGACCCTACTGCCATCCTAAAAAGATTTGTATTCAAACTTTTCTCTCCTGTGGATGAGTCTGTGCATACATTAAACAATACCACATGGACAGCAATTCATGTCATCCACTCAGGGAATGTCACTCTGTCCTCCCGGGGGGTCCCCTGCTGCAGCCTCCTTGCCACCCCCACAGCAACAAGCTTCCCTTGCTGCATAGTCTTGAGAATTCTAAGCACGGAGCTGTTTCTTACTGACTTCTGTCTTCTACTTCTGAGAATCAGATGTGGGCAGGGTTGGAAGTAAGGTATGAGGATGCTGGGACATGGTCAGGATGCCACATGAGCCTATGATTCTGCCTGGTTCTCCGTATCTTCTATTTCCCAGATGAGCAACAAGCACTGACCCACCCACAAGAGGCTGTGATAAGAGGAGACCACATAGGTCAAACCTAGTGACCCAACTACTCTACCATCTGCTTCCTGGTTCCCAGCCTAGTGTCCCAGAGGCCGTCGGAAGAGATGTACATGGACCGTAAAGCTAACTTGTTCAAGTGGGGACTCGATGAGTAGATACTTTTCATTTACAATTACAACATGGCATGACCAATCAATTCACCTCCAGAATTAGCTACTATTCTTGTCTAGCTTGAAGCAAATACAAAGAAAGTTATTCGGAGTGGTCACAATGGGTTGCCATGTAAGTACCTGCTACTAATGCCACAGGGAGACAAGATGCCGGTAAGGGAAAGACGAAGGCCTGCCTCTGGCCCAACTCACTGTTCTTCTTAACAAGACTCTGTAGATCACTCGGGAACACAAAGAGTAGTTTGTGGCCCTTTAACTGTACATTCCCATAGACTCTAAATGGCAAAGGCGAAGAGCTGCCGCCTGCCCAGCCTGTTGCTAAAAGCTGAAATTAACACTCACCCATCAACAAGCTTTTCAGTTCCACTAAAGTCTATATATAGATGGTTGTCCTCCAAAGGCCCATATGCCTGAGGCTCTGTCCACACCCTGATAACCACTGGGAGGTGGGAGGACCTTCAGGATGCTAAGTTTGGTAGGAGGACTCCAAGCTGGGGCATATGCTCTTGAAAGTGAGAGTACTCCAGGCCCTTCTTCCTCTCTCATATCCCGCCTTGGGGTGAGGCGTTTTCACCCAAGGGGGCTATGCCGCCTCACCACAGGTCCAAAGACCACAGACAGAAATTTCCACAAGAACACACCTAAGTTCATTACCTCAGGCACCTGTGACAGCAGTGGGACACTCATCTAAACATGCCTCACACTTTTTTGACTGGACGAGAACTCGAAATATCCCCTCCAAGGTGGGCTCGAGAGATGCCCAGTGTCAAAGTGTGTAGAGGTGATGGGACCTGGACATCAGTCCTCTGGGATGTGCCTGGTCCACACTACTGAGCCCTCACACTGAGTAGGCCAGAACTGCAGAGGAAGTTATGACTCCTTCACATTCTCCCAGGTCCAAACGTTACAAAGCTGCTGATCAAAACAGGGAGGAGAGTGGTAAAGCCTAGAATGGCACTCCAGGCACTGTAAGCTGGCCTCTTCATTCCCAGGACACGGTGCTGCTACTGCTGCTCTCTCAGGGGGCAGGCTCACCCTTTCATCTTCCGGCTCCTCCCTGCAAACGTAACTGCAGTGAACCAAGTCTTGCTGAGTGTTCTCTTTCTAAATCCTTACCAGACTGACAGTGATGTATGCTTGCTTCCTGTAGGCGGGTAGGCATGAAGAGCTTACACTCTCAAATCGTAATGGGCTTATGAAAAGTGTGTTGTATGGAGACCTGCTTCCTCGGGCTTATTAGATTAACCCAATCCATCAGTTCCAATGCCACCTGAGCCACTGAATCTGTGCTGTGGCACCCAGGAGGTCCAGAAGCCATGACTGCTGTCATCTGCGAGCAGCAAAGGATGTAGCAGGTACTAGGAGCCTGTCCTCAACCCTGGACTCCAGGTGTAATGACACAGCCATAGCTGGCCATGCCTCAGGCAAAGTCAGCTCAGACTACTTGCCTCTGGACTCCATGCAATGCACAACTGGCCCACTACAGCCTACTACAGTCACCTTACTGCACCTAGTCTGTGTGGCAGACTAAACATGAGGTCCCTGCTTTAGAACCCACTCTGTCCTCCTTAACTCCCTAGACAGGGAGGTTCCTGTCCAAGCTGCCAGTGCCTGGCTTCACTGTCAACATAAGCATGGCTATGACTCTGTTGTGTGTCCCTTTCCCTGGCCAGCTGTGAGCTCCCTGGGTGCTTCCTCAGACACCATGATGCTGCCCTGTGTCCTCATACAGGCTCTCCATGGACCAGGTGTCATAGTATAGGTGACAGTAGAAGGACTGGAGGATGGATGGATGTCAATAGAAGACACACCTCCTGGGAGCTCAGAAAAACCTTAGAAACCACAACTTAATCCAACTTCATGGTCTGATGCTGACAGGCTGGACCTACTAAAGTGATTTCTGGGCAAGATCCACCTCCTGTAAGCCACCCCAACCTTTGCCAAAATCACTTTCCTTTAAAAGCATTAGAGGCGCCTACTCCATGCTTCCTACAAACTGGTCTCTGGGGCAGAACCTTCATCCCTCCATGCCTTCACAGACTGACCCTCCTTACAACTCTTGAATGTGCCGGAGAATGGCTCCAGCTAGACCCAGGTGTCCTGGGCACACCATTAAAAGCTAGCAGGCTGCTCACATGCAGAAGAGCTGATAATTCTTCATCCCAGGCTCCAGTTTATCCTGCCTAGTCTTAATGCCAAATGCTACTTGAAAAACCTGCAACAACAAAATTCTAGCATGTAACTAATGACTCACTGCTCTGTGAATCGCACAAGCTCTGTAGTATAAGCAACAGTGATACCACAGTTCCCAGAGACAGAACTCTGCCATGCAGTTTCTGGGGCTTTCCATATCTATAATAGAAGTGTCCTCAAGGGCTGGAGTCTCTCAAGGATAGACTGGGGAAGGCTCTGTTTTATAGCCCACCCGCATGGCTGATGGTGGCCTAGGTTCCAGGTGGCGGGGAACATAGTTCTTCACCCTGTGGGGACTCTAAGGAGTAGCTTATCATAAGCCAGTATGAGTGCAAACAGGAAGTCTCAACTGAGACATGTGTTCTCTATCTGCTGGAAGAAATCCTCAAGCCTAGTCCTAGTCCACACCAAAGGAGGGACCACTCCAGAAGCCTCCCACACACATGGACTCATCTCCAATCCCTGAGCATGGCCTTTGCACAAAGAGGCTGGCTCACAGAAGAACATTTGAATCGACAGAGATCTGGCCCTGGCAGCATCCACGCTGCATAGCCCACTTTTTCACACTACAGCCACACAACTAATGTCCAAATGTGAGTGACTCCAGCCCTAAAGCCTTTCTAGCAATTCTGTGTAGGCACTGATCTTAACCCCTCCCTAGAATGCTTCATCTGCTCCAACCTCACTAGGCTCCTCCAACATAAAATGTTCTTCTTCACAGATATCCTGTAGAAACCTAAGCACATTGACCACAACTCAAAGCCACTTGTCACTTGCCACCCATCTCCCAAGAACTGCCCAGCTCTAGAGGTCTTCCACAGCATTCCCCTAACACCTGTGACAAAGAAACTAACAATAGCATCTGGTCTGTGGCCTGGCTCTCTCGAGGTCCTTGGAGATCATGATCCTCTCTGCCATACTCCCTAGGCTAGGGGCTGAGGAAAGTATTCAGTCATGTGTGTGAACTGAGTGGCTCCAGGATCCCTAAGACTCTTTCCTGAGCAGTACCAGGGCATGTGTCAAGTGCAAAGAGGCCCTGACTCCAGCTCCCTTCCAACCTACCTCTCCCTAGAGCAGTGAAAATGGCAGTGAGAAATGTAAATAACATGAGGTGTTCCACCTAAGATGTGAACAGGTCAGGTGAGAGGCCAAGAGCAGTGCAACAGGCCATTCATCATCAAATGACCATCCAAGCACACACCTTTGTGTGGGCAGAAAGCTATGTGTCCCCTGACACATGGGCAGAGTAAAACAAGATGGCTGGCTGGGCTGGCAAGAACAGTGGCCTATGACTGGATTAACTGAGCCCCTCAGCTGCAGCCCATCACCCAAATTAGCTGCTGTCAAATGAGGGCTTATCTAGAGGGGGTGCTTCTGGCAAGCCTAGATCCATACCCTATAGAGCACCTCAAAAGCAGCTCTCACAGGCTGAAAACCTTTTAGGCATGGGGACCACCGGGCAATCCATGACTGTCACATCTGGTGCCAGCTGTTGTGATAAGATAGCAGAAAACCCTGAGGGGACACATATCGGCATGACCCATGCTTGTCCCACTCAAAGACAATCTATTTCATCCATTTCCTGGCCACAGTCTCGTCCAGGGGCCTGGGGCAAGGGACTTATCAAAAACCTTTCCATGGCCTGTGTCCCAAGAGGACCTTAAGCCACACTGTAGGGATGGCCCCGCCAATAAACACCCAGTGATGCAGAGTGACTGCTCAACTGTCATCTGAGGATGGCTATGTGCTTCCGGTGCCAGAAAGGGCAGTTCAGCCCTGGAAAATGGGAACACGCTGATTTTATTTTAAGATGGGAAAAGGCCTTTCAGGCCCACCAGGGTCCTATCAGTTCACAAAAGAGCTCTGATACAAAGGAGTTGATTCATGACAATATTAAATTGCAGGAAAATTAACTCAACCAAGTGGTTATGAGTAGTTTCAATGTCTGAATGCCAACTGAGCACTTCAGGGAAACAGTGCAGGACATGGCTGCGCTGAGCTGTCTTCCGTCTGTTCCAAGTGCGACTGACTTGATACCTGCTTTATTCATAATGGGACAGAATTACAAGGAACTCTGAGCTTAATGAGCAGGCCTGGGTCATGAACAGCCTGAGCAATCACAGGAATGAGAACATTTGCAATTTACAGGATATTAGGTTGTGTTTCCTGTCATCCAACAGAAAGCTAATCGATGCACTCGACTGACAGCTACTTTGGCCAAACAGCTCCAGGTAAGGCTTTAACTCCCAGCTAGCACTACTGAATGGGAATTCTGTAGCTGCCAAGTCCTAGATAGAAAGCCTACAAATCAAGAACATGCTCTGCCATGAAAACACATGCAACTACACAGCTCACAGAGCATTACC
Organism: Mus caroli; assembly: GCF_978045245.1. Taxonomy (NCBI): domain Eukaryota; kingdom Metazoa; phylum Chordata; class Mammalia; order Rodentia; family Muridae; genus Mus; species Mus caroli. The sequence goes on from NW_028227271.1 coordinate 17,865,447, forward strand.
ACACAGGCCTCCATGGTGGCACCAGAGAACTCAGGAGGCAGAGCAGACAGAAGGCAGTTTTAGCTACTTGTCCCACAGCTTCAACAAAACACCGGCGAAGCAGCTTGAGGGGAGATGGGTATGCTTGGCTTGCAGATCGAGGTTACAGGCCATCATGTTGGGAAAGTCTCAGAATGCAAGGCAACTAACTAGTCATGTGGTATCTGCAGTCAGGAAGCAGTGAGCAATGGAGGCTAGAGTTCAGACCCCCTTCTCCTTCTCACTCAGTCTGTCAGTTGGGAGGAGTCTTCCCACCTCAACCTAACCTACACAAACCCTCATAGACTTGTCCAGAGGCTCGCCTAACGTAAATATTCTCTCACAGGTAGGCCCAGAGGTTAATCCTTAAGTAACTCTAGATTCTATCAAGTTGACAGCATTAACTATCATAATAGGTATTAGGAGGAAAAAAAAAAACAAAGCAAAACAAAATATATCCACAGCCCCAACATTTCCAGGGCGGGCACACAAATGCACCACCAGCACTTAGACTGAAGGGTGATGCTACTATTCATGGGAGTTCCAAACTCAGGCACAAGGGCCCAACAGCATCCTGGCCTGTGGGGAAAATGCAGCACCCCGAACAATGTCCTGCAATTTCTAAACCAAAGACCCCTTAAAGGTTTAGTCTGTGCAAGGGACCTGCCTGCACCAACCTCTGCATGCCCACTTGCAAAGTTCTAACACTGAGTACTATGCAAAGCCTGGGCACGTGCCACCTTATGCTGACACATAGACACCTAGAGCCCTATCTTCTAGACCTGCTCCCAACACCAATGCAGTGCCCCCTTTGCAAAGCCCTGGCACAGAGCCCATCCAGAGCTCTCACAACAGGGAGAAGTTGATTTTTTTTTTTTTATTTTTGTTTGTTTGTTTGTTTCGAGACAGGGTTTCTTTGTGTAGTCCTGGCTATCCTGGAACTCACTCTGTAAACCAGGCTGGCCTCGAACTCAAAAATCCACCTGCCTCTGCCTCCCAAGTGCTGGGATTAAAGGCGTGTGCCACGACACCCGGCTAGGAGTTGATCTTTTACTGTAAAAAAGAAACTCACAGGGCCTGGAGAGATGGCTCAGCGGTTAAGAACACTGACTGCTCTTCCAGAGGTCCTGAGTTCAAATCCCAGCAACCATATAGTAGCTCACAACCATCCATAATGAGATCTGATGCCCTCTTCTGGTGTGTCTGAAGACAGCTACAATGTACTTAAATATAATAATAATAAAATCTTCAAGCCAGAGTGAGCAGGGCCGACTAGAGGGAGCACAGGTCCTGAATTCAAATTCCCAGCAACCACATGATGGCTCACAATCATCAATACAACTATAGTGTATTCATATACATAAAATAAATAAATCTTTAGAAAAAGAGAAAAGCATACTGGAAATATTGTAAAATTTATTTTTAAAAAGGAAAGAAACAAACAAACAAACAAACTCACTTGGTGCTTCCTTCCTAGCTCTCTGTGGAGATGTACACCTCTCCCCAGGCTGCAAGCCAGCGCCCACACCCCACGCGCACACAGGGCAGCTTCCGCAGGCCTCACACACAAAATGAAAAGAGACTAGAATAAGCAATGGACACTCAGGGGAGCCAAGGCGGATGCTTCCAGAAAACTCAATCTCCTCAAGACATGAATTTCATCAAAATTGGTGAAGAGTGGAAAATTTCATATTGTGCTGCATCTGTCTGAGGAGTTCTTTAAATCTTCATTGTAAGTAACTGAAAACATAGACAACCCATGAGTCCCGAGTGTAAAGTTTCTGGAAGCTGCTCGGATGTACAGCAAAGGTACACGATTACTTGGCTATACTTACAGTTTAACTCTGCTTCAAATGTAAATTGCCAGTGAGCATGGGAGGGGACTGTCACCTACCAGCTGGAGTGCAATCAGGTGACAAGGAGCATCTTAGAAAGTCCTTTCCCTTGTTAGGAACACCAGAGCTAGCTTTTTATAAAGACTTTGTTGCAATGAAGAGTGCATCCTCCAGGGTAGGAGAAGGCGGGGTGGGGCTGGGCCATGGGCTGGTGCTCACCTGGTAGGTGTCCCACAGGCGGATGGTGCAACGCAGGGGCAGCTCCCTCATCAGCAGGTTGTTCATCCAGCGGAAGGCAAACTGCAGGTACCGCACCTCGTTCCCGTCCAGATGCCGGTGGACTCGCTCTGCACAACACAAGCACAGGCTGTCAGGGGAGCCTGAGGTCAAAGAACTAATTCCATTAAGGAAGAACTCCACAGTCCACTCTTCAAGGGAAGAACAATTAAGGGGCTGGAGAGATGGCTCAGTAGTTAGGAGTAGTTATTGCTCTTGCAGAGGACCTGGGCTCAATGTCCAGCACCCAGATGGCAGTTCACAACCACATGTGACTCTAGTAAAGGGGCTAAAGGAGAGAGAAGGAACTGAGCCATCAAGCTTCCAGAGATCCCATCCTAACCCAGGCCTATCCCTCCTGTACACAGACCCAGCAGACCTGTTCCTGTCCAGACCAGGCAGCCTCTAAATGCAGGACTAAGTACTAAAAACAAGAGAGCCACGCTCGAACAAACATTGTCCCCAAAGTATAAACCTTGACTTAGTTAGGGTTACTATTGCTGAGATGAAACACCACCACCAAAAGCAGCTAGGGGAGGGAGGAACTTAATTCACTCACAGTTCCATAGAAAAGTTCATTATCAACAGCATCAAGAGCAGGGCAGGAGGAACCCGGAGGCAGGAGCTGATGCAGAACCATGGAGGGATGCTGTTTTCTGGCTTGTTCATTATGACTTATGCTTTCTTAAAGAACCCAGGACCACCAGCCCAGGGACAGCCTCACCCACAATGAGCTAGGCCCTCCCCCATCAATCACTAATTAAGAAAATGCCCTACAGCTAGATCTTATGGAGGTGTCTTTCTCAACTGAGGTTCTCTCCTTTTCACATAATTCTATCTTGTATCAAGTTGATATAAAATTAGTCACCACAGAATCCTACCAGCCAACTACTGGATGTCTCAAAACTAAGGCTTTTCCAACCATTGAAGGGAGAATCCCTATGCTATGCCTGTCTGAATCTTACAGATGATCCACTTCTATGTAAGACTGTACACACTTAACTGGGCTGCTGTGGTCGAGAGGCAGTCAGGCCCACAGGAGGTAATGACAGGCTGGTCCCAGAAAAGCAAGGCCTCAGCAGACAGGCAGTCCCTGCACTCTCTGCCCACTGCTGACCAGAACAGCTGGGGCACGGTGCTCATGAGAGAGACTGAGACACACAGTTCAGGGGTGCTTTGTCCCCTCAGGGTCCATGTACTGGAGGTTGGGTCCTTAGTATGCAATGGAAGAGATGGTAAAACCATTAAGAAAGAGGTTTTGGAGGAGGTCCTTATGCTAGGGAAGGCTTGCCCTCAGGAGGGACTAGAATGCAGCTCAGAGTCCTGGTTGGTTCTCAACAAGAGGGCTGTCACAAAAGAAAAGCCTGGCTGCTTTCTGGCCTCCTCTTTGGCTCTGTTCTGTAGCATGAGCTGTCCCTCTCATAACTTTACCACCACTGTGAAGACACATGTCCTCATCAGGGATGAACTGACATCAGTGTCCTATGCATGAGTCCTATGCAGGAGCTGAGAGCTAAATTAGCCTCTTTTCCTTATAAGTAAGTAGTTTCAGGTATTTTACTATAGTATCAGCAATCGGGCTGTGTCTCAAGAAGAAAGCTTAGAGATTAGGCCCTTATTAATGATGGGAAATAGAAAGCAATTCAAGATCAGTTACAACAAGACAGTGCATAGCTACAGAATAGAGCTGATATTCAGCCATATTCCCTCCAGTCTTCACAGACGCTGGGGCATTGTACTAAGAAAGCAAAGGGCCTATGAGTTTGAGGGAAGGGTTCTAGGAAGAGGGGTGATATCCCTGAGACCCCCAAGGAAAGAACACTGGGTGGAGTGATGGCTCTGAGACCCACAGGAGTGCAGGATGACACGGGGGTCTCTGTGTATTTGCCATAGGCTGCTTCTGCAGGAAAAGACTTAAGAACCTGGGTTCCAGGCCCAGCGGAAAGAGGCCTAGCACTATCGTGCTGCTGGGCAGTGAGGCTGCCCACATGGCAACTCCTCCAGCTGGTCCCACTCACTGCAGATACTAGATTCTGTTTACTAAGAAGTCTGGTACAGACCTGTGCAAACAGGATTAATCAACTTCCTAATTCTACAGGGGTAATTTTTTTTTTTTAAGAAGACAAAAATCATTTCCAGCCTGAAATTAGCTGTAGTTACACAACTAAACTGACAGAAAGACCCAAGGGCTCGAGTGGCTCTTCATCCCAGCAACCTTTGCAGCTCCCAAGGGCACACCGTGCTGGGACAGAAGCAGCCTCGGCTATGGCCCAGCTCACTGAAGCAGGGCGCTGCAGTTGATGTGAAATTCAAATCTGATGAACACTTGCAAAGCAGCAGTTTAGAAAATGACTGAATTTACTGAACAAGGTTCTTTCTACGCTGGAGCATGAGGAATGAGCTTTCATGAATATGCAGGTGGCTGCTTGGGGACCCATAGCCCAAGGGTAGTGGCAGCACTGGGGAGGAAACCATGGCATCTGGAAATGGCAGGCAATGAGGACAGCCTGCAGAGTAGTATAGCTGATACCAGAGCAGGTGGCCCTGGCAGGTGCCCTGGTTCCACGGGCCACCCCCAGCAGTGATCCACTACTATCAGGCTACAGACAGTCTCACTTCTACCTTCAGCTGTCCTGGGATCAGCGGCCACTCCATCATCCACTCCTCAGATAGTCATACTAAGTGACTGCCAGGTCTTCATGGTTAGACTCAACTTCTCCAAGGGAATAGTTTCCTTGGAGACAGAGAGGTAGTCTCCTTGGAGACTCTCTGTGTCAAAGGAACAGCTAATGCTCGAGATCTCCATCGAAGATTCAAAGAGGGTAAAGAGGAGAAAATGAGCCACTGCAGGGACTTACATCCAGGAGCCACAGCCTCCTACACTGGCCACATTCTGCCTGTAGTAGCAACCACCCACCCACCACAGGGAAGGTAGGGATCTTAGGACCTGGAAAACAAACAGTTCTAACATGCACCCCACAGGCAGGCAGCACCTTTCTAAGACAAACTGGCCAGAAACTACTCTGAAAAATTAAACACATTTCTGGACTATCTATCATCAGAGTAACCTGGCAGAGAGGGAAAACCAACCCTTTCTGCCCTGTAAAAAGCAAGCACAGGAACCAGAAGCTACAGCCCTCAGGTATGGCTGACTGGTAAGGGCAGGTTCTACCAGGGATTCATGATGGGCCCAGGTGTGATCATCTCCCTTTGTAGAGCACCAGTCCTGCAGAATGACCACAACACTGACAGCACTAGTTATTGCTTATGTGCCTACATAAGGGCACAGGTCAACCCTTGCAGGGGAAGGTTTGCAGGGCATTACTCCCTAGAAATGATCTACAAGGAGCCCTCTACCCCAGGGCTGTGCTCCTTACCTCTAAGAGCCAAGCAGGACAAGGCTGGAGCCTCTCCGCTATCTATACCACCAAGCTTCTGAGCACCTGGCCTTCTCTTCTGCTCACCGTGGGACCTTGAACTCCTAGGAGTTTGCTAAAGGGCAAAGGCCACACTCATTAGGTGGTGAGACCACACATGGGATCATGAGGACCTTTGTGGGTATCTGTGGCCAGTTTTCTACTATGTGGGCAAAGCACTGCCAGGTGGAACCACTGATTCTGGCAGATAGAAGGCCCAGCCTGTAAGCTACCTGGACAGTATCCTTGATTATAGGGAAGTGGCCATTTTTCACTGACTGCATGCTACTCAGGAAACAGGTAATAAATGAGAAAGTGGACCAGCCACCAGCTCCTCAGCCAGCTTCTAATGTGCATAATGAGTCTCTGGCAGGGCTGCCTCCTATTCTGAACATAGTGTAAGATAGACTGCTAAACTCTAGCATGACTTCCAATTTATATACATCGGAACTGCGAATGTGTGTGCTGGAATGACTCCTCTCTCCTGTTTTGTGAGTGACCGTGAGCTCATGCTCTCTCACTGATAAAGGAACTTGGTCAGCAATAATTCCAAAACCAGAATTTCCATTTCACTAGCAATCAGGGTTCAAACATAATGAGTGAGTGGGCAGACATAATCACTAGCATCTTTCAAGCCAAAATGTCCTGCGTGGCAGGGCAAGGTACACTGCTGTAAAGTCATCAGAGTGCACAGCAGCCACAGCCTGCAGAGCGCTCTCCTCGGGGCTTTCAATGGTGGGCCCATAAGCGGAAATCCTACAGAAAGCATCTAGTCTTCTGGACTGCAAGTTCAGGTAAATTATATGCAAACACACAGCACCCTGGCACTCCCGCTACAGGTTAGCAGTATTGACACGGGACCAGGCAACAAAGATTTATTTGGGCAAAGAGCAGACACAATGGCCCACGTTTAGATATCCAACAAAGAAATCTTTCAATCCTCATGCTTAGCTGAGGGCAGGCTGAACACCGCCGGCTTTTGCTGGGCCTGGCTGGAATGAGCTTTGATTAAAGGGAAAGATTCTGATCATCTCATCAGTTAGGAGGATAAAAAAGAACAGAAACAAGAGCAACCGACGGTCAACAGAGGGCCTCTGCAACCAAAAAGCTGCTTCTCTGCCACAGGAACAGTCAGGTCCTAAATGGGTGCTGTGCCCAACACACCTGCCAACGAGAGGACCTGGGGACCTGCTGCGTCATGGTAACAGGATGAGAGGCTAAACTAAGAACTAGAGAGGAAACCCTGACACCCAGTCTCAGAAAACCACACTGGAGGTGACGAGAGCAGCGAGCACTGTCCCTGAGGAAACAGGCAGGTTTCCTCTCAGCAAGGCCAGCAGACCAAGCTCCAGCAGAGAGTGCTTAGGAAAATGATAAAGGAGCTGCAAGTGGGAGAGGCTGCAACACAGGTGGCTTAGGGCAAGCAAGAGCTATGGAGTCACTCACGCCAGGGCTATGCAAGCAGACAAGCAGAACCATGGAGACCAGGGCTGTGGGGAACCCAGCTCTGAGGACCAGGCCTAAGCACAGCAGCCTACTGGCATCACCAAACAGGAGTAGACCTTACTATCTCAGGACTCCAATCAAGGAGGGTTGCCCTTGCTCCTCCCTGACCTAAGGGGATAGGAGAGTGGAGCAAGGCCCCAGGGATAGATGGAGGGCTGGGTTGAAAGCATATCTGGGCCAGCCCTGAAGCTCAGGTCAGGCTAAGTTCTGCTCCTGGAGATTATCCAGTTCAGTAAAATCAGAATGCCCGGGCAGTGCCTAGGAACACAAGTGACCTGTACTGCCACCTAATGAGCTGTAACACTTCCAACAAACACATCACTACACACTAATAATGGTCAGATAACTTCCTGAGGGGAGGAGGCATTTTCCTCAAAAATCATAATGGAAATCAATAGGAAATGAGATTTATTTAGAAAACTTTAACACCATTTCAGAATGTGCTGATCAGGCAAAGAGAGAAATCCCAAACATTCTCACTGCTGCTCCTGAGCCCAGAGCTCAGACCAGAGATGTTGGAGGGGCCACCTGCCCCTTAAAGGCATCCCAGGAGCCCAGAAGGCAAGAGGAGAGCCTGATAAGTTGTAGCCTCACACAGAGACTGCCCCCTGCTGTGTGGTGAGCAGTTCACCAGCTCCTGTGCCAGGTGCTGACAGGGAGCCTTGAAAACCTTGCCTTGTCTCTGTTATACTAATAGGGTTCCTGGTGGGTGCTAGACAGCTCTAGGGGTGGAGACTGGTCACCTAAACCAGGAGACAATACCTCTCATTCTTGGGACAGGAGACCAGAATATAATTAAGCCTCCTGGCAGGCTGTATAGCATCAGCATGTATCTGACACAACAACACAGTCCTCTCATCCCTGGAGAGGCATTAAGGTCCATTTTTTGACAGTAACATAATCTAAACTACAGGCTCTTCTTGAGCTACACAGAGCTGAGGCAACTAGGCATTAGATCACTCTTGCTTCACAGATGCGCTCCTAAGCATCTCCATAAGCCCCTCCAAGACAGAGCTATCATCACACCAGAAAGCAGCAACCCAACAGAGTCGAGGAAGAGGTTGTGCGAGGAAGAGGTGTGAGTTTCCTGGATGCCCAGCACTCAGTAGGTCTGACCACACTCTCCATGACCGAGCAGCAAAGCCTGCAGAAGAAAAGCAGAGCAGATGGCAGGGTAGCTAGATGCCAGCCCCATGAGGCTTCGTTCCTGGTTCCTCTCCATTCAACGTGTGTGTGTGTGTGTGTGTGTGTGTGTGTGTGTGTGTCCCCAGGTGATGTGTGTATACGGAGATCAGCTGTCATTATTGGATGGCTTCCTCAATCCCTCTCTACCGTATTTTTGACAGTGTATCTCATAAAACCTGGAGCTCAGAAACTCAACCGAGCTGGCTGGCCAGTGAGCCCCAGACATCTTCCTGTCTCCACGTCTCCATATCTGGGATTGAAGTTACACAGTGCCACCTTAACCTTTTTACCTGGAGGGAGGAGTCTGGACTCAGGTTTCATGCTAACAAGACAGGCACTTTACCAGGCCTTTCCCATACAACCCTGAAGAGATGATTCTGAAAAGATCCAAAAAAGAGCTGCAGCATCTGGAAGGCAGCTATGCTCACTCTGGATGGGAGCATCTGAAGAGCACATCTGAATTCTGATATCTGTCCAAATCTCCTTTATGCTTGCTTCCCGGTTAACATGGCTTTCTAAGAAATCAACTCCAAAACCTAACTTCACTGCACAAAGCCACTGCACCTGCAGGCTATAGAACCTGAGGTTTAAAGGGCCTCATCCAGTCAAGTTCACTTTTTAACATGGAAAAGGCATGGTGCAAGTTCCTTTACATAGAATGTGTATTCTGCCAATGAACTTCCTTCCCACCTTTGTGGAAATCAATTGTCCTTATGTGCAGCTCCCCCACATGCTCTTCCATCCTAGTGATCTTTAGCTCAATGTCAAAAAAGCATGATTTTGATCATCCACCACTCTTGAACTCAGTCAAACCTGGGCCTGCCATGTTGCTCATCTTGCTAGTTATGTCTAGGTATGCCAGGGGCTCTGTGTCTGCCCATGAACTACAAGATCAGCGTGTCCTTTTCTGCAGAAAGCAGGCTGGGATCTTAACTAGGATTGAGCTGAATGTAGTCAGTTAGGGGAAAGTGTCATTTAACTTTCCAAGTCTATGGGCATGACTGGGTCGTTCTGAATTTTCTCCGCTGTATTTTTGTAGCCATATTGTATTTTCCTGACAAACTTCACATTTTTATGCTAATAGTAACCAGTGGTAGTTATTCACCCTCAATTGCTAATATCTATGCGTGTATATGTATGTACAAACACAGGCACTCAACCTGGACTGTCACACCTCAGAAGGTGCCATCCACATCCACCTGGTTATTTTTGAGACAAGGTCTCTTGCTGGCCTGCACTTAACTCACCAAGTAAGCAGGCTGGGTGGCTACCCAGGACCCCCGTCTCTGCCTCCCCCAAACTGGGATTACAAGCACACACCACCATGCCTATCCTTTTCATATGAGTTCTGAGTGTCAAACTCAAACCCACCAACCAAGCAATCTTCTCAGCCTTTCGATTGCTGATTTCTTCTTGCTATTATGCAGAAACACTATTATGTGCTGGCCTGGTATCCTGAATCCTTAGGAAACTCTCCTCCGGGTTCTAGTCAGTTCTTTTGTTGCCTCACCAGCTCTCAAGAGATGAAGGGGTTTCCTTTCTCCTTTCCCAGCCTGGGGGCCATTCATGCACTGTGTGTGCTTCCATTTGCTGGTTTTGCCTCTGTGCATTGGCTGGACTACCTGTATGCATGCTGAATAGAAGTAGTAAGAATGAACAGGCCTGGAGGAAGCATTCAGACTCACATCGCTGCAGAAACCCTCTGGCAGAGTTAGTAAGTTCCCCTCCACTCCCGGATTGCTGCCTGCTTTCATTAAGAACGAACACTGGGCTTTGTCAAATGCTTCTCCTGCACACACTGAGATAATTTTATGGGTCTGTCCTTTTTTGATATTTTAACATAATGGACTAAATCAGAGGCTTTTCAACAGTTAAATCAGCCATGCATTCGAGGATACAGCACATGTCACAATGATATATTATTCTTTTAATGCTGTGTTTGATTTGATTTGCTAAAAGTTTTGTTCAGTTACGTTCACAGAGGATCCTGGTCTGTAGTTTTCTTTAAAAGCACCTTTTAAAGACTGGGAAGAAGAGAGACACCAGCCTATGGAATAAACGGGGAAGCATGGGCCTGTTTACTTTCACAGCAGCCCGGGTAGAATCAGTTATTCTTTGCTGAGTGCTTTCCAGTGGAGGCCTGGGGTCTTCTTTGAAGGAAGATTTAAGCTCTGGCTCCTTTGCTTTCATAAGTTTGGAGATGTTCAGAACATCTGCTTCTTCTAGGGCTAGTGGGCTGTGTCATTCAGTTTTTAGAAAATGATACACATTTCATAACATTGTCAATGTATTGTCAAAATGTGCACAACAGTCCCTATTTTCTTCATGCCTAGGAGGCCTGCAGAGTGGTGACTGTCCCAGCCCTCATATTGGCAGTTTGTTTGTTTGTTTGTTTGTTTGTTTGTTTGTTTTTCCTGTACAGTTGACTATAAACATCTGTTTACTGACTTTTTCTAAACAAGCTTTTGGATTCACTCCACCTAACTCCGCACCCCAAGTCCTTAAGTCAGCAATTGGGGTCCCTGATTTGATAACCCGGGTCTCCTTCAGGAACGGGTGTCTGGTACTATGTGCTCCCCTCTACCCACTGCTTTGTCTAGGTTTGATGAATTCTCTGCTGCTGCACTGCTGAATTTCCCTGTTCACTCATGTCAAAATGCCTCCTACTGTCCCTTGTGGTTTCTCCTAAGGGGTACTCTCACTTGGTCACTTAGAGGAATATAGATACAGAATCACTGGGCAGCTCCCAGACATCCTACAGATTTCTACACTAGCTCCACTGTTCTCAGAAAACACACCGCACATTCCTTAAACGCTCTCAGCCTCCTCTCAGTCTGCTCTACAGATGTGTGAGGTAAGACACACATCCTGAGAGCTCTCTGTAGGTCAAGCCGATACAGCCTGCTGACCGTGCTGTTCGGGTGCTGTGTGCCCTCACTGGTTCTCTGTCTACTCTCCTACTGTTTAAGGAGGAGTGATCAAAACCTGCAGCTATGACACAAAGCCATCCACTTCTTAAAAGTTTAAAATTCAGTTCTGAGTATTCTGAAACTACCAGTGCACGTATTAATACCTGGTAGTAAGAGCAGGTGACTGACTTTTGCTCTTATAAAATTTTGTAAAATGTTTTATGTATTAAATATGAAGGTTTCTATAGCATATATGTAAATACATATACAATTATACTGAATAAAAATTATATTCTTCATTCTGAACTCTGACTTTGAACAGTGACTTTCACTTTGTTTAGAGTGGCATGAGATCGGGTTACTTTTAAATCATGTGACTTTGTCTTTAAGATGAACTTTCTCCATGAATCGCATAGGTGAATCCTACTTTTTAGTCCAGTCTGACAGATCTGCCTGTTGATTGGCATGCAGGGCCATTAACCTGCACTTCTCTGCATGCTAAGCTGGAGCCCGGAGCGTGACTCCTGGTGCTCCAGCTGTCCCATCATGCTCTGCTCACCTTTTACACTCTTCTTGCCTTCCTGTCATAAGCACATCAGCCGTAGGAGTCTGTTCTGCCTCCAGCACAGCTTGCTGGCCACAGCTCAGCTTTCTTGTCACCACACAGTTCAGAGCCTGGGTGCCGGTCAGTTCCCCCCTGTGTGCTTTGCACAGCCTCGTGCGCAGCATGAAGACCGTGACACTAACCTGTCCCTCCCTGCCAGCATGATGCTGTGTTTTCCTGATTCTCCTCCCTCTCTCCACACAGCGGCTGTCATTGTCACTGCTTCCGATTTAACTTTCTAGTTCCTCCTGCTCTCTTTGGGACTCTTTTTACCTTTTGGTCTGGAAAGTGTTCACCTTGCCTCCATTTCTGGGATGCTTTTTTCTGGCTAGCCACTTTGGGGTTCTCCTTTCATTTCAGTGGGCTGAACACATGGCTCTACTGCATTCAGCCTGAGATGTTCCTAAGCCATCTGTCATGGCCCTGGACTTTTCTAGTGGGGCTAAGCACTTTGACTATGAGGTGACTTGGGCTGACTTGCTGGCATCTCGTGCTCACTTTCTGCTTGCCTTTGTGGTTCTCAGAACTTAATAGCTTCATCCATATTTTCTAAAAGGCCAGTACATTTCTCCTAGGCCAGTACAACTCCCTAGGATGGACACCAATCACAGGTACACAGCCTTGAGACCATAGGTGTCACCCCATCATCTTCCTCCTAGTTCTTTCACTCCAAGCAGCCCCTCCTGCTACTCAGGAGCTTCTCCAGAGTCCAATCTCTCATAATCCACACAGCATGGTTTCCATTTGCCTCACTGAACTCCTCCACAAACTCAGTGGGGACCACTCTGCCTCTGCTTGGTGTGATCTCTATTTCTCCAGTTACAAGGTCACACAATCACTGTCTCAGTGACCCTGTCCAACCAGTCCAGCCACTGAGCAGGGTAGGACTCAGTTTCAACTGACATCTGGCTTACTGTAGTTCCCTGAACCACCACCACCACCATTGCTGCCACCTTCTCCACCTCTGTTACTACTGTCACCGCTGCCGCCGCTACCCCTCCCTCCCCCCCACCACCACTGCTGCCACCCTACCCCCACCATGCCCTTGGGAGGTGGAACCAAGACTCTGTGTTTGTTTGGTATTAACCATGTGTCCTCTTGTTGTTTTTAAGTTTTCACCCACAGCAACTTTAAATCTTCCTTTGTGGCTTTGGGCAGAGGGGTGCCTAGGCCTATCCCCTCAGTGCTAAGGAAAACTGAAGTGGAAATGTAAGGGTTCCTTGGAGAGTCAGTTGTGTTGGATGTTATTTTTCTGGGGCAAACACATGAAGGAGTGTTTTCCTGAAGTAGACACAGGCAAAAAGCTAAGGCAGACTCATGAAGGAATGTTTAGCTGAAGCAGACACAGGAGAAAGGATGTTCTGCTAAAGCAAACACGTGAAAGGACACATAGTGAAGGATTCTCTGCTAAAAACATGAATGCATTGGTCCGCTTTACACTGTGTAATTGAGCTGCATTTGTGGAGAGTCCATGCAGGTGCTGAGACAAGATAAGTGCTAAGGCAAGGCACATGGAGGACACTAATGTTTGAAGGGTATAAACAGGACTCCAGAGTGTAACAGAGACAGCGCATGGCTTGCTGGTACAGCTAGCTGTGCAATAATTGTGAGTCTTTGCTGATCTTCACTTCCCTGAGAAAGGCTCAGCTGAGAACTTCTCCAGGTGTTCCTCCTGGTCCCTCCTGCTGACTCGAGCCGACACTGAAGCCTGGCTACTACTAGGTCACGTCACTGCTGTTGCTAACCTGACTACCAAACTGGACTGCTGGTGTATCCATGAAGTACCTGTGAAGTGGAGCAGTTGATGCTGACCTGTGAACTAAACTGCTGATTTCCAGACAACACAGATGGGAGCTGTTCTAAAGAACCTTTCTAAACAGGCCCATTTCCAGTATGCTTTCTTTTCCACTACCTCTGTGGGTAGAGGGCTCCAAGAGAAGTTAACACATTTAAGAACATCATTAAAAATCAGGTTCGAAAGACTGAAGATACAGGAAACCCTTGTGAGCTCTGCTCAGTGTTCCTGAGTGGGATGCTCATTCCCAGCTTGGGCTTTCAGGAGCAGACTCAGTCTCCACATGGAGACTTCTGGCCTTGCCTGTGTCTATTCTGGCAGGGCCTCATAGAGCACATCTGGTCATACCCTATGCTGCCTTTCCTCTCAGCCTCAGGCCTTCCTCAGACTCTGCTGTCTGATACAGAGATCACTGGGGTCTTTGTGGGTTCCTCCTCATTGTGCTCAGAGACACAATCGCCACAGACTGATGACAACACAGCTTTGTGGTCCAGTTTTGAAGTAGGGTTTCACAGAGCTGCAAACAGAGGTGGGTTTTCATCCAGAAGCTGGCCTGAGGAGACCCCGCTTTAACGTCACAGAATGCCATGCTTGGGGAAATCCACTTGCTTATAGCTGTATGACTGAAGACCCAAGCTGTGCTGACTGCTGGCTAAGGCCACCTGCAGGCCCTGACTACATGGGCTTCTCCAACCAGCTGCTCCCTTCAGGAGCAAAGAGCATGCCAGGTACCACTTTGCACGGTAGACTCTCAGATGATGTGATGAGAAAGGCCTCCTGCCACACTGCCATCAAGACATACCACCACACAGGACATAGCTCTTAACGGACCACCTTAGGGTCTGCCCACACGTTCACTTCATGTCTGCTCCTCTCTGCAGCATGGCACAAAGGAGGGGGCCTGACTCACCAGAGTCCAGCTCATGGAGCACCCAAGACTGTGAATGAGAGAGGATCAGAGCCACTGTGCCAGACAGACAGCTCCAAAGGACATGCTAAGACCCTAACTAAACTGAGGAAGGCAGACACTCCCAGCCAAAGGAGCATAAAAGTCTAGATACATGATAGGTCAGTTCCTCAGAGTCAACCCTGACACAGTCACGGTGAGGCTGAAGCAGCCATGTTCTCAGGACACACTTCCTCTCTGCTGAACCAGCTTACTGCTGGGAGTACAGCCACCACAAAACTGTCTGAGCTGCAATCTAGACCCAAGACCTCCCTGTGGCAGCTGCCAGTGTCTGCTCAGTGTTCAGACTCCCCACATCATAGCCCTGCCCCCTCCTGACTTCCCTGCATTCCATAGAGCCAAGTCCCTGGAGGATGGAGGATGGAGGATAGAGAATGGACAGGAGCCTCTATCTGTCTGTAAGTATGCTGGCCTTGGTAATCAACATGGCACCTCATTGTAAGACTGGGCTCTTTTCCAGGCTCAGGACCCAAGGAACAAGACATAGGAAAAGATTTCCATGTTAACAAGAGGGTCAGCTGGCAGACAGACCAGCAACTGCAGGGTGGATGAATGAATCAAGAGAGAGAGGAAAGGACCAAGGCTTATGAGGAGGGTGGACAGGTGGGTGGGATGGAGCATCTTCAAAGTACTATGTGATAAACACCCACATGGAAGCTCCCAGCAGAAAATGAACTTCATCATTGACTTTCTACAGTGAAACCAGAGCCTTGAGGGTTAGACCCTTCTGTGAAGACCCAGCATAGCAGCAACACCCAGGCCCAGCCATAGGACATGAAACTCAAGGCACCAGAGATGCTGGGACACATAGGCCTTCCCCAACATGCCAACATCCAGGAGCATAACCTCACATCATAGTTATTCTTGAGCAGACTCGGTGTTTGTCATCAGCCCCCAAAGCCACCATCCAGAAAGCTGATTATCCCTGCAGCATTTGGTCAGCAAGCCAAAGGCCCTCTAAACACTGAGCCACTGAGGTCTGGATTTATAAGAATAAATATACTATATTTGAGAGTTTGCTATAAATGTCATTTCAAGGACAGCATTGCTCATGGTCATCATCACAGCCAAAGGCCTAAGAGGCACAGTGCCTAATTCTGAGAGAAAAGAAAAATCTAGTGCTGAAAAAGTCCACCTCTGAATGGAAGGGGGATGGCTAATGGGCTGGGAGGGAACAGGACCTTCCATATACTCATTTGTCCTAGATTCCTCAGGCCCTGCCAATGCAGCTACTTAACTGGAGGGTGAGAAAGAGTCCAGCCTTTTACCTCAAGAGAGACAAAACACGCAGACTCTCTCCAGAAACCATGAATAGGAAGGATGCTGGGGACATTTCAGAAGCAGAACTGATGGCCTACATTCAGGCCAAGACTTTTCTTCTTGAGGTCAGGGCAAATCTCTGTATTTGGAAGTCTCTGCTTACAGTGTAATTAACTGGTCTCAGCTCAGCAATAAACCCTGCAGATCAATCTCAGCATGGGGGCCACGGAGACACCATCATCTGGTCCAGAGCTTGCTGGGCTTCATGCACTTGTACTTTATTGCCCATGGTGGACACAGCGCTTCCAGGTGGTAAACACTCCACACTTGGTGCCCACAGTTCTGCCTCCTTGTCCCAGAACTTCTCAGTGGTTGGAAGGAAGAGGCGGGAGCAGTGAAGAATCAATGCCAAGGGGCAGTGGCCTGGGTCTCTGTGGGGTCCTAGTCCTGCTATCCCATCTTGCAGTAACTGAAGCAGTTTGGCTTTCCCACAAGCCATGAAATGGGCTGGGTGGGGGAGTGGAGATTTGCTGGGGGGCCTTTCTTTCTAACAGCACTCCAATGCAGCTGTGCGAAGTATGGCCTGGGGAAAGGGCTCTCAGAACAACTATTAACATTCTAATGTAGGACAGAATGTCCTCTGCAGTCACAAGCCAACTGCCCATCAGTGTGAGGCCTTAAAATGGGAGGGGGGGAGATAATGCAATCTTGTCCTGCAGGAAATTTATGTATGGACAGACCAGAAGGTCACATGTGCCGGGATCCTTGGGGTGTCCCCATTCTATAAGTGGGATGACAAACTGACTCTTGGTGTTAATAGAGCCCTCAACTTGTTCTGGAAGAGCACTGAAGATGAGCTTGTGCTGGGAAGGAAAAGGAAGAGGTAGCAGGGCCTACAAACAGCAAGAAGTGGAGGGTAAAGAAGGGCCCCAAGGCAGGGACAGGGACAGGCTGTTCTTCCAGGGTGCCACTTTAAAAGTGGAGATGGAGAAGATGGCTTATTGGTCATGATCCCAAGACAACCATGTGGACTGAGGCAACCAGACTTGAAACAAAAGCTGGTAGAAGAACAAGCCAGAAAAAAGCAAAAACAGAAACATTCAAGCATGGGGCTGGCTGGCTCCAGGCTCTCTGAGGGAGGCCAGAGAGCCCTATGCTGGTTCACAGAGCCTCCAAATCAGGCCTTGAGAGCAGGGATGTCCCAAAGGGATGGAAGGACAGCCCTGGGTGGCAAAGGTCATCACTGTCTCCACAGATCATGACTGTATAAGCAGGAGAGCATAACACTCTGAGCACTTAGGAAGAAGCCAGGAAGCCCAAGGGGCCGGTAGGTAAATGGGCATACAAAGACACCAATCAGAGAACTGGGGACCCAACCCTCAGAGCAAGCCTCGTAAGCAAGCCCTGAAGACTGGCTCTCGCCTAGCCCTGGCCACTGTGGCATGTTCCTGGGAAACCCCATGGGCTAGGGTTCACACAGGACTTCCTCTGCCCAAGGGAACTTCCTTAGGCTGTGGCATAGGGACCTCATTTACACATATGCTTTTCAATCAGCTTATCTGCATGTCTCAAATGAAACACCACCATCATTTCCAGCTTAGAATCGCCTATTCTGAGGCCTAATAAGGCTACACACTGGAGACGGACTGCTGTGTGGCAAGAGGCGGTCACAGTAAGGATGGCCCGGGCCTGAGCTGATTTATTCTCTGCTCTCCAACTGCTTACCTTGTCGGGGTAATAAAAATATTTTCACTCAGCTGGTAATAAAACTGAATCTAGTTTACTAGCTGTAACTGAATCTTACCTTGAAAGAATAAGTCAATTTTAACCTTACAATGTAGTCACGACAGCTTTCAGAGAAATTTCATTAAAATCACATTTAACTGGAATTAAAAACCCAAGAAAGGGAAAATGTACAAGGAGATAAAGCCATTTAACAGGCAGAGGTAGGACTGCTGCTCAGTAATAAGTTCTAGTGCTTTCTTCCTTAAGGAAATGGGAGCAATATTGGTAAAAATATTGACCACAGGCCCCTCCCCAGCTCACAGAAGCGGCCTCTCCTGTAACTCAATACCCAGGAGCTACAATGAGTCAGCCACTATAAGCACCTTATAACTCTCTTGACCTCACACACAGGACAAACTAGCCTATGCTACTAGCAGGTGATGGCAGGTGAGCTAACCTCCGGAACTGAGGCTGGAACTCCTCCCTACCACTGGACAGGAAAAGGAGACCCAACGTGCTCAAAGCTGGTTCCTGGGCAGGTCTGTAGTCTCCTTTTCTTCTGGAACACTCAAACTAGTCTCCAGAGCCCAAATCCCTATTTTAACTCAATACCGACATCTTTCCTGACACTCAGCCTCTAAAACCTTGGATCTACGGTCTGTCTAAACCTGAAGCTGGAAATCAACCCATCCCTTAGGCTTCTCTGCCAGTTGATGCGGTACTAGCTTGCTTATTCTTCATGGTCAGTCTCTCATCCTGTCTCCATGCCAGCACCAGACCACAATGGTCCCTGATGCTACATACAGTTACAGGAAGCACTTTCTATAAGACAGGCTGCCAGTTATTCACAAAACTGGTCCCCTGGTGCTGCTGACTACATGGGTGGGCTGTTTCTCAGGTAGTCGGTAAACTAGAGACTGCCTCACATATCAGCAGCACAAGGCCTGTCCCCCAGATGCAGATGCAAACAAGGCTGTGAGGACATTAAAAAGGACCTCCAGCCAACTTTGTAAGTGTGTCCCACTCCTTGGGGCACACCAAGTTCTTTCCACAAATCTATACACGTGTCTGTCTGCATCTGGCCCTTCTCCTAGGATGTGAACGAGAAGAGCAAAGAAAATAGCTCTCATACTTCACATCTCAGCATGTGGTCCACTCACAGAGGCAGGGCTCAGCACTTCACAAGCTTCCAAACTTCTGAGGACAAAACTTTCTGCAACACAATGCTTTGAGTGCAGTTTCAGCCAATACAATCTAAATTCTCCACCACTTTTGGTATCTAAGATTGAGCAAACTCCTAGGTTTTGCTCCAAAACCAAGGGATGGAGGACCCTCAGATCTTCCTGTCACATCATGGCCCTGTCTTGGAGTATCTGGTACTTAGCAAGTTCTTCCATGTCACTTCCACAAGACATGACCCTGCCTCTTCCTAATTGTGAAGTCATGATGACAGTTTCTCCAATGTAAACACACATAACACACTCTAAGACACAATATTAGTATTCTCCAAAGCCCCTGTGTTGAAGGCTGACGGTCCAATTTGGCCTGCCTCATTCTAGGAGCCAGCTCTGCCATCATCTAGTCAGTAGCTACAGCCAGAACACAAGCCCTGTGCCCAGCATGCCGTCTGACCTAATAGGGTATTTGTATTGGGAGATGGAGCCCTTGAGGAGTTGTTAATTAGGCTAGATAAGGTCATGAGGGCTGAACCTGCAGACTTGAGTGACACAGTGATACAGCACAGAGGCCAATATCCAGGGCCACTACAAAAACAATCCCATCCTCCTAAGGCTTCGAATGATGACAAACATATCTAACAACACAGAATAGGAACCCCAGGCTAGCCTTGCAAAGAATCACTAGTAAGACGGAAGAGGAAAATCTCCACTAAGGAAGGACAGTGGATGCCAGCTTCAGCACAGCATCTCACAGTGAAAGCCGAAGGGACCGAGTGCTTATAGAGCTCAGTAAGTCTTGACCACAGATGAGAATCCCCTGGAGAAGATGAGAAGCTGCTCCCAACAGACCAGGACACAGGTATTTGAAACATCTACAGAACAATGACAAGAATAGTAATGAATGGCCAATGAACTGTCTATACATCTAAAGGGTACATGCGTGTGTGTGTGTGTGTGTGTGTGTGTGTGTAGGTAGGTAGGTAGGTTTATCATATGTATACAATTGTGGATATGTATATATATAGATGTGTGTATGTGTATACTGGTGTGTCAAACACAGGTGTGTTTACATTTATTGTGTGTGTATATAAACAGGTAAAAAGATATGTATGTATATGAGTGTATACAGATACATGTGTGTATATACAGGTATATTATATGTATATGCAGTTGTGTGTACTTAGACTCGTACAATCATATGTACAGGTGTGTGTGTATGTATGTATGCATATACAAGCATACATATATGTATGAGTGTGTATGTGTACTTATATGTATACAAACGTGTATAAATGTGTATATACAGATGTATATGAGTGTATACATAGGACAATGTATGTATATAAAAGTGTTTTGTATATGCAAGTGTCTATACAGGTATGTGCAGGTATGGTATATGTATATGGTATACACATGTGTAAATATACAAGTAGATATATTCATAGGATTATCTACATGTGTATACTAGGATATGCATAAGTGCATACAGCTAGTGTATATTGAAACAAATATATGTATATAGGCATGTATGCATGTGTATTCAGATATGTGTATGTGTGTATTTTGTGCACACAGGCCCATATGTGTGTGCTCTATGTACATACAAATGGTTTGTATATATATATGTATGCAAGTGTGTATATAATTTCAAATAATATATTACATTTAAGGCCATATTCTCCTCCATTCTGTCCAGTGTTTATAAAGAAAAGTGAGCCTGTAACTTAGACTGAGCTTGAATTACACTTTTCCCCTCTGAGCTTATCCTTGGAAGGGTTCCAGATAAGAAAAAGGAAGCCCAGGGAAGACTGAGCTTCAGTGAGTGCTGAATACTTACTGCCCAGGCATGTTACATTAAAACCTGTCAGTATTCATCTGAAGCTCGAAGGCCACTGGGCTCTATTTTACTTATTGAATCTGGCACCCTCGACCATTGAAGCCATGTAGGGTTGAGAGATTAGGTGGGAGACAACATTAGTGCTGTTTTTACTACAGGGAAGAGAATGCACCACAAATGAGAAACCAGGAAGGCGCATTCGGTAGCTCAGCAGCAGCTTAAGTGGTCCAGCAACAGCTTCAATGCTATGGCAGCAGCGTCTCTGGCTGACCTTCCTCAACAGCCTTTTTGCTCAGGCTTGCTCACTGCGGAGTTGCCCAGCCCACCAGGCCCAGCAGTGTCTCTCTACTTTAGGCTACCTCTAAGAACCTGAGACAAACCCAGTAGACCCAGGGCTCCAGGGAGAGTCAAGAGTTCTCCAGTTCCTGCCTCTTCTCTACTCCCTGAAACCACCCTACTGCATCCCTGGGCCTCCAGAAACAGTCTTCTTAAAGACGGCAGCAGTGTCTCCCTGAAGGGCTAACACTCTCATGTCTGTGAGCTAGCCCTCTATAGTCTAACCTTCTGACTGGGCATGACCAGCATCTCTTTGGGCACTGCTGAAGCCGTATATGCTCAAGTGATCTAACATCAAGCAAGCTGCTATGTCTCATATGTTAAAAGACACATCAGACATTTCACTTATACAGAAGCGCCTGTGCTACCGCAGACATGACATGAGGAGAAGGCCTGAAGTGGACCCTGGCCTGAGACTCTGCAAAGGTGCTTTGGTCACGGCCTTTGAGAGGCAAGGGCTAGAAGCCTGCTCATGTCTGGCAATTCTACTTTGGCAACAATCTAAGCCATGTGATCTCAGATATAATAGATGCTAATGACAACAAAATGTGCAGAGGCTTGTTAAGATTTGATGGGAAAGTGTAAAGTCTCACTTTCAAATATACACAAGCATTCCAGATGCAACACAGGCAAAATCGCATGCCACATTCCTCCTCCACTAGCAGGCAGGAGCCTAACGAACACCTATCACCGCAATAGGAAGTTACTAACTTGTGGGAGCAGCTGGTTACTACCTATAAAGAGCTTTAATAATTCAGACTAGGTGGACAGTGAACACACATGTTATTTTCTTTAGCCCAAAATCTCCTAAATAAATTTAAATAATGAGAGAGGCAGGACAAGGCAGCACAGGCAGCACTCTAATTCTGCCTTCTAGGGTGCTCTGTGACACACACCTACTTGAATATGGACAGAACCAACTGTAAGACACATGTAGCTTTTAGTCATTGAAGTCCCTTGGCATAAGCCTTATTCTTTCTGAATAAAAATGCCAAGCCCTTAACCTTTCCTGACTTCAGATGTTTGTAAAATGAATTCAATAGGACTAAAACTTACACAACTCCCTAATGTCCTTTCTGAGCTGGTGACTACAGTGTCCTTTAGCTGTGCTCAAAACTGCCCTCTCAACTTGGGCTGCCCCCTGACATCACTGTGGCCAAATGCTGGGCTGCCAAATAAAATGGGCTATGTGTTCCAGTCTCTGATGGATGCACTAGGAACTCATACACACTTCTCAAGCCCTTTCTCCTCCTACCTCAGGTACTAGCCAAGGACACTGTCAGCTGCTACCATCAGCCTGAATCACAAAGTAAAGACCAGCAGGACAGAGCCCTCCCCAACCCACCACAAGAAAAGCTATATGAAGACAAACCCTGCTTTAAGCTATTCAAGTGCAGCCACTGTGATTTACAAGGCATAAGTCATGGTCTAGCTTCTAACAGTGGTGTGGACTTTGACATTCAGCCGTTTGGAATTTGGTCAACACCTTACCCAGTGCAATTTAAGTTCATGGCCATGCTCTCAGCAACTATAAAGAGGGGTCACAACTAATCTTGGAGAAGCAGACAGCACTGAGTCAGACAGAAATCAAGAGAGGCCACTAGAAGAGGAAAAACCACTGCTGAGGCAGCAGCAGGTACACACGGGCATGAGAGGAGAGCCACACGGTGAGGGGCAACGAGCCTGGAGGACAAGCACCACAGAGCAAACACCCAGAGTATTCAAAACCCACTGGGCTGTCAAGGTTGGCCTAGGGACCTTGGTCCTTGTCACATACAGTCCTTCACATGGGTCCTCTTGAGTTCAGGTAGAATAGAGGAGCTGCCAAGGAGACTGCACAACAATGTCCCAAGACCACTAACGCTCCTCCTGGCAGCACTTCTGGCAGATGGTAAAGACCTTTATACCACACTAGTACAATCAGTAGGGGTCTGATGGTGGTGGCTCTGCAGAGTGGTGACATGGGTCTGTATTTCTCTGAATAAATGCTTTCATGCACCTTCCGAAAACATCCAGTCTGGCATGTCCACACAGGCTGGGTGGAGGGCTGGAGTCACAGTCCAGCTGCAGGTTCCACCTGCTTCTCCCCACAGAAACAAGCAGTGTGTGCATCTCACAGCAGACCAAGAAACCAAGTGTCTAGAAAAGGGGAAAACACCGGGAGTGATGTTGAGCCTAGCACAGGTGCCATGCCTTGGCCTTGTTCAGACAGTGGTCCTGGGCACCTGGCACTATGTGGCAGTGTCTCCTAATACCCACGTACAAGCAATCCAAGTGTCCCAAGTGAAACTCACTTCTCCTGAGGTGGGGAGGTGGGCTCTCAAGGCAGCCTGGCCCAGAATAAACTCCTTTCCCAGGTGCTGCTCCTTCAACTCTAGGGCAAAATGGAGTAATTAGGAGGGAATGGGGCCCTCACCAGCAACCACAGCACTTGGGTTGGCTACAAGCATGCAGCCCCCATGGGGAGAGTAAGGGTTGCAAATCAGCTCCTGCTTGGAATGTAGCTGTGCTCACATGAGAAATCTCAAATCCTTACAAATGCCCTGGGAGCCAGTGATCTGCCTGGGCCTCAAAGAGATTGTACCTCTCTGGAAGTAATGCTGTCTGGTCTGCTGCAGACTTCTTGGGGAACAGCCTTTCTCTCCCCAAGGGATAATATGGTGCTAAGCTGTGTCCTACAGTGGGTCTAAAGCTTCCAGGGACCAGTCTCCTGGTTATAAGCTTATTCACTTTCCACCTTTATTTATAAGATGCATTTGCTGAAATGCAGACCCCAGAATGATGCTTTTTAGCAGACTGATGACATCGTCTGGTGTATTTATTGAGACCATTTCCAAGGAACAGCCATCACTGATGGCTATGACTTAAACAGTCTCTGGAAGGATGGTAGTGACTCATTCCCACACTCAGGAGCCTGAGGCAGGAGGATCAGAGATTGAAAATATCTAAATCTACATAGTGAGAGATTTCTAGAAAGGTGAAATTTCTTCCCTTGGTTGGTTTAATTAAATCCACTGCGATGTATTTGTACAGTTTCTCTGCTGGTACCATGCATGATTCACTGGCCTCTTGAACCTGAGAGCTGGTACCATTCTTTCTTCAGATTACTAACCTCTGCCCTCCCTTCCTACGGAGATTCACGTCCACATCTCTACCTTTCTGCATCTCATGTTCAGAACTCTAGTGGCAAGGCACAGACAGCTTTGCCACTTTCATCTGATGTTAAGCCTGCTCACTGAACTCTTCATTTAGCTCTTGTTCTTTAAGAATCATATTTTATTATTATTGTTTCTCTCTCTCTCTCTCTCTCTCTCTCTCTCTCTCTCTCTCTCTCTCGCACACACGCGCACATGCTCTGGAAGCATTCTATGTGCCTGGTGAGTTATCTTCAGTGGGAACCTGCAGAAGTGAAAGGCCTCGCTCTCCACCTTCTCTGAAGTCCCATCTCCAATGGCTCAAGCTGCCATTCCAACAGCCTTCCACAATGTCTCATCGGCCATCTGCCCACTCTAGAGACAGTATTTGCTTCCCCAGCCAGTGCCATTTCAAAGGCTGCTGCCGGCTTCCTCCTCTGTCTCCAAAGAAGACATGACTACCCATCACCTATGCACCCTCATGTCCACACAGAACCTTCCTTAAGAGGTTCAGCCGTGCTTGGGAGGCGTTACTCAGAATGGGAAATTTCTTAAAAGTGTCTCTGAAAAATTCTTTAACTACTCCTTATGATAAGAAAAGGGGGATGGTACCCACCTTCAACAGTCAATGCCCTTCAGGGGCTTCTCAATTCTCAGACTCTGCCTCTCTTCTGACTCTATGCAATCCCCAATTGTCCTTTTTCACACCATCCACCTGGAACAGCTCTGTCAACAGGGCCACAACCACTTTCCCTCTCTAGGTTAATGCTCTCTGAAACAAGCACGATCCTTCTACTCCCTAGAACTGCAGAAATCAGGCAACAGGTTAGGGTTTTTTCTACACAGTATATCCTGCCACTGATGAAAGGCTTACAGTGAGTCCAGTGGAGGTGAAGCTATGGGAGCTGCAGCCTCCAAATACTGTGGGGGCAGGGTAAGGAGGAGGCTGCTAGCCAGGGCTGGAGCCCCAAGGACCAGGCATTTCCTGCTTACACAGTCCAGTATCCTCACAATGGTGCAGCTACACAGATTTTGAGAGCTTCTATCATGAGAACACAAGCAAGCAGGTTGCACAGTCTGCCCTGGGACACTGGCGTCCATCCTGTGCTGTGAAGAGCTGATCCTTGCATGGAGATAAAGATGCTTTACCCAGAGCACAGACATGGGCAGCTCTGCAGTAGTCACTGCTGCTCTTTGGAACAATCACAGTGTAAATCTGCAGTGTGCCTCCTTCTGAACTGCAGCACGAGAAAAAAATCAATTCAAGCATTTCCCCAACTGCAGCACTGGAGCAAGCCAGCCCTAGCCACAACTTAAGGCTCATGGAAAATATAAAATAGGCCTTCTGAGGGGCACAGGAGGAAAAGAAGAACCTGCTAGAACTGTGTAACTCGTAGCTCCTGCAAATAGTATTTCAAAGAACTAAATGAGGCTGGGGACACTTGTGAAATCGCTGGTAGGAAAAAACTTCAACCAGAGCCAAGCAAGAACGCAACCTGAGCGCAGAATAAACGCACAGGGTGCACTGACGGGAGAAAGAGCAGTACTTCGGAGGGAGGTTGAAAAGCAGCTAAACACACTGAATCCAATAAAGCAGCCCTAGAAGTGCGTGAGACTTCATAATATGGAAATGAGGTAATAACCATCAGACACAGAGCCGACTCCCAGGCTCAATCAAGGAACGAACGCAGCGCAGTTTCGAGGTTTTTGGCTCTGGTTTATAATGTCACTCAGTCACTTCCCAAACCAAGTCTCTCCTATGAAGAGGGCTATGACAATTTTCTTCCGCCATGGGAGCAGCCAGGGGAAGGCTGGGAAGGAGCCTGCACACACAGAAGGTACACAGCCAGGACTCCACCTCAATAAAGTTCTCTGCACCCTCGGTCAAGTGACTCAGCCGACTCGGCCGGGACTCTGGGAAACAGGGTGTCTTCTACAGCTCACAGCTGACAGGTTGCTGTCACATATATACACAGGCCTGGTTCTGCTTGGCGTCACTTTGTTAATGCTCTGCTCATTAATTTAACAAACTATCAGGAGGCTCTGCTTGGAATGGGCAAGCATTATCTCTCAAGTTTCATTTAATTAAACTCTGCTATTGCAATATGACATTCAGCACATCGCAGGGGGAATTATTTTAAGGACGAAGGTAAAAAGTATTTCAAAGGCCTCACTTAAACATGAAAGCATAATCTAAAATTGCCTGAGCACACACTATAATTTTTCTATAATATTGAAGATGTTCTTTCTGGACTTGGTAATTAATTGGATTCCATGGAGAAATTATTCTATCCTCCTTGATAGCAAATGATACACCCAGGCAGGGGAGGCAAGGCAAAGGACAGCCATCAGCAACCACCCTGCTGCCCAGATGAGAAGCTGCAGCTGACCCAAGAGGGAGGCTGGCTGCCAAGAGCACTGCATCTCCTTCCCCACTGAGTCCTGACTGGAGCACAGGCTGGATGGGCAGAACAGCAGCTTCTCCTGCTAAGGATGCACTTAGCTGAGAGCTAGCAGACCCAGGTACCACTGGCCAGATGAGAACAGGAGGGTGGCGTCTGGCAGGGTTGGGTAGCAAGGCTGCCTCCCTAACCTCCCGCTAGAACTCTCCCTGCCCCGGGAGGGCTGTGCTGGACACTGACTTACCATCAATCCGGCTCACAAGCTCTTCCAGCATCTTCACTTTCATCTGGATCCCAGGTTGGGCAAAGGTGTAGTTGTCCTAAGGGGAAAAAATTTCAACATATATTAAATGCACACAGAATAAAGCAACTTTGAGACCTTAAATTCAGGTACCCAGAACCCACATAAAAGCCAAGTAGCTGTGGAAGCCACCTGTAATCCCAGCACTTGGGAGAAGGAGACAGGGCATCCCCAGATCAGGCTGGCTGGCTAGACCAGCCACAACTAGTGAGCTCTGGGTTCAACCAAGAGACTGTATCTCCAAATAAAGTGGAGTGTGACTGAGGAAGGCAAGCAACATCAACTCCAGGCCCACACAAATACCACTGTACACATACTCACACACGGGTGAACATACATAAAGACATACCACACATGAGCACCACCCCCTCCAGTAACCCAGATCCTCCAAAGAGGAAAAAGTGGTGAAAAGAGTTTATAATGCAAAACCATTTTATAAACAAATCAATTACACACTGCTAGGTTGCCTCGCGAGAAACAGGTCCAGGGGCACACTCTGCATAATACCAACAGAGCACAGCACCACCAGGTCTCACTCCTATCTGATGTCAGAGGATGCACACAGCTCCCAGGAACGCTTCGTGGAACAGTTCTATTTGTTAATGTTGGATATTTACATTTAAATTGAACAAACCAGCACCCTCGCGTCTGGCTCATTGAGCAGAACCACTGGCTGGAATGACCACCTCAATGGGCACCTGGACAGCCAGCACCCGGCCCACCAGGGAGCCAATGAGAAACAGCAAATGTGCTGACAGTGCAGCACTCAAGTGCTAAGAATGCAGTCACTGATGAGAAGTGGCATGTGACTCTTCTCAGTGATGTGGGTGAGGCTCATACGGATTGGAGGCAGGGGTGGAGGGGCAGATTTGGGGAGGGAGCTTTGGTGAAAGGGACTTGGAATAGAAGCATAGCTAATATTTAGCTACATGTGACATCTACAATGTGTGCTCTCTCTGGGCACGGGTCCCATCATCTATTAGATGAGACTCAGCACCCTGCATTGTTGGACTGTTCTGAACCTCAGACAGAACAGAAGCCAGCAGAGGGAAAAGCTTTCAGACACAACATGGCATGGCAAATGGCAGCCCGCAAACCTGAGAGCACTCAGAAGTAGCATGAAGCACGGGCGAGGGAGCAGGGAAGAATGCCTACTCCCTCTCAGCCCACAGGGAGCACATTGTGCAGCTTCACAGATGGTGGGGCACCCAGGTGGCCTGCACCCAAGGGCAGCAAGTGTCTGCAGTCAGCAGGCAACATAGCAGAGTGAGAAGCATCAGGCCTCCGTCCCCTTCAGAGCCTGCCAATAGCATGGAGCCTCAGCACCTGATCCTGAAGGGGGAACCTTCCAGGAAGACAGAAAGGATTAAGGACAGATGCTGGCTGGCAGAAGTCCTTAATGCCACTGTGGCTCAGTACTAACAAAGCCTACAAGCTATAGAGGTGTCTATCTACAACAGGAAGAGCAAGGCATGCTGGAACATCTCTCCCAGACAAAACTACAGTGAGGGCCTCTAGACTTCCAGCTCACTCATATACAAGGGTTAGAACAAGAAGAACTGTATCTACCAACCTTGTGAGGGCTAGGCCAGGCCAGGCCTTCCAGAGACATAAGACAGCAACAAAGACAGGATCTGGGAACATGGTGGGAACTGCCCTGGGCCTTAGGATGGCCTCCTACCCAGATTTGGAAGGCCAGATCTCTGACAGGCTCATGCACTCTCGTAGAAGTCAGCTCTCCAGAGGAGCAACTATTGGGCTCAGTCTCATAGTCAGAACTTGAGGTCCCGAGGAACTGTATGCATCCCAGAGGGCCAAGCATCCTGCTAGCTGCGATGAAGCAGAAGCCAGAATCAGGACTAACTGGGTTCTAACATACCTAACCTTAAAAGCCATAGAAAATTTGGTTCTAGCCTACAGCTCTTCAGAGAGTCATCGATCGTCTTTGGATCTGAGCTTGCCAAGTATAACTTGGGAGACTTAATTTCTCCGAGGAGGTTAACAGAAGGTTACTGCTCCTGTCTGTGGGTGCATGTTTGGGTGGAGGAATTTATGAACAGTCTGAACTAGATAGAGATGAGAGACTAGCTAAGGGTGGTTTGCAGCCTCTGGGTCAGGAAGGCCCTACTGACCACTTACTATATTCTAGTTTGATACACCTCCCTGAGGTTGACAAGCCTCCTTACACAGCTGACTGGGGCTGTGATGGCCACCCCAATTACAGCTGAAGAAATCAGGGGTGACACATCTCCTAACCTCCACCCACACTTTACATGGTGAGAGCTCCACCCCCACCCATGAGACTAATCAGTGCTCTATGGGAGGACAGAGGCCCTGTGGGCTCTTCTTGTCCAGCTCCGGCCTACCAACACTGGTTAGAGACAGTGTGGATTTAGCCAGTTATTTGGCTTCCACACTAGAAACCGTTTCAAGCCCACTCACTGTGCAGCAAGAACAACAGCTCTCCTTTGCTTCCATCTGCCACTGTTTTGTTTTACTTCTCAGTTTGTTCAGAGCTCAGAAAGGGAAGCTGGTTTTTTAGAATGCAAACACTGAGGCAAGAATGATACCATTCTCTAAGAGGAAAAGGGGGAAGGGGGGTCCTACTTTGAAAGAACCTTCAAGGCCTTGGCACTCTGGGCAAAGGCAGGAGACAAAAAACAGCAGCATTCTGACTGGCCCAACACTGGACTGCCAGCCTACACTAACAAAGACAGACAGACCAGGCCAGGGCTCACCTTTAGGGCCACTCTGTTGAATTAATTCTCATATATTCATATTCTCTCTCTCTCTCTCTCTCTCTCTCTCTCTCTCTCTCTCTCTGTTCTGACATGGGAAATGCCACACTTAGCAGTTACCTGCTGTGCTAATCTGGGGACAAAACATGTATTATGTAGACACAACACAGCACAGAAGGGAAGAGC
The DNA here is from genome assembly GCF_978045245.1 of Mus caroli. Classification (NCBI taxonomy): domain Eukaryota; kingdom Metazoa; phylum Chordata; class Mammalia; order Rodentia; family Muridae; genus Mus; species Mus caroli. The sequence goes on from NW_028227271.1 coordinate 17,895,055, forward strand.
ATGGTGAATGCTGGTCCTGGACAGGGCCTGGCTGGGAGCAGCACGGTGAGTATGTGAGACCTGGGCTGCAGTAAAGCAGAGAGGTCCCAGGGTCCCTAGGGAGCATGGCATATTCAGGAAAGGGGGAGTGTGGGGCAAGACAAGAGCTGGGAGGAGGCCATTCTGAAGGAGTTACAAGCAGGAGGTGAGAAAGAACCATAGCTGCCCAATGACGTCAGCAAGGGGAAAGGGCAGCTGTCCACTGTTGCAGCTACAAGATTCAAATTGTGGAAAGATCCTGATTGTGCCGCGTAGAAATAACAGAGCGGGACCACAGAGGGTGAGGGCTATCAGCTATGAGACAAAGAGCCATAATGGAGACAAAATGATGACAGAGCTTCCCACCGAGGACGCAGTCAACCCAAACTGTCCCAACTGCTTCCCACTGACCTGGTCTGACTGGGTTTTTGAACTTGAATGCAGGATTTTACATTTATTCCTATTAGCGTGCTCACTTGATTGGTTCTGGGCTGGTATTCCAGGCAGCTGAACTCATTGTGAATCGTGATTATGTCATCCATCACATTAGCTGTCCCTCCAAGCTTAGAAGCACTGGTTAAAGTGATACCCTGAATGTCTCCATTACAGCCTCTGAGAAGAGGCGGGAAGGACAAGGACAAGGACAGGCTTGTGGCAAGCCTCTCAGAGTGCAGTCAGCACAGACCAGCCGCTGAAAACACATGGCGCCTTGCCTAACTCCGTGTTTCCCATCTGCTAGCTCAACTTCCTCCTGCTTCTCACCTATGAAAGACAGGCAGCATGATCCCTCACAAGGGCGCAGGGTGAGCAACTGCATCTACTGGAGCCTACCACAGCACCTACCCCAAGTACATTCCCAACCTTCTTGTCTCCAGCTTTGCTGATCACAGATCATTGTCCAACACTGAGAGGTCCTGACAGACACAGCAGGACAGCAGCCTCCTTCGGTAAGCCACTGTAGGAACATGCCCCGGGCTCATTTGTAGCCACGGGGCAAGCAGCATCTCAGAGTAATAACACTGTGGGCAGGATCCAGTAAGACAGTGCAGAGTGGTCAGGCCAGAGCTACTGCTGGATAGAGGACAGACAGCCATGGACCAGAGATGAAGTAAAAGGGTGAGCAAAGCCAGGCTGGGAAGGCCACCCTGCCAACCATGTGGCATCCTGGCAAAGACAAAACCATGGGGACCAGGTTCCATCAGAAGGCGAGGTGGATGAACAGGTGGCACATGGACGCTTACTGAGGAATAATGGACAGCACATGTTGTTAGGCATCTGCCAGACCCATAGTTTACAACGTTAATTAAGCTATGAGTTTCAGTTGGTCATGACTCATTGACAGTGCCCTGTCAGTCACAAGTGTGTTATGTTAATGCAGGTGTTCTTCAGAACAGGGGAAGTGTGGCTGTGGGGAGGGAGGGATGACATGGGAATGCTCCAGGGTTATGGTTTATCTGAAGCTGCTCTGAAACAGCCATTAACGTTTGAAAAGGAAGCAAAAAATAAGATTTTGTTACTAGATGTCAGGCAGTGGTGGCACACACCTTTAATCCCAATACTTGGGAGGCAGAAACAGGTAGATCTCTGAGTTCAAGGCCAGCTTGGTCTACACAGAGAGTTCTAGAGCAGCTAGAGCTCTATAGTGAGACCCTGCCTGGAAGGAAGGAAGGAAGGAAGGAAGGAAGGAAGGAAGGAAGGAAGGAAGGAAGGAAGGGAGGGAGGGAGGGAGGGAGGGAGGGAGGGAGGGAGGGAGGGAGGGAGGGAGGGAGGGAAAGGGGAAGGGGAAGGGGAAGGAAAGGAGGCAAGAAGATGAGCACTTTCAATAATACATACACAGTCTGGAGGGAGAGGAGAGAAGAGGCCCAAATAAAGGAGATGCAAGTGTTTGGTGCCATCAGACAAGAGGGAGTCATGATGGGACCTTGACAAGAAGCAAGTGACATCATAGCAGGAGAGCATCTGTGACATACCAATCTGCCAAAACAGTACAGTGGCCCTCGAATGCACAGCTAACACTAAGAGTCGAGTTATATGGTGAAGTCTGGCAAAGCCACAGAAGAACGAGACACACCTACTAGAGCTGGAAGTCTCAATGTCCTCAGCAACCCAGGGAAGGAAGGCAGACAGCACCAGGAGGACAGCAGACTAGGGCAGCACATCCAGCAGTGTGACCTGGCAATGACACTAACCTCGCCCACAAAGAGGAGCACACATTCTCTCTACTTGGAGTATGAACCTGAACGTCCAGAACTTCAGAGAAGAGCAGCTCTCACCCCTCATCAAAGAAGCTTCTCTCAGCAGACAGAGACGACTTAAAAAGCTACAACCAGCTAAAATGTCCACAACGACTGACTGTGGCGAGCCCAGTCCCAACGATACATCTCCAACACAACTCTACACCAAAGGCTCAGGGAACACTGCTGGAGAGGGTGTGCAAAGATTGCAAGAGCCAGAGCCCCAGGAAAGATTTACACAAGATTGTGTCTTCTACACGACAGTGAAGCTACCCCTGTGACATCCTAACATTATGGCTCCCTAAACAAGACCCAAACAGTGACAACATCAGGTGACTTGCCAGTGTGGATGAGGGAAATCCTATGTGGCCCCACTCCTAGATGAACAGCACCAGGCAATTAAAAACTGCTTAGAGGGGGCAAATTATCCTTCCCCAAAGATCAGCACCGTGACTGGCTAACCAATCCCAAGTGGTCAGCCCTAAAAGCATATGCATATAAGCAACACTAAATGGACTCACACTCAAGCACACATGCACACACACACACACACCAATAATAAACAAAGAATAAGAGGTCATAAATTTGCAAAGGACTTATGGGGTAACATGTGAAGGGGTTAAGGGAGAAAGGGAAAATGATGTAGATAGATGGATAGATTGATTGATATGCATATATATATGCAGATATATATGCAGATATATAGAGATAGATAGATAGATAGATAGATAGATAGATAGATAATTTCCAGAAATCAATCAGCCACTTGGCTGGTCTACTTTCAAGGTCCCTGAAGTGAGTTTGGAAGAGCTGCAGGCAGAAATGAACAGACATCACAGAGCCTGCTGTGCCTGCTGCTCTAGCTACCCCTCCTCCCAGCTAGTGCTGTTCTCTGCGAAGCAGCTCCCCACACTGGAAGCATGGAGTCGAGAATTCCTGACAGCCAAACTCTGGGGCCTCCTGTCTGGGCACAGTGGTCCTCCTTTGCTCTCCTTCCTTTGATCTGAGTAAGTAACAGTGAACCCCCGGGACACAGGAAGTTTGAAGTCCCAGCTGTCTGAGCTCATTCCCGAGGGTCACCGCAGCTCTACTAGAAGGTCACCTCCCATGCCAGGACAATGTCCACTCCAGGCACCAGCCTCCTCTGGTGGCCTTCTCACCAGCAAGTTCCAGGATAATGGAGCTACTTCCCCTCCCATTCCTATTCCGCCAGGGCCACCAACCAGTTCTCAGATTGAATAATTCTTCCCCAAGGAAAAGGAAATGTAAATGACTAATTATAAAAGGCAACGGCTCTTTTCTCCTCAAAGAAGCTGTCCTGCTAAGTAATGAGTCCAAGAGTAATAGTATGACTTCAGGGTAGGCAAGCACGGAGCCGTAATTCAGCAAGTAATGGCCAGCCCACAAACCCTGGCATGAGTGCTGTTAGGGAAATGAACAGACTGGCTAGAGCGCAAGAATAATCCCCTAGGAGCCAGAGAAGGGCACTGGCAGCCCAGAACACCTAACTACCCGGACCTTGGACTCCATGACAGCGATGGGCTGAGACTCCATAGGGGTCAATCACCAGCCTGCACCCCCAAGCACTAACATTCAAACCAGCTTCACCAGGCCAGAAGCCAGCTACCTGTCTTCATGCAATCCTTTGTAAAGAACTATCTACCCAGCAGAATCTGTTCATGTATATTCCCACTGTCTACACCAGAAGTCATCCCCCAGAGGAAGCTATAGACACCAAGAGCAGCATTTACAGATAACCTGTGTGTCAGCAACAGAGCCGAGACAGGAGGATCACAAGACCGAGGTTAGCATGGGCTATACAAGAAAGACCTGTTTTAAAAGAAAAATAGAAAACTGGAAAAGACTAGGCCAAACAAGTTCTTTGTAAACTCTCCACCTCTTGCTGGCCTCTAAGTGTGCTGAGGGGAAGAAACAACTGCTCCTGCATTGGCTTCAAAGTGTCTGCGGCTGCAGGCCGGACTCCTTCCACAGTGTTCCTTCCAGGGATAGGACTACGATCCCCCAGGCACTAGGATGTACTGCCTCCACCAAGGTATAGCCCAAGCCGACCTCAAACTCATGACCCTCTGGCCTCTGCCTCTTCAGCATCTCCTTCCAGCATGGACCACACCAACCTGAACAACATGGTGGGTCCACATAGAAGGCCTGAGCACAGTCCAGAACACTCCTCTAAGCCTGGGGAGCACTCCCCAGGCTGTGAGCCACGCAGTCCCTCGGCGGCTCCTGGGGCGGCCATTCTCAGATACATCCCATGTGAGCTACAAGAGTAAGTTTGCTATCTGGCACTCAGGACTCAAGATGTCCACTGGCCAAGCCTAAGACTGTGCAGTACAAATGCTCCTCATCTTAGAAACCCTTCCAGTTTTTCACTAGTGTTTACTAATTATGCACAGCAATGGGTTTGGTTGTGTTTTCATGCACCTCAGTGCCCCACCCTCCAACTCTTACATGCCCTTCCTCCCCCAGCTACACTCCTTATACTATCATGGTTTGGGGTTAGGTTTTGTTTTTTGAGATAGGCTCTCATTATATAGCCTGGATGGCCTTAACTTACTATGTAGACTAGGCTGGCCTTGAATTCTGCTTCTCAAGTGCAGAGATTAAAGTATATGTCACCATGTCCAACTTTCATATTTTGTTTTTCTTTTTGGTTTTTTAATATGGGGCGATACACACATACGCTAAAAGAGGACATGGGGTCCCCTCAAGCTAGAGTTACAGGTGGCTGTGAACTAGCTGAGTGGTCATCTGGAAAGCCTTTAATCAGGAGCCAGAGCTCTACCCCACCCAATCAAGTCTGACTCCTGAGGGGTAGCTAGACCATAAGGGTCCAAAATTTTAATCCAGTCTCCTTCAGAGGTATCTTTTCTTCATAGTGGCAAGCATATCTTCCCGCTTTCTCCAGCCTCTGCCATCCCTGTTTCTCACCTACCTCATCTCCATCCTATAGTTACCACCGACCCTCCTTCTGCATGTCCCTCATATCTGTCCCTCTCTCCCACCTCACATCTGTATGGTTTGTACTTCGTGTCTCTCTCTCTCTCTCTCTCTCTCTCTCTCTCTCTCTCTCTCTCTCTCTCTCTGACTCATTTTTATTTATTGACTCTAAGCAACAAGGGTCAAGATTCCAAGGCTAAGGTGAATGTGGTACCCACATTGTAACTCCTCACATAAAATAAAACAAACCAAAAGCCTAAACTTCTGTTGTCATCTTCCCACTGCTATCTTCCCTCCAGTCATTCTCTCTGTCTGGCTTTGCTCTGCTCATCTCCTCAGACCCTCTCAGTTCACTAATCCTCTCCTCTCCTGTCTGCTGGGCTGCAGAATGTAATGACTGGAATCCTAGCTGCCAGAAGTCCCAGTTAGTTTGTCCAAAGTCTTCAGAGTTGGATTGTGCTTACAAACTGTGTCTCCGCACTTCACAATTTAATTTAACATTTTATTTAAACCTAGGCATACTCTACACCTTTCAGTCAACATACAAAGACTCCCATCCCTGCCAACAGTGATACTGGAGCTTCCTACCACACAGGCTCACTGGCTGCTCTGTTGGTGAGAGCATTTCCTAAGGTCCTGGTGTGCAGAGGAAAAAAAAAAAATCTAGTTCTTACTCTAAGACCAGGAGCATGCTTGGCAAGGCCAGTAATGGCTTGGGACCAGGGTCTTGGGGCCCTGCGACTTCAGATCCTGAAACTCAACTTTTATCCCCTAAAGGACTGCGGTTATCGGTCCCAAGGCTCGATCTATGATGAACTTGGGCTATCCTGTGTTCTCCTTGTGCAACGTTGCCTGCTGAGCTCCCTGCTGACTTCATGCCATTGTGTAATAGCTTTCCACGGATTCAGCCCCATTCCCCCTGCAAACAGTATATAAGATGTGGTGCTTCCTAGCAGGCATGCTTGGGGTGAGCCATCAGCTCTGTACAACACCACCTGATCACAAACTTCCCTATCTTCTTTATTTTCTCATCCCCTGGTCCTCTCTGCCAGGTCCACATCACTCAGTACTTTCTCTGAGCTCACCTTCTGGGACTTCTCAGTGAGACGGCTATTTGCCTGGTTTAAGGAAGCATGAGTCTCATTCAGAAGCCTTCAATGACCAGCCAGCCAACCGTTAGGGTCCCTGAGACCTTTTCAAGTGGCCTGTTAGAACAAAGCTGTTTTTATAACAATACAGGGACACAAATGACCTTCTTCACTGTGCAGACACTTGTACTGAAGCACACAGCACAGTGAGTAGACACCAGCAAGCACATGAGCAAAAATCTAGGCAGCACCACCAAGCCTTGCTGGTGTCAGTGCAAAAAAGCACTGGGACTTCAAAAGGCAGCCTCACTGAAGAGCACCCTTCATGAAGTAGGAATCTAACTGCTGCAATAAAACTAAATCTAGCTGGACGGTGATTGTCACACTTTTAATCCAAGCACACAGGAGGCAAAGGCAGATGACTCTATCAGTTCAAGGCTGGCCTGGTCTACAGAGCAAGTTCCAGGATAGCTAAGGCTACACAGAAAGACCTTGTCTCAAAAAAAATTTTTTTAATTAAGTAAGAAAGACTAGTTTTACTACTGAGAGTACTCAAGCTGTCTGGAAGAAGCACCTCTTCCAGCATTTTGAGGTAGGATGGAGGACTCTTCTCTTACTTCACACCTTCCGAAAACCCTAGGCCACAGTGCACCTGCAGACTCTCCTCAAATGCACTGGCTGGCTATTAGCAGGCCAGCACACTTCCTTTCTGAGGACTGTCCTTGCTGGTGACAAGCCATCAACACAAGTCACACGTGTTCTGTAAATGGTCATCTCCAGGCAGCTGCAGTGGGAACAGTTTTCCTAAAGTCTGCTCTCCTGGGCCACACAGCCCCTGGCCAGTTCTCTCCGCTCACCTCCACTGCTCGCCCGGCTCCTGCCTAGCCCCACTGGACTTCAGGTCTGGGCCATAAGAGCAGTGCTGACCATACCCACCACAGAAACCCTCAGCATCTGCACAGGCATGCCCACCATACTCTGGAGGAAGTAGCAGCTAGCAGATCAACTACTATAACTTAGTGGGCACAGAATCTCCAACTGAGGCCCACAATGAAACAAACATAGCTATAGCTACCCAGAGTGTCCAAAACAAAACAAAAGACAGATGTGGTTTCTACCCTCCAGAACAGAGGTTCTCAACCTGTGGGTCAACCCCTTTGGCAAACCTCCGTCTCCAAAACGATTTACATTACGATTTATAGCAAAATTATTGTTATGAAGTAATAAGGAAAATAATTTTGTAGCTGGGGATCAACCCAGCTTAGGGAACTATACTAAAGGGCCACAGCATTAGGAAGGTTGAGAATTGCTGTTTTAGAACCTGCCCTGCAAAACAACTTACTCTATCTACTTCAGCAAACCAGAAGCCATAGAAGCCGTGGGGTCCAAATATGGGCTCCTTCAGAGGCTGTGTAACCTGGGGCAGTGGCCTTTCTCTCTGAGCATCCACCTGGTGTGTAGGACCTTGGATCTGATACAAGGCACAATGCCCACATGCAGGAGATAGAACCAACTCCCATTTTTCATCCCTGAGGACACTACCTGTTAGCCACAAAGCTGGTGGCCCTAGTTTGGTCCATCGTTCGGAACCATGACTCCATGGAAGCCCCTCAGGAAGTGGTATGGATGGCTAACACACTTTGATAAGTCAACCTAGCCTTATAAAAGAACTAGAGACAGGGGTAAAGGCCAGAAGGAGAATCTGCATTCAACAAGACTATTTTCTGAGGGCTTTCAACCTAGATCATGGCACAAGGAAATGGATATTCAGGGAAGAACACTCCAACTGAACAAAATAATAATTATTATTATTAATAATAATAATAATGGAGGAGAGAGAGGTGTGACCAGAAGCGGAAAGTGGACTAGAAAGCCACCACTGGTAAAGGACAGGGCCATGCAGGCCCTTGGGGAATAGGCTGCTGGTCCTTTCGAGGCTGTATTTTAACCAAGCTTATACCTCACAGGCTAACCTAAAACGAAACTGGCTCTTGCATGGAAGAGCCCTGAAGTCTCCAGGCTCTTGGGACTGCCTGAGCCACAAGAATCCAGCCAAGCTCCCAAATCCTGAATGGTGGAACTGAGAGTCTTCTACTTCTGCTCACAGGAGGCTCCTGTGAGATCAATCCTAGCCATGTGAGGGAAAGACAGATAGCTCCCACTAAGCTGTGAACGTGCTATAAACATAGGCACCAGAGGACTGTGGTGCCTTCTGCTTGTCAGCCCTGTCAATAAGCCACTTTGCCTGACAACAAAGCTCAGGTGAAAAATGAAAGGCCAGCATTGATTCTGTTGTACGGCGATCTTATTTACAAACAGAAGCCAGATAATCTTGTATTTAAATGGCACAAGTCCCATCACTCATAATCAGAGAAGCGACAGTGATAATTTATAAACTTTTACATTACAGTTCAATCCCTTCTCTAACAGGGAAAGGCCTGAAGTTCCTGAAGAAGGAGTAAATATGAAAACATTAACAAAGGCAGGAAGTGATGGATTGATGCTTGGGCCCAAACAAGTCTCTAGTGGGCACATTTGTCTTTACAAGAAACAAAATAAGTCAAGGGCCATCTGCGTTGAGAGCAAAGAAGAGCTTCCCACTCTTCACTTACACAGGGGATGCTAATTTTTCCCTGTCAGCCTCCGGTATGAAAAGCAATGCAAACCCAAGTCTCCTTGACATCCCACTTGGCTGAGCCACTCAGATTGAGCCTCGGGGTCTAAGTCATACATTTTCTTAGGCATCATTTGACCTCCAGGTTCAGTAGATGAGCCGAGACACCTATTCAGAAAGATTAGGGCCACTGTGGCCCAGCTGGCTTCCTGCTGCCCTGAGGGCTAAGATGCTCCCTTAGCTGGCATGGCACAGGCCGTGGCCTTCTTTGCCTGGCTTCTGCAAGTGGCTCCCAGGGAAAATCTTGGGAATTCGGTCCCTCCCCTCCTCTGTCAACAAAACTCCTTGCCTCCTAGAGCATCTTTTAGTCACACTTGATCCTGGGAGCCTGTGCTTGCTGCCTCCATCTGGGCCCCAGTGCACAGTGTGGTCCTCCCAGCATGCCTTATACCTTGCTCCTTCTCAAGCACAGAACACAATGCCAGGTACAAAGCAGGTGTTTAAGAAAGATATTCTGGGCCAAAACAAACCAAAACCATTCTGCAGGGCAGTTGAGGGCTGGTTTGCCTGCTTTGGCCACTGCTATACAAATCATCCAGGAGCTGTCCCCAGCAGCTAATGAGATACGTCCTAGGCACTGTGCAGGTTTCAACACACACATAAACACTGTTTACATAAAACCAAGCTGCCAGGGGGCTTTTCTGTGAACATCACAGAACCCCAACCCTAACTTCCATATGGAGATCACCAGTGTCCCCATCACGATGCCCAGGTACTCAGGACTATGAAAGCTAGAGCCTCCCCATGGATCAGGGACAGTAGGAGTGACACATGCATACAGAGCCATGCCACCAAAGCAAGAGGGCTATGGGCTGCTCACAAGCCTAGAAGGTACAGTCAAGGGACCTGGTGGCCTTTAAGGAATAGGTGCCCAGTAGTTTGCCAAGGACTTGAGAACCAGTGCCCACAGTATTGCTAAAGGCTAGAGAATACAGGCAGAAGCAAGGGGAGATCAGAGCATGGGAATCAAACTCCACACACACCAAGTACTGGAACACTTGGCAGGACACACTGACTGTTCCCAGAACCAGAAGCATGGATGACCTATCTCATGCCTATGATGCTGAGGTGAGTATGTGCTGCTCCAGACAAAGAGAGGCTGCTTGCTTTTTCAGGTAGACAGCTTGAGCTCAGAAGCTAGCTAGTAGAGTGTGGCCCAGTGGCCTTCCCAGTGGGTTGCATCATGCTGGCCAGAGCCTCCCAAACCTCCCAAGCTGCAGGCTCACCTGAATGCCATCCAGAAGCTTGCTCATGCACCAGTAGGTGTCAGCCTCAATGTTGCGAAGCACCTCTGCAGGCACACTGGAGACATCGACCTTGTCCACGTCCTCCTGGTCTGTGCAGAACCAAGTATGGAAGATACAAGAAGCAATCAACCATGTGAAATAAACAAACAGGGAACCCGGCCATGCGCATGCACACCAGCCTCCCTCCACCACGTTTTGATCATACTGAATAAATGGCTCAAGAGACCCACACCTCATCACTTAATGGTTCTCAACTTTAATATCTAATTAGTTGCAGATAATTAATATTCTGAATACATTCCAATTAATTAGCATAATTAATATATTATAAATTATTACTTCTCAGACAGCTCATATTCTAGAAAGCCCTAACAGAACTGAAAGTTTCTCCATCAGAGTTTTTAAAACTCTGCGTCTAATAAGTTTACATATTCATTCTGTAATAATTCCTCTGGAGTACGGTTCCTGAGGTAGAGTTTCCCAAACTGCTCTGGGTAAACATTTCTGTGTTACTATCTAATGCCCCAGAAGGCAGAGACACAGATGAGCTTCAGAAAAGACAGTGGTGTTCAAAATAATTTCCTTCTGAAAGTAGAGAAAACAGATGCCTAATTGAAATGGTTCATCAGATATCTGAGCAAACTCATCTTGGCCCCTGAGAAGGACTATTACCTAGGAAAACACTCATAAACAGTTTAGAAATTGACCGCCCATTTTATCATTTCCTTATTTTCATTTTATTTGCAAACACATGTGCATCTTTATAAAGAAAATGTTCTTTAAGAAGAAAACATTTTAGCCCACATCCATTTTGAAAGTCTAGGCAAAGCCAGCAATGCTAACAACACTGCTAACAATTATCAAGAGCTTATCATTTTCCCACCACCCTGTGTCTCAGACACACCCACTCAAGCAACCTGCCACAACTCTATTCCCACTGTCAGGGTCTCTAGCAGCCTATGGCATACAGAGAAACAGCACCACAGCAGAGATAACCAGCCTGGAATTCAGGAAGCCCACAACAGACCTGGGACCTGGGTCAGACCTCTAGCCACCCAATCATCCTTAGCCATCACATCAGACCACCTTCCTAACTGTTCCCCACAAAGCACCTGGACCAAAGCCCACCAGCTTCTGAACCCTTAGTGGTGACGTCCTCTCCAGCACCTGAAGGGCTCCTGGCACACACAGGATGAGCACACTGCCTTCCTGGTTCTTTGTGTATAACAGAGACCAGGAAGGTAAGGGGAGAGAGTTGTCACGTCAAAGTCCCTGGGTAGAAGCTGACAGGCAGGTTTTGTGCTGACCTACAGAGTCTGGAGATGGTGACTGTCCTATACACAACAGCAGGACCCAGCCCTTTGGCACCAGCTCACACCTCACCTACAGTGATACTGGGTCTGTAAGAAGTGGTGCTAATACCCTAGTTCTCTCTGTGGTACTGCTTAGATTTGGGGTTTTCTTTTTAAAATGTGACATAGATCATACCATGAAATCTATTCTTTCAATGAGTAAAAGCAAGACCTTTGCCACACCTACATACTGCAAGCACATGTGCAAGTCTGTGGAAAGAGCTTGTGAAATCACCACCATTAAACTCCAAGGTATTTTCCTTACCCAGGTAAGAATCCCTGTATCCTATGAGAGTCACCCCCTTCCCGCCCTCTTCCCAGTTCCTGGCAGCATCCACCAACTCCTGTCTGTATCCGTGCCTATTCTGGATGCCTCACAGGGAGGAGCCCAGTCCTTGTGGCCTTCAGGGTGCATGTGTGCTAGAGACTGAGCAGGGCTTGTTCTCTGTAAGCTGGTAAACAGCGGATTGCCTAGATTACGGGGGAAGGACATAGCAGGTGCTGGGCTGATACCTTTTATGGGATCTATCACTACAGACCTAGCCCTGTGCAGAGAGCTAGGCAGGATAGACAATGACCCCTGCACCACTACCACCCCAGGAGGCTAATTCATTAAAGGAAAACATATGTTCAGGGACCAGAACAGCCAGGTGGCAGATAGCCAGCCCCTGTGTGAAGGATACTGTCACTCATGTCACACTGGACCCAAAGTATTCACAACCCTAAGAGACACAATTGCTCATCAACTTTCCCCCTCCCCTTGGATACAGGTCAGACTTATAGGCATGGCTGTGGTACCTCATCTGACCCTCCTGAGTTGTCTTGTGACAGTCATACACTCCTGTAGCTCTGTCCCCTACTGCCTGCAGGGATGCAAGAATCCTCTCCTGATAGTCCTCAGAGGCCCACTTCCGGAAAATGTCTGATCTCAAAAAGGCAACATTTGATCTGAGCACACCTTTTAGTGAATACATCCTTCAGTGACTTTGTGAGAAAGGTGCTCTCTCCCTGCTTGCTCCCTTAGGTTGCATTGGCAGAAGTTATCACCTCTCTCAGGTGACAGATGCAATAGGGAGAACACCTCAGCCTGCCTCACATCCACTCCAGCCCAGTGCCAGCTGTCCACTGACTGAAATGGGAAGATCAAGAATGCATATGTGGGTGTGAACTGTCTCTTCCTGCTCCCTGGGGAAAACTCTTTAGCAGAATTGATTCCCATCCTGTGAGTCTAAGAGCAAGTCTGACTTTATTTTCCAGTCTCAGGGCATCGAATCAACAACTGCATTCAGAGAACAGCTTCTGAGATGTTTTCCATTGGCATATCCTTTTTCAAGGGCCTTCCAAACACAGAGACATTTCCTCAGGCAGAATCAAAGGTAAACACCAAGAAAGGCCCTCTCAGACCTCTGGTTCACAGAAGCAGCTGAGCTAGCACAGCCTGGGCCTGCATAAAACAGGCACTGTGTGGGGCAAGCAGAAGTCTTAATATTTCTTAGTCTGTTTAGCCAGCCTATTATTTTATCCAAGGAAATGTCAGCAGCCTATTCTGGGTGTCATTTCTCACAGCAGGTCATTTGTTACTCTTCAGGGTAACGAAGTAATGGCATTTAACTCCAAGAAGCCCTCTGCCAATTCGTCTTCTAAACACCAAGAGGATCATGCGTGGCCTCACTGTTAGAATGGAATAAATATTCTAGTCCTTACAGCAGCCACATACACTGTGGATAGGCAAGGACAGAGACCTAGGGCCTTCTCTGCAGAAGGGTCCAGGGTAGAAAGGAAGAAAGAGTCTCATGCATAGCAGGAAAGACAATGCTGCTGGAGCCATCTCAACAGCTCATCTTTCCCCAGGGCTGCTAAGGACTGCATGACTGGGACATGTACAGGCCCTGTGGTCAGAACCAAGTGAAGATTGCTACTGTGTTCAATGGACAGGGCCAGTACTATAAGGAGGGGACAGCACGGGGGTAAGTCCTAACCATCCCAAAAGTCTGCACTGATGTGAGTGTAGACAGAAAGCTGCAGGGAACAGAAAGTAGGTGCTAAGTGGTGGGTGGGCAGATAGAAGAAACAATCTAAGTGACTTAGACAGGAGGCAGGCACAGGTATTTAATTGTTTTGCAATGTAAAAAGGCTATGTTAGGATAGCAAAGAATGAAAATGTTTGCCCATCTTCCCACACCCAGAAACAAAGAGGAGCAGGAGGTGAGACAGGCTCAAAATGGAGACCAGTGCAGTGACAGTGAGGAGGGCTGCCTGCCCTAGGACATCTGCCACCTTCTAACCACTGAGTCTTTGTTCTGTTTGCATACACTCAACCACCTAGGGGAAAAGCACCAATGAGAGAGCACAGTGGCAGCCTCAGGACAAGGTCTAGGAAGCTTCAGGGCCTGGTGTGAGTCCTGGGCACTCCCTCCACATTTCCCCTGCCTCTTGATACACTGCAGCCTCTGGCTGGGGATCAGAGTGGAGGAGCTCCTATAAGAGCTAACTGAATGGCTTTAGGAAGTAGGACTTAGTAAGTAGAAACTGTCAGTAAAGCATTCAGTGCATGGGCTGTCACTCAAGCAAAGGACTGAACTGATGCCATGACATCACCCCAAGTTAAGGGCTCCAGGGTGGGGAGGCCTCCAGGGATGGTGTCAGGATTTGAAATGGCCAAGGTACCTGAGCACTTGAATTTTACCTTCTAATAGGAGGCAGTGAGTGGAGCTGGGATCTCTTTCATATCAATTCACATAACAGAGGGTGGCGCCTGGAAAGGAGGAAAATGACTCCAGTTTATATGTCTCCCCTCCTACCAAAGGATCCTTCGACACTAGTACAGATGTCTAGTATGCCAGGCTGTAGAGTAAAGAGCCAGCACCTGGCAGAGAGCAAGCTCCTGGTGGTAGGAAGGAGGGAGAGGCTGTTGTCATGACGACACTAATCACCTATGCTGCACAAACCCTGCAATAAACCTCTTCACATAATTAGGAGCTTAACTGGTAATCAAAAATATTCTGTTCTTTATAAGCAAGCTGGAATTGCTCTATGGATCTAATCTTCACATTTCCCAACTTGGGAGTTTTAAATTTGAAACCCTGACACTTTGGTGATAGAGATTGTACCACTTAATTACGCAGATTTGGGCTCTGTTGTGGAGAAAGGGTCCTGCTTTGGTGAGGGTAGCACCACAACTCCAGACTATAAATTTACAAAACTCTGGTTCAGCAAAAACAACTAACACTGTGATCAAATTGGTTTTGCAGTGGGAATGTTTAATTCTAATATAAATAACGTTCAATTCAAGGTTATAGACGACACCACAGTCACCGTTCCCTCTCTACTCCACTGCTGAAAACTTCAACCACCACCTGTGGGGCCACAGCACAAACCTACGGTTGGAGGGAGGGGTGTGAACAGACAAGAACCACAAGATAAGGGTGAGATGGGTTAGCCTGAGCTATTCAGTGGCTTGGGAGACAGTCCCAGCTGAAGAGCATCGGCGGCTGCTTCCCACAGCAGCACAGTTCGCTCCCTATCCTCAACCCTCTGGAGCCCTGACCAACCTCACAGAACCCACAGGCAGGAAACCAAAACTCCGGAAGAAGGTGGACCTGTGCTGCAGGATGCTGGTGGGGATATAAGCACAGAAAGAAAGGCACTTCCTGGACCTGCGATGTCACTTTTTGTTCTTTCAGAACATAGCAATCTTACCGTGCCTGGGCTCTTGGCTTCACAACACCACTGTGAGTAAGCATTCTTGTTCATAGAAAAATTACTCGCTGAAGCAGTAACTGGTTCTATCTCAAGCTTGAAGCCCTAACAAGAAATTTGGGTGGGAAGGGAGAGGGTGAGACAAGAGCATCTTTAATGTCTGAAAAAGGAAACTGCTCCTTCGCTGCCCTCTGGACTCAGTGGTTTGGATGCTCGTTTGTAGGGATGTTTGCCAATTTAAAAAAAAAGGGGGGTGAGGGGGAAGCAAATAAGACAGAGATGGAAGTGGAGGGGTGTCTGTCCAGTGTAGATGGCTGCCCATACTAAGTTCACAGTGGTATGAAGGAAGGTGGCGTTGAGACGGGTGAGACTCATAGAGCCTGGACACAAGCCTGGGCTGACCCATATAAATCCCTATCATCACTGAGACTGAGAGTTGAGAGCCAACCCACCTGAAGGTTGCCATAGGACAGGACAGAGAAAGATGCAGAGACCCTGAGGTAGACAAGGGCTATTGGGTAATGCCTACAGCAGCACAAATGAGTATGGTCCACTATAGTCAGCAATTGCACAGGGGACAAGTCAATTCCACAGGGGACAAGTCAATTCCACAGACACAATCCCCACTGCAAAGGACAGAATGTAGCTTGCAGAGGCCCCACACAGCACATGCCACAAGCTCAATCTCCCATCTATGCTCCCATCTACTGACCCTCAACCCAGAAGGGTACCCCAAAGCCTGTGTCTCTAGCACCTACAGCGGTGCTAGCACAGAGCAGATGCTCATTAATGCAGGACGAGGGAGTAAACAGACTTCCTTCAAAGAGCTTGTGGTCTAGGAGGAATGAATAATTACAACCATAATGAGAAAAACTACTCCTTGAGGAATGAGAAGTAGGCGCCAGCCCAGTTTCTCGGCTACAGAAAACATTCAGGCTATTACTGAGCTGACGGCTGTGCATCAGAACTCTCATTTGAGTATGCCAATGACAGTGCAAACAACACTACAGTAAAAGGGAAGTCACTCAAATCGAAGGAAGCAAGCCTTCTTCCTAGTATGCCCCCTTAACTCGCCCTTGCCACCCCCTCAAGAAGACTCGGTTCTCTCAGAAGGAGAACAATTTGGCTATTTTGAAAGCCTCAAAAAACTACAGTTGTAGAAAAAAAAAAAAAAAGCTGAGTTTGCCTTTGAAAATTATAGGCCCAGTTTCTCAGGAACACAGGGTGCTCATATGTCCCTGGGGGATCCTAACTGTCTCAACCCCAACCCTGCTCTCCCTGACACGGGACAGCAGGGAATCCAGGGTCCTTATGGGTCATTAAGCAACAAGATGTGCACCTGAGACAGGCTCAGCACTCCGGCACCTCAAGGATGCCTGCCTGAGTGTGGTATTAGCAGATTTGGGTCCCTCCTTATTCCTTAATGAGGAAAGGCATCTTGGACTTTCAGCTAAGACCTTCTTTCTGACTCTGTATTCCAATTAGGAGACTACACAGATACCCACTTCTCAGCAGTGGGGACTATGGAAATGAACTTGCTAAGGGTACAAACATCATAAATCAATCTACTAAAGTGATTTATCTCTATCTAAATTGATCAAAAGTAACCGCGGGTCTTCATATCAACCAGCAAAGCAGCCCTGATTCAATGTGCATAAAGCAGCAGAGAGAATAAAGGACCAAAATAAGACCAGTAACCCAGCCTGCTCACCCTGAATCCTTGGTCAGTCAGCCCCACAAAGATAGTTTCATTCACCCCACACCAGGGGGTCTTCCACTGGGACAAAATTCACCTCAGTGGGTTGTTTAGGGCCCTCTCTTGTCACAAACAAGAGTGCAGTGCAGGCTCTGGGAAAGCTGTGTGGCTTAAGCACGTGCTCGGGGCAGGTCAGGAAGGCAGCAGAAAAGAAGGGCTACTGTATCCTGTAAAAACTCTTAAGTGCTTGTAAGAGGGAAAGTCCAACAAATTTATGATAGGTCAACGGCTCATAACAATAATCTACAAAGAGTTATTTCTCAGTAAGAAATACATGGCAGTAGGCCACCTGAGAATAAAGAAAACACCCTCAAACAGCTTTGTAGGAAAGAAGCCAGCTAAAGCCATGAAGTAAAACTAAATGATCCCTAACACATACGACTCACCCACCCTGGGAGGTTCACTTCAGTTAAAATGGTGCCTGCCCAACCCAAGGAATAAGAAGCAGACTTTTAGAACCTACAAGGCCAGCTCCAAACATAGTACTCAGCCCTAAGAGGATCAAGAAGACTTTGTGGGGAGGGGTTAACAAAATCCACCGAGATCCCTGGGAGAGACTCTCAGAGCACAGTCTGGCAGGGAGAGTCAAAGGTCCATCCACCAGGGTAGAGAAATCAAGGCAGCAGACCCTGAAGCAGCTGGCCACAGGGCGTCCACAGTCAGAAGATAGCAGGGAATGCACGCTGGTACTCAGCTCCCTTTCAGCAGTCTTCCCAGCCCAGAGAACAGGGTCAGCCTCAATGGGTAGGCCTTCCTGCCTCAATTAACATAATCCAGATAAAGCTGGCTCTCATGGCACTCCCAGGTGACTCTAGAGTCTGCTGAATTGACAATTAACACTGCCCATCACAAACACTAACACGCAAGAGTTCTGCAGGGCAGATTCAAGTTCTCCATGGAGTAAAATGACTGGGCACTTTTTTTTCAAAATCGACGCAGAAGAAATCTGAGTCACTCAAAGTGCTACCTGCAAGAGGAAATCAGCCACAAACCTGTCACTGAAAATATGGGCACTACAGAAACTGCTGCACAGTCTTCCAGGAAGCTGATCCCAGTTGCTCAGCCACATCCCTTCTTTTGGGGGCAGACGTCAAATCACATGTCTTACGGTTTATTTTATTTTCTGTGTGTGTAGAGTGCCTGCATGCCTATATGCTCTGAAAGAGTGCTTGGTGCCCTCAGAGGTCAGAGAGGGTGTTAGATCCCCTGCACTGGAGCTACACACGGTTACAAGCAGCCATGTGGGTATTGGCAACCAAACCCAAGTTCTCTGCAGTAACAACAAATGCTTTAAACCACTGAACCATCTCTCTGGCCTCACATCCTCCTATCATAAGGAATGTAGCACAAGGATGCCGGAAGGATTACCTAAAGCAATCAAGGCAGCCACCTCAACTTCAGGCAGAAGGTGGAAGAGCAGGCCATGCTGGGGCCCCTGACACAGGCTGGCGAGAGGCAGGCAGGCTCAGAGTTACAGGCTGCCAGCTGGGACTGACACTGGCTATCTTGAAGACTGCTCCTCAACCTGACCCTTCCCCTTTGTACCTTTACATTGGTAGGCAAATAACAGCATTAGTAAGGCGGGATCTACATGTTTGTATTTCCCACTGTCAGAGGCTCTCCCTGGCCAGTTCCTATAGACATCTGCATCTGGCTCTCCTTTCACAGCAAGCACTGGTCTAGCTCAGCACCTCAAAAGGGCTCAGGAACGCTGCATCAGCACACAAGTGAGAAGCTGTTCCATTAGCGTTCTCTGCAGAGCAACCCATCACAGTCCATAGTCACAATATACCTAACACACAACCTCCACAAATCACCTCTGTGAGTTAGAAGGACACTGGTGGCCATGCATGGAGGTGCACACCTGAAATCCTAGTACTTGAAGCTGAGGGAGGCAGATCAAGACCTTGAGAGCATCCTGGCCTACAGAGTGAATCTAGTCTGGCTTAGGCTATATGGAGAGGCATTATTTTTTAAAAAGAGGGTGGGGGAGGAGATGGAGATAGGGAAGAATTAATGTCTGAATCGTTAGCACTTGGCCTTGGAAGGCCTACTGACACGTCAAAACCTGGTGCCTCAATTTTCTGGGGTAAGCACAAGGCCACTAAGAGAAGAGCTATGAAAAATGTGGTCTCTATCAACCAAATTACATAGAGAAGTTTTCTTCTCCCTCGTTTGTGTTAAATGCACAAAATGCAGAATTTGGGGTGTGGGCCTAGAAAGCCTCAAGCCACACAGAAATTAGAGTACATTACTGAGACAGGAGCCTGGCTCCTAAGGTCTCTGTGCTTGTTGTAGGTGTGTATCAACTCTAAGGATGGGTCAATCAATGCGATATGAGAGATACAGAAGCCTGAGTATAGAGGCTGACAGACAGACGTATCTCGTCATTCAAGCTGCAGGGGTTTTAGTGGGTGAGCGTGAGAAGGAGCCTCAGTGTCAACCCACAGCCAGAATGCACAGTGAATGTACGGCACAATTTTAAAAGGAACTTGGAAACATTCTTGACATTCATTTGTCATGTTCCATGACATTTTCAGTGGAGTTTCAAAACCTAGATTGTCATAAATTAGTATAATGAATATCAATGTTTATTCAAAAGCAGTTAAGAAATTAGGATCAACACTAAAGCTACATGAGATAAAAAGGTTAACTATCAGAATGAATGCAAGTTATCTAAAAACCAAGGGCAAAGACCTGAACACCCTTGACCCCAACCTCCCAAATCTAAGGGCTCCTGGCCCATTGACTTCAGAGTACCATGCAGCAATCAAATTATTTAACTCCAGAGCAACTGGGTTTCACATATGGAGTGTTCTACCTGAAACATCTGTGGAAACACTGTAAACCCTAAGTACTGACATCTAGACCTCTAGCCCCAGCATCTCAGATAAGTATGTTCAGTTTATGCCTGTATTTTCTAGCAGGGTTTTTTTTTTTTTAATATTTTTATTACATATTTTCCTCAATTACGTTTCCAATGCTATCCCAAAAGTCCCCCATAGCGCCCCCCCACTTCCCTATCCACCCATTCCCATTCTTTTGGCCCTGGCATTCCCCTATATTGGGGCATATAAAGTTTGCAAGTCCAATGGGCCTCTCTTTCCATTGATGGCTGACTATGCCATCTTTCGATACATATGCAGCTAGAGACAAGAGCTCCGGGGTTCTAGTTAGTACATCATGTTGTTCCAACAATAGGGTTACAGATCCCTTTAGCTCCTTGGGTACTTACTCTAGCTTCTCCATTGGGAGCCCTGTGATACATCCAATAGCTGACTGTGAACATCCACTCCTGTGTTTGCTAGGCCCCAGCATCGTCTCACAAGAGACAGCTATATTTGGGTCCTTTCAGCAAAATCTTGCTAGTGTATGCAATGGTGTCAGCGTTTAGAAGTTGATTATGGGATGGATCCCTGGGTACGGCAGTCTCTAAATGGTCCATCCTTTCATCACCACTACGAACTTTGTCTCTGTAACTCCTTCCCTGGGTGTTTTGTTCCCAATTCTGAGAAGGTGCACAGTGTCCACACTTTGGTCTTCATTCTTCTTGAGTTTCATGCGTTTAGCAAATTGTATCTTAAATCTTGGGTATCCTAAGTTTTGGGCTAATATCCACTTATCAGTGAATACATATTGTGTGAGTTCTTTTGTGATTGTGTTACTTCACTCAAGATGATGCCCTCCAGGTCCATCCATTTGGCTAGGAATTTTCTAGCAGGGTTTTATGAAAGGTTCTTTATGACAGGAAGCCTGGCCAAAGGCTTTCGTTTCTCATCTTTAAAAAAATTCATTCTCTTAAAAGTTGCTTGGGAGTCTTGTTCTGTGCTGTGTTCAGGTGGTGTTGACAAGCTAAATGGCCTAGACTTGTCCACTGTATGTCAATTTGAAGGCCTTTGAGTCGAGCATCAAAAGGATGCAAAGGATAACGCAATTTCTAAATTGGGTCCGACACCGTGACTCACACTAAGGTTTGACAGCAGTACACATCATGTTGGTGCCAGGTTTCAAACAGACTCAGAGGCTCCTCTGTTGGAGGCTGGAAGAGAAACTCGGTAAATTGGAAGGACAGCTTGGACGTGTGGCCTTGCCTTGATTCATCATTAGCGAGCAGTCCCTCTGTGAGATTCTCCATCCTCCAAGGGCCTAAACAAAAACAAGCCTGAGTCTTTGACACAATCTCCCACTTCCAAGGAATCAGAACCATATTTTGGGCAGAAGTCAACAGGATCCTGCTGATGAAAATGAAGGCAGCTTTCAGGGATACCCAGGGAGGGAATGCTGGAAGGGCCAAGTGAAACAGGTCAGCTCAAAGGGCTGAGGAGCCAGACAGCATCAAAGGAAACAGATACATAAGCTAACAGGATCAGTGCCTTCCAGAAAAGCAGTCCAGGCTGACACTCAAAGGGATAATGAATACAAACTATGTCAATGAAAAAACTTCTGCTTCCAAGAATGAACTGGCTGCACCAGACTGCTGGGAAAGGGCTACCAGACTCCTTCCTGGTTCCTTGCCTGCTTTGAGCAAAGGACTTGTCAGTCAAGCAGCTGGACAGACTACCACTGCACCAGCACCAACCATTGTAAAAACACGAGGAACACCTTTGAGCAACTACACAACAACTGCAGCTGTTTGTTGCTGAAGCACAGCCAAATGTTTCAACAGCTTACACCATATCCCCTGTCTGTTAGGGAATCAAACCTCTTTTCTCTATATATACAAATGCTGTTGAGGAGCGAGGATGTGCTTTTGGTTGTAAGCATTCATATCTCCTACTTTGTAACACCAACATCTATATCTCAAGCAATCTTTGAGACATGTATTTTCCCCACCAACCTAAGAAGTTATTTGTAAAGACAATCACAGTGGTATGGAAGCCAGGGCAACAAGAACCAGCAACAAGGCTTCTGGATGTAAATTTGGGGTAAGCCAAAATTAATAAACCACTTCAATGATAAATCAAAAATTGTAATTAGTATTTTAATTTTTTTATACATAATAGACCACGTAACACTAGACTGAATATTATATTACCACCACATAATTACACCACAACATGCTATACAGCCCATCCTCAACACTGTTATTAGACTCATAAAATATGCTTCCAGAATGAGAAAAAATAGCTGTCAAGAACCGCATCTTATTATTCAACTATTAAACTTTCTTAATCATCAATCAGTTTAATTGCTCCTGACATGGGTTATAAATAACAATTTGTGGTTCAATAAAATACCACCAAGGGTAACCCCTTCACTCCCAAAGCTGATCAAATTTTCTTCTTGGATATTCAGGGATGATTTTATCTGGGATTCAGTCATTTCCATTTCACCTGCTTTTAGCATTCTGGAACATTTTTGCTAATTTATACACAATCTGTTATGCCATGGCTGTATAAATTACACAGCATTATCTCCCA